>NC_134575.1:113217595-113873845 GCF_050947875.1 Dermacentor variabilis | reverse complement strand
CAGGGGGCACGACCAGTGACACTGTGGGGCGTTGTCCGGTACTGAAACAGTATTCGGGCAATCTTCGTCCAGAAATCCCCAGACTGGCTCTTGTGCTTTTCCTTCATGGTTCGCACCACCCGCTCAGCTGCACCGTTTGAAGCAGGGTGGTACGGCAGAACCATCATTTGGCGGATTCCGTTCTTCGTCAGCCAGGCCAGGCACTCTGTGCTGGCGAAAGCAGGCCCATTGTCGGACAGGATGACGTGCGGCAACCCCTGGATTCTTGGTCTTTCCTATCTCGGTCATTTCCCCGCCACGATGACCCGCGTGCAGTAGGTACAGGACCCTGGCCCTGAGACATTGCGGGATCACCAACCTGGAACCCCCCGTAGGCAGCCCTGCTGAAGGCTCAGCTCAGCGGCCTAGTGGCTACATGCCTGCTGAACCAATTACTCCCCACGGGACACCGTCTTGACACCTGAAAGAGGACTGGGTCCCGGCTAGTAGCTTGTGATACCGCCGATCTGGAGAGCACCTCCGGGTGCGCATACTCCAGCATGAACCCTTAAGCAGGTTCTGGAACAGTATCAGACACTTCTGGCAGGGACAGGCGGCTCAGGGCATCAGCAGGTCCCAGGTCCTTCCCTGGAATGTAAACTAGCTGGTAACTGTAAGCTGCCAGCCTCAAGGCCCAGCGTACCACTCGAGGTAATGCCTGCACAGGAACTGCCTTGTCAAGCCCCAGCAGCCCCAACAGCGGCTTGTGGTCCGTGACCGCCTCGAACTTCTGGCCCCACAGATACTGGTGGAAGTGTTCCACACCGAACATGACGGCCAAACCTTTCTTGTACAGCAGGCTGCAAGCTTCCTCTGCAGCATGAAGCCGACTAGAAGCAAACGTCACAGGGCGTTCCTGACCATCTTTACCCTGGAGCGCCAGGACGGCTGCCACACCGTACGGCGACGCATCTATGGTCAGGACGTCAGGCTTAGCAGGATCGATATGTACCATCACTGGAGCCTTGGTCATTAGCTCCTTGCTGCGCTGGAAGTCCCGGTCCAGCTCCTTCTTTGAAACCCATTGCTGACCATCTCGAAGCAGGAGATATAGATGCTCCGACAGGTTTAGCAGGAAACTCCTGTAGAAGTTGATACGATGTGCGCATATGCACCATCGGCGGTGATATCGTGCCTCAAATCTCATCGTCATCTCCAGACGCAACCCTGCTCCTAGCGGCCCCTCTTGAGCGCAGCGCTGTGACGTCATCGTTGGTCACCCGTATAAAAGAAGCGCCGCAGGAATTTTCCTTCTGTGGGCACGGCGGACCAGGAACTGCCATGACATTGACGGGAGCCTTGTTCTTCGTTGTGCAGGTTGGTTCCGATACAAGCTCCTTGCGTAGCGATTATCGTGGGGTTATGGTCTTGCCGTGCCCACGGCGATGCATTGCTATGGCTTATGAATGTCTCGTTGCGTGTAAATTGCTGCGTTGCGGTGATGTTGAAGCAAATCCCGGCCCTACACAGACCGAGATGCTTAAGCAGTTATTAGAGGGGCAGGATACTCTTCGTACCTTGCTGGTGAAGCAGCGCGCTGCTTGCTTGTGCGCTGCTTCACCAGCAAGGTACTATGATCACTCACCAACTAGCCCAACTTTCCACGTTACTGAAGGATACTATTCGTAACAATACACAAGAACTGAAAACGAATTTCTTGAAAACTGAGAAACTCGTTTTGGAACTTTACATCACGCTTAAGAAAATGCAGACGCAAATCATGCAAACAACTGATACCCCAGTAACAAACACCCATAGTTTACAGTCTATTGAGCACTTGATCAGCTTCCAGGCTAAAAAGCTTACAGATCTTGAGGATCGAAGCCGACGATTAAATCTGATAATTCATGGGATACCTGAAATTCCAAATGAGACAGAAAATGCACTCAAGGATGAAGTTGTTAAGGATGTATTTAAAGAAAAACTGAATGTACAGTGTGATTATGTCGGTCGGATTCACAGATTAGGAAAGCAAGGTGAGAAGCGACCGGTAATTCTGCATCTTCAGAATTTTAATGAAAAGAAACAAATACTGCAGTATGCAAAAAACTGAAGGGAACTAGTATTTTCATCCAGAACGACTACTCGCAATCTACCTTAAAGAAGCGCAAGCTTCTGTGGGAAAGTGCAAGAAACGATAAACTTCAAGGAAAGAAGTGTCACTTATACACGACAAGCTCAAAGTAGACAGGCATGTTTTCTTTTGGGACGAATCGCAGAAGAAACGGGTGCAGGTTGCAGATAGTCGCTCTCGGCAAACGCAGTCGTGAAACAATGAACTCTCAAGGAATAAGCAAGTGCGATTATTAAATATTAATGCTAGAAGTATTGTAAATAAAGCAGATTCCTTAGAAATACTGTTACTTCAACACGACCCTCACATTACTGTTATTACCGAAACATGGCTTCGCGAAGATATTAACGACCAAGACATCTTTCCTCCCTGCTATAGTGTTTATCGCGTGGATAGGTCTTCTAGGGAGGAGGTGCGGCGGTCCTAATTTAAGATCCGATAGAGGCTGTCGTTCTGGACATAATACCTACGTTGGAACGTATATGCATAAAGGTATCTCTTGGGGGTTACACCCTCGTTATATTCGCAATCTACAAACCTCCTGACACCCCTCCTGAATTTTTGCATGAATTACGGTCTCGTATGAATAACTATTTACACAGTAAGATTATCCTATTAGGCGATTTTAATTTGCCCGGTGTAGACTAGATGCGCCTTCAGCCTGGGCCCCATCACAGTTAGAATATTAATGTACTCTTTGATATCATGTTAACACATGATCTCAGACAAGTTGTTCTTCAACCAACACGTGTGCAAGGTTCTTCATCTTCAGTTTTGGACCTTGTTTTCTCTCGGATATTCGATTAATTCACGGTGGTGATCGAGCAGGGGCTATTCGACCACCGTCTTGTTTGTGTTGGCTTACAGCTTGTTTCCTGTGCTAAAACTAAAAAAAAAATCATCTGTCCATTTTGTCAAAGAATATTCTCGTGCGAACGACGCATGCGCGATTGATTACTTGGAAAATTGTCTAACTGATTTTCACGACAATAATGTTAACTTATTTTGGACCCGCTTTAAGAACATGTGTCATTTTTGCCTTGATAAATTCATACCAAATAGGATAAAACAAGTTCACAAGCAAACACCATGGATCAATCGCCAAATCATTCATATGAAACGTAAAATTAAGAGATTAAGGAAGGCCCGTACGCAGCCAAACTTAATATCTGAACTACAAGACAAGCTTGCACTTGCGGTCCATAAATCAAAGGATTATTATTTTAACTCATCTCCCTAATTTTATTACAAACGATCCAAGTAAATTTTTGAATTACATTGCCGAGAAGAAGAAACCAATATCCCAAATGACAATAAATGGAGAGATGGTTATAGAGAACGTTGAACTTGCTCATCACTTTAATATGTTTTTTCACAGTGTCTTCTCAACTCCCAGTAATTGTTCACGTAACTGCTCAGCGTACCAACCTTTTGATGTGAATTTTATATCGTATGCTGGTGTACTGTCTATGGTGCTGAACCTAAAACCGAAAAGTTCAAGTGGGCCTGATAATATCCCTAATTTGTTTCTCCGTAGATATGCTGTAACCTTATCAAAGTTTGTTGTTATTATATTCCGTGCTTCATTATTGTCGTCTGAGTTACCGAATGACTGGAGAACAGCCCGAATAGCACGAATTCACAAAAAGGGAGATCGTCGACTTTTAGATAATTACCGTCCTATTTCTTTAACGTCATCATGCTGCAAACTCATCGAACATATCATAGCAAAAAGCATAACCCCATATCTAGAAAAGCATTCAATTTTAACTAATTTACAGCACGGGTTCAGAAGAGGGTATTCGACTGTCACACAGCTGGTCACTGTAGTTCATTCGTTTGCATCAACCCTTGAGAAGAACGGACAAACAGACATAATTTTCCTTGACTTCCGTAAGGCATTCGATACGGTCCCTCATGATAAATAATCCTAAAACTTGAAAATGCAGGAATCCCTCAGATGTTTATCTCTTCGATTTCTGCTTATTTGTCTAACCGGAAACAATTTGTTGAGATAAATGGCGAAAAATCGGGCTGCCTTCCGGTCACATCGGGTGTTCCCCAGGGCAATGTGCTCGGTCCTCTTCTTTTTGTTCTATATATTAATGATATTTTTAACACGGTTGGAGGTGGTGTACAGATTCGATTATTTGCCGATGACGTTGTGCTCTTTAAAGACATTGTTTCTCTCCATGATCAAACCAGTTAATGTTGTAGTTTAAATAATATTCTTGCATGGTGCGGGTGCTGGGGAATGACACAAAACACAGATAAAAGCGTACTACTGCGAATGACACATAAGAAATCACCCCTGCTTTATACATATCAGTTAGGTCCATCACTTCTTCGTGAAGTCACTAGCTATAAATACCTAGGAGTGACCCTTAAAAATTCACTATCATGGAATGATCACATAACTAACACTTGCGCTTCAGCCTTCAGAAAACTATGCCTGCTGAGACACAAACTTAAGAAAGCCCCGCCTAACGTTAAAATGCTATGCTACATCTCCCTAATTAGACCTAAGCTCGAATATGCTTGCATTGTTTGGGATCCATACACAAAAACTAATATATATAGTCTTGAGAGAATTCAGAGAAAAGCGGTCAGATTTATATTTAACAAATTTTCCAGATGTGATTCTCCAACCGAACTTATGAAAATTAACAACCTTGAACCACTCGAACTTAGAAGAAAGAAATAGCGACTTGAATTCCTTAAACTACTTCACACTAACAATTTATCCCTTGTCCCATCTGAACATTTATCGCAGTTATCGACCAGAACTACACGCCACCGCAGACATGATGCATTAACCCCTTACTTTGCAAGAACAAACACATATCTTTTCTTTTTTTCCTCGAACTGTACCCGAATGGAATTGTATAAATTGAATCTACTTCCTAATCTTGTTTTTCATTGTTCTGTTTGTTTTGTGAATCTGATTTTCTGTATATGTACCATATGTCGCCCTCCCTGCTTGGACCACGTGTGCGCAGTATTCAATATATAAAATAAATAAATAAATGAGGCCGAAGTAGCTCTGAAGCTCCTTCTTGTTCTGGGGCTTAGGCTCCTTGAGCACAGCAGCAACTTTGCGGAGAGCCGGGGCTAGGCATGTCTGAGATATTACATGTCCCAAGTACTCAAAACTGGGGGCCAGCAAAGCGCACTTCTCCAGCTTGAGCTTGAGACCGGCGTCCTGCAGTCGTGGCAGAACGTTGTGCATGTTCTGCAGGTGGTCCCCATCGTCGCTACCAGTAACCAGGATGTCGTCCAAGTACACCGCCACGTGCGTCATGCCCCTGAAGCGGTTATCCATCTCCCTCTGACGCCACGCCAAACGATAAGCGCATGTACTGGAAGGGCCCCAAAGTTGTCGATATTGTGACATAGTTCCGGGAGCGGTCCTGGAGCACCAGCTGCTGGTAAGCATCCCTGCGGTCGAGATTGGTAAACTTCTGTCCATCGGACAATGCTGACCAGAGATTTTCAAGCTAGGGCAACGGGTACTTTTCGATGGTAGCGACGGGGTTGATGGTAACCTTGAAATCCCCGCAGATCCTGACGCCGCTATCTGATCTGAGGACTGGCACGATTGGAGCGGCCTATTCAGATGTCTTGACGGGCACCAGGATGCCCTCGCGCTGCAACCGTTGCAGCTCCTGGGTGATCCCGTCCTTCAGGGCGAACGGCAGTGGGCGAGGCTTGAAAAACGTAGCCGGGCTCCCTAACGCACATAGATGCCAGCCATTGTGCCGGCGAATGTGCCCACCCCTGGCTGGAACGGAGACTGGAACTCGGTCAGGAGGCTGGGGACGTCTTTCACTGCGTGCAGGCTGGCTTCCTGGTACTCTGGCAGAAGAACGCCCAGCGCATGAATCCTGTTTGGCCCAGCAGAGTCGGCGACGACCCCTTGGTTAAGTAAAGGGGAAGGGTTGCCTCCCTGTCGCCAACGAAAACGCTGACCTGTGCCTGACTCTGGATCAGGGAGAGCTCCCCGGAGTAGCTGCGTAGTATCGCGCCCGAAGCCTGGATGGACATGCCGGGAAAAGTACGCTTGAAGAATTTCCCGGCCATTACTGACACGATGGCCCCTGTGTCCAGCTCCACGGAAATGGGGTGCCCACAGATTTAGACGGTCAGCATGCACGGCGGCACAGGCGACGGTACAAAGCCTGTGTGCAACATGTCGAAAATTGGCGGGTCCTCGACCATGACGTGGAGACTGGCAGCGGAAGAAGTTGAGCCTGCTGCCGTACGCCCCCACGAAGTACCCTTGCGATGGCTACCCTGGCCGTCGGCTTGTGTGGCGGGCTTGTGTCTATAGGTATGATGGAATTCTGGGGTTTTACGTGCCAAAACCAAGATTTGATTATGAAGAATGCTGTAGTGGGGCGCTGCGGATTAATTTTGACCACAAGGGAATCTTTAACGTGCCCCCTATGCACGGCGCAGGTGGGATGTTGCATTTCGCCGCCATCGAAATGGGGCCGTCGCCACCGGTATTTGATTCCACGACCTCGTGATTAGCAGGGCAACATCATAGCTGCTACACCACTGCGGGGGGCATAAGTAGGTTTATTGATCTGTCTCTACAATACGGTGATTTCGCTGTCTTTACATGCACTCTGTAGCGCATGCAGGAACGACGCAAGAAGGTCGTGTGACCCGATGGTCCTATGCGTCAGGCAGTCCGGCAGCAGTGGCAACACATTGCCTTCTATTCTACCTTACCTTGTGAGATCTACAGGTGCGGCCACTGCTAATTGGAACGCGGTGCCCATGGCATCGGTCCGCAGAGTGCCCCACGACCGGTGCCTCGGCAGGACTTGCGACGCAGGCGCAATCAAAGCGATTGACAAAAAGGTGGGGGAGTCGTTTCCTGTGGTGAGTCATGGATCAATATATCAAGAGCTGCCCGTGGTGGCGCTTCGCGGAGCGCTGCCACGGAATCTCGTGTTCCCAGTAGCAGTGGTCGCGCCTGTACGTGACGAAAGCCTTTTCCCGGGGGAAGTTAACTGCTGAACACAAAAGCAGGAAGAAGAGAAAAAATTTTATCAATAGATATCTAACCCCGATACCCATATTTTAGAGCCATATGCAAAAAATAAAACGGCCGGCATTTCATAGCTTTCATAATTGTTATATTATCCGCTGACTCCAAACTGCTCAGATTTCTGCTGCATCATTCATGTTTCTTTTGCTTTGCTAAAAGCAAACTTTTGTGCTCTTTACGTGCGTACAACTTCAACCTTTATTCTATGGTGTAATATAGACTTACAACTATGTCACGTTTAGTTAGAAAATGTAGCCCTCAGCCTCGTGATCTTCTCGCTTTACTTATGCGTCCACATCTTGTATGCCTATATAGTTCTGTGAAACATGTTGCATGCCTATATAGTAGCAGCATTTCAAAAAATTATTACTCACATTTGCAATAACAAAACGTCGAATACAGTGCGACGAAGACAGAAGCAGTAAATAATTTCATTGCCTGAAACCTGAAAGCCGATGCTGAAAGAAAATTGAGACCATTAGCGGGAGCGACGCAGCATGTTTACGAATTTATTGGCAAATATTTAAAATCAAATAAATGCGATACATGCACAACACTACTATTGTGGCTAAAGGTATGCTTTGATATTGACGCGTGTACATATTGATCTTTCCCGGGTGACCATGTTTCACCGCTTAACTAATGCTATCGCACAGCGCAGGACGCGCCTGCATGTATAGGAAGTTTCTGGAATGTTATCGATACTTCTATCCGCTGTCAGTTAGCACCGAACCTTGTGGTATCTGATTTCATCGCGTGACGCGAATGGTGTAGAACTTTGTGGAAGACACGCGGGTCCCAGCGATTAGTCTGGAACATTCGACGACTGCTGTATAAAAGCCGATGCGCTTGACCCGCTGATCAGATTTCCGACAATCGCCGACCGTGTTCGCCGCTATCGTTGCTCTATAGGTGTAGCCTGTTTTTGTCGGCACAGGTTAGCCCAATAAAAGTTAGTATTGTATTTCACCGTATTGCTGATTTCTTCACCGTCACTACCACGTGACATCTGGTGGAGGTGCTTGTGCGTTCATGTACCGAACGCCCCCGCAAAGTCGCGATCCAAGCCCGAAGCCCGAGTACAGAACCAACATCGCCCAAGACCAGCGTCCTAGCCGCAGACTACAAGGACTGCCCCTAGAGCACGGACTTCTACCTGAGACGGCAAAGAAGATCCGGGTCAAGACTACCCCAATGGCTGCCCCAGCGTCCCCCGTTATCCTACAACAACCTCGGGACCCACCAACTTTCCATGGAACAGCGACTGAAGACCCAGTATCATGGCTGGAGACCTACGAACGAATCAGGACATTCAACAACTGGGACTCGGACGAAAAGCTGCGGCATGTCTACTTTACCTTAGAAGATGCTGTCAGAACGTGGTTTGAGAACAGGGAGTCGTCCTTGACAACGCGGGACCTGTTCCGTAGCGGCTTCCTGCGCACCTTTACAAGCGTCGTACGCAAGGAAAGGGCCGAAGCTATGCTGGACGCCCGAGTGCATCTACCAAACGATAACGTTGCCATCTTTACGGAAGAAATACGGCCGTTTGTTCCGCCACGCCGACCCGGATATGGCCGAGGAGAAGAAAGTCCGCGTACTGATGCGTGGTGTAAAGGAGGAACTTTTCGCCGGAATGGTAAGAAGCCCACCGAAGACCATCGAAGAGTTTCTTCGTGAGGCGACGAACATTGAGAGTACACTCGAGATACGAAACCGGCAATTCGATCACAGCACGAACTGTACAAACTACGGCGGGGTTCAATCACTGGCTACCGACGATCTACGCGAGACTATCAGAGCTATCCTATGTGCGGAGCTGCAGAAGTTCTACCCAAGGGCGCAGTCCCAAGTGGATCCAATCGCTGAAATCGTCAAAGAAGAGGTTCAGTGATCGCTTGGAGTCCCAGAGGTGCAACCACGATCACCGCAACCTCAGCCGGAAGCGATGACCTACGCCACCATCGCCCGCCGTCAAGGTCCCCCTCCGCGAAAATGCCAGGGCCCTGTAACGCCGCAATTCTGTCGTCCACCGCCACCGCCGCCAGCACGCCCACCCGTCACCCAGAGCAGCTACGCGAGGAAGACCACCACCCGCTTTGCTATCACTGTGGGCAAGTCGGGCACATCTACTGCCGATGCCTATACCAGGAGATGGGACTTCGAGGGTTCGCCGTTAACGCGCCGCGACCTCAGATTGGCGAACGACCTCGCGATATTGCCGACTACCTCGCCGCCAATCAGTGGAGCCCTCGACGACCGTCCCGTTCGCCGTCAACAGGCCGCTACCTGTCACCCCAGCGCCGACCATACAACGGCCCAGCCCGGGTCTGCTCTGCGAGCCCATATCCGGAAAACTAAAAGCAGCAACTGATGGAGGTGCGGTTGCTGTTCGTCGAACTGACGAAGATCCTCCGCCGCCGACGAAGACGACGAAGAGACCATCTCGACGACATAATAACGACACGCCGCCGTCCCGACCAAGTCAGGAAGCCAAGCCTACACCGACGAAAGACGATTTGACGACGCGACGTTCCAACTTCAGTTCAACACGACGCAGCCGTGATCCAATGCCAAGACTTAACTGCAATGCGAGACAAAGAACCACCGACCACGACGTGCTTCTCGACGACCATGCAGTTGCCGCCTTAGTGGACACAGGGGCTGATTACTCCGTAATGAGTGGACACATCGCTGCCCAGTTGAAGAAAGTTAAGACCGCATGGGTAGGCCCTCAAATTCGGACCGCTGTAGGACACCTCATCACGCCGACTGGAATTTGCACGGCAAGAATAACCATTCGTGACCGAACTTACCCTGCCACCTTCGTTATCCTCCAGCAGTGTTCACGAGACGTCATTCTCGGTATAGACTTCCTGAACCAACACGGCGCAATCATCGACCTGAAGTCGAAGTCAATAACGCTGTCGCATGATCAAGCGATACCGCCGGAGAGCCCTCGAAGTCACCACGCCTTAAGTGTCCTCGAAGGTAAAGTAAGCACTCCGGCCTCGCTCCAGCATTGTTATTTCGGTCGGCACCGAAACGCCCGCTGACGTAGAAGGCGTCATCGAAGGCGACCAACGTCTACTGCTAGACCGTGAAATTTGCGTCGCAAGAGAGATCGCTTGACCGCAAGGAGGGAAAACTGAAGTTTTGCTGACAACCTTGAGCCAGGAGTTCAAGAACATCAACAAGGGCACGATGATCGCGTACATCGAGGAAATTCTGGAAGTCAATAATGCGTTTGTCCTCTCGGATTCCGCCGCATCTACCCCGACGACCATGGTTCCTGAACCAGACATTAATCCAAGTCTCCCTGTGATTAAGCAACAGCAGCTCAGAAGTCTGCTCCGACGATACAAAGGCTGCTTTTCGACGTCATCGAGGATTCGACAAACACCAGTCGCCAAGCATCGCATAATCGCTGAGGAGTGTGTTCGACAACTTCGCCAGAGCCCTTACCGAGTTTCGCTGCGAGAACGTGAAGCTATAAGACAACAAGTCGACGAAATGCTGCGCGATGACATCATCCAGCCGTCGAAAAGCCCGTGGGCATCCCATCTTGTCCTGGTGAAGAAAAAGGACGGAACCCTACGTTTCTGCGTCGATTATCGTCGTCTGAACAAGATCACGAAGAAGGACGTATACCCCCTCCCACGGATAGACGACGCATTGGATCGGCTCTGCACCGCTAAATACTTTCCGTCGATGGACCTCAAGTCTGGCTATTGGCAAATAGAAGTCGACGAAAGAGATCGCGAAAAGACCGCCTTCATCACCCCAGATAGCCTCTACGAGTTCAAGGTTATGCCAGTTGGACTTTGCTCGGCGCCTGCAACGTTCCAACGCGTGATGGACCCGGTTTTAGCAGGATTAAAGAGGCAGACCTGTCTGGTTTACTTGGATGACGTCGTTGTCTTCGCCAAAAATTTGGACGATCACCTTAGGCGGCTTGCAACAGTCCTAGAGGCCATAGAATCATCAGGGCTTACTCTGAAGCCAGAAAAGTGCCGCTTCGCTTACGATGAGCTTCTGTTCCTAGGCCACGTCATCAGCAAGTCTGGAGTCCGCCCCGACCCGCAGACGACAGCTGCCATCGCAAAGTTCCCGCAGCCCATCGACAAGAAGGCAGTGCGTAGATTTCTTGGCATGTGTGCCTATTACAGACGATTTGTCAAGGACTTTTCACGCATCGCTGAGCCGCTGACACAGCTAACTAAATGTGACGTCGAGTTCAAGTGGGAAACGCCGCAGGCCGACGCATTTCAAGAGCTCAAACGACGCATGCAGTCGCCGCCCGTGCTTGCGTACTTCGACGAGCACGCTGATACCGAAATACACACTGACGCCAGTAGCCTAGGCCTCGGTGCCGTCCTAGTCCAGAGAAAAGATGGACATGAACACGTGATCGCTTACGCTAGCCGGTCGTTGTCAAAAGCGGAAGGCAATTATTCTACAACCGAAAAGGAATGCCTTGCCATCGTTTGGGCTACAGCGAAATTTCGCCCTTACCTATATGGCAGGCTATTGAAAGTGGTCAGCGATCATCACGCGCTGTGTTGGCTAGCTAACATAAAAGACCCTTCAGGACGGCTGGCACGGTGGCGCCTCAGACTACAAGAATACGACATCACTGTAACATACAAGTCCGGAGGAAAACACTCCGATGCCGATTGCCTATCACGCGCCCCCATTGACCCGCCGCCGCAAGACGACGAGGATGACGACGCCTTCCTTGGAATCATAAGCGCGCAAGACTTCGCCAAACAGCAGCGAGGAGACCCGGAGCTTAAAGCCCTAGTCGAGTATTTGGAAGGGCACACCGACGTTGTTCCTAGGGCATTTAGGCGTGGATTGTCTTCGTTCACGCTTCAAAACAACCTACTCGTGAAGAAGAACTTCTCACCAGTCCGCGCCAACTATCTTCTTGTTGTTCCGTCGGCGCTGCGTCCAGAAGTACTGCACGCCCTACATGACGATCCGACTGCTGGGCACCTCGGTTTCTCCCGGACGCTATCGAGGATGCAAGAAAGGCATTATTGGCCGCCCCTAACCGCCGATGTCGCCCGTTACGTCAAGACATGCCGGGACTGTCAGCGACGCAAGACACCACCGACAAGGCCAACGGGATTACTACAGCCGATCGAGCCTCCTTACCGACCTTTTCAGAAGATCGGGATGGACTTGTTGGGACCGTTTCCAACATCAACTTCCAGAAATAACTAGGATCGTCGTGGTGACGGACCATCTCACCCGCTTCGCTGAAACTAGAGCTCTACCGAAAGGCAGCACAGCAGAAATGGCAAATTTTTTTGTCGAGAACATCCTCCTGCGGCGTGGTGATCCAGAAGTCCTCATCACCGACAGAGGAACGGCGTTTACAGCAGAGCTCACGCAAGCCATTCTGCAATAAAGCCATACAAGTCACAGAAGGACAACTGCCTACCATCCGCAGACGAATGGTCTCACGGAGCGCCTGAACAAAACCCTCGCCGACATGCTAGCAATGCGCGTCGACGTCGAGCACAAGACGTGGGATGCGGTCCTGCCGCACGTACATTCGCTTACAACACGGCGGTGCAAGAAACAACGCAGATCAGGCCGTTTAAGCTGGTTTACGGCAGGAACCCGACGGCGACGCTTGACGCCATGCTACTGCACGTCAGTGACAAGGCAAATCTTGACGTCGCTATGTATCTGCAGTACGATCTGAAGTGGTCCACGTAGTGCGTCTTAAACCCTTCCACGCACGCTGATGAACTTCCTTATTTTGTTATTTCTTTGCTACGGGTGTTTTTGTTTATTACTTTCGTTTGTTTACAGCATCGGGTCGATGCTCTTTAAGAGGGGGGTATCGACGCGAGTACATGTTGATCTTTCCCGGGTGGCCATGTTTCACCGCTTAAGAAATGCTATCGCACAGCGCAGGCCGCGCCTGCATGTATAGGAAGTTTCTGGTATGTTATCGATGCTTCTATCCGCTGTCTGTTAGCGCCGAACCTTCTGGTATCTGATTTCATCGCGTGACACGAATGGTGAAGAACGTTGTGCAAGACACGCTGGTCCCAGCGATTAGTCTGGAACATTCGACGACTGCTTTATAAAAGCCGACGCGCTTGAGCCGCTGATCAGATTTCCGAAGATCGCCGACCGTATTCGCCGCTATCGTTGGGCTATAAGTGTAGCCTGTTTTTGTGGGCACAGGTTCGCCCAGTAAAAGTTAGTTTTGTATTTCACCGTATTGCTGCTTCCTTCACCGTCACTACTACGTTACAATATAGTTAAGAGCGTCGCATGTACGCAGTGAGCAACTGCCTGTGTATATATTTTTTTTCAGGTCGCCAGTTTCTAGTAGATACTACTTACTGTAGTTATTTTCTTTGACGAGCAAATGACAATGATTGTTCAATAAGTAAACCTAAAATTTAGGCTTATTCTGGTACTGCTTCGTTGTGACTATGGTGAAACTTCAGAGCGTTGTTTATATTTCAGTGCTACACGAGTTCTGAGGCAAAACAGGCGGACCGCAGGGCATGATCACACGCCGGCGCACGGTAGTAAATGGCATAGTTTCAGTACCTACGCACGTGACCGCACAACCGTGGGAACAAGCAGACGAAGCGGAAGTACATTTCACTTCCTTCGGTGCGAACTATACCAACAAACACGCAGACATTCCGTTTGTGCGTTTTATTTTTTCTCTAAGCTTCCTTTCATCAATTCAAGCAACAGATCGCACAGATAACAGATGTTGCCTTGAATAATTATCGAAGTCACGTGTCACCACGAGCGACGTCACACTGCGGACACGATTACTAGGCGCAGGGCACGACTACGTCACTGTCCGGCTTCCAGTGCAGCGGCCACGATTCGGCGTTCGGATTGAAATTTCTGAGCGTTACGCGGCGCGTAGCGATATAATACTTTGTAAACATGATCGTTAGTGCGCATTGTATGTTCTTCGTTTGTCAGCTCAAAATGGCCAGAAGTGGTGAGGGGTCCTTTAAGAAACATAATTTCGATAGGGCTGATGAACAAGTTTCTGCGATGTGTGCGGACCAGTTGATTTGATTGGTAAGTGTCAACCCTAAATATTTTTGTATAGCAACTTCCTGAATATCGGAACCTTGGAAATAGTAATTAAACGCGCTAATACGTTTTTTTCTTGTTACACGTAGGAGCATGGTTTTTTTATGCTAAGACTCATTGGCCTCAATCCACACACCGTCGGCCAATAGGTGTCAAAGAATCTTGGAGAATACCATGGTCAGATGACTACCTGATATGTTTAAACAATAAGCAATCATGTGTAAATAATCGTATGCATACAGAGTTTGAGATAACACCAGTTACATCATTATTTTAAATAAAGAACCTCATGGGACTCAGTATGGTACCCTGCGACACACTAGAAGTGACATTAAGAGACTTGGAAACAGCTCAACAAATTCGCTCCTGTTTTCTAAGAATGCAGCAATTCATTGAACAATGTATTGGAGAAGACCAAAGAGCTATAATTTAGGAATAAGTTTCTCACGGAGTGGGACCGTGTCGAAGGCCTTGGCGAATTCAGAAGGATATATAAACTTGTCCCAAAGTGTCAAGGACACGTGATAAACTTTGAACAATGGTAACAAACTGTGTAACTGTTGACAATCTTTTTCGGAATCCATGTTGGAAAGGAGATAGTATGCTTTCGTTACTTAGGAAATCTCTAATGACACCCGCCGGTATGTGTTCTAAAATTTTAAATCTGTTAATAATTGATACTCGCCGATAATTAGAATGGTTCGATCGCCTGATTTATGAATGGGTACTACCGTGGCTACTTTCCAGTCTATAGGTAGATCACTGGAACGCAGGAAAACTGCAAACTTGTTGACTAAATACACCGCTACCTTTGAAGCATAACGTCTTAGAAACGTGTTTAGAGTACCATCAGCTTAAAAACCTTTCTCAATATCAAGCGGACATAGCAATACTAGGACACCTTCAGCTGATATGGAAGGAATATTACTGTAATCTAGACTTTGTTCCTGTTTTTTATTCACCGATTTCGTAGTAAATACGCTTTGAAAGTATTGATTAAAAGAAGTGGCGATTTCCCGGCCTTTGACTACCATGGTTTCATTTAATTTTACTTTTTCTATCGCTTTCTCCCTTTGGCTCAGATTGCGCCAAAATCTGCTGGGGTTAGTATTTAAAACGGAGGGAACTGTAACTTCAAAGTATTGGTTTGTTACCATTGTCAACTTTTGTGCTAACAATTGTTTCAATTGAAAGGAGGCCGTTGGTCTTTTGTGCAGCCTACGATGTCGTTCTATTTGGCGTTTAAGGTGAATAATCTCCCTGCTAACCCAAGGATTTTTTCGATGCGGTTGTATTTTTCTCTGATAGACAAAACTAACAGTACAAAACATAATTGTTTCTAAACCTATTCCAAAGAACATGACTATTGTCGCTGTCTTTACTAATTAACGCAGTTTAGGATAGTTATTATAGCTGTGTCATTCGCACGATTCAATTCTCGCATAATTACAGGTGGCAAATTTCGAGAGAAGTATTCGCTCTTAAGCGACCAACAAAAGGATAGCAAGTCGTGATCAGAAACACCACGCTGAACACTCAAAAAGCCATTTGGAAATATTTCACTAACAAAAAGCAAATTTAGAACCGCACCTTCACTACTGAGCAAAACAAGAACAATGTGAAAGCAGGAGCCAATGTTTTGACAAGTGGACTTCACTTCTTCAAAGCGCCATTGAATGCCTTGAAGAAGCCAAGTCTTGAAGACGACAAAAAGAAAGGCCTTGAAGAAGACAAGTACACTTGTCGAAACGTTGGGTCCTGCTTTCACCTTGTTCTCATTTTGCTCATCGTCTTAAATTTTCATATCCCACATTCCCCATGTTTTAACTTCCCTACTGGATACTTTGATTATTTGATCCAAATACAAGGCGAAGATAATATCCAAGATCACATTGTTAGATTCACATTGGCCATAAACCTAACATTCCCGGTCCAAATTGCCTAAGTTGAAGTCACATGCTAATGGAATGTTACATTCACCGTTTGCCAACAATTGATCATACAACGTTTGACGGCACAAGTCATCACCGTCAGGAGGACGATAAACAGAACAAAGCGCGAAAGATGTACCCAATAGTAATATGTCCAAAAATAAGCTGTCGTAGTCAGGTATTTTGTCTCAAAGAACAATGCGTCAGAGAAGCACGATAACCACAACGAGACGGCACACGCAGTGGCGCGAGCGCTAGCCAACCACGCCGCTGCAACCGACCGTCCAACGTGGTGTAGTGCCAAGGACCGCATGACGTTCAACGAACTTACACAGTTCCACCGCCTAGCTCGAAGGACTTTCCCACCTCCGCACCCGTGGCTGAGCCGAATGGAGGCGGTGCGGTTCAGACAATAACAAAAAGGTTCCTCACCCAACCCAGTGTTAATAAATCACCTGTACCCGAAAGTATATGCGAGTGACGTGTGCCGCGTGTGCCAGCAGGAGAGGGCCACCCTGACGCACATCTATGAGTTTGCACCAAGTTCCCCGACGAAGATTCGACAAGTACAAAGATTGCGCCGCGACTCGCGGCTGCAGCGGAATGCTACGACCACAAAAGCCCAACATGGGCCGTCCAGCAGGTCTCGGTGGCTCTTGAAAGACAAAGGCCGAGCGAAACAGACGGAACGTTGCCCCTCAGGGCGACCGGCCGCACGAGTAACACGCACTGGAGTTGAGCAGAGAACACCCGCTGAGAAGACGTCAGGGCTCGCGTCGCGGCGCCATTAATTCATGGTGTCGTTCTGCAGGCGACTAAATAAAGTTGTTTCTCTCTCTCTCTCTTTCTCAGAGGGCAACAGTGACAAGTGACTTCACTATGACAGCTACCTCTCTACCACAAGAACAGCGGTCACGCCTGAATACTTTATAACTAGGAGGAAAAAGTGATTCCCTTGGGATGCCGCCATGTAAGCAAGTATTTGTCAGGATAACTATTTGCGGATTATAAGAAAGCAGCAGACATTGCAGATCTTCAGTTTTATTCACAATGCTCCTGGCATTAAGCGAAAGGATGCGTAGTCCTAACTGCTGAAGCTTCGGCCGCTGTCTATCTGATCAAACGGTCTGTCCAGCCGGCACCCGCATGTTACTTGAGTCATCTGAATAAAAAAAAAAGAAAAAACGCTTTATCAACGCTAAGTTTATTTCCAACTAGACATACCTTCTTTCATCTCTTTCTCTGCTTTCCAGCTTTGCCAGAGCAATTTTCGTTTCCTTAACGTTTCTACCGAGAAGTCCTTTTGCATAAAAATCCCCGAATCTTGTAGTTTCAGCACTATACGCCACACCATTTGATTCTCAAGGTAATTCTGGAAGCAGGGAATCACTGTGCGAGAAGTACCTTGCATCCATTAATGAATACGTGCCAGGGACGTGCTGTTAACTCCTACTTTTTCTATATAGACCTCGTCAATTACCTTCCGTCGTCAATCATTTTCAGTTTCGTCCTCCTGTCAATTGACACTGGAAACAATTCAGCTACTTCTCTGACTGCGATCTTCCACATCTGTTAAACGCGATATGTGCGAGTTCTGCTCGTCTTGGTATTTTAAAACAATTTATTGGAACCTTCGAATCCCCTGAGAGTTTTTGTACATTTCCTTAGCATCCTCCTCAACCTTAACCACGCGCACCTCAAAATAAGAGACATCTTTCAGAGTCCATTCTAGTGAATCCTTAAATTCCGCTAGATCAATGGGAATTGCTTTCTGACCCGCCAAATGAGATTCAAACATTTCCGCAATAGAAGGACTTGAATTTTCTTCCATATCATCAAAGAGCAGTGACTTACAAACATGGAAACAATCAGCAGCAAAAAGCACAATTGTGCGTCAGCTCGGCACAACAATGATGAATCTATCATCACTTCTTAACCAGCAGAGGTAAATAATCTGCAACAAGATGGGAGGCGTGCTTAGCACGCCGTTCGCTCTGGTTTCGCCCAGCCCACTGAGATTCCAAGTGCGCTGCTGTTGTTTTATAGCGAGTACTGTCGGTGACGTCCCGCGTCCGTTACTGGATCTTGTCTCTTGAAGGAAATTACTGTCGTTGTAGACCTTGTCCCATGTGCTGTCAAAGACCGCTGCTTGTTGCTCTGTGGGTCCATCACCGTGCGTGTGAAACGTTAGAAGTCCGGCAGAAGCTAGCACCAGTGCCTGTAACAAGATGGCTGGCATGGTTAGCACACGTTTGCTCTGGCTTCGCCAAGCCCACTGAGATTCCAAGAGTACTGCCGTAGCTTTATAGCCAGTACTGTGGGTTACGTCATACTTCCGATACTGGGTGTTGTCGCTTGAAGAAAATCGCCGTCGTTGTAGGCGTTGTCCCATTTGCTGTTTAATACCGCTGCTGTCAAGCTATGAGGGTCCATCATTGTGCGTGTGGAACGTTAGAAGTCCGGCAGCAGCTAGCATCAGCGCCTGTAGAAAGATGGGAGGCCCATTTCGCACACCGTTTGCTCTAGTTTCGTCCAACCCACTCATTTAAATTATTTGCGACAGAAAAAGTGAATCTAAATATGAAACTTCAAGATCATGAGAACTTTCTTTCTGCCTCCAATATGAAACTGCGTGAAGCCTAATACCCTTGCTTCGTCTGACAGCGGCGTCAACCAAGTTCTTGACGTGTATGACGAACAGAACAGAGTGTAAAATGAAATAATGCGTTTGCTTCTAAACGTGACAGAAAGAGGAATAAACAGACCGAATCTTTAACATGTGAAGCTACACATATTTGATGGAGATTCCAGTGCTCCCTAGTCCTGGCTAACATTTTATGAATATCCTGCAACGAAAAACTACTGGCACAGTAACGAAGATAAAGTGAAAAACATGCGGCTATTCCTGTCAGGAATAACGAAGTGTTGGCACGTATTGTGTGTCAATGTTCACACCAAGAATACCTGGACGCAGCTTAAGGAAAGCTTTTCTTACCTCCTTTAGCGAGAATAAGGTTTTTCTATGGGACAAAGCTATTGCAATCAAGTACAGATCTGGATCTGCACTGAGCCATTTTTATCAGAAAAGGAGGTTACTGCAGCTGGCTGACTCATCCTTGCCTTAGACGTGTGTGTTTCTGCTTATCATTCATGGTTTGAGTACGGACCTTCAGAATCAAACAAAAGCGAGAGGGCCCAAAGCAGTTGAACTTCTGCAGGGAATGTGAAACATTTGCCTACAAGACTCGGGACCCCAGCGGCAACCCATGAAGCCTGGTTCAAAGTGTCCAACTTCCACACGAGCTGATGAAAGACGCCCACTTGCAAGCTGGAAGTTTACCACTACACATATCTCCTTTCTGACTGACCAAGGAGGCTCAAGCCGATGTGAAGAGTCAGATAATGTGGCAAAAGAAAATGAACATCGATTCGAAGTCCGTCCGACGACGCAAAGAGAAGCTGTTTATCTGTCACATGCAGGCCTCTGGTACACATCTGTTTTTTGTTGATGGATACGAGAGGAATGAGCTAGTTGACAGCGCAGCAATCATCACAATAAGAAAAGCCAGTATTGTGGAAAGTTAGAAATTACGACAGGGAAGGCCTGTAGAAGTACATGGAAACGATGGAAGGCGAGATGTTCACGTTATACTTACATGTGTAACCATATCGCCTCTCGGCAACAGTGTTGCTGCGCATGCGCTCGTATTTATCGGAATGCCCTATGAATTGCTGCTATCACATCCAGTCATCGGTGCACTCAGCCTTAATATCTACTGGACTGGAGAAGTACCCACAGATAAAAAGCGCCAGTCTCAGCGCTTATCCAGCTTCCTCTTCGAGCAGCCTGGACAAGCGATCGTCAAGTGAAGATTTTACGATGCCTTACCCGCAATTTCAATACTTGAAGAGATATCCCATGGGAACTACCAAGTGTGAGGTACCGTTTAAGTTAGGCGATACTGCTGCGGTGAGCAAAATTCCCATAATATGTCCCGGGAGAAGAGCATGTGCTCAATAACGAGCTTCAAAAGATGTTGGATGCCCAAATAATTCGTCCATCCGCGTCTACATTCGTGTCGCACATAACCATTACACCTAAACAAGATGGAAGCCTCTGACTCTGCAATGTCTACAGGTAAATTAACAAGCAAATATAGCTGTTTCTTTTCCTATGCCAATAATAGGCTCTATCATAGAGGAGACGGGTGGATGCAGAGTGTTAAAGTGTAGTAATCAAAAGTAACCACGTGAAGTTGAGTTGTTGATATCAAGATATTGGCAACCACTTTAGCTTAATTCAAACTCAGGTACACCCCTTCCGTTCCGTTTTCATTACCTAAGTGAACATTTTGACGCGTCAAAATACGTAAAGCCTGTATAATACCTGGGGTAGGTATATCTGTAAATGGTCGCACCCAATCATGTTTTGATGTCGCATTCTGAATGATCACTACTTGTCTAACAACTGGTTTATTCTTGTGTTATTAAATCATCTGTTTATTTTCAATTTCGGCCAGCCTACGCTTCAATGTTCCTCATGCTTTTAACAACTTGTTAATAATATAGGGACGTTTCCTACTGTAGACGGTGAAACATATTGGTAATCACGTTATCGTGCCACCAGCTGCTTGTGCCTTGCTTCTAATGTGCTCATCCTTCTGTTCTGATACATTCACTATTTTGCTCTGTTCGCTTAAATTTTGCCTGTAGTAATTTGGACTTTCAATATAGGTTCACTATATTTGCGCTCTTTCGCCAATTGCTTTAGATTTACTGAATTGCCTAGTGTGTTCTTTCAGCAATAAGCTTTTTTCATAATAATTTTCTTACCTGGGATAGCTTGTGTGTTTCTTTCTGTATGTCTATATGTCACGGTGCGGCATTATTCGATTCGACGAAGCACCGATCAACAGGCGTCAAAAGGTCGTGGAAATAGAGACCGGTGAGCAAGAGGATTATTTCCAGACACTCGGGCAAGCGGCTGAAAGAAGTCGAAGGCCGGTTTAGAGTCTTTTTGTCGTCAGCACAACCATGACGCCCCGACAGCTTTTTGTAGAAATCTCTGAGTGATCGGCGCGGCCGTGACACCCCGACGGCATTTTGTAAGGACCTTTGTGTATTCCCTGGTGCGCGCGTGCATTGAGATGCTTAATAAGAAAGCAGGGGTTCGAATACTCCGAAATATGTGGTGTGTCTGTGGAATCCTGTGTCCACGAAGTGCTGCCAGTGTACCTGCGATGACCCGCCGTGGTTGCTCAGTGGCTATGGTGTTGGGCTGCTGAGCACGAGGTCGCGGGATCGAATCCCGGCCACGGCGGCCGCATTTCGATGGGGGCGAAATGCGAAAACACCCGTGTGCTTAGATTTAGGTGCACGTTAAAGAACCCCAGGTGATCAAAATTTCCGGAGTCCTCCGCTACGGCGTGGCTCATAATCAGAAAGTGGTTTTGGCACGTAAAACTCCAAATATTATTATTATGTATGTGCGACGACAGCGCCGTATGGCCGTCTGCCGTCGTTTCCTCTGTGTTTGTGAGCGAACCATAGAGGCCCGCATTGGACTCAAGGGTGTGCGTGTGTGGCGCAACAGAAGTGCGCGACCTTTAAAAGCAGTGGGGGGGATCGGCCGTTCCCAGGGCCCTAATTATACGGGAAGTGGTCAGGACCTGGGGGGGCAGCCGGGATACAATTGGGTGTACCTAATTGGATCGTCACCAATATCCACCGTTCCCTAACACAGGGAACTAGGGAAAGGTGAAGTTATTTAAACGCATGCTGTAGACAGAACTAAGCAGTCTAGAAGCTAGTGCCGTCCACTATCGCCTAGGCCGGTTAGCCGCGTCTGAACTGCGAGTTACTAGTTGACATAAGAGACGACAAACCAACGTCTGCAACGAAGCTCATGCTACTTCCCCTCAAGTTAGCTCAACCTGGTCGAGGGAAGACGTCAGACCTAGACTCCCTGGAAAGCCAACCTAGCAGTCGCCTCCACCGCTACGAGATCGGCTTGCCAGCGTTCTTCTGGAAATCTCTGCCGTCGACTCCACGCTTCATGAACTTGCTGCTGCTGCCCGGCAATGCGTATGCCATCATTTGTTTTCTTTTGAACCCTGTTTAGTTGACCACCGTTAAGTGTGTTTTGTGTAGTGTTAATTTCTATATTTACTGCTAAATGTTCATTGTAGTTCTTCTGCATTCATCATTGATCTAGATTAGGTGCACGTATGTTAGTGTTCTGTTCTGTTTTCTTTTAATCTTTGTATCATTGTCGGTCGATAAGTATTTTTTCTCTCTTTCTCCCTACTCTGACTATTTCGCTGTGTTCGCTTGAGTACGGAACGACCAACCGGATTGTATATCCCGTCGACGCACGTCGATGTGTATTTCGCACCGACGGCGAACGGCTGGCACGCCTATATATGACTATATGACCCCTAAAATTTAGTGATGGCACTATAATCATTTTCTTAAGCTAGCCTAAATTCTGGTTTTCATACGGACATTTACACCGGCAGCCTGGTTTCTCCTGGGAAGATTCAGTATTGCTGTGACGTATTTGATAATGATAGCGCAATAGCCGGTGGTGATTGCACACTTTTCACGTTGCGACTTCATATAAGACATGCCAACAGATCATTTCCACTGCCTATTTCACTTGGGTAAGGGCTCGCTAAAACTAGAAGTGGACTTGTTTCAATATGTCATTGCGGCACCGTCTTTCAGGAAGATTGTAGATTTCAGGGTGACATGGCAGGTAACATTTTCCTGAAACAGGCACCTCGATATTAATCTCGTAAAGCACCTTAAACTTATCATCTCTTTTAGAGACAAGGAAGGTGCGCTTTAATAAACTATTGGATATACACAGGCAAGATGCGTGTTTTAATACGAGGAACTAGTGGCTCAACACTTACGCAATATTGCCACCTGTTCGAATAATTTCGTTCCGTGATATATGAAAACTTGGGCATGTCGTATCTTGCAAAATTTTGGTGTCATCAAATTTTGTCTTGTCTCTCCGTATTCAGTCCAATGAAAACGCTTATCACAGTAATAATTTCATCAGCCTCCTTTATATGATTCACAAAATTTGTTTGGCTGCTTATCTGCTCCATGCCCCCTAGAGCAAATGAAGTCATATAATACACCTCATAATAACTTCTCTAGCAGTGTAAGGTAATTGAAACGAAAATAATTACTTACATGCGAACTTCCAATGTCCGTGTACGTAAAGTTAGTCGATGAGAGCTTGGAGTGGCTACAACTCGCTTTATATATAGATAGATGTGCACCTTTACGGCATTTTCATTAGAAATATGAGCCAAAATACTGGCATTGCAAAAAGTAGCATTGCCTACTTGTTGAACTATGGGAATGAAAAAAAGCAGCATTTCAGAAGAATTTAGCTCTATTTATCTACTGTCGGACGTCAGCATACCATGAGCCCGACGTCACCATCCGGCTGTACTGCTTCTACGTTTTTTATAGAACAATTACCATCTGCAGCAGCTGCGAACCAAGGCATTAAAAAAAGTACAGCGAAGCCAGACGGAGGAATTGGAGAGAATAGAAGAATAATAACAAAACACAGAACTCTAGTAAATTGCTTATGTTTTATGATAAATTTTTACGACGCTGACAACATGGGGAGATTTGAATTTTAACTCTTCTCAAAACTGGCGGGAATGCCTCCCAATTTTGCAGCATTCGTTGAAAAAAAAACGCTCAAAACATTCCTGCAAACAAACTTACCAATTAAATATTGATCCTTCTTCCACATCTCGCGAACGGGATCAGAATATTGCTGAATTCTTTAGTCCCAACTTTACCGTGTATTAGGATATACTAATGCTTTCGTCGGCATTTTTTTCATGTAATCGAAAGGTACAGCTATCCTCATGTACTATAAGGAAGACATGTACCATGTAGCGAAATATAGAAAGAAAATACTACCATATAAATTGCATATAAAACAAAGTTTTTACTCTTTCAAAAGGATGTTCACAGATGTTTTGTTTTATGAAAATAAAACAGCGAATGACTGACTGACTGATCAGCAAACACCTATGAATGCGTGCTCCAATGTATAATGCGTATTAAATGTTGGTCAAATCAACCATTATAAAGCCAAGAGCTGAGATTGACGGCAACCGCAACGCAATGACAATATTGACCGACAGACTTTACTGTAATGATATTGTTCCAATTAAGACCAAGACTACCAAACAAGACACAAGGAAGCCAAAACTGTGTGGTTGCTGCTAGCAATTTGGGGTGTGGTGTTTTAAGGTGTCAACGTGGCCATTCAGCCTTCGTGCTATGCCTCTGTTTGTGAGCAATGATTTTGCCGGCTGTCACCTGGGGAAGGGGGGGGTGGTGCTGGATAACGGAAGTCCGCAGCGGACACGGCACAATATCTACCATGATGGCCGTTGGCCTACCGTAGTCCACGCAGACTGTCGTCCATCTAAGTCCCAGCTACGAGTACCAAGAATCCTCTTTAGCAGCGATTTAGGCAACTGTGCAGATTAATTTTTTTATGTCAGTGCGTAGTCAATGAAAAATAATTTGGCGAAACTCTAATGTTCGCCAGTTTTGTGTATGATCTCCGTCATTCGCAAGAGTCCAGCGTGAGGCACACGAAGACCCCGTCAAAATCTGGGCATTTATAATGGAAGCACCCGTTCGTGAAGCCTGTTGGTCTCGGTTAATCAGAGGCAAGAAATACATGTTTTGACAGGTTGGCAACGAAGGGTCAACTGGCTTCATTCAAGGGTAAAAGCAGACTCGCCGAGTGGCAATGATGGTGAGCCTGCCGCACAGCCGCTTGAATTAGAGCAGGGGCTATGGCCCCCACGGTGGAAACAACCATGTGACGGATGGTCGCTATAACCGCCCCCCCGCCCTCCAAGAATGCGGAAGACTTAGGTGTGAATGGCGGAAGGAATCAAGAGTTAAGGTTCAAGATAGGCTGGTTTCACGCGGTCCCATGACGCGATCTCTTCTTTGCCGCGAACGTCAATCTTCAAGGTTTTCTCTGAATGGGAAATCACACGAAAGGGGCCTTCAATGGGAAGCATCTAATGGCGGCTTGATAGAGTTGTGCCGCATAAATACGTACGTGATTGTGTCCATTATGGGGAAACTAAAACACACACTGCCCACTCGCGATGCCTGGGGGTGTAAGTCGAAGAATCTCGAGCCATGAATGCAGCTTCTCGATGTCCTGCGCAAGTGCTGGTGGAGTGCCTTGTTGGGTGATAAAAAACAGGCCTGGAAGGACATATTGCTGACCCATAGAGCATGTAAGCTGCCCTGACTCCGAGGTCATCCTTGAAAGTTTTCGCAGCCTTAGTAGTACTTGGGGTAACGTGGTGGTCAACAACGCTTTCAGTTGTCGGGGAAGACACTCGACCATGCCATTGATCTTGGATGGTAAGCGAGTGTCCTGAAGGGGCGTTGCGAGCAGTCTCGCCCGGCCAGAAAAGAGCGAGCTTTGGAATTGTCGGCCTCTGTCAGTAGTTATGTACAAAGGGCAGCCGTACCACAACACCCACGTAGCGACACACAATTCCACCATAGTTCAGGCCGTGCTGTCGTATAGAGGCGCCCCCTCAAGCCACTTTAGTACCGGTCTACGCACGTGATGAGGTACATAAAACGTTGGCATTGCGCAATAGGCCTCACCAAGTCCAAATGCACGTGATCGAAACGGCGCAACTTTTGGCAGGAGTTTGGAGAGGGGAAGTCCTCGATTGCACGCACCCGTGTTTCCAGTGGCTTGTTACCTTGGGCTGAAATGCAACGGCCGGGAAAATTCAGGGCATTCAAGTAGAACAATGCATTTCTGGGGCTTTATTTATTTTATTTATTTACAGATACTGCTGACCCTTTCCAGGTTCAAGCAGGAGTGGGTACATGAGTGAGTATGAAAACTAGAAAGCATAAAAATTAATCAAAACAAAGTCAATCACAGTAGATAGGCAAACGCTATTGAATTATTATTAAGAGAACAAAGAAACCAGAGAAAGAACACTCAGTCGGGAATGCAAACTAATAAATATCACAAAATGCCACTGTCTGTATGTTTTTTTTTTTTTTTTGCAAATGAATCAAGTTTCACCCAATTCACTACAATGTACGGTAATTTGTTCCAACAAAATATGGCTTTGGGAAATAACGAATATTTATGGGAGTTTGCTCTACTAAATAGTTATCGGATGGTTTTACAGTGCTTATACCTGGTCAAGTGGTTAAAGGCGTCTTGTAAGGAGCGAGTACAATTAATATTGTAATGCCCCTAGTAGAGAAGGCATATGAGGAGGAATATAAATTTAAATTTAGAAATTATTCTGCGGTTTCTTATCAGTTGAAGACTTTCTCTTTTTACTAGTCTAGTTGTGCTACTCTAGCGCGAGTAGCCTGAGTAGATTGGGCGCGCTACTAATTTCTGGATATTTTCGATTTGGTCAGTTAAGTACTCTTCAAGGACCAGGCCATGCTCAGCCTGCAGCTTAAACAGAAGGCGAATGTGCTCTTCGGTCTTCATCTATGCGACTTGCAACGAGAATGTCATCAAGGTAGATGAATATGAACGGAAGTCCGCGCGTAACCTCGCCCGTAAACCTTTGAAAAGATTGCACAGCATATTTCAAACCATGGATAAGCACATGGATAAACTCAAATAGGGAAAATAGAGCACTGATTGCTGTCTTCGGAATCTCGGTGGGTTCGACAGAAATTTGGTGGTATGCAGTCATCAAGTCGATCTTGCTTTATATTTGGTTCCTGCGAGACAAGCGGCGAAGTCATGTATCTGGAGAAAGGGATATTGATTCTGAGTAGTGACGGCATTCAGAGCTCGGTAATCATCACAAGGCCGTCAGTCGTCACTGCCTTGCCTTGGATCGAGATGGAAAGGAAAAGACCAGTTGCTGGAGGAACGACGAATAACGCTGAGCTGGAGCATGTGTTCGAATTCACAGCGGGCGGCATCTAATGTCCGTCCAGCTAGCCTACATGCCGGCGCTGCGACACGTCGGCCGCTGTTGGGGATATGATGCCTCACCTTGCGTTTCAGGGGCAGCGCATCGCTTCGGGGCATCGTGCGTTGCGGGTACTGAGCAAATACCGAATCACACGTTGAGAGCGGCCGAAACGTATGGATCCTAGATGAGGTTAGGTTGGATTGCAGGCCAATTACATAGACGGATGTGACGTTATCCTTTAGACGCTATCGCGAACGTCTCCATCTAAATTCAAACGGCTGAAGAGGTCCCTTTGCAGTGTGGCAAACCGCACGTCGGTGATCAATAACGTCGGCGATCAAATGTCTTCAAGACCAAAACTATAAGCGGATTTATTTCACTATATCTGATGCTTCCGAAATAGCTAAAAGACACGATGTCGTGGCATCGAATGCCGGCTACGGCGACCGCATTTCGATGGCGGCGATGTGCAAAATCACCCGTGTACTTAGCTTTAAGCGGACGTCAAGGAAACTCTTGTGGTCCAAATTATTCCGAAGTTTCCCATTATGCCATGCCCCAAATTGAGTTTGTTGTCCTGGCACTCGAACACTCATAAATTCAATTTAAATAAATAAAACTAACCAAATAAAAAAGCCATACCCACATACTTCGCTGCCGCATGGGTCAATACAGCCTAATACCATCTTCCACTTTTGTTTCATGAACTGCCAAGACGTCACGATTGGCATCATCCATCAGTAAATACTCCTACGCCCATCTTCAAGAGACGCTTTTATTGCATCTTGCTTTGTATTTACTTCTTGTTGTTCTTCTACTGCAGCTACTGCTGTCACTGTTGCTTTCTTGCATGCCTAGTCAAAAGACGGTTGAGAGCGTAGTAAAGGTGTGCAACAGAAGAGACACGAGATGTCAGAAAATGTCACTCGATAAAAGGAAGCATTGCCACAATGTATCCCTCGGGCTCAGAACCATGCCCGCTCCCCAAAAACATTGTTTAAGCTTAAATGCTTGCTTTTGCGCTCATGCGCAACTGTCTGAAGAGAAAGGGGAGAGAGGAAGCAGAGAATGGGTAGAACAGGATGTCCTACCCAAATAATTAACAACGCAATTTCGAAATGACATTTTGCCTGCATGGCGCGGGAGAGGGGATAGCGACGTGAGAAAGCGTGCGTCGTTTTGGTTGTCTACAATGGCAGAATGGCAGCTGCTACATGTAGCAACAATTGGTGACTGAGCTAATCATTGTAAAGTCAAGGTATGGTAAAGTACGTTTGCGCTGTTTGTGAAAAATAGAGATCTGGCAAATTTGTCTTACAGAGAATTGACGCCGGACATGCAAGAACAAATTTGTAATAAAACACCATAGCGTAAAGAGGCGAGTTCATGTTCATAAAAACGTTCTCAAATATTGTCAATGCATTACGTAAACGTCAAACAAATGTCAGGCAACCAGCTCTTTGTTCACCTGTTTATTACAGAATAAGGACGTTTTCAAGAGCGATCAAGCTTCCCAGAACCAAAAGTAGGCGAATGTTCAAGTACAAATAAGTTAGTTGTACGTAGGCTGGCGTCTTGATGCTGAAAGTCTTCCAAGGCTGTATATACCTCGTCGCAGGGCATCCTTTTAGGAATGTGTCCTTTGCTTTTAGACAAGCGTTCTGACACTTTCTGTTATGGACTCCCGTGCAGGGCGAACGTCAATCTCCGTTTGCCTAATGACCATTTTGTATTTGACATGCTGTGCAGGGCAAGTAACACAATGGGGTTGAAAGGCGAGGTATCGTCTGTTTTGATAGACCATACTCAGATTGCTTGATGATAACGGGGAGTTCATTTTAATTTGTATGCTGTTGTACGCGCAGGCCTAAAGAGATGGGGCGCACGCAAGAATTTTCCTCGTGTAAGCCAGCAAGTTCTTGCATGCTTATGGCAGCCATAATGACAAAGCATCCCAATCTTCTGATTTCAGATGTGCAAATGGCCCTCCGTGATAGATCCAAATAGACCGGGCCCAAACCATGTGCGCGCAGCACGTAACCAGATTGTCCGGACCGAAGCTGTTTTTACTTATCATGGAGTGCAAATAGGAAATCTGAATAATATAGTAAATCAGATAGTTTTACGTTGTGAAGACCTTCAGAAAGTTGGCTAAGGGCATAAGCCTAGACATGTGAAGTCTAGGCTTATGCCCTTAGCCAACTTAGCCAACCCTTAGCCAACCCCGCGTGCGCTACACCTTGTTTTGCCGCTTGCGATGATTCGCATTCACAGATGGCAAGTAAATTAAATTACGTAGTTTTCCGGGCCAAAACCATGATTTGATTATGAAGCACGCTGTAGTGGGCGACAACAGTGCGGTCGAGATACTATACTGCGACTCCGTGCTTGGCAACCCAACACCATAGCCACTAAGCAGTCATGGCGGGTGTCGATGGCGACTATAATCGTGTCTGGCCAAAAATTATTTTATGCTGGCAAGTGCTTTAATGTTGAAAACTGGTTAAACTAGATACCGTTCTTCCAGCGGGGTAAGGACAATAAGCGCAAGTGCTCTTTCTTGGTAGTCAAGACACATCAAGCGTCCGAGACGTGTCGCTTGACTCTCTGAGCTTGTGCTTCGAAAGCAACATCTATTTACTAACTTCGTCAAACCGATTTCTAATATTTCATGCTTCTTTTTGTCAGATGGGACACTTGCTCAATGAGCTCAACAATCCTGCTTTAGACAATGTTTCTGTTCATCTTCGAATCCACGGCAGACCATCATTCTAGGCATAAATTCCTACGAGACACGAAGTATTATTCGCCACAAACGCAAGCAATCTAGAAAAAATCTTGAAGCGCATGCAATTTACAAGTCTGCCGAGCCATGTGCAAATGCTCCTTCATTGCCACTCCAAAATAGAGAAAGGGGCTGACAGATGGAATAGCACACTGTGGTATAAAGTTTGTAAACAGGGATAAGGTGCCTGAGAAAGGCAGGCCAGCCTTTCTGAAGCACCTTATCCCTGTTTACACAATTTGTACCTTCATTGCCACTGTGCGATAAAGAATTGCAGTATTTAGGAACAGGAAGAATATGTTGTTCGCTAAAAGGAAAGTTCCGAATACGTGACACCTATCTGAATGTTCTCTTAGCCCATAGCATGGCATTTATTCTTTGTCGACTTTCAAAACAAAAATTATTCAAAGTCAGCGCTCTTTGCTGCCCTTTCCTTTACTTCCTACGGAGACCACCGCACTAATAACCAAAGGTGAAAGTCATAGTTCTCAAGAATCTGGCGCATGACGGGACGAATTAAGTAGGTCGTGGGCGGAAAAGGGTGATCAGTGAGGTTGAAAGCGTGTTCTGGAAATGAAGCTTCGAATTCGCGAGGAGCGATATCGTGGAGGATACCGCATAGATACGGCTATAGTGAGGGGTCACTCCTAAAGAAGGTCGTCGCTTGTTAAGAAGGGGGTTTCATTTCCACTGTGCTTGACGGCGGCATTCTTCGAGTATAGCGCAAAAAGTAGTGACGTTTTTGAGCACAAGCAAATTTAAAACGTCGTCATCAATTCTCTAATGACGTTTGAAAGTTTATTGAACTCGGACATGTGCAGGTCGACTGTCAACATATAGAGAATGGCTGTGGAATGCAAGATAAGCAAGGCTTCGACGACGTCAGCACAGCGGTAGCAACGACCTCTTCTGCAGGGCGCTGTCGACAAAATGCGTTGACGGAAACGCTAAGAAGCTTCTCATTGAAAAGCTTCGAGCTCGCTATTTTGTCTTAACTTGTAATCAACCCCCACTTTTAAGTGATTTTGAGGCAGAAAATTACGTTAGCTATCATAGCCATTATACTGCTTGTTTTGGGTGCTGATATGTGCGTAAAATATTTGGTTTTATCAGAAGTGTAGGTCAATTCACGCCGGAGAAGCGCGAAAGGTCAAGAACATGTGAAATGCTGACGAACATAATAAGCGTAGGTATAGCAGCTGGTGTGTTTTATTTCCGTGTTCCAGGTTCCATGGTGACAGGATCCAGCGTGACATAGTTTGCGTTCTTATGGCTGTGAATATTCGTGGTGCATACAGGAAACACAAAAATCAACCAATAATGAAAGTGTAGCTCAGCTGCTAAGATACTTACCAGGGGAATTTATAACGCTCGTTCAAGCGCGACTAACATGATACATGATTTGCAGTCAAAAACACATTGTTACGACCTACCTTCGACGTCAGCTTAGCCTTACTATGAGGTTGAGGTCTGATAATCAATCTAAAACTCCCTTCTTGACTTTGTGGTCTTGAAACGTCTAATGCGGCGCCCATGCGAAAAGTTACAAAAACATGTTTTAATGAATTCTATACTATTTGCTCAGCGCCACAGCAGAACTTAACACTTCAAATAGTCGCACTTTCGCCATAAAGGCGAAGCACTGATTGCGATATAAAATTAGTGCATAGCTATATGAAGTAAGGATAGTAGTTGTATCGACTGTATACACTTGCTAACATTTGCTTACTAACTAAATTAACAATGATATAATGAGTAAGCGCGACTAAAGGAGGACGTCGAATGAAATATACACACTGAGACAGCGCTGTCTCTATGCGTCGGTTTTTATGTCCTCGTTCCGTGGCGCTTAGACATTTCGGCACGCATTCAACCCAGCTAGCCCAGCAGTTATTTTTAACTAAGTTACAAACTACGGTGTCACGCGTTCACAGATAAACAATAACCCATATCGCTCCATGACCGCAGAAATTACTGCCAAAATGCTGAAGTGAGAAGTCGCAGCAGCCGCAGCAAGCGAATTGCGCTTCATGCATCTCTCACTTCTACGCGAACGAAATTTTGAAAGCACAGCGCATACAAAGCTACCGGCATTCGGCGAATTCTAATTCGCACATCGCTAAAGCTTTGAGGCTCACGCGGGCGCGCACTTTGGCCACGTCACAGATCGCTTTTAAGATTGGACGCCCACAGGGCGACGCCGTAAGCAGCAGCCGCCGGAGAAGCAATCCCTCTCCCTCGTCTCACCACCGTACCTCACGCGCGACCGAAGAGGGTGCGCTTCCGGCCCGCCTTCCTCACATTCACGCACAAAGTCAAACCGCGCTCGCATTCTCAGCCACGCACGCTTTAACTCGCACATAAAGGATAAGGCGCGCGGCGGCGATTTTATCGCCTTTGGATTTTGTACGGAAACTCACGGTGACGGCGACGGCTGAAATGTGCCTGTAGTGTCTACATAATTGCTATCGCAATATAAATGTTATTCAATAGAATGTTATATGTGCAAAAGTCGGCATGATAACGTGTCGTATGACTTATAAAAAATTATTTGCGTCGTGTTCGACGAATTGTCACACACAATAAAAGACGTTAACATGACGTCTATAGGGGGCATATTGCATCGGCTTTCTTCTTGCACCAGCCTGAATAGCCGAACTTATTCGAAAAATGCAAATGTCATAAAACACTTTGAAAAGCCTTTATGACGTACTAGAGCAAATTAGCATTGTGTAATACTCAAAGCGAGTGTTATCTGTCATGAAATTGCCCTTCTTTGTAGTAAAAAAAAAGTGCAGTTTCGATTTCAAATGGGAGCAGGAGGGTTTAGAAAAACATTCATTACTTTGCGACGGCTGGGGATGGAAAACTAATTCTCTTTGCAAAATATTCTAGAGTAACCAGTGAGATATAAACACTCATATAATTGTATATAAACCGAATAAAAAGCGATATTTTTTCAGAAAATTCGTATTTCAAGGTGGTATTTGAATGTTCCTTGTTTGTTTTCTTTTCTACGTGTTGCTTTTGCTCTCTCGTGTTTGTAGCATCGGGACGATACTTTTTAACAGGGGGCATCGACACATTTCACCCGCTAAGTTAAAGTTATCGCTCAGTACAAGACACGCCTGCATGGCTTGGAACTTCTTCGAATGTCATCGTCGGATTTTGTGTAACCAGATTCTGTAGTACTTTCTTGAAGGCACGCTGGTGACAGCGATTTCGCTGGAGTGTTCGATGAGTCATGTATAAAAGCAGATGAGTTTGACCCGCTGCGCAGATTCCGACAATTGCCGTCTGAGCGCACTGCTGGTATTATTCTTTGGGTGCAGCCGCTTAAAGTGGGCGCAGATTCGCCCAGTAAAGAGCTCATTGAGCAACACACAATTTTTGCTACTATGTTCTTCTCAGTCACTACAACCTGACTGTATGTATGTATGTATGTATGTATGTATGTATGTATGTATGTATGTATGTATGTATGTATGTATGTATGTATGTATGTATGTATGTATGTATGTATGTATGTATGTATGTATGTATGCATGCATGCATGTATGCATGTATGTATGCATGTATGCATGCCTGCATGCATGTATGTATGTATGTATGTATGCATGTCTGCATGTATGTATTGTGAGGCGTCGGGATCTCGCGTTGGTTGTGTGGAGCCATCGCGTTGTGTTTCCGGGGGCCCCATGTCCCTCCCCTCCCCGCCTGGACGGGGCGGCAGCGGCCATATACAATGTCGCTCGGCTGTCATCCTGCCCACGTGAAGGTCAAAGGGCTACACCCATTGGCCGACATTTTGGCGAGATTCGGGCCCTGCTTGCGTGCGCTCCGGGTACGCGCGCGCAAGACCTGGCATGGAGAGACCACATCGGGGCGTCTGAAGGTGGCGTACGTGTTCCTCTCTGCCGGCGGCGGCCCCCTTCGTCCGCCGCCGGCCTATGGTTACTTCGGCTCGTCGGGGTCCCGGCCTCGGTGGTCGCGCGCACTCTTCCGTCTTCCCAATGTCCTGAGGCAGCGTCTGCCGATCGTGGCCCCGTCTGTTCGTCGGTCTTTTGTTTCTATTTCCATTTTCTCTGCTTTGGGGCGCGCAATGGCAGGCGCTGACGGGAGGATAGGCAGCCTCTTCCTGCTGGGTTCTTTGTTCTCTCTGTCGTGGTTCGCCGTTAGCGGCCACCGGCGACCATTTGGCCATTTTTGTGTCCTAATTAGCGTCAGATTCGGACGTGATGTTAAAACGTGCGTTCCTATTGAGTCCCAGCTTAATAAATGTTCTGTTTGGCTTCTAGAGAGCTTTGGCTAGGGTCTCCCTTGCTGTGCGCGCGGTCTCGCCTTCCTCTAAGCTGGCGCCGGCGGGGTGCGTCCGCGCTCAGCCGCGCGTCGGCACACGGAGCGGGCCGGAGCTGGCGCAGACGCGGTGCCCTGCACGCATGGCGGCTCGGAGTGCTGGAACCCGCGGAGGTCGTCCGGTGCGCGTGATATCAGAGCGTGCGCGCCGTGAGCATAGCGAGGAGACGACAGTGTGTATGTACGTACGTAGGTACGTACGTATTTGCTTATTTATTTTACAATACTGCCGCTCTCAGCCGATAGCCTAGCAGACAGGCATGAACACTTTCTTTTCCCTACATAAATACATGCGCGAGCTACACAAAAAATGAAAAAGTAACAATATTCAACAAAATACAAAAGATAAGGTAGATAAGCTATACAACAGAACACTAAACAAAGCAGAATAAGATGAACAACAACCGGGGCATATCATAGTCAAAGCAAAAACGTGAAGTATTTGGAAACAAACAAGTGTACACATTTTTTTCGATATACTGTTAGTTTAACATAAAGAGAACAGGGAACAAACATGAGACGTCGTTAATAATCTCTTGTGATGAGCTCCAGTTGTGAAACGAACAGGGATAAAGAATTTGTCGCTGTTAATGACGAGTTAGGTTCATTCCATTCTCTGATTACTCGAGGAAAGAATGAGTACCTGAATGCGTCATTAGAAAAGGAATACTCGGTTAGCGTATGTTCGTGTTGATGCCGTGTTATTCTAGATTGCGAATAGGAAATGTACTGGGTGATATCAATATTATACTGACGGAGCAGCATTTGAAACAGAAATTTTAGTCTACCTTGTTTCGCTCTTGTCGTTAATGTGTTGAGGCCTGGGGAAGCTAAGAGACGTGAAGGTCAGTCAGTAGAACGATATTTGCTATGAATGAACCTTGCGGCTTTTCTTTGTACAGCTTCAAGTTTAGCTATGTTAGTTGCAGTGTAAGGAAACCAAATTGTGTTAGTGTATTCTAAAATAGGTCTCACAAATGTTTTGTAGGCCAAAAGCTTAATGTTCGTTGGAGCGATCTTTAGGCGTCTTTTTATATAAAATAGTTTTCGTATTGCAGTAGTTGTAATATTAGTTATGTGTGTTTCCCAATTGAGGTTTGATGTCAGCGTTATCCCTAAATATTTCTGTTGCTCAACCATGGAAAGAGGCGTGCCATTAACGATATAGTTGAAATGAGAGGGTTGCTTTGTTTCATGTTATTTTCATTGCCACTGATTTATTGATGTTAATAGACAATTGCCACTGAGAGCACCACTCGGCTAGCGTGTTAAGGGAATCAGAAAGATGAAGATGGTTGTTATGGCTTTTAATTTCGTTATATATCACGCAGTCATCCGCGAAGAGTTTGATTTTGCACCCTATATTATTTGTTATATCGTTAATAAAGATCAGAAATAACAGCGGCACAAGTACCGAGCCTTGTGGTACTCCAGATGTGACAGGAACGACATCAGATGGCACGTGGTCAAACATAACAAATTGTGAGCGGTGTGTTAGAAAAGCTGTTATCCAAGCAGAAACTTCTCCTTTCCCGATGTCATGCTCCACTTTTGAAATTAGCTTAGTGTGACTCACGCAATCAAAAGCTTTAGATAAGTCAAGTAAAATCATGTCAATTTGAGAACGATTATTAATACTAAGAGCACGGTCATGAACTACCTCTGTTAGTTGAGTGATGGTTGATAAGCCAGATCTAAAACCATGCTGGTGAGGCGATACGATGTTTTCACGTTCTAGAAATGTTTTCATGTGTTTTAGAATGATGTGTTCTAGTATTTTGCATGAAGTGCTGGTGAGAGATATGGGTCTGAAATTGGCAACATTATTTTTGTCTCCTTTCTTGTGGATCGGTATTATTTTACCATTTTTCCAGTCATGTGGTTGATTAGAAGTTGCTAGTGATTTACGAAAAATGTGTCCCAGATATCTACTGCACCACTCAGCGTATTTTTTTAGGAATTCGCTTGGAATTTCGTCAGGCCCGTTTGATTTCTTAGGGTCAATGTTAAGGAGAAGATTGTGGATTCCGGCGTCCGTTATTATTAACCGATCAAGCGCTGACGTACAGGATGGCGGAAGAGGGGTGAGTGTACCATTGTCTTCCGTGAAGCTGATTTGAAGAAATTGTTATATTTGTTTGCCGTTGCACTTCTTTCTTCTTCAGTTAGTTTGGTTGTTGTCGGCTCGGTACTGCGCAGATGTTTCCAGAATCTTTGTGGGTTATTTTTTAGGGAGCTAGCAAGAGTGACACTGTAGTAATATTGTTTCCAATCATTTAGTTTCTGCTTGATAAGCATAACTGCAGATTTTAACTTCAAGGTTGTAGATGGTTTTGGGTTATTCTTGTTTGCCTTACGAAGCCGATTTGCGCGCCGTTTAGCATGGATGATGTCGAGTGTGATCCACAGATTCTTAAGGGGCTGCTTTTTCTTTTGCATTGGAATATAATTAGTTATACAGTGCAGGACAATGCTCTTAAAATGTAGCCACAATGCATCTACATCAGTAGATTCCTGATATGCTTTTTGCGAAAAGGAATCGAATTCATGCGACAGATAAGTTAGTATGCTGGCGTCATCTCCTTTATGAAAGTTAAAGCTTTTTACTGTAGCCTGGGTAGTAATACACTGATCAAGCTGGAATGTGCACATAGGTATACTGTGATCAGATATTCCTTCAATAATGTCTATTTCTGCTTGACTTGTAGTAAAATGGTTGCTAAGAAATATGAGGTCGAGGATATTTTTCGTTGAGCCTTGAACGCGGGTAGGACGAGTGGCAAGTTGCTGTAGGTTAAAATTTAGCATTAAGTCTATTAGCACTTCTGAGGCTTCTGACGTATGATGCATTGTGGACCAGTCTATGTCAGCTAGGTTAAAGTCGCCCGCAAGAATAATCCAGGTTTGATGGACATGACGCTGCATATATTTTTGAATTGCTGAAAGGCATGCACTGTCAGAGGAAGGGCTCCGATAAACGCAACCGGTTACTATTGACGTCCCGTCGCAAAAAAGTTTGCAGAAAACAGCTTCAGCGTTGTTCACCTCGGAAAGAAGGACAAAGCGAAGACAGTTTTTTTTATCATTAAGGCCACTCCTCCACCTCGTGAAGGTCCGTCTTTTCGGATGATTGTGTAGTTTGGCGGGGCAATCTCGTGGTCGAATATAGCGGGTGATAGCCATGTTTCCGTGATGGCCACAATATCGGGCTCGTAATCGACTAGAAGGCTTTCCAAGGCTTCTGTTTCATTTAGGACACTGCGGGCATTTACATTTATCAATGTTAATCTTTTGATTGTGCGGCTTGTGCCGCTTGTGCGCGTTATTCGGCGGTTTGTTTCTGCGTCGTTTTTTTTTGCATCGGTACTTTGTCCTTCTCTTCGTCCCAAATATATGTGCGTTTGTTAATGTAAAGTTTGTCAAAGGAAAGCGATACTTTTTCCTTTTTTTCAAGGTTTGGTATTGCACTATCCCAAAGTTTCTTCCGTATGTCTCTTATTCTTTTAGAGAAGTCTTCACCAATTGAGCAGTCAGTTGTTTTTAGTTTGAAACCTTGGCTTAAGATTGCCACTTTTTGTCTGTAGTCAAGTAACTTCATTATTACTGGTCGAGTCTTATCTGTGGCGCGTTTTCCCAACCAATGTATGCGCTCGATGGCAACTTTTTCTCGTCCCATGGGTGTCTTCGACAATGTCATTGTTTACAGTTGGCTCTAACGACTCGCTAGTTTCATCGTTTTTTTTCCTTTAGGCCATAGATAATTAGGTTAGATCGCCTACTGCGGTTTTCAAGGTCGTCAATTTTATGTTCAAGAATGTCTATTACTTCGCTCATACAGGCGATTTCTTCTTGACAGGATTCGACTCTATTTTCAAGGACTGCAAGGAGGTCAAGTTTGTTTTCTATATCTGCTAAAGGTTTTTCTTCAATATCTTTGATGTCGGCTGCAATATCCTTCAACTGTTTTGAAATTTGGGTTAGATCGGGGCCAGGGTTAGTTTCAATATCACCACCTCATAGCAGTAATTTTGTCAAGGCCAAGGCGACATCAAAAACCAGGATACAAAACGGTGGGCATGGCAGCACTAGCAAGAAAGGGTCGCTTGAGCGGATGCAATATCCGAAATCCTTTCTCACCTGTACAATGAATGCAAACGGGTTAGCGTGCCGCATACTGGTAGTGCCACGGTGCCCAGTGGCCGAGTCGATCCCAGGCAGGCTATTTAAGACAGCGGAGAGCAGTGGCGCTGAACGCAGATCACGGGCTAAGATTTGTGAGCATGCTATCTTCCAGTGTTCACGGTGCAATTCCCACGATGAGTATGGCGGTGGATCCAGCACGTGGCATTGGGTAGCGCAGAGCTCCTGCGCCGCCCTGGTGGCCCCTGCTTGCGCAGTGCCTCCATCCCTGACATGAAGCAGCAGACCTAAGGACAGTTGTACAATGAATGCAAACGGGTTAGCGTGCCGCATACTGGCAGTGACACCGTGTATGTATGTATGTATGTATGTATGTATGTATGTATGTATGTATGTATGTATGTATGTATGTATGTATGTATGTATGTATGTATGTATGTATGTATGTATGTAGGTGCGTACGTAGGTACGTATGTATGTAGGTGCGTACGTAGGTACGTATGTATGTAGGTACGTACGTACGTATGTATGCGTGTATGTACGTACGCACGTATATATGCATGTATGTACGTATGTATATACGTATGCAAGTACGTATGGTTTACCACCTACCTTGGTCCTACCTTTGCCAATAACCGTTCTCACACCTACCTTGGTCACTGGGTTGTGTGTGGTCGGATGTGAAGCGCATCGAACGCCTGGGCTGAGGGAACAGATATTGAAAGCAAATGTCGGCCTAACTGGGATCACTGACTTTATGGCGATCTGTAAATATGCGCGGGTCATCAACTAATCGCTTTTACGCCGGCACGGGTCAGTGTAGATGTGGAACTGCGCATGTCCCACTGTTCAATGAACCCCCTTTTTTGCCGGCTTAGCAACTGGTTACGTGACATTCAGTTTGTGTTGACCTCCAATGAAGCTTATAGAGCGCAGCTCTTATGCGCCCGTTCCTTCAGCGATCCTACCTTTTTGAACACGCCGCCCTGTCACTCACGGTGATATTGCTGTCTTTCGTCTCAGGGACCGTCTTCTTTTCCCCTTCCAATTCCTGTTCGTGCGAACATACTACACACACCCGTCGTGGTTGCTTAGTGGCTATGATGTTGGGCTGCTAAGCACGAGGTCGCTGGATCGAATCCCGGCACCGGCGGCCACATTTAGATGGGGGCGAAATCCGAAAGCGCCCGTGTACTTAGATTTAGGTGCACGTTAAGGAACCCCAGGTGGTCCGGAGTTCCTAAGTACGCCACGCCTCCTAATCAGAAAGTGGTTTTGGCACGTAAAACCCCATAATTTTTTAACAACACCACGCAGCAAGGCATATAGTTAACCTTGCTGTATTGGTCTACATACTATCACTGTTCGATTTCACAATCGCCCGCCCTACACTTCAGGTGCCTCCGATGTTGGTCTGTGGATAAATTATGAAAGCACTTGGACAATCAATTTGATGCCTGTAATTGTTTTTCTTGCGAACTACTAAAGGTGAGAGCTACAATAATAAGGTGGACAGCGCGAAAATTCACAAAATTACACTGCCTGCCTTGGCCGTAGCTTTGGCTTTGCGTTGATGAGCCTAAGTGCACGGGATGGAGCAACGACATGGAGCAACGGCGGCTCCATGTCGGTGGGTGGTGAAATGAAAGAAGACCCGTGTACCGACTTCTGGGTGCCCGTTAACAAAGTCAGATGATCACAAAAGAGCATGAAGTACACAACTACGGCATGCCTTGTCATCACATAACGGTTTTGGCGCGCGAAACCCTGGTATTTTTTACGTGTTCCTTACCAGTATGCTCTAAATAACAATGTGTGGCCTGAAAGGAGCACCGTGACGCAGATGAAAAATAAGCACTACGTTAAGGTTTAGTTCATGCCTGGCTTAGAATATATGCATTAATCTACATTAAGGTAACGCACCATAGTTTTTATGTGAGCTTGATACGATAACATCAGTACGCTGTTTACGTTAATTCATACATGCGAGCGAAGTCAAAGTGGGGCAAAAGGCAGAGCTCATACTTAATAGTCATTTGATAAAACATTCACATTCCTCTTTGTTTCTAGTTCACGCCCTAATAACGTTTTATAATTGCTAGAGCCTTTAGCAATACCAACGGAATAATGTTATAACAAAGGTGATCCCTTAAAAGAAGCCGTTTATGCTTGGTGCTATATTTGGAGGTCGGCCGTTTGCTATCCGAACCTATGCAACTCTTACGTATTCCTGAAAGTGTTTTGAACACAAAACCACCTTAATCTATAAGTCTGTTGTCCTGAGCGGACCCACTCTTCCTCAATATGACTGATTTCAACAAAAGCGTGTTTTTCTGGAAACTGTGTTCATTACAGTTGTAAACTCCTTAATAGAGACACAGTTCAAAACAGAGACTCAGCTTAGTCAAGTTTTCTTGTCCTTTTAGCTTGCCTGCCCTGAACATTCCTTTACAATTGTACTATTTAAAAAAAATATGAAAAGCGAAATAACGGCTGCGGTTATAGAGAAAAGTGGGCATTATTTGCATGTACTCTTTCCAGGAAAGACGTCGCGTCATCATGCAAGTAAGTGAGCTTTCCAGATATGCCAACTTTGTGTATGCAAGATTGGCACCGTACTCTGTTCACGCCCTTTTATATAAAGAAATATATTTTAAGCTGTGCCTAGTAACTGCATAGGTCGAAAAATAACGAAGACAATTACGTTCTTACGTATTATATTCTCACACTTTAGGCAGTTTCTACCTTTTATAAAAAAGACTAAGCTCTTACTCAAGATCGTATATTCTTTCTGAAAAATCTTCTCATTCCATGGTAGTTCATATGATTGTTAACTCGAGAACGCTATACTTATCAAGTGCGTAACCGGAAATGTAGCAAGGGCTAAGGATACTTACATTCAGAAAGAACTTGTGTAGTACTTCCCAAGTTTCTATGCCATATATCGTTCGTAGTCATTAGAAACTGCTAAGCCTGGAGAGTTCATGTCTACCAAATTGGAGATCTGACAACTCGTGTGCCGAGATAATTTCATTCACTAGAGTCCACTCGAATGAATGGGAACAACCTGAGTTGGCCCCATTATCTCGAGAAGGGGACCATTCAACAAACACCGCTTCATTCAACCAAGAAGGGAACTGTATATCTCACGAGATTACTTTATTATATATGATACCACACAATAAATATAGCTTTGACGAAGTCAACAATAGATGCTAACCACCTATTCAGAATTTTATATATTGCTTAAATATTCCGAATACAGTTGGGTTTACAATGTGGATTTCAGTATACCAGACAGAGCGCGTGGTTGCTGCGCTGTGAGATGATGTTCAGGTTAAACACGAGATAGCCGACATAAAACTGCACACGACAACCCTGATAAAGAAGCCGATACAGTTGAAAATTGACCCTAATGAAGCTTTACTGTTAAAAATATTTTATTCGTTGTCGCTCCTACCACCATCAAAATTCAAGATTTATTTTTGAAACTTGCCGCTGATGCGTCAGCTGTGCTTAAAGCTCCCTTTGGAACCAGTTTAGACTGGAAAACCTCAAAGGGGCCACGACATGGTCGTCCAGCTATTCTCAATTTATTATTCTAAAGAGGAGAGCGGGGTCGAGAATGGTTACGCAAACAAACAAATTGGGCTCTCAGGAAACTTTTCAACTCGATATATTCTTTAAAATCACTTATTCACAATCCCTTCTATCAACAGCGACTTCCATTTTGGCATGGACTGCGTAGCGTCAAGAAACAAAGGGCCATTACTGCACCATTTCTTTCTGAGGAGTGCAATTCCAAATGGTAAGCCTTGCTCTTCGTAGTGTGGCACCCAACAGCTCGAGCAATGCTCGCCATTGAATTTAAACCGCAAATATTTTCCTCGCACGATAAAAGACGACGGAAATGCACCGAGACTCACAACCGAAAACAAAATTATTGATATCTGTATGTCCTTTGTGAAGCGTTTAGCAGTATAGCTGAAATGACTGCTACCTAAATGAATAGGGACCTCCTCAAACAGCTCCTTCGAGTAAAAGAAGTCAATCTCAAAGGTTATGCTTCTGCTTGCTACAAACACTAAAATTATAGCAGTAAACGGAAATACGTCATGACAGCTATGCGTGGTCAAGGCGGCCTTGTTGACACAGAGGAGGGCGAACGTCACGACGCATAGCTGCCTTGACGTATGTCGCAGTTGCCGTGAGTGCGTTTCAAATGTCGAAGACACCGAAGTAATGCAAGCAACTTCATTGAAATATACGTCGATGTATTGTGGGCGTTCGCACAAGCCGATAGAAGTGCAGCATTCTCAGCTTTATGTGAACATTGACTAATACATGCAAAAGTAGCGACGTCGTTTTATAACTCTGTTTGAGCTGTGCGAGCTGCCCAGACTGTTTAATATCTGGTCGACTGCACAGCATACTTTCCCATCGAGGAGCCTGTATAATTTATAGTATTTGCTGTGATATGTCTTTCCCCCACAATGTCATCCCATGCAGAATTTCCTTTCCCCTTTACTTTCCTCGAGCCTAGGCGTAATTTTCTTTTTTAGAATAGGTGCGCCTGGCTGACCAACGCTCCCTTTTTCAGCAAATATTTTTTTTTAAATGTTGCACTTGACCTACATATGCTTCACAGCACGTACGGATGCGCTAATCATTGGCCACATTTTTACTAAGCTTGGTCACAGTGGCTGGTATAATTATGACATGATAATGCTCGCATGCTGAATAATTCATGAAACCCACTAAACGGTATCAGGAGTGCTTGCGCTTGCAATGTATTCAAATGTTTCAATTTGGCGAAACAATGCGTTTCAGTCTACTCCTCGAAAATAAGCTGCCCTTTACTTTTACTAGGCATGAAAAGATTTATATAAAGGAGACTATATAAACCTTTAGGCCATAACCTTGACATACCTTCTCAACTGTTCGAATTTTAGTTATCAACTTCGTTATTTTCCTTCATGTGCACTGGGAAACAATCTTAGAAAAGAGCATCCACACGTGCTGATGTGGGCTGCTAATCAGCAATCACAACATTTCTTCACATTGCTGCAGCGTTCTCCGAGCTTATCGGTCAGACATCGCACGGTTTGCCGGACGTATCGTGCCAAATGCGAAAACTAAATCTAAAACTATATCACAGGTGTCGCTCCAAGAAAGCGAAAAGTGAATCCTTGTCATAGATGAAAATTAGTTGCCTGCTGTTCCTGTTTAAAGCCACGTGTTGAAATTTAATAAGCACGATTTAATACAGTTGGTCTGGTTTCGGGTATTCTATAGGGATTGATTCTGGCACAACGAAAAAACGTGTCCCTCCGCGCCTACGTCACATAAACGAGTCACTTCAAATAGCTTTATTGGATCCGACATAGTAAACCTTAAAGGAAAAACAGTGTCATCTCGGGTATTGTACAGAAGGTAATTCTGGGGCTAATATTTTTGTTGCTCATAAAGTTGTGATTTACCCACCGTGGTTGCTCAGTGGCTATGCTGTTGGGCTGCTGAGCATGAGGCCGCGAGATTGCATCCCGGCCACGGCGGCCGCATTTATATGGGGGCGAAAGGCGGAGACACCCGAGTACTTAGATTTAGGTGCACGTTAAAGAACCCCAGGTGTTCGAAATTTCCGGAGTCCTCCACTACGGCGTGCCTCATAATCAAAAAGTGGTTTTGGCACGTAAAACCACATATGTTAAACTTATCATGTAGAAAATTTGTCTAACATGGTGGCAATTTTGTGACCGTGAAGTGGGCGTAAAAGGATGATTTCTGTCATTTCCTCAGGCGCAGTATATAAAGAGAAATTTATATATGAAAGCACATCATCCATGTTATTGTGGTCATTGACAACGTACATGGAGAGCACGTCAGAAATTTCCTCATTAAAGCACTCGATTATGTCTTTTCTTTCGCCAGTTATACGCATTATCTCGATGGTGCGTAGTCGTGCAGCGTCGCAATGTTTTATCTCGAAATGTGTAAACATGGGTTAGTTAGAACAGTTAAATTTCGCTGGCAAGTACCACTGTGCATAAGTATTAGCGTCCATAGCCTACATGCAAGGTCAGATGACAGCTGATTTTTTTTTTTTTTTTGGAGGACAGTGCTGGACTGTGTGAATGAATAGCGAAAAGATGTACTGTGAAGAGGATGTCAACTAAAAAGAAAATGTGAGAAAGGCCATTGTACCATTCTGGTCGTCAGGTTGGTGTCTTTTTTTTGGTGAAAATACGTCGTGCACGGCTATAACATCCTGCTAGACCATGGGGCGTCTTGTGCAACAATTTCAGTCACCTTCAAAGTCGCTCAATGAGTGTTGTTCGAACTGCGCCTTTTGCAGCATCAACAATAAAGGTAGGTAAAAAAATCTATATAAAGCCAAGTACGCGTTTAGGAAAATTGATTGTCCTCTAACTTTCACTCGAATTACCTGCGCGTGCATAACAAAAGAAAAGTACACTACTATGCATGGCGCTGACGTTCCTTTGATGGCATCATTGACGTATATGCAATGTACTCACATATCGCTACCACATCAACGAGGCCACATTTCCTTCGATGCATACAGAAACTTGGCCAATATTACACAGAACACGCTGTTCATTTCATAGCTATGGATTACCACCTCAGTAACTGTAAACAAAACGGTGTGCGAAAGCAAAATATTATTAATTGTTTGGAGATAAAATGTATGCGAAAACTAAAAAGTTGACAAGAAATACAATAATACACGAATTTTTATTTTCTTATTTGGCTTAACCAAGAACCTAAGAGTGGTACGCTAAAACAAAATTAGCCGTTCGCAGTTTTGAAACAACAAAGAACAATTCGCAGCCAGTTTTACTCACATTATAGTTATGCCGAAAACTACACATGCAGAAAAAATACACAGAAGAAAATATGCCAAAATACTTTCTTCTATATTCAATTCAGATGATAACTCTTCACTAAATCAAGTTTATTAATACGACGTCATGTTTGCAGGTATCAGATGTCAGGGATAAAAAAGGTATCTGTCCAAAATGACATAACTGAATAGTGCGAAAAGCAAGCATACAACGAAAGAATGCGAGTGGAAATGTGCTAAGTGGCTTCTTGTGGAGAGCTTCTTTTTTTCGCTTTTTATTCATATGAACTCTGAACGAAAAAAAAATGGCTGAAGGCTTAGCTTGGTTAAGCCTGGAAGATCGCGAAAGCAATACCCTTGGCTGCGCCTTGGTTCGGCTGATGGTATGGACATGGTTGCCCTTTGTTACACTTATGGCTATACATCATCCGACATATCGCAAGGCAGCGTGCCAACCACTGCGAGGAGCCGAGCTGTAGCCCCATTTATCCTCCTAGCGTGACGTCACACCAGCGAGCGCCCTCTCTCGGTAGCGCCGCAGCAGCGGTGCGCAAGGTTTCGCCTCCACCATCGATGCCGCGAGCTGGGGCCCCGTCTCTCGGTCTGGCGTGACGTCACACGGTCACGTGACGCGCAGCTGTGTAAGGAGGCGCCACGATCACCGTTGGGCCGAAAGTGCGATCAGCATTGCTTTCGCAATAAAAGACCTGGAAATCCTTCCTTTTGTCTGCAACTTTGTCACCGTGCTGCTACCACAACGAGAACAATGACATTCCTCAACTGGCCGAAAGAGATAACAACAAAATATTTAGACAAGGCTATCCACAACACCGGCGGCTCGGCTACACATTTTCAATTATAAGTTAATTTTAACCTATCTCTCTTAATGTGTCATCTTGATAGAGTCACGGGTAGACGAAGGAGATGCGGCTGCGGAGTAAACTTTTTCGAGGCTGTGCAGTCACGCCGAAAGTCAGGAAAACTGCTTACACCTCTATTCTAGCCTCCGTGACCCACAACCATTAGCCGTGAAGACGCAGCTGCCGTAACCGTGGTGATTTTTCTCGCGCCGACACGTTAGCCTTCAACGAATTCCTTTGCACGTGCCAGGGCTTCACTACGCTAATTTCATGGGACATGAGAGCGATCCACCTAACAGCAGTTTTCTGTCTTTTGTAGGGAGCGCATGCTTGGTTCGAAAACCATGAAAACGAACTGACCAGCTGGAACAAATGGAAAGAAATGTTGCTGTATTTTGTTGGCGGGCTGGCTCGTCGCTAGACCGTCACTGCGAAAGTACTCTACGGTTTCGCTACTACAAAAAGCACAACGTAGGTCACTTACATGCTTACGACGCAGTGTTGAGATGCAAATTAACGCGGAAAAATGTTCAGGTCAGGAAAGAGTACCCCTTGCAGCTAATTGTAGCCGAAGCAGACGGAACCCACTCTATAGGAGAAGGTGGCAATGTGGGCACGCTCACTTTCGAACATTCCTGAGGAACAAATTTACCGCTGCATTCAATAATACAGCCCAAAAAAAGTGGTGTTTCTTCTGAGAAAAACCACAGACATTTCGCTCACGCAGACATTACCTTTCATGAAAGAAGCCTCGATTAATCGCCGTGCCAAGGAATCTTTGCTTCTATCAAATATGTGGATATTGGAAAGATCGGGCCCACACCTGCAGGAATCGCAGTACGTAGGAAAATGCGCTCTAATGTAATTCTTCACTGCCAGATGTTGTTTTCTTGCCCTATCATGAACTCAATGGCGTGTCTGGCCTATATTTATCCTGCCGCAAGTAAGTGTGATTTCGTACACCACGCCGACTGCGGTAGTCACATATGGTCTTGCATGCTTTTTTACACATATGGTCAGCTCCTGCGACCTTGAGGTGCGTGCGCACAAGCCAGCGAGTTTCCGTAGAGCCGGGAAAATCAGAGGTACTTGGTACCTATTGGCCATTACCTGTGAATTGTGGGCCACGTTACGCATACACGGAACAAGCCTGCACCCTTTTCTCTACTAGCGACTTGGCTATCAAAAAAGTTATGGGGTTTTACGGCCCGAATCCCCGATCTGATTGTGAGGCACGCCACTTTTGGGGGCTCCGGAAATTTCGACCACCTGGGAATCTTTAAGATGCAAATAAGTCAAAGCACACGGGTACTTTCGCAATTCGCACCCGACAAAATGCGACCGCGAGACCAGGATTTGGACCACTGATAACCGCTCATTGTCGTGGCGAAACTATAGAGTGAAAGCTTTTCTGCATTTTGTGAAAACAAGACCTCGCCAGCGACGCCTAATAACGCACGAAAGCTATTGCCCTTTTATCAGGCTTAGTATCCGTCGAGTCGAGCGTGAAAAGTTATTTGCGTGAGCGCGGCCAGTAGGTTCAGCATATGTGTCGCGCAGAAAATATTAGGCAGAAATATAAAAACTGAAACTTCTAGCCTAAAGAAAGTCCACGCGTCAAGGAAAGCCTTAGTGATGTTGGTCAAAGAACGTAAAAGTTCATCGTAAAGCTGGGGTTGCTTCGCCAGTATGGGCCTCTGCGAACTTCTGAATCCTTTGACGTATATTTCAATCGCGCTGCTTGGGGTATTTTGAGATTTCTGGTATTTTAAAGGGCACGCAAGTTTCGTTTCAGTTATTGCGACCTTTATTTTCCCCAAGCCGTAGCGGTTGGCCAGAGACACTTTGGTAAGAGGGAGCCACGGCGTGGAGTTAGAAACCTACCAGTGGGGATATGCAGGCTGCATCCGATGGTACAAGAGGTTGTGGAGATTGGGGCACGTAAGTGCTCATAACTCGTTGAAGGACAAAAGCAGTCACAAAACACAAAGCACAAGAAGAGAGGTTCACACCCCATCGACAATAAAGCTCAGTTGATAGTCCAGTCGTTGTGGTGTGAACGTCTCTTCTTGTCCTTTTTGTTTCGTCACTGGTTTTTTCCTTCGATTATGTACCAACTGGCCCGGATTTCAACCCTTCTGTTCATAACTCGCTGGTAATCATCAAACCGCGGTTAGTGGCATCGAAAAATGCATGCCACGAGTACCACAATTCCAGAATCTGCAACAAATTAGGCGTTTGTGGGCTGAGCTGGGGTTCTGGCAGACCTGGCAACTGCCGTACAGATTTAAAAAACTATCTGAAGGGTGGTTGTGCAACCACTAGCAGGGAACGAGAAGAACGAGAGTTCACCGATGGGCCTGAGATTTATTTCTCATATAGAAATAAGTCAACAAACAAAGTAGTCAAGGAATTTCCTTGGTGTATTTACTTGCTAGCGTCTTATGATATGATAAGTTGAAGGCAAGGACGTCAAAAAAAGAGAGCCTGTAGGGCAACGCTTGCGTACATCAAGGATGACACGACGGTAGGCTGTGCGATGACAGCTGGCTGCCACTCGCTACTTACTCCTTCATGAAATTCTTCAGCCTCGTCGTCAATGCGGAGTATTGTCGCTCGTTCCCAAAGGGCACCAGGGACAGCTGGCGCGCAACTTCTTCACTCGCGTCCTCGTTCCCCTAGTGCAACAGTGCGATACTCTTGCACCTAGTGCGAGACGCGAAATATAGTCATATTGGGAGGGTCAATGACGTGCGACCGCTCGTCCAATGAAGTTCATTATATGGACACGTGTATTTATTTATCCTTTTTTCGAAGACGTACTGCTTTTCACCCACTAACAACTCAAAGTTTTCACTCAGCGAAAAACGCGCCAGCTTGTTTGGAAATTTCCGGACTATTATTCATGCTTCTATGCGTTGTCTGTTGTTACCGAAGCATGGGTTATCGGAATGTATGCGCGACGTCAATGGTGTAGTACTTTTTGAAAGACAAGCGGGCACCATCAAATACTTAGGAGATGTCGACGACTGATGTATAAATACCGACGCGCTTGACCGGGAGATCAGAGTTTCGATGATAGCCGACTGTGTTTCCGCTCTAGTTGTGCTTGGAGCGTAAGTGCTCTTGTGGGCACAGGTTGACCAAATAAAAACCTAGTGAAGTTATTCCCAGTTGTCCTGCTGTGTTTTTCAACGTCGCTACTGCGCGACATCTAGTGGCGGTGCTAGTGTGTTCACGTACCGCACGCCCCCGCAAAGCCGCCATCCACTTTCGAACCTCTAAGACAACACCATCATCGCCAAGGACCCGGCAGCTGGCCGCAGAGGGCAACGACTGCTGACGAAGCGCGGACTGCTGACGACCAGGAAAATAGTGGCGAACACAACAGCTGCAATAGCAGCCCCAGCGTCCGACATCGTGCTTCAACAGTCCAGGGAGCCACCTACCTTCCGTGAGGCTTCGTCGGAGGATCCAGGAAACCTCCCAAAGGATCTCAACGTTCAACAACTGCAGCCTCTGAAGATAAGTTACGCTCGTTGGAAGATGGCACGAGGACTTCGTTCGATAACCGGGCGTCTAACCTTAAACCGTGGGACCTGTTCCACAGTATCTTCCTCAGAACGTTTGCGAGCGTCGTGCGAAAAGAAGGGGCCGACGTTCTGCTGAAAACCCCAGGGCAACAACAGAATCAGACTATCGCCATCTTCGAGGAACAGGTGCCCAGTCTTTCCCGGCATGTCTATCTGGAAATGAAAGTGGAGAAAAATATCCGCTTCCTTATGCTAGGCGTAAAGCCAAAACTTCTCGCCGGACTGATCCGAAACCTGCCGAAGACGCGGCACATTTTTGACAGAGGCAACGACGATGGATAAAAGTTGGCTCCGGTGACCTCCAAAAGACCATCAGGACCATTCTGCGTGCAAAACTGCGCAAGATATTGCCTTTCTCGCAACCTCAGGTGTCCTTGGTCACTGACAAGGTCCCCCTTTGCGCCTAGGCCAGGGCTCTGTAACACCATGATTATTGCGTCCGCCGCAGCCGCCGCCACGCTCGTCTGTGTGTCGCCTTCTGTCTGTCTGTCGTCTCTCTGTCGTCACGAGTAAGACAGACCTATGGCGCGCCCCCGACCACCGCCCGCTATACTATCACTGAGGAGAAGCGGGCCAAGTCTACCGCCAATGTTCATACGCGACTTGGGGATTCGAGGCTTCACTTTCAAAGCGCGGCGCCCGCAGCAAGGTGAACGTGCTCGTGATATCTGTGACTACTTCACCGCCGCTCAGTGAGCCCTTGACGACCGTCCCGTTCACCGTCATCAGGCAGCTACCTATCCCCGCAAAGCCGACCTTACACTGGCTCAACCCTTGGCTGGTCTGTAAGCCCATATCGGGGGAACTAAAAGCATCAAACGATAGAGCTGCGCTTGCTGTTCGTCGAAGTGACGAAGATTGTCCGCCACCAACGAAGACGCCGAAAAGGCTACCTCGGCGACGTATCATTGAAACGCTGCCATTCCAACGGCGCCTAGATGCAATGAATTTGCCTACAGACGGAGACCTGACAAAGCAACGTTCCAGCCACAGGTGAACACGACGAAACCATGATCAGATGCCAAGTCATAACTGCAACGCAAGAGGAAGCACTGCCCACCTCTATATGCTTCTCAACAGCCACGCAGTCACCACCTTACTGGACAAAGGAGAACGCTATGAGTGGACGCGTCCCCGCCCAGTTGAAAAGCTAAGGCTGCAAGGAAGAACCTCCAATTAGGACAGCTCGAGGACACCTAGTAAAGCCAAATAGGATATCTATGGTAAGAACTACCATTCATGACAGGATCTACCCTGCCAGCTTCGTGGTCCTCCAACAGCGTTCACGAAACGTTATTTTCGGCAAGGACTTCCTGAACCAACACAGCGCAATCATCGACCTGAACATGAAATCAGTAACAATGTCCGAAGATCAATCGATGCCGCCAGAGAGCTCTCGTAGTCATCAAACCTTTAGTGGGCTGGAATATCAAGTGAGCGACCCACCTCGCTCTAGCATTGTCATTTCCGTCAGCAGCGAAATCCCCACTGACATAAAAAGCGTCATCGAGGAATATCAACATCTACAAACAGCTTGTCAAATTTGTGTCGCAAGAGGGATCGCTTGACTGCAGGGAGGAAAGCGAAAGTGATGATGACCTACTTCGCCAAGGAGTCCAAGCACGTAAACATGGGCGCGACAATCGCATACCTCGCGGAAACTGTAGAAACTAGCAATTCGCTTGTGCTCCGATTCTATTGCATCTATTTCGAGGGCCATAATTCCCCAACCAGTCTTTGAAATAAATCCAAACGTCCCCATGAGCAAGCACAAAAAGTTCGAAAGTTTCCGAAGATACAAATACTACTTTTCGATATAATCTAAGATTCAGCAAACACCAGTTGCAAATGAAATCGACGAGGGACGCGATATGGGCGTGTTGGCCGTCATCATAGAAATGTATCTGTATGGTGCAACAAAACAAGAACACAAGAAGAAACGAAGACGAAGACAAGCGCTTTTCTTCGTGTTGGTTTCTTCTTGTGCCCTTGTTGCGCTATAGAGATACTAGTTTCAAAGCATAATCGACTTGACCTCTCCGACAGAGCCCTTACCGAGTGCCAACACGAGAACCAGAAGATCTAACGCAAGTCGACGAAATGCTGCTTGACAACATCATCAAGCTTTTTAAAAGCCCGTGGACGTCTCCTGTAGTCTTAGTAAAGAATAAGGATGGAAGTCTGTTCTTCTGCGTTGATTGTCCCCGCTGGAACAAATTCACCATGAAGGACATGTACCCCCTCCCACGGGTAGGCGACACATTAAATGCGGCAACGCTAAGTACTTTATCTCAATGGACCTCAAGACTGGTTATTGTCAAAATTAGGTCCACGAGAGGGATCGAGAGAAGACCACGTTTATCACACCAACCAGCCTCTTCGAGTGGAAGACGGTGCGATTCAGACTCTTCTCGTTGCCATCAACGTTCCAGCACGTGATGCACACATACTTGGCAAGTGTGAAGTGGCAGACTTGCCTCGTATACTTTGAAGACGCTGTAGACTGCCACGAATTTCGAAGATCTCCTAAGGCAGCTTTAGACACTACTGGAGCGATCAAATCTTCTGGAATCACCCTGAAGCCGCAAGACTGCCATTTAGCTTACGAAGAACCTCTCTTCCTCGACAGAGTTATAAAAATATCTGAATTTTGTCCGGTCCCACAGAACATAGCTGCATTCCTTAAGTTCCTGTGGCCTGTCGACGAGGTGGCAGAGCGCACATTTTCTGGCCTGTGTGGCAATTACAGGTGCTTTTAAAGGACTCTTCAAAAATGGCGGAATCATTAACTAATATCACAAAAGCCGACATCCATTTTAAGTTCGAGACACGGCAAGACAACGCATTTGAGGAGCTGAAACGATGACTGTGGTCACCACTGGTGCTTTCACATTTCGACGAAGGCGCTGAGACTGAAATCCACGCCGATGCAAGTACCGTGCCCTAAAATCCCGACGGATAGCCAACCTAAAATCGAGAAAAAATCCAGTGCAAACATAAGTTGGAATAATTTTCAGTGTGCACTAAAAACGGGTCAAAATTTTTTTGATACGCTGAGGATAACCGTTGTGGCCATCGACAACACAACAATTTTGTCATCGTGAAGCCATCTCGTCAATCCAGGCTTTACTATCAGCACAGGGCGAAGGAAATGAAATCAATCCAGAACCACCAGCACTGAGACTCAAAAACATTTTACTGGTGCAATGCGCATTTCAAGGCAGGGTGCCTTAACAATGACGCTATCGTTCAAAAGCTGCGCTGTGAAATTACTCCATTGTATTACGCTTGAAAACGACTTTGGAGCTGTGGCGCCTGTGCATGTATTTTGGTGGCCAAACAATCACTAACGTAGTGGATGAAGATGGCATTACGTGCAACACAGAGTAATTCTTCTGGACAAGAAGACTGCCTGCCGCCGTGAAAGTATTCGTTATCATACTATTGCAAAGAGCGTCGGTGGCACATTGGGGCGAGAAGCGTACATACGTATGATGATGATCAGCCTCAAACATGGCACATACTCGCAACTGAGTGTGCGCTATCAATCAGGCAGTTTGTAGAAAAGAACACAGAAAGCCTGGGTGGTGTGAATATCAACAACGACGTTGCAGCGATAACGCCACTTAGTTTAGACACTGGCTCGCAAGACCCGCAACCGTCGGATGCCCAGCACGGGAAATATTAACGAAAAAAATCGCTCAAGTGTCGTAGGTAGCACTACGTCATTACGCTTATGACATCAGTTGTTGTAGGAGCTTTGGACTCAAAGTTCTTTATGTTCCCGGCGGGGCATTCACAACTGCTGAAGCCTCAAAAGTCAGGAGCCGTTGAAGATAGGAATTTCCTCATCCCCGGCGACTTAAGCATTAATATAATTAAGAAAAGTACGAAAAAGTTAAAAAGAAAGCGTAATTGATAAATTTTATCCTACATGCCACGCTGACAGAATTTAGACCAGGTAGGTGCTTCAACGTTGGCCTATTGATTACAGGAAGCGTAAAATACGATTGTTTCACACAGGTTCTCGATTATTATTGCATGGTCGACAACGCAACATAAGAAAACCAACAGACAAAATGAATTTTAATGAACAGGATGCGGAATAGTTGTCTGAAACCTGCATGTTCAAATAGTAAAATTGGAGGTCCTTCAATACAAAATATTACCCCAAGTCCTTGGCCAAAATCTGCGAACATAAGATCCACTAGCTCTAGATTTGCACTAAATACGTGTAGCCTATAGTAATAAATGGGGAGTCTCAGAGGGATGAACTCACTTCATGTAAGCATTTGTAACTCCACCACATGAACTGCTATGCCGTAGGGAGGAAGTTGCTTAAACAACAAATAAGATAGAGTCCTAACCTATTTTTTATAATCTATGTTTTTGTTTCTCTATGATCATATCATTCATTTTTTTGCTCATTACAGTAACGCTCATACGCAATGAGGAACTTTTTGGTCAGTATGTAGATCCTACTTGGCCTGTTTTTTGCCACTTCCAGTGGGTGCCCAGATCGCTTTTATTGGACACGGCAACACTGCCGTCGAAATGTCACCGACTTTCCCACTCCTTGTACAGGCTCTAGCTGGGTGCTTTTGGATCAGCGCTGCTGCAACTTTCACGGTGGATGGACGCTGCCAGCTTGCATCACCATTGGCCTTGCCGTGTTGCGTGTTAGGCGCACCCTTTGGTAATCCCGTCACATCGCAGCTGCCACACGTGGACTATGGCCACAGCGCATCATCAACATGCACCATTACGTCACTTGACTATCTCGGACCTGCTGCCTTTCTGGCTTTAAAAGGGACGCCCGTTTCAGCAAACATCAGTGGACACGGCAACACTGCCGTGGCAATGTCACCTACTTTCCCGCTCCTTGTGAAGGTTGGTGATCGAAAATATGGTTTTCGCAGTGATTTTCGAGGCTTAGTCGTGTTGCCGTGTCCACATACTCTCTTATGTTGTATAACTTAGTGTTTTGCCGTTGCTCGTTTGCCAATGGCCCGCTCGGGATATGTTGAAGGACATCGCGGACCTATCACTGAAGAAATGTATAACGAGATGATTAAGACACAAAGGGCGGACTTACACAAAATAACTAATATTGAAAAAAAAACCAAGCATCTTTTCAGGCTCGAGTAGAGGGCAGGCTTTTGAAAGTAGAGCAAAGATTAGAAATCTTGGGTGAAGCCACAACCAGGCCTGCTAACGTCGAGAAGTTTGCCAATGAAACCTAACAGATATGGCAACTATTATTAAAAGGGTTGACCACTTGGACCAGAAATCAAATTTCCACAGTAATGCTCTCGTCAAACGGACTGATGACCCTGAAAATTGCCCTTGGCGAATTTATCTCATTGCCAAAGGGATAAAGGAAGATGTGAATGAAACTGAAGAGGAATAACGTAAGAAGGTCAATGTTGATGTTTTTCATACAGTCTTAAACCTAAAAATCGGTTTAGTCGAACAAATTCATCGCTTAGGAAAGCAACAGGATGGTAAAGATCGGCCAATCATTTTGTGACTCTAAGATTTCCGAGATAAAACTAAAATCCTGAGAAACTGGATTATGCTCCGTGGTAAGGAAATCAGCATTAACGAAGACTATTCTAAACGAATTTCGAGATCCGAAAACGGCTATGGGGCTTTAGTTCTGAGGAGAGGAAAAGGGGGGATCAAAGTGAAACTTATGGTTGGCAAGATGAAAATGAATGATGTAGTGAATGCTTGGAATGAGGCTACCAATTGGAGTTACATATGTAAGGCACCTTCTGAAAGAGATGACAAGCACGGTAACAACAATTGAAGCATTTTGAAGTAAAGTTAACGTAATTGAAGTAATGCAGTTGAAGAAGCATTTGAAATGGAGTTACGGACACTGAGGCTCTAGTACAGGAACATGATCCCGATATTCTGGTGCTTACCGAAACGTGGCTTAACTGAGAAATACTACATGCCGAAGTCACGCCTTCTGCATACGATATCGTAAGAAGATACCGCGAAACGAGAGGAGGAGGCATTGCCCTGCTAATTATGGAATGTATATTGCTCAGTATTATCCCGCATGTCACTGATGTCTAAGCTATCTGGATTAAAACGTAACCTAATTATCGTACAGTATACATTGGTGCTATGTTGAGACCACCAAACTCCCCAGTGAATGTATTTAATACGTTATGAAGCTTTATAGACGCACCCCTAATTCACGAAGACAATATTATTTTATTAGGAGACTTCAACCTTCCTGGAAATAATTGGTCGACACTTTGTGTAGAGAGACATGAAGTCCCTAATTGGAAACAACTACATGAGATGGCTTTCTGTTATAATTTGACTCAGGTCGTCTCAGCTTGTACGCGCGTGGGTCCAACCACTTCCTCAATCCTTGATTTGATATTCTTATCTGGTTGGGCGCTCCCATTTCTTAACATATAAGAAATTGATGAATGTCTCTCTGATAATAAGATGGTTATGACGTCACTAGATATGTATGTTAATATCAAGCGTGGGAATTAGAAACTTGTGATTCCAAGCTTTAAAGCCACCAATGACCTGGCAGTATTGGAACATCTGGCGCAGTCATATTATATTTTTTTAGAGTTGTACAGATCATCTGGTACAACTGAAGAACTATGGACATCCTTCCATGATATGAGAGCGTTTTGCATACAATATATCGTTCCTCAGCGTTCTAAACGTGCAATAAAAAGAAACCCCTTGGTAACTCGGGAAATAATACACACCGAAAAGAAAGCTTAAACTGTGGCGAAAGGCTTGCACTCCACTCGTAGTATCGAACAGAAACATGACATTCATCTTTTAGGTAAAAAGCCCCGGCATAACCTGAAGACATATAAAGATAACATTTATAACTGAACGCTGAAAAGATTTCTCTAGGAAGCCCCAGATAAGTCCTGGAGGTACTTCAATCCATCGGCTAAGTCGTGTAGCCTGCACACAGACAAAAGAAGCCAGGATAACGCGGACGCATTTAACCCTTTTTTGCTCAATTTTTACCATTGATGATGGTATCTTGCCTACCATCAATGATTATGCGGACAGACTTCCTATTCAGAATATGAAGCTTACAGAAGAGGGCGTTTTCAATCTGTTTCTTCACGCTAATATAAAAAAAATGTCTCGGTTCTGACGAAATGCCCAATGAATTCCTTTACAGAAATGCCTATTGGATATCCAAGTTTTTAATACTAATTTTTCAATCATCCATTTCTAGTGGCTTGTTTCCCACTGCCTGGAAGTGCGCAAAAATTGTACCCGTAGGTAAAGGTGGTCCAACCTCTGGCACCAGTTCCCACCGACCGATATCGCTCACGAGCACCTATTCTAAAATGCTAGAACACATGTTTCAAAGCACCTGCTCACCTATTAGATAAACATAAATTAATTTTTCCCGATCAACATGGCTGTCGCAAAGGATTGTACACCGTTACTCAGCTCATTGAACATGTACGTGACATTTCTAGCGCAATTAATACCCGCGGCCAAACTGACATAATATTCTCAGACTTTGCAAGGGCCTTTGACTAGGTGTCCCACTAAAAGCTTTTACTTAAAATCAGTGTTACTTTCAAAAATTCTGCCCTGACACGGTGGTTCACTTCCTACCTTGCGCTTAGAGAAGTGTGTCATTGGGACATCAGCAATCCATTTTCTCTCCTGTGGTACCTGGGATACCCAAGGGCCGCATTTTTATTCCTAGTTTAATAAATGATCTGCCAGAGACATCACTACCCAAATAAGAACGTTTGCCGCCGACTGCATGTTGTACAGGAGAACAGAGTTAGCAGGTGATCAGGCCGACCTTAATCTTAACTTACAGAAAATTATTAACTAATGCGATCGTTGGCAAATGCAGTTTAACCCAACAGAATCGGTTTTTATGTCCATCTCTCGAAAAAAGAATATTCAAGATTTCTCATAGAGTACGAACGTTCATGAATTGCTCGAGTTAAACAATATAAATACCTGGGTCTTATATTCACACCCGACTTGCGCTGGAATGTTCACGTAAATGAGCTTTGTGCAAAGCTAACAAATTATTTTGGTGGCCAGGACGTCACCTACATTGTGCCTCTCCTGAAATAAAAATTTTAGCTTACAGAGCCTTGCTAAGACCCATAAGTAAGTACGCAAAAATAGTGTGCGATTCTACATCCAAAGTTGCTGTCTAAAACTAGAGAAGGTCCAGCGCCTTCCTTCTAGGTATATACTTATTAAATACCGCCTTTTTCACACTCCAACCGAATCATGTAAACTTGCAGAGCTCGCACCTCTACAAAAACGTACCGAGTATGAAAGGCTTCAATTACGGTTCTTAGTAATTCACAACCATGTCTGAATAAGATACGATAAGTACTTCCAAATCAAGACACAGGAAACGTTACGACACAGACACAGTATGTATATACCTGTTTCCACAGTGCACAATGATGCTTCAGGTATAGCTTTTTTCCAGGGCAATTCAGCAGTGGAACTCTATGCCTGATTCAATTGTCCACATAAAATGAGTTAATGCATTCTTGGAAGCAATACATTGCCTTATGCACTCTGATTTACCCTGATGTTCTGTGCTAATATTATGATATAAGTCAAAATGTGCTGTGTAATTATATTGTTAATTTGTTTCATTTCAGCAGTGCTGCTTCACTTTACTTTTTTATTGCATTCTTCAAGCGCACTAATGCACTTCTCCCTTTATCTATGTCAAATCCACTCCTGTAATAGACCGTCAAGCACTGACAGTATCGATAAATAAATAATAAAATAACATGTTCGAATAGCGATGACAGCCTCAGCACTAGACCGCCGCAGCAACCATGCAAAACCTCGGAAAGTAGCGAAATAAGGCTTAAATTCAATATACCAAAAAGAGAATCTCGTTGCCTGTTATATTTGGCGTTCCAAATTGTTGTTCAGGACTACCTACATACTTCACAAGTATCTAGGGCGAACATAAAAAAAATAATTTATGGAATTTCACGTGCTGAAACCACCTTCTGATTATGAGGCACGCCATAGTGGAAATTTCGACCACCCAGAGTTCTTTAACGTGCACCTATATGTAAGTACGCGGGTGTTTTCGCATTTCGCCCCCATCTAAACGCGCCATCGTGGCCGGGATTCGATCCAGCGACCTCCTGCTCAACGGCCCAACACCATAGCCACTGAGCAACTACAGCGAGTGCCGGGTGAACTTGACGAGCGACTTTAGTAGGGCCCAATTGTTATGCCTATGTTAAAACATTTGCTTATAATAAAGCACTACAAATACTCTTGCTTTTCCGCCGTGTGGACGAATCCTTGTGCCGCGCACTGCATTAAAAAATACTGGGCATGCTTCCAATATTTAAAAATATTAAAACGAATGCACACTTGGACTTTCTATTGATCTGCTGTTGAACTTTTTGTTGAACTTTCTAGATACTAAATTCCGCATTCCCAGAAGGCCTGCGTCTCATTAAAGCCTCATGTTGCTCTTGTAGGGCAGCTGCCGCTGCTTTATTCATAGCCGCTTTCGCCGAATTCAAAATAATGTTATTTCCATCCATCCATTGATAGCAGCTTCCTGCCGATGGCGGTTATGAAGTGCGGCATATAGAGTTCACCTAGCATCTTCTGCCGTTGTGTGCTTTCGCAGTCTTCCTCGCGCATGACTAGGGCACTTCGCCCGACTTCCATCGCATCATCTCGCCTCCCTTCCTGCCGCTCGACCTCGTTCAGCGTTTAGCAAGATTATTGCCGCCAACCATGGAACTTTACCGTCAAACTTCACGCCTGCAGCACGACCATCTCAACCGCTGTGGTGCCTCCATCCACTCCAGGCTCTTCTTGCTATTGCCGGTATCAAAAGGAAAACGGAGATGTCAACTTTCGCCCTCAAACGAACCGTGCTTTCAGTGCTACATGAACACCACAGAGGACGCATCCACGTTTACACAGATGGTTCTGTATCCTCTAATAGTTCAGCTGGAGCAGTGGTGATTCCCGCAGAGTGCGTCACCCTCAAGTTCAAGACATCTCACATTACGTCATCGACGGCTGCACAACTCGCAGCTATCCGTGCTGCTCTGGAGTTTATTGTTCACAAATGGTCACATTCATGGTCCATCTTATGTGACTCAAAGGCAGCTCTTCAGTGTCTGATGGCCCCTTTCAACCATGGACCAAATCAGCAACAAGTCGCAGACATCCGACTGCTCCACCATCACGCAATCAACAAGGGACACAACATCATCTACCAATGGATACCGGGTCACTGTGGAATTTCAGGAAATGACAGTGCGGATGACGCTGCCCGGTCGGCTCATGATGGTGCCCAGATTATACCCATACCGCTGTCAAGAACAGATGCAGCCACAAGTCTTCGCTCCCTCGCCCGCGAGCTTACGCAGAATCTGTGGAACACCAGTGATTTCACGAACGCACGTCTCCACAAATTGGATCCACGTCTGCAACTCCGCCTACCACCAGGGTTGCCACGAGCGGAAGCAACACTTCTGTGCCGCCTGTGGCTCGGCGTGGCATTCACGAACTCATATTCATTCCGCATTGGCATGGCCGACAGCCCTACTTGTGACACCTGCGGCTGCGAGGAGACGATTCAACACCTCCTATGTGACTGTCCCCGTTATGCAGTGCGAAGAAAAGTGCTCGTGACCGCTCTCGCAAAACTGGACAATCGCCCCTTTACAGAGGAAAAAGCTCTAGGACATTGGTCCAGAGGGGCTTCGGCACTCGAGGCCTTAAGGGCTTTGTTGAAGTTTTTAAGGACATGCGAACTGTACGGCCGCCTTTGAACGTTGTAGCGCGTAGTTTCGCGTTACTGTGTGAATTTTCTCTTATTTTTTCCATTTTTTCCCTCTTCTTCTTTCCTTTTTTATTCCATTTACCCCTTCCCCCAGCACAGGGTAGCCAGCCGGTACTTACACTGGCTAACCTCCCTGTCTTTCCTCTCCTTTTTCTCCTCCTCCTATACAAGATGCGCGAGCGGGCTGCGCGAGTGCTGCCGACGTTTCCACAACATTCTACGGCCGCCTCCACTGACATTTCTCTCCTCCTCTGTCAGACCACCTCCGTTATTAAGTGCCTAGGAACGAGAAATTGAACAGTCGCTTAAGACAATTAATGGCTCATACTCCCTTAGGGAACGGCTGGCACCTCCGTTAAAAACTGTAGCTCAGTTTCTGCGATTTATTTTTTTGTACACCTCTCGGTAGCGTTAAAGAGGTCGCGAAGATTGGGTTTCCGGTACACTGCTCAACACTAAAATGTAAAATTACTTATCAATGATTGGGTGCGCATTTGACGTTCACTATAGAATGCCGAGTTTTCAGTGACGAGACGGCGTGGTCTTGACAGTCCGTAGGACTTTCAGCATTGTATATGATTCTCGTACATTGGCTTCATGATTATTGCGGTCGTATTGTTCACCTTGGCATTAACTTATTGGCCATGTGCGAACTGGGGCAGAGTTATGCGCTACCGTTTTTTGTCGGTTCATGCTGCCAAAATATATGCAACCACATCATGCGTGGTCCTTATCAAACGAGTCTTCAAAAATTCATTGTTTTTGCTCCCCTTGCTTAATCTATTTATACTGCCCACGGAGTTAGGAATTTCGATTGCCTTAGGCGTTGACATATTAAAAGCGCTGAACGCCAGATGACGTATACCAGAAGAGACTGGAAAAGACAGCAGAAAGACATAACCATGTCGTGGCTTCACCATACAAAGACAATATAAGAGGATTTTTGCGACACATACATGATAGAATATGCTGCACTTCGCAGCAGATCGGCTAAGAGCTGACTTTTGCTAAAAAAAACATCACTCGCAGTCTAGCACGAACGATTTCTGCCTAATTTTTTTTTCATTTTCTGGCGAGGGATCAAGTGGCATGTCCAGGTTGGTCGGTTGGTACTTTGCTTTAGATCGAAAGGTTAGGTTTGTGAGCCCTGAAACTGTAGCATGTAAAGAAAGGCTTGCAGCTGTATCTGATAAAGAGCACAATGCCTGACCTATATCTTTTACACACGAACAGACTAAATTCCTTTCAAGTACATTCTTTCATTTTTTACTGAAACAGCGCTTACGAAAAGAAGTGTCGCTGGTGAGACATGGCGCGGCGTGGTCTTCTTCATATGTTTTCAGTAAGCGCCGCACCAAAACAGAAGACGCTGCCTGCTGAAACTTAAACTGATAAAAAGAAAAAAAAAACAGAAAAACGAATAAAAAATCAATGTGGTAAATGCAAAACAGAATGAAGCGTGGCGCATAAATATTAAAACGCCTGTAGCAGCAATATCATTTGTAAATTCGTTATTTTCCGCGTCTTCTTCTTATATGAAGTGAAACTAAACTGTCTTTAATCTGCAATCCACAATTACCTTCTTCTTTCTTTCTTTTTTTGGTTTTGTATGCGGCATCTACATTGTGGCAAACGCGCTGAAGGAATACATTGCAATCCGTTGCGTCAAGCCGGCTCGATTGCGCCACAATAAACGAAGTGCTCCCACTTGCCAAGTCAGATATTTTTTCAGCTTTTCTGAACCTAAATATCGTTAAGTTAAGTTCTCGGAATTTATTTGCCTCATTTACACTCAGTGCATTACGCCGGGAATGGGATGAGCTTGGGAACACATTTATTGTTTGAATTACCGCTTTGGAAATGGTATTTCGCGAATTCGGGACATTCTCCATTAGAGACAATGGCTGTAGCAACATGTTGTACAAAGACCTCTGGAGGGCCTTGTGTTTCTGCAGAGAATGGCGTTTACGACCAATCGCAGCAGACAATCGCTTCGCACACGCCTCCCGCAGGTGAAAAAAAAATAAGCGATAACAGCTGCCTTGAGTTCAATAAAATATCATCAGAAGCTGGCCCCTGCAGCCAGTAGCGAAGCCTGTTTAGCCAAGAACTGGCTGAGACTCAGTTTGTTCATCTTTTTTGTTTATTTCATTTTTTCCTTTGCTGTACGCTTCTTTTCTGTCGCGGATGGTACACACTATCCCGATGGTGCGCAGTGGTACAGCGTCGCAATTTTTCATCAGGAAATGCGTAAACAGGCGCCAGTTCACAAAAAACTGTTCTCTGACAATTAGCACAGGGCATAAGTATTAGAGTCTATAGCATGTAAGCAAGGTCAGACGAATCCAGGTTTTTTTTTTTGCTAGAATAATGCTGTACAGTGATACTGAACACCGAAAAAATATACACTTTGAAGAGATTGTCAACTAAAAATAAAATGTGAGAAGGGCCATTGTACCATTCGGTGTGTCAGGTTAGGGCCTTTTTTCCGGTAGGGATACGTCGTGCGCGGCTATAACATCCTGCTAGACCCGGGCCGTTTCGTGCAACAATATCAGCGACCTTCAAAGTCGCTGACTGAGATTATTCGACCCGCGCGCTTTACAGCATCTCCAATGAACATAGGTAAAAGCTATATATAAATCAAGTACGCGTTTAGGAACATTGATTGTCTCCTAGCTTTCACTCGGAAAACCTGCGCGTGCAAAACAAAAGAAAAGTACACTTGACACTAACACTGTTTCGAGGGTATAATTGACGTCTATGTATTGACACGTTACTACACATCAGCAAGACGACATTTCCTTTCAAGCATGCAGAAACATGGTCTTCATGTTGTAGCCATCGAGTACCTCCTCAGTAACTCTAAACAACATGGTGTGCGAAAACAAAATACTAATAATTGTTCGGATATAAAATGTATGTGAAACCAAAGACAGTAGAAAATAAATACAATATCTCACGAATTTTTATTTTCCGCTTTGGCTTAACTAAATACCTAATAGTCGTACGCTGAAATCAAACAAGCCGTTCGCAGTTTTCAAAAACAATGCACAATTCACAGCCTATTTTACTCAGACTTTAATTAAGCCGGCAACAACAATGCAGTGCAAATACAGGAAAGGAAATGTGCGTGAATATTTTTTCTATATTTAGTTAACTTCCCAACTCTTCGTGAGTCGGCGCTTTCTTTCCGATAGCTTACAGTGAAGATGCTAATTGCTCGTTCAATATATCAAGTTTATATATGAAGTCTTTTGAACGTGGCATGGCTCCACCACGCTAACTTAATGGGACCTGACAGCGAGCGTCCTGAATGCCCTAAAAGCAGTTTTCTGTCTTTCGTAGAGAGCACATGCTTCGCTTGAAAGCCATGAAGACCAACAGACAAGCTGGGACAAATGGAAAGAAAGTTTGCGTTATTTTGTTGGCGGGTTGGCCTGTCGCTAGCCCATCGCTGTGAAAGAACTCTGCTGTATCGCTTAGGCAACAAGCACAACGTAGATCACTTACATACTTATGACGCCGTGTTGAGATGCAAACAAGCTCAAAAAAATATTCAGGACAGGAAAGAGTGTCACTTGCTGCTAAGTTTATCTGAAGCAGACGTGATCCCGTTTATACGCGAAGGTGGCGATGTGCGCACGCGCGTGTGTGCACAATTCTGAGAAACAAATTTGGATTTAATTTAATCACACAGTCCCAGAAGTGGAGTTTGTGCTGTGTAAAGTCACTGACCTACCGCTCACGGATGCATCACGTTTAAGAAAAGAAGTCTCGGTTAAACGCCGTGCCAAGGAATGTTGGCTTCTGTCAAATATGTGGATATTGGGAAGATCTGACCCTCACATGCAGGAATCCCAGTACATAGGCAAATGCGCAATAATCTTATTCTTCACCGCCAGATTGTGTTTCCTGCCCTATCATTGACGCAATGGCATGTCTGGCAGACCTTATGGCGAGTAAGCGAAATTTCGTACACCACGCCGACCGCGCTAGTCACATACGGCATTGCATGATTTTTTACACAAATGGACAGCTCCTGCCACCCTGATGTGCGTGTGCACAAGTGAGCGAGTTTCAGTGTAGCCGGGAAAATGACAGGTACTTGGTACCTGCTGGCCTTTACCTTCGAATTGTGCTCAACATTAGGCATGCATGGAACAAACCTGTTCTTTTTTCTTCCCTAGCTAGCGCCTTGGCCTTGCCCTTACCCATCAGATAAAAAAATTGGCTGTTACGTGGCAAAAGCCCGACCTGATTATGAGGCACGCCATAGTGGGGCACTCCGGAAACTTGGACCACATGGGGTTCATTAACCTCTATATAAGCCTGAGCACACGGGTGTTTTCGCATTGCGCGGCGATCGAAATGGAGCCGCCAAGGCCAGGATTGGGATCATTGATAACCGCTCATCGTCGCCGCAAAACTTGACAGTGAAAGCTTTTCCGCATTTTGTGAAAACAACGCCTCACCAGCGGCGCCAAAAAACACATGAAAGCTATTGCCCTTTTGTCAATCTCATTACCCGTGGAGTCGACCATTAAATGTTATTTGCGTGAGCACGGCCTCTACACTCAGCATATGTGTCACGCGGAAAAGATTAGGCATAAATTTAAGAACTGCCGCTTGTCGGGTAAAGAAACTTCATGCGTCAAGGAAGCTCCTATGTCATGTTTGTGAAATCACCTAAAAGTTCATCTTAAAATTGAGGTTGCTTCGCTGGTATGAGCCCGTGCGAACGCCAGAAATCCTTTGACGGATATTTCAGTGACGTTGTTTGGGTTATTTTGATATCTTTGGTATTTCAAAGGGCACGCCAGTTTAGTTTCAGGAAATGCGACATTTATTTAACCCAAACAACAGCGCTTGGCGAGGGACACATTGCTGAGAGAGAGCGACGGCGTGACGTGGGCAAACTACAAGTGGGGATGATGGAGGCTGTATCCGTTGTTACAAGAGGTTGTGATGAATAGGCCACGTAAGTCCTCATGACTTCCTGGTACTGATCCAATCGACCAATGCACGCCACGAATACCGTAATTCCAAAATCTGTAACAAATTAGACGTTTGCGTGCGGCGCTAAGGTTCAGGCTGACCTGGCAACTGCCGTACAGACTGAAAAACTATCTGGGTGGTGGTTCTGCAACCACAACGAGGGAACGAGAAGAACGAGGGTTAACCCATAGGCCAAAGTTTTATTTATCATATTGTTACGTAGAAAGATGCCGACGAAAAGCTATATACAAGTAGATTTAAAAGGCAATACGGCGCACTTGGCCAAGAGGCAACAGCCCGCGATAGCCCCTAATCGTCGTCGTCTTGACCCTGCTCGCCTCTTTGTCATCACAAATACTGTTCCGTAGCACTACCCCCGGCGGCAAAAGCGCCGTCCCGGAGCGACCAAACGCCGGACTCGGACGCAGTGTAGTAGGCCTTGACCCTACTGACGTGCACAACATCACTAGATGCAAGAGTAGAGGACAGCCTCCATCATGCCCACTTGTAGTTTTCCAACATCACGCCATCGCTATCTCTCAGCAATGTGTCCCTCGCAAAGCGCTGTTGTTTGGGTAAAATAAATGTCGCATTTCCTGAAACGAAACGAGGAATTTCATACGTCACAGGCGTCATCTGGCGGAGCATGCGGTAGGGCCCTGTATATCGCGAAAGGAGCTTCTCTGAAAGTCCCACGTGACGAGAGGGCGACCACAGGAACACGAGCGCACCAGGGGAAAGCTGTACGTCCCTATGGCGGCCGTTGTACTGACGCTGTTGAATGGTTTGCGAGACGGTCAGTCGAGTACGGGCAAGCTGGCGTGCGTGGTCGGCGAGGGGGATGGCGTCGCGCGCATACTCGCTTGTTGAGATCGCAGCAGGAGGAAGTGCCATGTCTAGAGGCAGGGTCGGTTTGCGACCGTAGAAATGGTAAAATTTAGAAAATCCTGCGTTGTCGTGCCGGGAAGAACTGTACGCAAATGTGACGTAAGGAAGGGCAATGTCCCAGTCGCAGTGGTCCTTGGTAACGTATTTGGTCAGCATATCCCTAAGGGTAAGGTTTAACCGCTCTGTCAGGCCATTGGTTTGAGGATGGTATGAGGTAGTCAGCTTGTGTTGAATGGAGCAAGAACGCACAATGTCGGCGATAACTTTCGAGAGGAAGTTACGACCACGGTCAACAAGCAGCTGCCGCGGGAGGCCATCAAGAGAGATAATGTCACGCAAGAGAAAGTCCGCGGCGTCATTGGCGCAACTGGTAGGGAGAGCCCGCGTGATACATTGTAAAAAAATTTTGCCTTACTTTACAGAAAATTTGCTGGTAATTTGTGACCGAACACTCTTCCGTAAATAAAGAACGGTCATTTCCGTAGAACGGACAACTGTAAAAGAGAGGCCGTAATACAAAACACGAGTGCTTCAGTATCTAGAAAAGGAAGACTCTGTATTCTGAATCAGTACTATTACCGTTAAAGTACGGTGCTTATCGTATTCAGAAAACGGAACACACTGTATGCTGAATTTGTACTATAACCGTTAAAATACAGGTGCTTGCCGTATTCAGAAAACGAACGACTCCATATGCTAAATCTGTACCATATCCGTTAAAGTACAGGTGCTTCCCGTATTTCATCTTGCAGAGCATATCCATTGTTCGAAGAATGTGCCATCGGGGACAAAATATCCCAGGACGTGCAAGAGCCGACCGATTCTTATGGTGCACTATTTGCTGGGATCAGCCGTGCTACCATCTGCGTTCGGAATGTGCATACGTGACCCACTGTTTTCAGCGGTCCTGAACAGAAATGCAGTTTGGTCAACGCTTGCACTTCCAGGGTACTTTTGTACACGATAGTACATCTCCTTCAATGCAAATATCATGAGGGTAGCTGATAGCCAAAGCAGGTCACCATTGATAAAATTGCCTTGCCAACACACAGACATGGCTGCAGAGACAAAACACTTTGCTCTTTGTGATATGAATGCACTGCATAGCATATATACAAAAAGGTGCAACATTTCAGTCCTCAAGTTCTTAGATCACAGAAGCAACTTTATTTTCTTCAATCACTCGTCTTGCACTTCTTCCTGGTGAAAGTGGTTCTTGACCCCAAATGATTGCAAGGATAAACTTCCTGCTGTTAGGAGAAAGAAATAATATTGGTGAATATCGATCCTAAAGAAAGCGGCAAAATATTATAATTACAGAAAACGACAAAGCAGTAACTTCTGTGTTAGAAAAACATGTAAATAGACCAACATTGTCGGAACAAGGGATGTTGCTGTAGCCAACATTTAGATATAGGTGCTTGTCATTAGAGCAGCAAATGTTTTCCTTGGCTGTGTTGTTTTGGACTGTGCATAGCTCATTGGCCCCTTGCCTCAGTGGGGGAGAAGAAACTGGTGCATATAATAGGTCAAGAGAAGCCAAAGTGTTAAAATAAAGGAAGGAAGCAGTGGTGATTGGGATGGAGCGGGTATGAGCACTGCTGTCAGTACTTGCTAAGAGTAGGGGTGACCAAAACAGAAAACGATGTACACATGTAAGCAGTCATTAATCCAGTAGACCTAATCTTCCCAGAAGACAAAATAGGTATCAAGATAACCAGTTTGCACTTTTGGAAAAGGAAAACGAAGAATTAAGGAAAATAAATTTTGTATCAAGATGCATCGGGTTAACATCACTGTAAATGGTAAATGAAGGCACATTATGAATATATATTTTCTTGAAAGCCGATGAAGAAAAGATATATTAACCAAATATCAAAAAATAGGGACATCAAAATGAAACTGGGTATGACCATAATACAGTAAACAACCTGTGGAAAAAATGGGACGGACAATGTGATAACCAGGTGCAAGATTGCAAAACGTCGAGCACTGTTTATATTCATGCTGCTGTTGACGGCTTCAAGTTTGTGTCTTCCTGTGGAACCTTTGTCTTACTTGAACAAGGAAATGGGTCATTTTTTAAACAAGTCAGTTGAAATGCAGTTCACAGCTCCAGCATTATTATAACGGAAGAAAATATTATGTTCAGTTCTCCTAGGTGTGCTTTCATTCACCAGTTATTTCCACCGGTGTAAGCTGAAAATTTAATGGTCTAAATGGACCTTAGCTCCTGACAAACCATTAGCTGGTCTTTTTTTCAACCCAGATGCCTGCACATTATATGTGTTGGCAGGAGTGCTAGCGAACTACATTATACTTGTTGCCAGAACCAAAGTGAAACTTGGTAACAGTGATTGAAAAAAAACAGCATTCCACAATACTGATTCAAGTCGTCTGGAAAAGTTGCTTAAGTTAATGTACACGCCCCACCCCATCAGACACAATTATACACCACACTTACTCTCATGGTGTCAACCATACTATTATAACACTGGGCATCAAGTAGGAGAATTAGGGGATAAGAAGGCACAATGCTTTTTGTTAGAACATCAAATGTGCTGTACATAAATGCTACATTCCAACTAACAAAGGAGCAGCCGGTTTGTGAGATAGTGACCAACGCATACGAAAGCTAATGACATTCTGTGCAGCAGAATGTTGACGATGAGGTGTTATGCGCACAAGTGCACTCTTTCACACAAAATGACATCCTGCAGTCAAACCTTGTGCCAACATTAGAGCTTGAAAAACACTACAGTGGAAAGCAAAGAGTGATAAATTTGTTGAAAATTACTAAAAATTATTCGATTATTCATTATCCTTATTGTTCGTTAAAGATTTAGATTGTTCCCTACGGGTGCTGTAAACAGGCACCCTGCTTTTACAGTCGTAGCAACAATGATCTGTGGCACAGACAAGAATAAATGCTCATGAAGTTTATGCAAAAGTATACCCTACAAATTACACCCCATTTCACATTCCAATGTGGTAGAAGAGGAAGGCAAAAAAAAACTACGTTCTGGTGGAGGATGCATACCCCAGAATAGAAGAAACAAGTGTGCCCTAACCATTGCTGCTGCCAATGCCTGTGCACTAGCAGTTACATATAATATGGCAGTTACAATTGTTTTTCCACAAGCACTGTAAGCTGCTGCCAGTTTACCAGTTCACAACTGCAATAAATTTAGGGCAAGTTAAAGCTCACTAATGGAGTTATGTCATATGACACAATTGGAATGCAATATTCTGCAAATAAGTGACGCGCGATGTGCCATCCCGTACAATGAAACACCTTTGAAGAATCTGAATCACCACCTGCACTCTTAGGCAGTTACACTCTTTGGAGTGCCCCTTCTGCCACACAATAATCGTTATCTGCCTTGATGCGTTTCCTTTCTTGAAAACGCCACGCCCGCTACTTTCCTGTCGGGAATGCTATCATGCTGATAACGCGCATGCCGTTAGTTACTGGAAAATACAGGGCTCGCAGCGTTAAAGAAAGGAAACGCATCAAGGCAGATGACGATTATTGTTGTGTGGCAGAAGGGGCACTCCAAAGCGTGTAACTTTGCCTCAAAATGTGGGCAGTGACGAGGTAAAAGAGTGTGTTCTGTGTAAAGTAGTGCACATGTATAATTTAAAGGTGTGGAGAATGCATTTAGTAGCAGCTGTGAAGGTTTCTAATTTTAATTGCACGCAGTAAAAACCTCCATTCAGTTTTGCAAAACGCAAACCCCCTACCTTTCTGTTGTTCAAAGGTAACGTAGGGCTATAACATGTACCATTATGGGTTTCGTTCCCAAACAATCGAAGTGAATACCACCACCCTAAGTGTTATGTGCCTTCTGTCCCACATTTCCTGTCGAAAATTGTTAGTGTCAAATGCTACGATCGGCACGGAAACGGATTTCTGGAGCAATATAAAGTATTAGGGTACTGTGATCTCAGTTATTTCACTGCTGTTGAAGCATTATTGGGTCTTGAAGTAAAAAAAACGAGGAATTAATACATGCATATTTTACGTCACAACCCTCATGAGGTATTTAGTAGTCTGTATTATAAAGGATTCGAGATTTACAACGCAGGACAGATTTTATTCCACTGAAAGAATGGCATCATGCCAATGATTCTGCATTTGGTGCTATATTTATTTGTGTTTAGTTCAGTTAGGATGTGTGTGTATGTCAGCGATATCGCTTGACATGTTTTAGACTGACTGTTTTCTAAATTTATGCAAATTCGTATTCGCAAATAACCTTGTATGACCCCAAGAACTGGCTTAGCAGGAGTATTTCTAACATTTGCAAGATATAAGGCTCTTGAACGCATATCTAAGCCTTGGGCGCACACCGCCCCCTAATCCCATCAGCAAGTTTCTGGAACTCATCTACGAGGTTTCTTATGATGAATGTAAAGTTGCTTGAACGGGGGAAATAGGGAAATTAAACAGGTGAATTATGCAGCATAAGAATGATGTCAGCAAGAAGCAAGCATCAAGTGGAACTGTTACTCAATGTGCATAGACTATCAAACGCAAGAATTATTTGGGATGATTTGAAGTTCTTGCATTGGAACGAAATGTCTCTTAATCTATATATAAACTCTGATTATTCACTCTACTACGACTACCTTCACCAGAAACATTCATAATCATTATTCTATTCATGCCACATCATCCTGGCTAATAATCAAGCCTTCATCAGCTGCTTTTTTTACTGATTATTCTCTGTGGGAAAGAGGTCTCCGTATGAAGACCATATCATATACTTATTACCCGTTTTTTGATAAATGATAAGGGAAAAACTTCACACCAAAAATGCACTGAGCTTGAGCAAGTTCTACGTTTGAAGCTGTTGATTCTTTTTTCCCTTTGCCATCATTGTCTCATCTGGTTAGCTAAGTAGACAGAAAAGCTGCAGGGGAAAGGTAGGCGGTGCCAAATTAGACTTGTGCCCCAGGGGACCTTTTCACGGTCACTGGAGGAACTGCCTGTGGCCTCGGCACCTTCCTTGAGGGCCATGATCATGTCCAAGAAGCCTTGTCTCCACAGGCTGCACAACGAAGGATAATTTTCTGAGCTAAGTCTGTTTTAAAAGAACCCATTTAAGTTGTACTCGTAGCTTTGCACCACAAAACTGACACATGACTGGCCACTCAAGACACTTTATGTGTATTCGCAGGCTTATTCCTTGGAAAAACACTTTTCTGTAGCACACAATGAGTAACAGTAACAAAAAAGTGTATCAGCAGGCTTTCATATTGCTTTAAACTTTTCATTGACACATTTCATTTAATTATTTGAGATATTTATTAACTAATTAAAAATTATGCAATTAGGCAGAATGGAAAAGATAATCAGAGTATCTCCAAGCGATGGCAAACATTACCTTCATTTTGTCTAGTTACATCGCATTTACATATTTCTAAATCTTGGTGCACTATAGTTAACACACCCTGTAGATCGAAAAAGAATATTACAATTTTCATAATCATCTCTTGTGTGTTTTTGGTGGCTATGGCTGCTTCAAGTTATTCTTTCAGTACGGTACAAGCAGTTTTGAAGTGAAATTGTTTTGCATCGAGGGCGTGTAATCTAGAAAATCAAGCAGAAGGTCAAGTTGTGTTCACTATTCAGATGTTTAACTAAGAACCTACAGGAAAAGGTTCTTAGTTAAACAACACAACACACAACACCTAATAAACAATGCAAAATTAGAAAATTTAAACTTAACAAGAAACCAGTTTTTGAAAACAAAGAAAAAAGTCAGCAGCTTACGACGAATACACCCTTACTATGTACTCCGGGTGAAGTTGTTACCGCAATGCTTGGGCACCATATGAACGTAACAATCAACAACTTTGAACAGGATATTAACACCACTAAATGAACTGGCCTTTGAAGATTCTTGATCTGAAATCCTCAACGACTTGTTCTGGCGTTTAATCTGTCGAGCTAAATCTGTATTCTCAAAAGCTGGCTCTCGGCCATAATTTATCTAAACGCAACGTCAGCCTAAATATCAATATAGGCTTGGCCTGTAAATAAAGTGGATAATGCAAGGCAAACATCATGAACACTCTTACATGTTAACCAGAGGGTTCACTCATGCAGCCATCAAATTATGTGATGCAGACACATGATATATTGAAGCTGGTTTTCTGAAGTGTTTCATGTTTCCAAGGCTTCTTCTCCAGTTGTGAAAGCTGTCTCCACTAGATAAATAAGCGATGAGAATAAAAAAAGAACTTCAACATGCTCAAAATATGTTGGCCATTTGCAAGTAACAAGCAGTCTTTTTGGGCTCCTTGGTTGCCTGATGCAAATCTACTGTGCCACAGTACTTGCATTACCCAGTACCAGCCACATTAAAATGCAATGTGTTCAGAGCCCTTACCCTCTGTTTTTCTGCTTTGGAAACAGTTTACCATGTGTTCTGTAGGCGTCGAGAAAGGGGACAGAAAGCACTGTGCACAACCGATTTCTAATATGTTTTGCTGGATGCAGCACAACACACCAGATGCAGGTGAAGCCAGTGGAAATGTGGTGTCATGCATTCGCTTGTCCTGAAAGCAGGGCATATGGTGGACTAACTAGTGCTGCGACCAGATAATAGTGCTGAAAAAGTTTTCTTTGTGGTTTTTCACACTTTAGGAGGTTTCTACATGTTTGGTATGCATATTTATGACAATCTGAACCCGTATACGATATTGCTCTCTTACATAAAGTTTTTTTTCTCATTTACCAGTGTTTCCATTGCACGCCCCTTATGTAGCGACACTGTGGACACTGCAATGGAAAAATTCTGGACACCTCGAAACACTGCTTGGGTAGATTATGGCACATCAGGCAGGCATGTTAGGGGAAGAAAAGCCCAACACCCGTGCAAACGAAGTGCTGTTGCAAAGTTGTGAAGCACGAACTTCCGGGACAAGGTTGGCTTCAGTCGAGGGCGTTCGATGTGCTGTCCATCACCTGTAGTAGAGATCAGTGGTGTGGACCCTTTTATACTGGCTTTCTTTTCTGGTCGGAACCTTGGCAACAGCTTCCACCATACTTTTTTGAATCTGCAACATGTGCAGAGAAAGTCAGATCACTGTGTGTTGATTGTATGGCTTTATTTTTCTACACCATTCTATCAAATCAATAAAAAATACAGTTCGCATATTTTTACTACTGTATATAAACAGACTAGTTGCTAGACATGCGAAACATTACCATACGTCTGACAGAATGCAACAATAAAAGTATACACTGGAACGCTACACTAAAATTTAAATTTATGTGACACCGTATGAGCACACAGTATGCATACTGTATGCTCTAGCCCTGTGCCAAGTAAAAGTTAATTGTCAATCGTTAATGGTGTATTTCTACTTATTCTGAGTCATCAAATTGTACAATCAATGTTCCAAGTTTACACATTGTTGGCTTTTGATTGCCTATGTTATCTGTTTTCTACTTACACATGCAGTAATCCAACTGTAATAAGGAAAAAGATTTAAAAAAAGAAATGCCGTGATCATCTTCGACATTTGCTGAGGGCAGGAGTAATGGCCAATAGCATGTGGCTGAAGCTACATAAATACTCAGTTTTTACACAGCTTAATTGTTCAGCAAGTTATAAACAGGTACGATGTGCGCCTCTGCATGACCAATAAAATCTGACTACTTGACACTGCACGAAGGCTGCTGCTTGATAGTGTTCGGCAGTTCGGCTTTGGTTTTGTGTTATACAGAACTGTTTACGTACCAGTAGTTTACTTTGCGATAAAATGGAACTTGGAGCACTGGCAATTTGCACATAAATAATGTGACAGCAAATATAACACAAGGATAGGAATATAGGTCTCTTATAAAAAGTACATCCACATTATCATTATAATGTGACGTGATGCCACAATGAAACAGAAAGCAACGCATAGAAGTGGACGGCCGATCCATGCCACCAAGGTTATTGGACAGACAGTATTTCAGAAGTGCCCGCAACACAGTCAAACAAGGCAAAGACGTATTACCTTGCGTTCAATACAATGCGTTGGCGAGCTAGAAAGTAAGTAAGGACTAGTAAGTAAAAAAATGAGTAATGATAAGTTACCTTGTTTTTGCTGAGTGTCAATACAATCTGACTTTCATGCATATCCACTCTCCGCTTTAGTATTACAACTGAATTATTCGCAAAATAAAAGAGTCTATGATGATACCATTCACTTCTCTTGTATGTCCAAATTTTTTAGCACTGATACCCCGTTTACTGCTTGCTTATTAAAAAGAATGCCTTGACTGCCCAGACATCATTCGAAGCAACACGTCTTGCTGCACTGCAAAAAGTTGCACCAAGGAAACATAGCAGAGCAGCCAGAGCGAATAATTTTTTTTTGCTGGTCACAATTAAAACGTGCACCCAAGCAAGAAAGTAACGATCACAGGTAGTGAGCGACTGCTGTTGCCTAGAACGTTTATTTCCGTATTCTAACAGAAGTTCTTGTATCGGATACAGTATGCTCTCAAGCCAATACAAGCGTCAATACAAGTGCAACTGAACGCAGTTTTATTCTAGGCTTTTAAGGCGAGTGAGCAAAAGGTTAGAAGTACCTCACGGAAATTGCGATCGAGCCGATCGCGCTACGACTGGAATCAATCTGAAAAGATAGAGTGATCCCTTTCCCCATTCATGCGTCATTTTTGCCCTAAGATGTTGCATACTGGTCTTTTGAAACAATATTTCTGTTCGTGACACCGGCTTACCACACATCATTTTTACATTTACGTTATGCTAACCAAATAGGATTAAAATGGGCTTAACTCATGAGCAAGTTACGAGCACGCGTTGACTGTTGAACACCCGTTGAGAGCAAGCAGGCTATCCGCGTCCAAGCGCATACGTGCACCCAAACACAGGACAACTTCTTCGATGCCGCAGCGTGCAGAGTTTTGTAAACGAAGTGAAAGACATCCAGCGCAATTTTCTCCGCGCGATGACGGCAAATGACGAGCGCACAAGCGTACACAACACAGCGACAAATTCGGAACTTTACCATATCGAACTTGCCGAGACCCAAGCAGCGTAACCATCCATCGTTTCTGTTCTTCGCTACCGATGCGTCAATCTCTCTTCCTTGGGGTCTTGCTCCACTCTTGAGTACAAATCAAGAGATATTTACGACAAATTAACAACTTTTACAACACGACACGATAAATGCCGGCTCACTACACATGTACAGCTCCGTGTGCCACTCCTAACGGATGCGCAGCGCGCGCTGCTCCCTGGTGCCGCACTCTGTGAGCGCGGAGAACAGAACAGAATCGGTTTCGTTTTCCCATTTGTGCTCTGGTTACTGGAACTGCAATATAATTGCTTGACAATTATTTGAATTAAAAAAGAGCAGAACGCTTTCTCTCCCACAAGTTAGTGCGTTTTATTCAAAGGGAGAGAGAATGCAAGAAGCAGAAAGGCAGGGAGGTCAACCAAAGCGTTCGCTACTGGGGATAGCAAACCCCTGTGCTGCAATGAAGTGCAAAGCAGTGCACTGCGATGGGTCCATAGGCTCTAGTATAGCGATAATTTGGGCTGGTTGGTTCATGTAATGAACGGATAAATAAGGAGTTAATAATATTTGGGGTTTTACGTGCCAAAACCACTTTCTGATTATGAGGCACGCCGTAGTGGAGGACTCCGGAAATTTTGACCACCTGGGGTTCTTTAACGTGCACCTAAATCTAAGCACACGGGTGTTTTCGCATTTCGCCCCCATCGAAATGCGGCCGCCGTGGCCGGGATTCGATCCGGCGACCTCGGAAATAAGGAGTTGTGTCATAACATTACCCATATAAAACGCGCATGGAACTAATGGTGTTGCATTCTAGGTCAAAAACAAATAAAGCTTGATTCTTTACATCTCGGCACTGGGCATTCTTTCTTTCCGTATTATTTGTTTATTTTTTTGACACTACACACAGTACCAGCACGGTAATAGGTCCTTCATCTTTAGTCACCTTCCAGTAGTGTACACACATGTCGGTGCATGTTCGCGTTCTTTATTCTACCGTACAAGAACGAGCGCGCTTACCGGTCTTGTTTCAAGATGAAGCGCCAAATGTTTGCGATTACACCTTATCGCAAGAATTAACACATGAACAGTGAAGATTATGCGTAATCGGTTTGTCTCAATGAATGGGCAGTTATTGTCAGAGACGAGATATTTTGTAAATGTTATGGGAATGAGTTAAACCAACTAGATTGTAGTTCAGCAATGCCCTTTGACACTTGGGTTAATTGCTTGCCGCATTCGAAAATTTCATCCGACCGTTGTACTTGGATCTATAAGCCGCCAGTCCCCTTCGAGACCATTTGTTGCAAAATGTAAACACAGGTACGGTCATTATACCACTCCCTTCGTTTCGCTACTGATTTACCATGCGCACAATTTTTGGCGTATAGAGCACCAATGTCTTTCCCAGTGCACCAGCACCTGAATGATGCAAGCTTGTTTCCGTATGCACGTATGTCCACGGCTCTTCATTCACTTAAACATATATGCTGTGTTAATAACTACAAAGCGCTTAATTTGAGAACATTGCGAGAACACGAACATATTTGCGCATATGATCAGCGTTACAAGGCCCATATGCGCGGCAAACGGCGACCGTAATAGAAGATGCGTATATATATTTATACGATCTCTTATTGCAGCTTTTGGTAGTAGGCTAGCTCTCACATTTTGTACGCATCTTCATAATGCGTACAGCTTGCGTGTTCAATAAGATATCGTTAGCTGAAACTCTATGAGTACGAGCGCTCACTCAGACAGCTTAAATTTTCTCACAATAATACGGATGTTCGCATAACGAAAATGCGGAATTCTGTCTGTTTCTTCCAAAACAGTGTATAGCCGTTATATGATTACAGTGAAAATGTCCGTAAAGCTTAAAACGGAGAGCACTTTCCGGATATTACCGGCAGATTTTGCCGTATTTTTGAAATATGACAGTTTCCGTATTTTTACCTGCAGTTCTCCGTATTGTCACGTGGTGGTGACGGTGAAGAAAGAAGCAATACGGTGGAATACAAAACTAGCTTTTATTGGGCGAACCTGTGCCCACAAAAACAGGCTGCACTTATAGCACAACGATAGCGGCGAACACGGTCGGCGATCGTCGGAAAACTGATCAGCGGGTCAAGCGCGTCGGCTTTTATAGAGCAGTCGCCGAATGTTCCAGACTAATCATTCGGACCCGCGTGCCTTCCACAATGTTCTACACAATTCGCGTTACGCGATGGAATAAGATAACACAAGGTTCGGCGACAACAGACAGCCGGGTAGAAGCATCGATAACTTTCCAGAAACGTCGGATACATGCAGGCGCGTCCCTCGCTGTGCGATTACATTTGTTAAGCGGCGAAACGTGGTCGCCCGATAAAGATAAGTACACGTGTCAGTATAATGACGGAAATTTTTTACAGTGCTATAGCGTATCGGGTGGTGTAATCAGTTGCGACGGCTACCCATTTGTTACCAGAGGATGACATGTGAAAGGGATCGAGGAGGTCTGATCCAACACAAAAGAACGGTTCCGCAGGGACGGTGATCGGTTGGAGATGACCGGCAGGTAGCACGTGAGGTGTTTTCCGACGCTGGCAGGGATCACAGGCAGCAACATAGCGTCGGACGAAGCGAGCGAGACCAGGCCAATTGAAGTGGTGGCGCACGCAGTCGTACGTGCGGGTTACCCCAAGACGTCCGGCAGTGGGTGCGTAATGCATCTCAAAGAGCACAGTCTGTCGTAGATGTTTTGGCATGACAAGAAGAAGTTCAGGGCCGTCAGGGAGGAAGTTCCTTCGGTACAGAATGCCGCCCTGGAGGAGATATCGTCGAACGGATGCGTCGGTAGGTTTAGAGCGCAGACGGTAGATGAGTACTCGCAGTGATAGGTCTCGGTACTGCTTATCGGTGGTGTTAGCGAAGGCAGGCACAGAGAAAATGCCGTTGGCGGTACTAGTGTCGGCGTCGACAGACTCGTCTACCGAGTAGCGAGACAGGCAGTAAGCGTCTTTGTGTAGAAGGCTAGATTTGTAGGTGAGAGAGTACGAATATTCTTGGAGGCGTAAGGCCCAGCGACCAAGTCTTCCTGTAGGATCTTTCAGTGAGCATAACCACCAAAGTGCGTCATGGTCTGTGACAACGGAAAAGGGTCGGCGATATAAGTATGTGCGGAACTGCGCAACCGCCCAAACTAGGGCCAGATACTCACGCTCAGTGATGGAATAGTTGCGCTCCGCGAGCGAGAGGAGCCTGCTGGCGTAAGCGATAACACGGTCGTGGCCACGCTGGCGTTGTGCCAGCACTGCGCCAATTCCGTGACCGCTGGCATAAGTACGGACTTCGGTAGGCGAAGAAGAATGGAAATGGGCCAGAACGGGAGGTGTTGTGAGACGGTCGATTAGAAGCGAGAATGCAGTGGCCTCGTTATCGCCCCACTGGAAAGGGGCATCTTTATTCAAAAGCTCGGTTAGTGGTCGTGCTATGGCCGTGAAATTTTTCACGAAACAACGGAAGTACGAGCAAAAGCCAATGAAGCTGCGCACATCCTTGACACACTTTGGAACAGGGAAGTGCGTAACAGCATGGATATTGCCTGGGCCCGGTTGCACTCCGTTCGCGTCAACGATATGTCCAAGGACGGTAATCTGGCGACGGCCGAATTGGCACTTCGATGCGTTGAGTCGCGAACCGGCTCGCCGAAAAACGTCCAGGACTGCTGAGAGGCGCTCGAGGTGCGTAGCGAATGTTGGGGAGAATACTATAACGTCGTCCAAGTAGCACAGGCACATGGACCATTTGAAACCGTGAGAAAGGAAGTCCATCATGCGTTCAAAAGTGGCAGGAGCGTTACATAGACCAATCGGCATCATTTTGAATTGATAAAGACCGTCGGGTGTTACAAAGGCAGTCTTCTCGTGGTCGAGATCGTCAACGGCAATCGGCCAGTAGGTGGAGCGAAGGTCAATAGAGGAGAAATAGCGAGCACCGTGGAGGCAGTCAAGGGCGTCATCAATCCTAGCTACGGGATACACGTACTTTTTGGTAACCCTGTTAAGGTGCCGATAATGCACGCAAAAGCGCCATGATCCATCCTTCTTTTTACCAGTACAACAGGCGACGCCCCTGCGCTACATGACGGTTCAATAATGTTCTTGGCAAGCATTTTGCGAACTTCAGAGGGAATTACTTGACTCTCAGCTGGTGATACTATATACAGGCGGCGATGAATAGGAGGGGCATCGCCGGTATTAATTCGATGTTTAACAACTGTAGTTTGGGCCAAAAGACGATCGTCAAAGTCAAAAATATCGTGGTAGGAATAGAGAACGCGGTAGAGCTCACGAGCGTGCTCGAACGGCATATCGGGCGCAATCATTTTCTGTAAGTCGGCGACGGTACAAGTTGCCGACTGCGATAGTAGAGGACGATCGGCTGAATTGTCGTTTACTGCAATAGATGCTACTGAGTGATCCTCGAATGAGCAAAGCTGGGCCAGAAACATCGCGTGTGGCAGCATTTGTGTCGTCAAGCCAAAATTGACCACTGGCAGGCAGGCGCAATTCGCCGTAATAGATAAAACTGTATGAGGTACTGTGATCCCCTGTGTAAGGAGCCGCGATGTAGTGACCGTCGGGGACTGGTGGGGATGGCACGAAGTCAACGTAAGTCAGTGCCGAAGGGGGCAAGCGAATGAAGTCCACGGAACTGAGGTTCATTATAAAATATGAAGACGCCATATAAACAGACACACACAAGAGAAGAGAACGGGACAGGGCGCCACTCGCAACTGTTTTATTTACAGAACGCAGGTACATATATACTGTCAGTCAACACATGGGCACAATGCAAACATTCATTCACGCATCTAATCAAGCATTCGTGACGCAACACACTCAAGAAACCTAGTCTCGGCCTTATATAATGTTATCGAAGTATCGCTAACGCACAAGCTGCCTTTCTTGCCTATGTGATAGGCTTCAACCAGTTCCCTTGCTCTAGTATCTTTACTTCCGGCAAGAATCCGCACGTCTGAAAAACGTGGTCGACAAGAGCGTGAGGGACAGTTTCCGATGTGTTCAGGCAAATTTGGGCCCTCTTTCATTTGCTCAACATTTCTTTCGTGCTCCCTGACACGCTCATTAACACAGCGCCCGGTCTGAACTATATAGGAACGACCGCACGAAAGGGGGATCTCGTAGACAACCCCTTCGGCACACTTCATGAAAGGTCGCCCACGTTTGGTTCCACAGCCTTTTTCACTTCTTTTTTCTTTTCTTTTTGCGATTTGGGAGCAAAGGCTTCCGAGCTTCCTTGGGGCTGAAAACACTAGCGGGACGCCATGTCTGCTCGCTAGCTTCTTCAGATTGTGGGCCACCTTGTGCACATACGGCACAGCCACCGGTCTCACCTCTTGCCGAGGGGCCTCTGCTCCAGCTCTCATCGCCTTTCTCTTCATTTTCTGTAAGAGGCTTTCGGCTACTCCTGTTAGGAGAGAACCAGGGAACCCAGCAGAAGCCAGCCTAGCCAATTGATTGTCGAAACTCAATGCCATCTTCTGAACACACGACTTCCTGAGTGCGCACTCAAGGTAGAGTGACGCAATTCCTCTCTTTACCAATTTCGAATGCGCTGAGTCAAATGGCAGAAGCCCTTTCTTCGCACGTGGTGCATAGCACGAACATACATCCTTACCAAACTCAATGCTAAGATCTAAAAACTGTAAAACATTTCCTTGCGGCAGTTCATGTGTAAAATCCAAGCCTTTTCCATGTTCTCTAAAAACGGATTAAACATTAGCCACAACCTCTGCGGAGTTTAGACTCCCGTCCTTAGTTAAAATAATTAAAAAATCATCTACATACCTAAACACTTTTGAAGCTTTGTTAGCTGGTAACACATGGTGCAATACTTGGTCCATTTGTGAAAGAAAAATTTTACACAACACAGGGGCGACACAGGATCCTATGCATATACCAGCCTTCTGCAGAAAAAACCGCTGGTCAAACATTATAAAAGTAGACTCCAGGTGGATCTTTCTGTGGATATTGTTGATTTATTTTATTCTTTTCCCCATGATGCTCTGTTCTTTGCGGTTAGGGAGTGCATTGAAAGGAATGATCCTATTTCTTTTCAGAACTCTGCCGGTGTTTCTATTGACGACTTTTTAACCCTTTTAAAGTTTTACCTTAAAAATTTCTACCACGTAAAAGCCCACTTTCGAATATATTGACATGCAGTAGCCCAGTCAAATATCTTATTAGTCAAATATCAAATACAAGTGTATGCTTCACAAAACGCTCGCAAGAATTGATATCTAAGACATCAAAACGAAAAAAAAAATCATGTCTTAACACTCCCCGCAAGGGGCGTACAACTTTTACCATAGAGAACCAGCGCCAATGTTTTCTACTTTTCTGGCTTGTACCATTGCCTTGTATAAGCAAACAGGTACCACACGTCTGCTAGATATAGACTTGGTATACTTCTGCCTGCTTCGTGCGCTGTGCCCATGCCATTGCGTGCCCGAGATGTTCTTTTAATGTTAAGGACACTTCCCCGAGTGTAGACAGTTATGTGTACATGGCTGGGTACGTTCAGAGAGCTGAGACTCGATGTGTTCCACCTCCACTCGCAGACAGCGAACACGATCAAACTAGACGACTTTCGTTTCTTTAGGCCGAGAGACCGAACAAGGAACTACCTAAATCAGAACTAAAGAATGGGGAGTAGGTCAGGGTCGACGCAAAGTGTGAGAAGAAAGTTGCTTGTTTCACTCTGACTGCGTCGAATTCCGGCATCATTTGCCGCTATATGTGCACATTGCCGCCGCGTCGGCATCGCGCTTGTGACAAACAAAGTATGTGGTTCCTGCTCCCGGTTTTTTATGGCGCTTTTTTATGTCAAAAACGCGTTCGTTCGTCTGTTATACTCGTTTACTAAAGAGACGCGTGAAACGTCTTGTGTTTAGACAAATGAATTTAGCCATATCCGCATCACTACTTCTCGCCGCTAGGTGCTCGCATCCTCAGCAGAGACGATGTTTAAAGCTGCTGATAAGCAAATTAACAATTACCAGCTGAGACTTTTGTAGAATTTATTTTTTAGTGGGCTCTATAGGTATGTATAGGATATAACGCCCAATTGAAAAGTTATTGCAGTTCTCCTTTGAAAAAATGTTTGAACACTTTTATTCCTTAATACAATAGTACGCGATTTGTAATTTTAAAGGAGCATGCTACCGAACAGACTCTTGGCTGGTGAGCTATGAGGATTATCATTTCCAGACCTTCCAATCCTATTAGTACAAAAAGTCATCATTGCTACATGGCTGGATTGTTCTTTTGAGATCAATAGCTCTGAACTTCGAAGAAACGAGGAATGTGATACTTTCTCCTTAGACGAAAATAATTTGATTGGATGTCGTCGTTTGTTGGCCACAGCTACTTCTTTTCACTGGATTGATATAATTCAATAAAAAAAAACGAAATATAACGCGCGATGATGCTCTCACAGGACAAATAGTCAGCCATGCCCACAACGACAATGAAGGCGCACCTAGTATCTTACGTGGATTGGCCATATTGCGTGTTTCTGTAAATAGTTGAAAATGGCTTACGCCTTCTTTCGCCTTGGTTATATTCTTTTAGTTGAGGGGTAGCCCTTCGGAAAGTCGGAGCTTTGAAGTAGTCTATGCGCACAACCCGAGGTCATTCAAGCAGACCCGTTTAGTTCGCCGGCAGCTGATTCTTCACCGACTTCATGATCCGATTCTTCACAATCCGGGGCTGATGTTCTTTAATATATTATTTATTTTCAAGAGGAATACCATATCTGAAAGGAAACGGACGCCACAGAGCACCTGGGACTTTTGCAAATAATACTTTTCATATCGTTTGGGCAAGCAAGAGGGTCCTCAGCGCGCCGAGAAGAACCAGCAACTCGAGCGCAAACGGCCATGAAATTTCACATGGCGCACACGCAGCGTATATTGTATATTGTTCCTCAGCCGCAAGGTCAATCCAAAGATGCCAGAATCTAACAAGGGCAGCCGCGTTCTAATTGGAAAGGTTGTTTTTATTGCTGGTATTTCAAAAATGCGCTACTGATTTTGACAACTGAAGACCTCTAATAGTTTGAAGGTGCTTTGAGTCGGTGGATCCGGAAGAAGTTTGTTAGCTGCCGAATGTCACCGCTATTTTTGTTGTGATTATCTCTCGCTTTTTCACCAGCTATTTGCAACGGTAAACAAGACGAGCGCATCGGCCGAAACGACATTGCGACTGCTTCTTCTGGTTCTTTTTTATTGCCACATTTTATAGGAACTTGAAACGATCACTTTGTTTGTTGAAACTGTCGCTCGCCAGACAGAAGCTAGCTGATGATGATAGAAATAACATATAAGTTCTCAAGTGCGAAAACATCAGACCTATTCAGTTGCCTTGTTCGGCCCCGCTCGTCAACTATGCCACCAATCCGCGAGGGTTCGTAAACGTAACAACATGCACATCTAATACAAATAAAGATTGCCAGCGTGGAGAGAGATTGGCGCAAGTGCACGAATCCGTCTCCCCCGCATTTCTTAAATGCCAGCAAACAGCATTATAGGCCTCCACTTTTAAGATACGACCCTTAGTGGCACAACAGAGACGTCGCCTGGAACAATAGTGTTTCACCGCCACCTTGCTCCTCGCTTCTTCTTCGGTCTCTGTCGCCCCATACCTCCGGGCGATACTTAACGGAACAATAAATGGTGCAGTGCGCTTTACAAAAATCCTCTCTTCTCTGTGCCCACAATTAAAGCCATTTTGGACGTTAGATTAGATTGCGTGAATATATTGACTTTAATAGGCAGAGCCGCACGTATATCGGCAATAAATGCCCACTTTCTTTTCTTCGCAATGCTCTTATGCTTGTCTCTTCGTTTATGATAGGAGTCGCCATGGGCAAAATTTGCCTTTTTTGAAGGTCTTCAGTGAGACTTAGCAACGCTGGATACTACATACTTCTTACTATAATTCTTTTCGCCGTCTCTATCCGTGTTTGTATTAGCTAGTGCTTGGCGATTAATATCTGATGTCCAATTCTGCTCTAATTGATTTGCCACTTGTCTCCTTCAGTTGCAACTTCTGAATTTCTCTGGTTCAAGCGATAAATCGCTTGCACGTTTGTGTTCCGTCGAGTTAGCGTCTTTGATGCTGGAAGTCTCAACGTATGTAACCATGTCGCCCATTCTTCCACTCCCCGATGTTGACTATCTGTCATTACTGTCTGGACGCAGTCCTCACGTGCAGCGTCATTCTTTTCCAGGCCGTTGTGAAGGTTACTGAAAACCGCACGTAAATCCCTCTTCTCAACTAGGTCACCATGTCACAAGCCTTACATCATGGTATCGGACTGGTAAGAGCGTCTCTCCTTGAAGAAGGCAATTAAATTTTTACAGATACCAATGCCATCTTTCCATCCAATTGTGTATTAAGCTGCACACTTAGACACGACGTAACTGTGCAGCTAATTTTGACAACATTATGGCGAAATGCCTTCCTTCCTCTTAAAATCCTAAATATGTGCCGCTTGGTAATGCCATTCAGTAACATACTAGCCTGGCGCTAGGACGAATTGAAAGTGTTTGCACCTATGTCTTTCAGCCATACTATGGCAGTAAATTGCGAAGCGAACATATCCATTTCTTACGGTGGCCATTTCTTCGTCCCACCCGGCCTTATATGCCGGTATCCCCGTGGTACTCAGTTGCTCCGTGGCTGTCAGTTGTTGAAGATGGCGGTTGTGCTGCACAGGTCCTCGTCGTACAAGCAACGAAGTGCGATTTGTTCCTATGAAGCAAGGGGTGAGGGCCCAAAGAAATCCACAGGAAACAACAGCCCACGTATGGCAAAAGGGGTGTCGCTCAGAGAAGTGGGAGGTGGTGGTGTTGTGAGCTTGCAAAAGACAGTGAAAACTTGTATGGCATGAGCGTTCGGAGAAGCCGCGTGCGTCACTGATGGGCGACAGGGGCATCTCAAGTTTAGTACTGCGATGGAACAAATGTATGAACCGGGGGAGGACTACGTGCAAAAATATTGTAATGTCGTAGAATAGTATGCATATTTGTAATTATATCTATGAACCTCATTTTGGCTAATCAAAAATATGAAAAAAGACTTTCTTATTCGCCCTATATTGATCTTAGGCTTGTAGGGCGAACCTCTATTGTAACACACCGGATCGACGCTAAAGGTTCACCCACGTCCTCGTCCAGTGTCCCTAGTTGAATGCGACGCTATCAAGAAAGAAGTAGATAAAATGTTCGAAAATGGTATTGTGGAGCCCTCATGCCCGTCCTTGGCCTTCCCCAGCTTCTCTCGCTAAAGAAGGCTGGTTAGCACACGAAGCTTCTGCGCCAATTAGCGCCGCTGACAGAAGATAAGCAAAATAGTGTATATCGTTCGCGAAAGATGAGCGACCTGTCTGACTGCTTCCTCTGAGCGTACTTACCCTGCACTGAGGTCGATTCGCCAAAGCGGCAACCATCTGTGAATCAAAATGAAGGAGCGAATCGTAAAATTAATTGCAAATCTTGAATCGATGTTCTGACGTGTAGTGACAAGAAAGAACATAACAGCAAAACTGAGCATCACTTTAACTTTTTATTGGGTGAACCTACGCCCACAGAAGCAAATTATTATCAAAGCACAACGATAGCGGCAAACAGACAACAATCGTCAGAATCCGATTGGCGTGTCAATCGCGTCGGCTTTTATACGTCACTTGTCCAAGCTTCTAGCGTAATTGCGGGTGCTCGCATGGTTTCCAGAAGCTATACACCAAACAATTCATGTCGCCCTTGCAAACTGATATAAATGGTTCGGCGAGGGCATACACAACAATAGATTGAGCGATAAAATTCGCGTATGTTCCAAGTACACAAAAGTACATCTACAATTGCGACAGAACGTTTACGGTGGACCGTTCCCGGTTATCACTAACAACCGCGGCATCATATCTGAGGAATGATTATTTAATCACATAGTAGACCCCCCTGAGCATGACTGCAGTAACCCTATAAACGGCAATATGCAGCTCTTGCATCTCAGTCATCTCACGGATGAATAAAGTCCAGAATGTCGCCTTTCCCTAGAATATTGCACGGTTGAGTTCTTCGTAGGGTGTCGCAGACCGAATTTTTTACTGCAAAATAGAACCTTCTACCAGCCCAGTAAGTTCTCTGAAGGCCTAGAACTTCTCCTTATTATCCCGGTACCCCGACGGCCGACCATCACAGACCGCACAAGTCGTTCCTTTTATGTGCACGTCAGCACGGCCCTTCGTGCGATCACTGTGGACGTCGAAAGAGTCCTCCATTCTTCCTTGCGGTCTCCTTCAACCCCTGGACATCGCGAATGGCTTTCCTTTCAAGTCGGTCTCGAGTTGCTTGACCGGTTCGTTCTTTATCACTGTGGGAACGTGTGGGTCGCCGTTGTAACAGATTGTGTCACGCGGTAAGCAAAACTCCGCGCCCTCCTAACTTGCTGTATGATTTATGTCGCCGACTTTTAAATTGAACGCAGCATGTGACTCACGAAGGGGAAATTCCGGCTAGTTATCGGCATTGGCGTGATCACCCATGTTCCAAAAACTCTATATGCAAACTGGTAAAGTTTGCGCGGAGACACGAGGACAAGCCGAGAGAAATCAAGGACGAGCGCTAACTTACAAATGAAAATTATTTCAAACACATGCAGGAATAAAATGAGAAAAAACGAAAAAGAACAAAACGCGGCCTATCAACTTCAACATCACTTGTTTTAAGGCACTCGAACCAACGGCGTTGCGTTTTGCGCACCTTTCGGTGAACACAGCTGGTCACGTCGCACTGCTTCTGCTTACGTGGCTGCTCGAGTTTACTTCGCCAGTGGCGCCACCGGATGTCGCCGCGCTTTTTCTAACGTGGCCGCAATGTTTCCGGATTCATGCATGTAGGTACTAAGTACCCCGTATGCCCGATTTATTTGGCCAAGAACCAAACTCCTTATCAGAGACGCGGACCGAAGTCTGACTGACGCACTTACCTCCTCTGATACGCAAACTGAAGGCTTCCATGAGCTCACGCACCAGTTGATCCCTGAGCCTGAATAGAATTGTTGTTTTGTCGAAGAGCGGTTTGCATTTGACCTTTTTTTTTCTCATCGTTCTTGCCCCAAGTGCTGCAATGTTTAGGGCTGTTTAGGCAATGTTTTCTCGGCTTGTCCTAGTGTCCCTGCGCAAACTTTTTCAGTATGCATTTCAACCAACTGGCCCAACTCTCTGCTCTAAGTCTGAAAAGCCATCGAATCCTCAATTAGTGGCAGTCAAACCCGCGAAGCTTGGTGTTAAATAAGGCATAGCTAATTAAGCTATGGTTGCTTAAGGCGCTCGAACCAACGACCACTGGTGCGAGTGGGTGTTAAGGCGAAGGTAATTATTGTAGCGGTAATTATGATATAGGTAATTAAGACACTAGAACCGACTTCTTTTGATGAAAGTCGAACGCATGACCTTCGGCGTTAGCTAGGGCGAAGTTAAATAAGTCACAGTTTATTAAAATAGAGGTAAATAAGGCACTCGAATCCACAGTCTTGCATTTCGCGCACCTTCTGATCAACACCACTGGTCACGTCGCAGCGCTTCTGCTTACGTGGCCGCTCGAGTTTACTTCGCCAGTGGCGCCACTGGATCTTGCCACGCCTCTTTTGACATGGCCGCAATGTTTTCGGATTCATCCATGTAGGTATAAGTAGGTACCTCTTGAATTTTTTTTATTCTGCGAAGCCATTTCTTATCATTATCACGACAATGCTAAACAGTTTCTTACTAAACGCGACTCGTTGTTCATATCGAAATTGATTGCCATCATTCTTGGATTCTTCACGACCCAGTACATGCTCAGCATAGCTTACCACCATCTGACTAAATGTCTAATGAAACGCTTAAATCGCAAACTCGTAAAATTGTTTACGATGCATGCAAATGTGAAAGGTTCTTTGTTTACTCCTTTGACTTTCCCGCTGCACCCGCTGGCTGCGGCTTCGCAGAAAAGTTGCTACACTGGGTGGCAGTCGCAGTCTTATGTTTACTACCCCTACCTGTGATCATTCCTCCATTGTTGTGTGGTCGGGTTAGTCTTATACCCTAGTCAATCTGTCGTAGTGGTTCGAGAGCCATGATAACACGGTCCTCATACTGAATGATGCACACTGGCACCACGTTGTCATCGTGTGGTCGCTGTCAAGCCAGCGTCGACATGCAGTCGTCGTCAATCTAGCGTCGACATACCTTCCTTGCCATGCCGTTCTCATCACACCGTTTTCTTTGTAGAATTTTTTTTCCCTTCTGGCTGCTGCAAACAATATTGCACGATTGGACGGCACCGCCGATATTGAAAACAAGCAGGGGACACAGTGCCAACCATGAAGCAACGCGTCAGCAGGTGATGCACGTGAGCGCAGGCGTGAACTCGAGCACCAACACGGACTCATCGTTTCATTGTCTTCATACCACCATGCATGATCATCCCTTTTTTCTCATATTGTCACCCATGCACCGTCAGCACTCTCTTGGTCTAACCGGCATTGGAAATTGTAAATTAGTGTCCTCACACAGTCGTCCTTCTCACACCGTCATCGTTTTCCTTCGTAATCGGTATTTAGTCATCGTGGCCTTGTCTTTGCTTCGTAATTGTCAAAGAGTCGCCATCATACGGTAGTCGTCATTTCATCGCATTGATATTGTGGTGATGATTTCACTGTCATCATTCTATTCCCGTATTGTCTTCGTAATGAGACCGCCATCGTCATACAGTCGTCGTCAATCGAGCCTCGCCACACCATTGTTGTCAAACCTTGAAATAATTTTATCATCGTCATTCACGTATCTTCATGCCTTTGTCGTGATAGCATTGCAGCCATAAATTTGACACCATTCTAGCACCAATAGGCCTGAATATCATGTCAGCACACCGACATGATTATTCCGTCGTCAACATGTTATAGTCATGAATCCAGCATCGTCACGCCATGGCCCGTTTTGCATCGTTTCATGACGCTGTCGGCCATCTGTCCTCGTGATGCAATTGTAGTCATCGCATTGTATTTATGCTGTCGGGTTCTACGCATAGTTGTCATTGTGTCGCATCATTGTTCATCACGTCACGCCATTGTGTCGTGCCGTCGTCACCATCATTTTATCGTCTTAATATAGTAACCGTCATGCTGCTGTGGGTATTCTGTCGTCGTCATTCGTTGTATAGGGATGGTGGAATGCAAAAAGTAATCTTGAGCCAAGTATATCCCAGTTAAAACACATCCAGCAGCGATGTGCGGTCCCTACTTGCAAAATAATATGTCCAAGTGGCATTGCCCACGACGCTATTGCCCAAGCTTCTCAGGCCCGATAGGTTCCCTGCTATCAATTAGCCACATTGCGAACGCATCTGAACTCACTTTACAACCGGCATCACCTGCTCACCAGCTTAACCAGCCCTTACCACGTCCTTCGCCAAGTCAATGATACCGCCTGTTAAGCATAAGTCTTGCATCCATGACATCGTGTACTGGGCGCCATCTCAGCAAAATTGTGCACTTTCAGCGGCTGAAACCGTACCACGCGCTCGAAACGTAGCCGCGTTCATCCTGGCTCCCCCTTCTTTCTTCATGCACAGCACTGATTTGGTGCTCATGCCACCGGAGGAATGTGCCACGAGACTCTTCATTAGCCATCTGCACATGGATGCTATAAAACGAAAACTGTACAGGCGCGCCTAGACTTGTGCTCATATACGTCTTAGTGTGTGTGCCCGTAAATCATCGTTGTATATATATTTATTTTCTTCCGTTTCATTTAACCAATTAATATGAACATATATACTTCTTACTCTTCTTGAACATACTGCACTGCTTACACCCCCTATGAACTCAATGGCTTCAAGAGCAGCAGGTTGTCATAGCGGACACAATCTCCGAAATATTGGGCGGAAACCGCTTCTCTCAGTGTCAATGTGAGGCGAAGCGCTTATGCTATGGCCACCATGCACTGCGATTATCATTGAAACATTGTAATGGCATACCACACTGCCGCCGCTGAAAATCGCCATATACGTGGCGTGTTCTGCATCCGGCCTCCTCTCCTTCACTTTCATTTGGATAGACTGCGGAATCTAGCGCTACCACTACAAAGTGCATGTATATCTGGATACCTAATCGGCCAAGTTTGTCTCAATATATATGAAGAGGGTTTGATTTCGCAACGAATAGGAATAATTCTGAAAGAATAATTTTGTGATTGAACAGCGACACATACATTGAGCTAAGTTTTCTTGAATCAGATTCGTTGAAGAGCTGCAATTACGTCGTCTCAAACATCCATTGGCGCAAACTGGCGTCAGGAAGGTTCACTGCAGATCGCCACGGACCATTGACACAGACTATGGGCACACAATCAGTGACTTAAGTCGCAGGTCGTGGAAGACCGCCGCAGCTAGTCTAAGCTTTATCATCTTATTGTTATAGGAATAATGCGGACACTCCCGGCGATGCCGTAACGGTATGAATATATATATATATATATATATATATATATATATATATATATATTGTGCGACTGCTAAAACAGGCCGTTATAGTCCAAGCCGCCGAAGGAGCAGCGCAGCACCGAAGAAAAGTCCAAAGCGCTTGCTCGTGAGCTATCCTGTATTTATCATAATCATCATCATTATCTTCATCCTATTTATGTCCACTGCAGGACGAATGCCTCTCCCTGCGATGTCCAATTAGCCCAGTCCTGCGCCAAGCGATTTTAACTAGCACCCGTTAATTCCCTAATTTCGTCGCACCACCTAGTCTTCTGCCGTCCCCTACTGCGCTTCCCTTCTCTTGGTACCCAATCCGTCACCCTAATAATCCAACGGTTATCTAATCTGCGCATCACATGACCTGCCCAGCGCCATATTTTTCTCTTAATGTCCATTAAAATATCGTCTACACCTGTTTGCTCGCTGATCCAACCAACTCTCTTTCTGTATCCTAAAGTTATGCCTAGCATTCTTCGGTCCACCGCTTTGCGCGGTCTTTAACTTGTTGTCAAGCTTCTTTGTCAGTCTCCAAGTCTCTGCGCCATATGTCAGCACCGGTAAAATGCACTGATTGTACATTTTCCTTTTCAATGATAACAATAAACACCCGGCCAGGAGCTCACGATGTCTCCCGTATGCGATCCAACCCATTTTTATTATTCTGTGAATTTCTTTCTCATGGTCCAGGTTCCCTGTGATTATTTGACCTAGGTAAATGTACTCTTCCACAGGCTCTAGAGGCTGACTTACGATCTTAAACTCTTGCTCCCTTGCCAGGTTTTATCATTATCTTTGTTTTCTGCATATTAACCTTCAGCCCCCTCTTACACTCTCCCTGTTAAGGTCTTCAATCATTTGTTGTAACTCATGCGCAGTGTTTCTGAATAGAACAATGTCATCAGCAAATCGAAGGTTGCTGAGGTATTTGCCGTCAATTCTACCTCCTAAACCTTCCCAGTTTAATAGCTTGAATACTTCTTCCAAAGATGCAGTGAATAGCATGGGAGAGATTGTGTCTGCTTGTCTGACCCCTTTCTTTATACGTAGCTTTCTACTTTTCTAGTGTAGAATTAAGGTGGCTATGGAATCTATGTAGATATTTTCCACGGTATTTACGTAAGCAGTCGATTACGCAATGCCTCTATGACTGCTGGTATCTCTACTGAATCAAATACTTTTTCGTAATCTATGAAAGCTATATAGAGAGGTTTATTGTACTATGAGGATTTCTCGATAGCCTGATCAATGACATGGATGTGATCCATTGCAGAATATGCTTTCCTGAAGCCAGCCTGTTCCCTTGGTTTACTAAAGCCCAATGTTGCCTTATTCTACTGGAGATTATTTTGGCGAATATGTTATATAATACTGGGAGTAAGCTAATGTGCCTACAATTTTTCAGTTGTCTAACGTCGCGCTTTTTGTGGAGTAGTTTAATGTTTGCCTTCTTCCACTTTTCTGGGACCCTTGCAGTCGAAAGAGACCCGCCAGTTTTCGTAGCATTATGTCTCCTCCATCTTTGATTAAATTAACTGTTATTCCATCTGCCCCTGCCGTTTTTTCCCGTTTCATGCCTTGCATGGCCCTTCTGACCTCATCTCCAGTTATAGGAGTTTCTGTATAGTGTTCATGCTTGTTTCGGATAGAGTACTCCAGAGTCCTCTGGGTACTGTACAGCTCAGTATAGAATTCTCCCGGTGCTTTTAATATACTTTCGAGATTGCTGATATTACCCTGCTTATCTATAAGTGCATAGATCTCGGTGTGTCATATACCATGCATCCTTGGCACTGATATCAGGATGCGTCCATGTTTTGCGGCTTCTTCAGTCTTTCTCACTATAACGATTGAACATATTTATCACCTATTATCACCTATTTTCGGTTTGTTGAGCAGTTGTTCCAGTTCCGCGAATTCTACCTTATCTCTTGAGTTGGAGTTGAGCGAGCAAGTATATATATATATATATATATATATATATATATATATATATATATAAGGGCTGGCTCACGAGCTCGCGCTTTTGTCGGTGCTGAGCTGCCCCTTCGACGGCTGCATCTTTGACACCTACGCCAGCTCCGATCCCCGAGAACGAGCATAATGTACCATCCAGTGTCGCATTCAGAAATCTAATGAGAGTGCGGCTATGTACATGAAAGGCAAGGTGCATCTCATCAGGCGAGCTGACCCTACTTTTATCGGAAGACAAGAAGCTGCGTCACTTGATGCGATGCGAGAAAGAGCAGCTTTTTAGTGGGCTCATTGGTTGTCCACCCACAATGGTTGCGGAATTTCTCACTGAAGCCGTCACCACGGAGAAGGCCCTGCACCAGCGCTCGCACCATTACGATAGGTAAGGGAATCCCTCCTCTGCTACCAGTGGCCTAGAAGCTCTCATGACTAACGTCGAGTAGCTTCGCGAGGTTCTTAGAAGTGTAATGCGCGACGAGCTGCGACATCTGCACTAGGTGAAAAAGCTTTCAGCGAATTTCATAGCTAGCGTCGCGCCTGACGAAGTGCAGCATGCGCTAGGCACACCACGTTACGATGCAGCACTTCCAGCTGCTCCATCACTTCAGGAGTTCGCAACTTCAGGTTAACCATGACGCACAACTTACCCTAACGTTTTCCGAGGCACCGTCCCGTCGCCGGCAACACCTTATATCGTGAGCGAATACCAGCGTGCGCCTTATGCCCACCCATTCGGAAACCCTATCCCTGCACCCGCGTCACTACCTGCCGTCACCCTGTATGCCATGCTTCAGTCAGTGCAGTCATTTTGGAAACGCTCTACCAGCCGTGCCTAAATCGGACATTTGGCGCATGCCCGACAGACTACCGCTCCATTACCACTGTGGTGAGGCTGATCATGTCTAACGAGAGTGCCAGTACCGCCACCTTGGACCCCAGCGGATTCCTATTATTTCACCCTGACCCACTTTCGGGCAATGGCCATGTGAGATAGAATAATTTATCGCCCGCCAGCGCAGATCACCGTGCTCAAGGCCCCAGTCGCGATCGCCGTCACCATGACTGTCCTATATGAGAGGTACAGGTCGGATGTCGCAAGGATGATCTCCGAGGCCTCACCTGGGAAACTAACCTCAGCGGCCTTTTGAGGCGAGGTCCCTGACACTCCACGTGCGGAAGATCTCAAATCGACCTGACTTGAGACCGACGGAGACTTAACGTCACCGGTGTCTCAGGCTGGAGACAACTTTTGAATGAACACTCCTGTGCTGCTCGACCGTCAAAATGTTACTGCTTTAATAGACACTGTCGCTGACTGCTCGAATATCAGCGAGAAACTGGCAAAGGAGTTTAAAGAAAGTTGTTACAGCTTGTACAGGGATGCATGTTTGGACAGCTAGCGGACATGTCATCAAACCACTTGGTGTGCATTTATCGCGTGCAAATTCGAAATTCTACGTTTCCTATCAGTTTCCTTGTACTCCGAGAAAGAATTTATACTTGAAATAGAGAGGAAGAGAGAGAGCCTGCAAACTTTATAGAAAGGAACACACGAGCGTCTACTTTGAGTGGTCCCCTCAGCCCAGAAGTCCAGTGGCCTCAGATGCCCTTTTCGATCGGTTGACGAGGTTGAGCTGGTCCGTCGAGTCTGAGCTGGACAGCACTGCCTCACATTGCCGTGTGGTGAAGCTGTGGTGTGCTTGCGCAAGCCCACAGTGGTAAAGCATTACTTTTTGATCGGAGTGTGGGAATTTATAAGAACACAACGTAGTGTGTATGGCGTCGTAGAGACTCAAGTGAGAATATGTGTTTGTTTTGAATTTTCGCAATATTACGGCGTCTTCTTACGTCAGAGCAATATGAGGTGGCAATGTTATTCTTCGTGAAAGGCGATAGTGTTGTAGGATGCGCGTGTAGTTTAAATGTATGGGCTCGGGGTGGAACTGCTCGGTGTGACCTTCTCGCGGCGCCCGGTGAGCATGCACTCGGGCGTAGGCGTGTGCCTACGCCCAGGGCATGAGCCGCGCCAGGGCTCATGCCCCGGAGTCCACACGACTTGTATGTATGGCGGAGCTGCTGCGCCTCAATCAGAATGCGATGTGCGGCACTATTAATATTGGCCCTGAAAAAATTTCTGCGTGCGTCTGAGAGTCCGTATGAACTATGACGCACTCCCAGTGTGGTCTAGTCGTGATGGCTAATGCTATCGCTTGTTCCTCTGCCTCTGCAGTGCTCGCTCTGGAAACCGACAACGCATTTATTTTGGTCCCATGATTGTCGACTAAGCTGGCGACAAGGGCAGTGCTTCTTGCGGTGCTGGCCGTGTCTAAGACATTGGTGTGGTTACCATATTTCTTCGCGAGCGCCTGGGCTCGCGCATGTCATCCTACGATGTAAAAGGTCGGGTGCATGTTTCAGTGAGTTGTTGAGAAGTTCATAGTTTCCTGTATTCTTTTTCGGATATTTGTCTGCGCTCTTGTCTTCAATACGCGATATTCAAGACATTTCAAGACGCTGTGACTCGCTGTTGTGCATTGTAGCCTTTTTTGTGGTTTACCATATGGGCCTCTTTTATTTCCCGTGTGTTGGTGTACACGCCTGTCTCCTCGAGGCGAAAAGTAGCCGATGCGGATGGAAGTCCGATCGCTTGCTTATACGCCTTCCACATCTGTACGTGTACTATACTTTATTGGACACTAAGGTGACATCATCGACACTGTATTTCCTTCTCTATAAAGAAAGCGATGACACATGACGGCAGCCGCCACAGAGCCGCTCTTTGTATTTCTGACAATAGCGTCATGATGCCAGCTCCTGCTAGGGTAATGATTCCGGCAACGTCCGAGGGCACATGGGAAGTCGAAGTACTCGTAGAGTGAAAGGTCTTCCTTCTTGTTACCCTCGGAATTAGCGTGGCTCAAGAAATCTTTGACGTTACGGATTGCCTAGCTGACTTCTTGGTCACTAACTTCACAAATTACCATCGACACCGCTCCCGTGGCACTTTCATCGCCTGCGTTAAAGCTTTGGATGACGTCATTGTGTGTTTCGCTTGTGGAGAAAGCGGCAGCGCTTAAGAGTGTGTTACAAATAAAAACGTCCGGGGTTGGCACCGGTGTAACACGGGGATCGGAAAAATTGATGATTAGGCACCATCGAACAAATTACTTTATGCAAACCCTGACATACAACGTACCCGCGCAATAAATCAACTGCAGAAATGTGTAAATGGAGATACGGTTCTATCACGCACGCTATTTCGCGATATCTTTGTTTGATAAATTTCACATGACTGTTTAAAATTTGTAAATTAGTTGGTTTTCATACCTATTCACAATGTACTCATCATATGTATATTCATTTCATTTCTTTTAAGTTGCACGTGCACATTCTTAACTGTTCTTTAACTTCCTTTTAAATATTGCTTTTAATAATGTTCATTTTTTAAGGTGTAACAGTAAATATTTCCGTGGCGATAACGTTATCCACCCGAATTTCAATGCGCTCTTAATGATGATGTATGTATAAAGATCTATTCATGCCCAGGGAAGTGGACATGTACCACGTGTTGTATTACTGCAGCTACTTAAGAAACGTTATTGTTTGCACTGCGGATGTGTGCGATGCTGATGTTGCCTGGTGGTGGCCCCCTGGCCTCGTCAAGCTGTATGTTTACAGCTTTCTTGCCAGGGTGGCCTTCAACACTGTACCTTGTACATGTTGTAAATAACCTTGACTTGAAAAAAAAGTTGTCCTTGCAAAGAAGAAGGACGGCACACTCCACTTCTTTGTCGATTTCGGAAAACTCAACAACGTTGCAAGGAAAGACGTCTATCTGTTACCTGGCACACATTACTCTTTCGACCAGCTATAGTGAGCCAAGTGTTTTTCCTACCTTGACATAAAAAGTTGGTACTGGCAGATGGAGGTAGACGAGCGTGACCGGAAGAAAAGCCTCTGTCACCCCGGATGGACTTTACGAGTTCCGAGTAATTCCGTTCGGGTAGTGCTCTGTTCCGGCAACTTCCCATCGGATGATCGCCACTGTGCTACGTGGCGTAAAGTGGCAAACCTGTCTCGTCTACCTGGATGATATGGTCATATATTCAGCCGGCTTCTCTGGACATATTATGCGACTTTGGCAAGTGCTCGAGGCAATCCGATCGGCCAACCTTACCTTAAAGTCTCAGAAATGTCACTTTGGTTATGAAGAACTGAAGATTCTTGGATATGTCGTGAGCGCGGCAGGTGTCCGTTTCGGCCTGAGAAAACTTCCGTTGTAGCTGCTTTCCCAAATCCTACCGACAAGAGAAGTGTTAGACGGCTCCTGGGACTTTGCGCATACTAGTGCAGTTTTATAGGCAATTTTCGGAAATTTGTGAACCACATATTCGTCTCAATAGAGACGATACGCTGTTCATCGGGAGCTCTGAACAGAGAGCGGCTTTCACTGAGCTACGACACCGCCTGGCATCGCACCCTGTTCTTGGACGAAGAAGCCGAAACGGACGAGGAGGCACCGCGAACAGGTCCCGGTGGCTTCACCACTCACCTACGCAGAAGTCATCACGAGGACCCAGCCACACTCTTAAGGCACTCGTCTCTGTTCCTCCGTCTTCGTGTCTAGACCTCTACTGCCAACCGCCGTGCGGTCATGTCAGCGGTCATGTACAACGCGTCCTGTGAATAAATGCGAGCTGCTTCGGCGAACCGGCGGCGTACTCCCAACAACCAGCCAGTGCTTTCTGTGCAGCTGTACCGGACACGTCACACGTATTTGTAACTGTGTACAGCCGCCTGTCACCGCAACACCCGTGGCAAGCAAGTGTGACCGTCCATATCATGGTCTCCCGTGGACTATGTCGCGGACATTACGCCCTACCGCAACTACCCGCGGTTCAGCTTGTCCACACCGTCACCTCGCCCCGTGACGAGGGATGAGGAAAGCTAATCGTCGAAGTTCAAGAGGCGAGGGTTGCGACAACGTGGAAGTGTGAAAGTCGCCACCACATTCCCTATAACGTAATCGAAGTGTTTGTGGGGGGCGTTCGCGCATATGCAATCATGGAAACTGGAGCCGTCGTATTTGTTATGAACACTAACTTTGGCCACTTACTTCGGAAAGTCATGATGCCCCTTTCTCAACTTTCGTGCCACAAAGCCACCGTTCAGCGCGTTCACTCCTTGGCGCCTTGCACTGTTCGTTTTGTGTTTGCCGATGTTGTAGATGCCATGGAATTCAACATTCTTTCCTCGTGTTCTGCTGACGTTATCCTCGGCTGGGATTTTCTCTAGTTCCACAATGCCGTTATTCATAGCGCAGGGGCCCAAACAGAATGCTCGCCGCTGTTAGATTTTCCCCTCAACGAGAATTATTCGCTTTCGAGGAAACTAGTTTTCCAAGCCGACACCCACATTCCTCCGAACGCTTCAACTGTCTTCCCAATGTCATGCAGCGAAATCTCAGACACTGTTGCACTACTGTCTTCGTCGGACCACTTTCTCACTCGGAAAGGTCTGCTGCTGCCATTTGCGACAGCGGACATCACACAGGGCTATAGCACCATTTTAGTTTGCAACCTGTTTCCATATCATGTGCTGTTGCTCAGAGGGTAATGTCTTGACACTGTAGAAGCAATTGAAGACGTGTAAGTTATGGACGTGCTCAATAAAAATTACTGTGCTAGTTGCAGTGCGCTCAGTGCTGTTTCCACGTGTGAACTGTCGCCCAGTTGGCTCTTCGGTTCTTCTATTGCCGATGCCTTACATCGGTCCAGCGGTCTCAGCTTTTGTCCTAAAAGGACCTAAAGGACCTAAAAGAAACTCGTCCGATTGCGGTCTCTCATGGATCTTTGCTATGGAAGAGACAAGTTGCTGTCGTTCTTGCGCGTACGTGGGGCACACGCAAAATATATGTTCAAATGTTTCTGGCACCTCACAGCATTCACAGTTCGGGCTAGTATCACTGGCACCTATCGTATTTCTATAACGGTTGGTGAATGCGACACCAAGGCCAATCCGGTGCACCATGCTCGTGTGGTTTCTTTTGAACTTGTGAGGCATACGAAATCTCATTTCTTGGTCCCATTTGTGTAATCGCTTGTGTCGTCGATCTAGTTGGGTCCAGTGTTCCAACGTAGAGTTGCGGTTTACGCGACGAAGTAGGGCGTTTGTGTCTGTTCGTGAGAACGGTATGCGTACTTCACAAGCATTATCTAAAGCAGTTTTCGCTTCAGCATCTGCCTGTTCGTTCCCCATCACGCCACAGTGTGATGGTATCCATTGAAAGGTGACATTGTGGCCATGTCTAGTTGCGTGGTCGAGATACTCTGTAATTTCTATAGCCATAGAATAATACGGGCCCCGTCTGAGGACGAAGTCAATCGTTTGCAGAGCTGGCTTGCAATCGCAGAATATCGTCCATGCGTGAGGAGGCTCCTCAGAGAGAAATAGAAGTGCCTCCCGGATAGCAACAAGTTCTGCGGCAGTTGATGTTGAGCTATGGTCTAGTTTAAACTGCCGAGCCATGATCATATGCGGAATGACGAAGGCTGCAGTGGAGGCATATGGTGTGACAGAGCCATCAGTATACACATGTACAGTATCTCCGTACTCTGTAGAAATGTGCAACAGGGCGAGTTGCCTGAGGCCAATAGATGCAACGAATGACTTTTAATAATTCCAGGGATCTGCAATGTAACGACAGGTTGAGGCAGAACCTACGGGGGTATTCTCGGAATACAGTCGGGAGAAAATCTTGACGGCAAAACACTCTGATGCCACGATATAGTCCTTGAAAAGCTGGAACCTGGGTGGGTGGTAGGGAGCGATGACAGGATGGTGCCTGTGTCGGGTGAACACGCGAAGGTACATTCGAACAGGCTCGCAGAGCAAGTACACCCGAATAGGACAAGCACGAGCTTCCGCTATTGTTCCATTGGTTGAATAGCTTCGTGGCAGGTCCAAACATGTGCGCAATGCTTGAGCTTGAATGCTCTCCAGCGCGCGCGCACAACTAAGTCCCATGCTTGAGAGCGCCGGCATGCTGTACCGTATATACCCTACGAATAGTGCTTGGTACAATTGGAGTAATGGCGACTCCGAGGGGCCCCATCTTGTTCTTGCCACGACGCGAAGGACGTGAACAAAACTATTCAGCTTTGACTTCAGTGCGGCGACGTGTCTTGACCAAGATAATCCCCGGTCTATGAATAAGCCAAGGAATCTTTGGTGTGTAACTGTAGGTGTCGCTACGCCGTTAATAACTATCGGATACCTGGTCATTCGTTTTCGCGTGAATGTAGTCACAGAACATTTTTCTGTTGAGAGTCGGAGGCCTTGACGTCGAAGATACTTAGCTGTGATTGTCACTGCACGTTGAAGCCTAACACGCATTTGGGGACGGGTGGCTCCAGATGCCCATATGCATATGTCGTCGGCATATGTGCTAATTTTCAACGTGCTAGGAAGTTCAGATGAAAGGCCACTCAATGCAACATTGAAAAGAGTGGGATTGAGAACTCCCCCTTATGGAACACCTCGATGTATATGGTTCTGTCCGGTGTCGCCATCACTTGTCGACATATACACCGTGCGGCCACTGAGGTAGCTAACAATCCATGCATATAGTCGGCCACCGATGTCTAAATCTTCCAGTGCATCAAGGATTGCATAATAGAGTACATTGTCGTATGCACCCTTAATATCCAGAAAGACAGCTCCAACTAACTGACGTCGACTTCTTTCCTGTTCAACAGTGGAGACCAAGTCGATAACTTCGTCAATCGAACAACGGCCTCTTCTAAATCCATGTAGAAAATCAGGAAACCAATTATTTCTCTCTAGAAACCATTCCAGTTTTGACAAGACCATTCTTTCCATTGCTTTGCCGACGCAACTGGCTAAGGCGATCGGTCTGTAGGAGGAAAGCTCGTTAGGGCACTGAACGTGAACGTGAGGCTGAACGGCGAAACCAGCTAAAGTGAACGTAAGTGGGGAGGTGGTCACTACCACGAGTCTCTAGATCCGTCGACCAGGATGCTGAAGACAGAAGGCTGCTTGATTCAAACGTTAGGTCAAGACAACTGCTGTAGGACGTGCGACGAATAAATGTAGGACACCCGTCATTGAGCACATTTAGTCCCCGACTACACATAAAGTGAGCCGAATATTTGTCACGAGAATCACAATATGAGGACCTTGCAATGCTTGCAGCAGAGACATCAGGTGCGAGCAATCGATCCTCGCTCTTGGGTGGATATATCCTCCAATCACTGTAAGCGTGCGACATCTGTGTTTTATGGTGCGGCATACGTATTCATTAGTAGTATGCGATGGGACGTCATGTCTGAAATACACCAGGTCGTGACGTATACAAACTAATACTTTGCTCGAGGTTTGGTCGTTAGGAGACCACATCTGGACTAACCAGAAATACGGAAAGAAGGATCCATATTAGGTTCAGAGATAACAATAACTGGAAATTGGAATTTAAGTACCCGCTGTCCGAAATCAGACAAATGACTACGCAGACCTCGAGCATTCCATTGCATAACCAGCGATTCACGCATCCGTTCTTCAAACATTATCGCCATACTTGCTTAGTGAAGAACCACTAGCAGTGGTTCCAAGACTTCAAGTAGCTGCAGGGCAGCCTTGGCAGCCGGGGTATTTAGGCCGGAAAGAATCCTGCGTATGGAGCCCATCAAATTTTTCACCATACTCGTGACGTCAATGTCATCCATCTTTTCATTTTCTTCAGTGCGTGTAGGAGCGGTGCATAAGGGCGTTCCCGCAGGCCTTGATGGTAAGGAGGGCCACTGAGTCTCCGATGTGTTTGGTGCCAATGATGGGTCGCCTTGTACTTTCGCGGCATACAAAGGCTTTGAGGCACGTGCTTCTTCATTCCTGAGACGAGGAGGGGGTGGATGTTGCACTTGAGCTGTCGTCCCTCCAAAGCGAGGAGAGCTGCGATCCCGTTGATGTCGGTGTCGTGAACAACGTCTGCGGTGGCGGATAGCCCTTACCGCTTCCCTGTACGTGGAACGATCTCTACCCATCTTCTTTAGAATACCCATTTCCTTCCTGATCTTTGGGCACTCTTTTGACGTTGCGTCGTGAGCACCAGAACAATTTGGACATTTCGCAGCAACGTTGCAATTGCTGTCTCCGTGAGGTCCACCACATCGTTTGCATGTCATTGCACCCTTCCAAACAACACTGACATGCCCAAGTTTCTTACACCTGTGACATTGTAAAAGCCTCAACACGTAAGGACGTACCGGATGCCTCACATATCCAACCTTGACGTGTGTTGGCAAAGTTTCCGAGTGGAACACTAATTTCACACATCGGGAACGTCCAAAAGGGTGAAAGCTGAGTACAGGAGCCGACGATGATAGTAGTTTGGCCAGGTCAGCGTCTGTAATATCAATGTCCACATCGTAGATGACGCCTGCCGTCGCTTCCTTGCCGTATGTGGGGAATGCGCGAACAGGGATGCTTCCCAACTGAGTGATGTTTTTCAGTGTCTCCAGTATTGTCGCTGTATTGACATCCACCGAGAGGAGTCAATACAGTTCTTTCGAGCGTTTATACGTATTTCTTCTACTTGACCATAGGCAGTTCGTTCAAAATTTCCGACAGGCTCTGCCTGTTCAGTGAGTTGAGGTTGTCTGTTGTCGTTGTTGGTACATATGCAATAGTGTATGATTTCTTGCCACTTGCTTTTTTCGTCGCCTGGCGACTGGTCGGTGATGTTCTTCGTATCTTTCTCTTCAGACGTCGGCTTGACACTACGGCAAGATCGCTGTCCGAGCCCATCTCATCAGTAGAGGAGCTATCAGATGACTCAATCGGGATCATGCTGGGGTCGAAGCGGTCACTCACGTCACCGGCATAATGAACTGGCCGTTCAGGATGAAACTTCTGGGCGGGGTTTGGGTCCCCCACTGAAGAGGACGACGTCCCCCAGTTTTCTTGTCTCTGATTGCAGAGATCACAGAAAATAAAATAGAAAATGCAGAGAGCTCGAAGCTGAAGCTGCTCACTACGATCACTTTCTCCTTTCAACCAGACTTGCACTCAAGGTATTGGCAAGTACCCATGAAGACGCCGATCGCCGAAGATAGGTTTTGTCTCACCGGACAGCTTATACGAATTTAACGTATTGCCTTTTGAACTTTGCGATGAGCCCGCAACGTTTGAGTGCATGATGGAAACAATTCTGCACGGCTTGAAGTGACACACGAATTCTCTGCTATCTTGACCCTCGTACCTACCCCTTGCACCTTCAACGGCTCCGGTATGTTTTAACGTGTTTGTTCAAACGCCGTGCTGCAACTAAACATCAAGAAGGGCAGATTTTTGGCTCGGCAGTTGAGAATTTTAGGTTACGTTGTCTCCAAGGATGAAATTCTCCCCAATTCAGCCACACTTCAGGGCATTGCCCAATTCGCTAAACCTACATCCGTCAAAGACCTGTGCAGTTTTGTAGGTCTGTCTTCCCACTCTACACGCTTCATCCAAAACTTCGTCACCATCATATAGCGCCTGACGAAGCTCCTTGGAAGCATGAGGCCTCTCACTTCCTGGTCGTCAGAGTGTGTCTAGATGTTCGCGCCGTTTGCTGACGTCCCCTCTAATTTTGCGTCACTACGACCGACGTCCTCTACAGAGGTACACACTGATGTCAGTGGTGTTGACCTCGGGGCAGTCCTTGCGTGTCACAAACACGGGTTTTCTAAATAACTTGCGACTCATGCAAGTCGCACGTTTACAAAGGCCAAAACATACTACACTGTGTCGGAAGAAGAAGTTTGGCGATTATCTGTGCTTTTAATAAGTTCCGGCCATAATTGTATGGCCACCCATATGACGTCGCCAAGGACCACCATGAACCTTGCTGGTTTCGTCACTGAAGGACCCTTCAGGCCACCTTGCCCGTCGGGCCCTTCGCCTGCAGGTATACTATATACGCGTGATCTATCGTAGCGGACGCCAGCACTCTGACACCGCCGCCCTCTCGGGTTCTCCCTTGCCTGGCGACAATGCCCACCGCTCCGCATCACAGCTTACACTTTTTCTATCGAACTTCGCACCAACACTTTTGAACAGTGCAAATACCACTGGGTCACCTTGAGGATAGACCTGCTCTCTGATCCAACGGCACAATTAAACACTCGCCCGTTACGTCGTCCATACCACCATTTCGCCATTCACGAAGACCTACTACACCAAAACAATTACACCGTTGCTGGCCGCCAGTGATTACAAGTAGTGCCTCTCAGTTCGCGCTCTTAAATATGCGCGTCATTCCACTCTGACCTACAGCGTGCATACTCGCAAGTATTGAAAATATTCCAGCGCCTTCGACAGCGGTACTACTTGCGCGGGTTGTACAGCTATGTTCAGAAGATCGTTCACTCCTGCCCCGTTTGTCAGTGCCGAACACCTTCACCGCACCTCTCGCCATCTGTCTGCAACTGTTACCTTGGCTTATCCGGCCATTCAGGTGCGTCGGCGTCGATTTGTATGAGCCCTTTACCCAGACATCTGCTAGTAACCGCTCGGCCTTCGTGGCTGTGGACGACGTTACACTACACGCCGAAACTGCCACTCTAGCAGCGGATACAGCGCGCAATGCTGCCGCCTTCCTACGTAGACGATTCATACGGCGTCATGGTCCACCACAATATTGCTCAGCGATCGCGAACGTGACTTCTTGTCGGAAGTCGTCGAAGCCATCCTCACGGAGTGTCGTGTTGTGCACCGCAAAACTACTGCTGGTCATCGGTAGACCAATGGCCTGACAATATGCTTCCACCGTACGCTTGGCAACATTCTCGAAATTTACGTAACCTCCTACCACACAAATTGGCATGCTATTCTGTCCTTCGTAAACTGCGCCTGCAATACCACCACTCACTGCGCAACTGGCTTATCACCCTGTTTCTTTTTGTACGGCCGGCACCCGGCGCACACAATAGACGCAATCTTTCCGTGCCAGCCAAATGCATGGGAGTGTAAGCCCATTCCAGCCACAGCCAGACATGCGGAAAGGTGTCGCAATCTCGCGGGGTGGTTTCCTTCAAATGACGAAGAGTTCCAGATAAGTTTTCGCGCTGACACCACTCCTGCGCCCTCATTGGACTCTCAGCACGAGCGGCATTCACGACCAAAGCGCTGAACAGAACCACCCACTATAACGTCCCAATCCTTCTCTACAATTACCCCTGGGAACGAAAAGGGAGCTACCAGTAGACCTAACAGCTTATCACTACGACTGAGTCATAGTAATTCTCGAGGTGGTCGACGTTGACAATGTCTCGTCCCTGACGGGGCATGTTCGAAGAAGGCCCAACGGGCTCGATCACGTAGTTGACCGCAGATGTGAGCTCGACAACGCGGTAAGGACCTTCACACATGGGCAGTAGTTCAAGCGAGAGCCCAGGTGCAGTAGAAGGGATGTAGAAGTAGAAGACAGTAGAAGTAGAAGAGTAGGAGCGCCCGGGGTGGAATTTGGGCGCAGAAGTGGTGTCATGGCGAACGCTCTTCTGGCGCTCTTGATCATTTGAAGGGGTCACCCTCGCGAGATTGCGACACCCTTGGGCATGTCTGGCTGTGGCAGGAATGGGCTTACACTGCGATGCATTCAACTTGTGCGGAAAGAATGTCGATTGTGTGCGGGGGGGTGCCGGCCGTACAAAAAGAAATAGGGTGAAAAACCAGTTGTGCAGTGATTGGCGGTACTGTAGGCGCAGTTTACGAAGGGCAGAATAGCATACCAATTTGTGTGGTAGGAGGTTACATAAATGCGAGCATGTTGCCAAGCGTACGGTTGAAGCATATTGTGAGGCCATTGGCCTACCGATGATCAGCAGTAGTTTTGCGGTGCACAACATGGCGCTCTTTGAGGATGACTTTGACGACTTCCGACAGGAAGACACGTTCGCGATCGCTGAGCAACTATTGTGGTGCTCCGTGACGCGGTATGAATCGTCGAAGTAGGAAGGCGGCAACATCGCGCACTCTAGCCGCTGCGAGAGCGACAGTTTCGGCGTATCGCGTGACGGGGTCAAAAGCTATTTTGGCCCAGCGGTTACCAGCAGACCTCAGGGTAAGTGACCCCTACAAATCGATTGAAAGTGGGTAAAATTTTCAGCGCTTCTGGCGAGGCTACTTCATTGGCATATTTCTTGAGGTCGCTGACTACGATCTTAGCCTCCCTGGAGGTTGCGTTGTTTTTTGTTTATTTCCAAAATTTTGTTTCCTCAAGAAAAAATTTTCTATCGAGCAATAACTGATAAAACCTTGATGACGTTTCATAACTATATAGCAGAAGAGAACTGGGATGATGTGTTCAAGCAACCCAACGCCACACTGGCTTACCAGGTCTTTTTCATGAAATTTCAGCGTTGCTGCGATTTGGCCTTTCCACTCCGAGAAAGTGCCCAGAAAAGTAAACGGATTAGAAAACCAAGGGTTACTAGTGTACTGTACAGAACAATAAAAGAGAAAAACCGAAAATTTCAACAGTTTCTTCAAACCCGAGACCCATGCGTACTGAAGGAATTCAAACAACTGAGAAACAAATTGAACTCGGATCTGAAATACGCAAAGTCCAGTTATTTCCAAACTAAATTCCAGGACGTTCAAAATGACAGAAAAAAGACATGGGAGCTGCTAAGCAACATATTACAAAGAAATCAAGCTAACTGTGGTGTGAAGGAAATCTGGGGCCCTATAACGTAAATCTATTCCAATGTGTTTCTATTCCAATCTCCTGTCGTCAAATTTGCGTAACCACCAACGCAAGCACCAGGCGGTCACCCGCAGGGTTGTCTGAACAGACCAATAAAACGCTCTCCTCGTTTATAGGAGGTCAATTTTGTTTGCTTGAAAAACGAATAACATTGCCTACACTGAGCGGCTTGTCGTATCTAATTGGCTGACAAGAGGCGAGGAGAATGCTCAAGTGGAGAGGGATTCGACGGGGCCGAGCTACTGCACTGAAAGTCGATAACCGGATGAAGAGGTTGGTGCCGGCGTCTACGAGTGGTCGGCTTTCCCTTACTTAGCTTGAGGTGGCTGGTCGAAAATCACGGGGGCATGCAACGGAAGCTCAAGAATGACGCTAAAACGGACCCTCAGCAAAGAAGAGTTGGCAGAATGAGGGGGTAAACGTGCCGAATGTGCTCGAAAACGTTACACGGCCACGCAAGAAGTTTATTATACGCAAATACACCCATGCTCTCTGGCAGGTGCGTGTAGCCAGCGTCTGAGAGATCGGCGGCAGTCATCTTTTATTCCTTTCGGAACGGGGCAACCTGCGGCTATTCCAAAGAAAATTCAGTTTTGTTCGGCATATTAATGCATCTTTATCGCGTACACGTCACTTTGACGCGGTGAGTTCTTGCGGTTTTGTGACGTCGCGTGACAGGCAGGTGAAGTGGGTGCAGCCCGAAAACTTTTTACCAATAGCCGACGGCTAATGGCGAAAAGGGGTCAAATCAGAAATAACTGTTTTCCTTTTTTCTTTCAAATCATGCATAATTAGTGTGTACACATCACATCAGATGGGGAGGTATCGCGGTTTTTGTGACGTCGCGTGACAGACAGGTGAAGTGGGGGTGGTCGAAAAAAGATTTTTGACCAATCGTGGAGGGCCGATAGCAGAATTGGAATAGAAAAGTTTGGAATAGTTTTACGTTATAGCGCCCCTGCATTGACAATATGCTTCTAACTGGGAACAATTTAGTAGAAGCCATGAATTGGCATTTCGGTAATGTAAGTGTTTGTTCAGGACGGCACGGCACTTGCCGTAACTGCGTACATATAAATACCTTGATGGAGTCAATCGTGCTTGCCCCTACAACGTCTCATGAAATTGATACCAATAATAGAAAATCTAAAAATAAAGTCGGTTGTGGGGACAACGGGATAAAAGTTTTGCCTATTAAGCATGTGGTATGCTTGATAAGCCCCATATTATCGCATATAATAAATCAGATGCTTTTTAGTGGAGATTTTCCAGATGATTTGAAGATCGCAAAAGTTACACCTGTCTACAAAGGCGGTGGTGAGACCAACATTCAGGATTCGGCTGAGAATGGTCTGACAATTGACTATGCGTGATAATAACGGCATCACAACCACGAGCACAAACTTATGGGACAAGGTATTAGACAAATTGGGCCACTGGTTCGGTAGAAGTCTTCACAACGACGGCATGAGGAAGGTTAGATCATCAAGCTGGAATGACGGCCACTGAACCACCACGACGGCATCACGACGGTGGTGAAGAACGAATGCATGACTACTCTATGACGACAAAATGCGTGACGACGACCGCATGAAGAGTGTCGCATGACAAAGTTGGAATGACGAAGGTGCAACGACTGCAACGGGATCACAATCACGAGTATTAATTAGCGGCGCAAGCTATTATGCGTTGGGTCACTGGCTCGGGATAGGAGGCCAATCAACAAAGAGTATGACGAGAGACAAATCACTAAATTAGGATGTTGATGAAACGAACAAGACGGCATCATGACCCGTGGTGCACACCGTGTGGCCTAAGCAGGTACACAGCTTTGCCCACTGGTTCTGCGTAAGAGGCTAAAAAATAGAAAGAGCTCTGGAGATTGAATGAATCTGATGCCTTTTGTGTCTCCTTTTAAGCCTTTGTAAAAGGACTGGTTACATGACGCACAGTTATTAAACAGTTAAGCGTGATGAATAGGTAATTTGACAGATTAATTTAGGCTCCTTAGGACATGTATGAACATGGTAAAAGTTGAAGCACCTCCTAAAGCCTGCTGACGATAAACATGTAAGCAAAATGTTCACAAAGGTTCTTTTGCCAAAGTGAATGAGTTTTTGGCATTTAAAGGGCGGGTTTACACGCATTTGCTGAAAATGTTGCGGTTAGTGCATGCACATAGGCCACGTGCATTACGTATTTATATGTATCACTATCCTGCGCGTATTTTGTGCAAAAGAAAGCGTCATTTTCTAGCACGTACTATATATGGAAATGGAATATAGCATGCCAGAGACAGATTGCTGCAAACGCTTCTATTTCTTTTCGTTCCAATAAACTCTTCTTCTCTCTCGTTATTCGCATGAACATCAATAACTGTTCAGTCCACTTCTTTATAGTGATCGCAGGGTTGATGTATGCGCGTTCGTGTAATACAGCAGGAAAGTATACTACACAAGAAATTGAATTTCTTGAATAGCAGCCAAAATGCGTTCACATAATTGTAATTTGTAACTTTTTAAAGAAACAGCTTTCCTGGTCTGACTTTTACAGTCATTCTGATGTCCAGTGGTGTCGTCGCTTGCGTTGTTTTTCGCAGCAATAGTGAAGTGCTGTCAGTCTGTGCTCGACTAATGAATAATGTTCGATTAGCGTTACTAATGGTTCCAACCATGATGATTACTCAAGGCCGCAACCATATGCGTTTTGTTCTCAATAGCACATTTCTAGCCTCTCAAGGGATATAAAAACGCAGGTCGTGCACGGCAATCGTTGACCTGTCTGTGTAGACGTCAATGTAGGAGTGTTGATGAAAGATGAAGTGGTATCTGCAATTCAAAAACTGGGATCTTGGGCGCTGCCATCGCTTTCTCCATGACGACATCAATAAATTCAATGGTTTTGTGAGCTGGGCCTTTCATACGCAATCTGACTGATTTAAGAATATGCAAAACACTGGTATGTTGTGTTGTACATGACACTAACAACTAATAAAGACGGAGCCGCGGACGATAACCCCCAAGAAGTAGGGCCCGGGTCTTCTTGCGAACAATGAGCCGACTTGTACGTATGTACTGTTCCTTCTTTCTATGTTCGAAGTGTGTGTCTTGTGTTTTAGATTTCTTGAAGAAATATAGGGAGCTGTGTTATTGAACATGTAGTGATTGTAAAGCAATGTGTGCCATAGTGAAGTTCCTTAGTCTTCATATATGTGCGCTTAGAGTGAACGCCAAACGCCAAAAGTTTATTATGTTAAAAGGAAAGGCAATTCGCCAAGAGATCAGGTGGGCGCTGCTATATCAGCCAAGTATGCGGGAGCATCAGTGATACCGAGGAGACGACGAAGGGACCGTACATCACAAGGATTAACGTCTACTGTTTTTGTCTCTCAGAAATATTAGTTTTCAACTGTTTCTACTGGGAGGTGGGCTTCCGATTTTATCGATGGAAGTATAACCGGTCGAGCGCCGCACGAATATGCCAGCTACTTTGGGAGCTATTCCAAGAAACAGGAACTACTCTCCGAGTCAAGCTGACAGGGATGACGCGGAGCTGTACTCTTCTTTAATTGAAGCCAGTTCGGAAGAGAAAGGCTTCGAGGTCTGGGCAAGCCAAACATCAAAGAGACGAAATGTCAGTGGGTACTGCGCCTCGAGTCTAATGTGACTCCTACGCCGACAGCTCTGGAGTATACAAATATATTCGTTCCTGAGATGGATGCGGACAGTGTGAAGCGACTCAATAGACAGAAGACCTCTGTTCGTCTGGAGGTGAAGCGTTGCAGAGGAGGAAGGTATGCGGATGCCTGCTGGGTTGGCCTACTCTAGCATTTGCTAAAGGTTTTCTTTGCGATACATACGTGTTGGATTCATATCATGGTAACATCGTCCTGGCTCGCCGTTCGTTGTGTGCACGAGCGAAAGCGCGCGACGGTGAGCCGATGACGGCGGCTCAATATCGCATGCGCTAGGAGAGGAAGCGCGCTGTATAATGCCACGCACATGGCACCGGGGCAGGGAAGGGGGGGTGGGGGGGCGTTGTACTTTGGCCGCACGCGCTCGCACTGTCTTTATCTTCAAGGTAATTTGCTTTGGGAGAACCGTCTAGGTGGGTCGACAGCTCGTAGCGTAGCGTGCGCTGTGTTCCCACCACTAAGTTTGTATTGAAGCAATGGGCAGCATCTAGGACAATTCGCTCACTGCTGCTTCCGCGATTCCTCATGCCAGCGTTTTGACAACTAGTGTCTGTTGTCATCGTGTGTCAATTAGTCATGTTTGCATGTGTGCGGTGACACCATGCTATGTAATTTACATAGTAAAAGAATGCTTACAACGGGGTGTTCTACTGCGCGAGCGTTGTCTTGAATAAGATCTGTGATGTAAAAAGTGTAGCCGTCAAGGCAAAGCGAGGGCCGATAGCGTCGTATGCCTATAGTACCCATACTCTTGCGCTTCATCTGCGATTGAGAAGTGAAACGTCATTGTATTTTTTTTAAATACGGGCCTGGACATTAGGCTTTGAGTAGACCGAGTTGCTTGCTATATGTTTCACATCCTCCTTCTCTGGTCATCGTCACCCATAATGGGCCTCTTCCTTCCCCCTTTCTTTCACTCTTTCCCTTCCCTGCACGCGGAGTAGCTGGCTTGAAGAATGTACCTTAGGCTGTCCTCTCTGCATGTCGTATCATTGAAGCTTTCTCGCACTCTTTTAGGCCTTGTAGTGCCACTAGGGAATGAAGGAACAGCAGTGGAAGTGGAAAATTAAAGCTGCGAAGAAATGTTTCGGTAATATTTCGTGCTCGGAAAGTTCGGTACGGTGAGTAAATTTTTTTTTAGATCAGGGCTTCTATGCAGGATGCACCGAGTTTCTCATTCGCATGGATTTACTGAGTTTGCTCGCCGACATTCAGTGAACGGAGATAGCATGTAACGCGCAAGAACAGCAAGCTTAAAAAAGAAATATCGAGGAGCGTCTTCTGCGTGACACAATCCTTCCGTGTTTGCAGCGCTGAATGCTGCGCAAGGAAACGCGCCAGCGCCACGTATTTTTATCAACGTATCACCGTAACTTAGCAATACTGTGCCTGTGCGGCTGGCTAACTGCACACTTTCCGTGAGCTACTTGGCATGCCTTTCTGCGGTGCGCCAAGAGTGTGCTTCCTCTTTTGGGCATTATTTTTCTATTCTCCGTCGAATGCGAAGTGGGCACATATGGTGCATTTTTGCACCAATTCTTTACTTCAGTCTAATGCGTTAAAAAACTACAAAGAAAATAACAAGTATGTTATTTCTTAACGTATCTATTTTTCCTTTTGAATGCTATAAATTTCGGATGACAAACAGAGATGGAGCGAATTCTTAAATTTTGCACTTTTTTCCACGAGTGGCGGCAGTGCTCGTGAGGTGATAGTTTAAAAGCGGATACATTCTAGAGGGTTGCATGCACGTGAGAGTTCATACGGTGAATAGTTTATGCAGCTGATGTGCTATTCTCGATAAACTTGGTCCTGGCAATGATCTGACCATTCTCCGTTTATTACGGGAATGGACACGAAGCGCCGCGGTAAGGCTGTTTACCGCAGGAGTTTCACTGAGGCTATTAAAGCTGCCGCTTTTCGGACTAAGAACGACACTCTATCCAAGAGATGGGAGCAATAGCCGTCACTACAAAAAGATGGTACGGTAGGTGTCCATAGTGACGCCGCACAGTGACAATGTACCAGTTTCTCTATGTGCTCGAAGCCTCAGTGATCAACTGCGAATTAGAGCATGCTGCCCAGCGGCGCACTTCATCGCCTGTCATCGCTTGCCCAGTGAACGCGCTTCTGTGCGCATGTACGCAGGATTTGAGTGGGTTGTGCACTCCGAGGTGCTTGCCTCTGTTGGAGCTAACAGCGATCGCAGATGGCTACCGTAACGACACCGCAGCAATCGCATTTTGTCATGCGAGGGCTCTTGTATGCAGTTATGAAATGAGTCTTCGAATGTAGGATGGTGTTCCAACTGTTGAGTTCACAGTGCTTGTGATGAAGAAATGCGTTGCACTGGGTGCAGAAAAGCGAGCGATTCCCGACGCTGACCGTGTTTGCTGTTGCGAAACTGCGCCTCATATACATAACCGATGACAAAACAGTCATTCCAAGGAACAGCTACGGTATGTTGTCACTACGCACTCCTCAGCTTCATCGTCCACGACGGTGCATCGACGCTTTGCAAGCAGGTGAGTTACGTGTCGATAATCATTTTCTGTGCGCTAGGTCGCCACAACAGAGACAATAAGACCGTGTTGGGGTGCGATCACAGTACCAGAAGATATGTGCATAGGCCAGTGACAGTCGACGTTTTATTTTTGGCCGTGGCGCTCAGTGGACCACCGATGACAGTGCATTTTCCGTGTTTTATTTTGGCGGTCAAGCTAGGTCTCTCAACTCTGCGTCGTGTCACGGCTCCCGAAAAATAAGTTCGGTGTGGCCCAACCGTGGTGAGTGCATGCACAAGAGTTACATTTCTCGCGCGGGGCATGAACCATGGTTGTGATTTACTGGTGAACTCGTACCAAACTGGCACAATAGCGAAAACCACCTGAGTTGAACTCGGGAATATGGTGGTGGCAGCAGCAGCCTGCCTCATCACATCCACCGGCCGCAAACGTCAATAGGACTGTCTGGACCCGTTCACCTATACATGACCGACCTAGAGTTTCTGCGTCATTTTCGCCGTCCCAAAACGTTAGTGTGATCGCTGTGTGACATGTTAGATGAAGAGTGTCGTCAGCGGAGACCGCGTGGCGGGCAAATTACGCTTTCCGAGCACAGATTGGTGTTACTGGGCTTCGGCTTGCTCCGGCTACGAGCGCTGTGCGTCCACCGCGCACCAGCGCAAGGCCAGGCCGGGCGGCGTTATCGGTGTAGCGTGGCACCTGCAAGGACCTGCGGTTCAACCCGGACCAACCAACATGCGAGGGTGGAGTGGGCACAATAGCGAGGAAGGCTGAAGAGGTACCGAAAGCAGTTGTCGCGATTACGCGGTACCACTCCCCTGCAAGGGCATAAAGACGAAGGAAGCTACTTCACCTACACGGACGGCCTCGGCCGCCCGAACGACCACATCTCTAGGCGGCAAGTGATTTGGCTCACATACTGCGTTAACCAATGCGTGAACGTGTGGCTGTTCAAAGAGATTACCGATGACTTGTTTCCTCTGTCGGAGGATGTCATCGCCGACCAGAGGAACTACGCCCATGTGGTCGTGAGGGACGAGCTGCGGCACGGCTTCCACTCGGTGACCCTCGGTGACCCTCGGTGGGAAAATAGCGCAAATCGACGAGTGCCTTCTTCGTGGCAAGCAAAAGTAGAATCAAGGCCGCCTGATGATTGGCGACAACGTTCCGCCTAGCCGGCAAAATTACGGTCGTGTTGCAGATTGTGGCCATGGGTCTTCGGCATGGTCTGCGCGAGCACAGGGCGGTGGCTGCTTTTTAAAAGTCTAACGAGGAGACGGGGCGACGCTAGGCCCCAATACTGCAGCCACTGTTCCACAGGGTACCATTATTCACCGTTACATATGGGCCGCATCAACTGTATCCTAAATTTCGTAGATGCAGACGGGCGAGCCTAAATGGGCGTTGCGAGGCAGTCAACCACAGCGTAATTTTTGTGTACCCCATCAGATGCGCTCACACGCAGAAAATAGAAGTTATTGTGAAAAGGTAAAGCGCCGCGCCACCTCCTGAACTGCGCTGCTTCTGGAGTCCCACGAGACATTTATGCGGGGGCAGTCAATAATGACCATGTGCGCTGAAAATACCCTTTCTTGTGTTTGTTAGAAGCCATGGAACAAACGGGGCTACCCAGAATGAAAACGTTTCCTGCGGTTAATAACAGGTATCGCTGGAATCTACCCGGTATGAAGGTGCACCACAAAGTAGAAGAAAATAAAGGTTACATTTCCGGCCCTTTGATTGTATTATTGTTTTTCAGCGTTCCTACGTACTAACATCCTTAGCACGCGGAAAACCACTTCTGCGCTGGCCGACGGTCACTTCGTCAAGCAGCCTTACTTTAGCGCGAGCAACGAGTAATTTGTTGGAAGCCCAGTGCAAAAACCAGGAGCACGCCAATTTGTGCTCGGAAATTCGAGCAGAAGCACGTAGCAAGCCGCGCCATTCCAATCCAGAGGAAAGAGGAGGGGGGAGAGGGGCGGTTCCTCGTGTTGTAACGCGAAACGTAAAAAAATTACAGATTAGTCTAAGACACATTCAATATACGTGTTGTATATTTTAAAATGCTTATAATCCGCATAAAATCGAATAATAATATTGTACTAAATGCATTTGTTTTATAACCTGCTTCTGCATGTAATGCATCCTGTGGAACGCCAAATAACTGAAAGAAGGCACCGACCATGCACTGAAGGTATCATCACGTTAGCTCCAGTTGGGCAATCACCCATATAGCAATGCCCAAAGAATGACAGCCACCCAATGTGAATCTAGAAAAACCAGTGAAACTGGAGGCGTGCCATGATACAAGCTTTATCTGGGTAAATCATTCACTCTTTCATCTCGGGGCGTCCCAGAGCTCGCGAAGATCCTGAGTTTCGCCAAACTCGGCGTGCCCTGCATGGCACCCCGCGACCTTGCATTTGGTCATCCCTATCTGAAGTGCTGAGCTGCGTAGGGTGTACATTGAGCGATAGGTAAAGTTGTAAGCAAAAGTTTGGAGATCACGGCGTGAACAAAAAATTGTTATATATTCAAGCGCAGCTCCGTGGCCTGGAATTAGTTCAATTCAAGGTAGGGGTAACACACGCGCACGTAGGCGTGCGCTCTCGACTTCAGCCGAAATGCCCGAACACCAAAATCCCGGCACGTTTGGTGCCCAAACATTTGCTTGCAACTCTAAAACTAGGTCATGCGGTTTACTTGGAAATTATGTCTTAGCAGAAAAGATTTTTTCGTCAGCAGCAGTGAAAGCTTGGCATATACCAATTCTCGCTGTGCGTGGAATTGGAATTATTTCTCACCCTTTTGTGGGCTCACAGCTGTTTTCCCTAGAAAAAAAGCTTGGCAGGACTTCCTTGTATTTTCTTTTGTTTTTTCTACGAGGCGTTAATACACAGAAAATAATCAAGACATCTTAAAAATATGCATGTAATCCTGCACCACACAGGATTGCATTTTGTTTTGTATGTCGCATTCAGCACGTTGTTAGCGGTCAGGTTTTCATAATTTGGGCGAAACCAGGCATGGTGTAAAACAGTTTGCTATTGTATCAGTATTGTACTTTTGTTGGTGTTGTCAGGTGTCAATTATTCGTGGTTTTCTCTTGGTGTATAGCAGCAGCACTTTACGAACAAGGTAACATTTACTTGGTGTACAACGGTATACTTCGACTCTATTTCTACATTTTTTCTGTGCTGTTTTCGTTTGTATTTGTCCGAACTAATTTGTACTTGGATTGTACTGTTGTCAACATCGTAAAGCTGGACGAGGGCATGTCAGGGTGTAGGCGCCTTTAGCTACGACCCCTTCTAAGGCAAGCTCTGAGAAATAATAAATCAGAGCTTTGGTGCCACAGCGTATTAAGGTTGCCTCGTGATTAGTGCATCATAATGCTCGCTTTTGCAGTTTTTGTCTGAGACAGGCCCACAGGCTTATCACTAATTCTTTAGCGACATTATGCCACGTGGAAACCCAAGTGAAACAAAGGAAAGGTGCACAAATCGACAACAAGGGTTGTGTGGAATGGGTCATGTGGCGCTGTGTATTTGAACATACCCGCTAAACATATGGGATAGTTATGTTTCAGTGGGTAAGTGCTGAAACAGACAAGCAGAAGAGACGAAAAGAAACATACCAGAAACAAAAGCAAATTGAACAAGTTGCGTACACAGAAGTGGAGAGGTCGTCAACAAGAGCAACTAAGTTTAGAGAAAGACGTTAAGGGGGGCGGGAAAAATCGGAGCTCAATGTGCATTGTGCGAGGATTGCTCAGATACAAAGAATTGATGAATGCAACCAATAAAACAAGTGGACTATGGAGAAAGTGAACGAATAAAGTAAATATGACCCGAGCGTGCGCTCAGTCAGTACATTTGAACTACTGGGGGGGGGGGGGGGGGGGGGAAGATGTTATGTGTAGACAGGTCAGTAAACAACAAAGTAAGGTGGCTTACCACTCTGTCCTACATATGTGTGGCAACAGTCAATTTTCTTCATTGACGTAGCCGAGGCCTCTTAGATTCGTTTTATAGAGATAGCCAGATTCGCATGAGGTACTGATAACACTTCTGCAACTGTTCTGTTCGGAAGCAATATCTAAAGTAAGGAAATCCAAGATTGATGGGCTTTTCGACATTTTGCTGCTTGATGTGTCGATGTCTTATTATTGTTATGAATATTGGAAGTAATACATGAGAACTTCTATGCATTATTCAACCTTTATTATGCCTAACTGAAGTACAACAGCCACCTATGGAAAAATAAATGACTTATTTATTTATTGCGCTTGTTAACGCGGAAAAGCACAAATTCACCAAAAAGTAGTGCTAGTTCGGTCGACTTGGTATATTTTTCTCGGTGCAATTGCTCCGCCAAAAATACTTGACCCCACCAGCAATCTTGCACTTCTGTTGATATGCAGTGTCGCACAGCGTACCATTAGTCTTGATATGACTTTCGGCCACCAAGTACACGCATACTGTGCCACCTGAAAGCACAAAAGGGAGTAGTTCAAACAGTCTTGACACAAGCATGTTTTAACGTCATTAACAAGGAGGAGGAGGAAATGAGAAGAGAGGGCAGGGATGTTAACCAGCGATGCGTCTGGTTGGCTAAGCTTCTCTGCGGGACCGGAAAGCCGGAATAGAAAGATAAGATAGAGAGAGGGAGGGGAAGGAGCCACGATGGACTCGCGCACGCACGTGGAGGGCCTGAAAGACCTCAAGAAACACAAAAATAGCTTTGTGGGCCGGTGATCGATAAGGACGGTCATCAAGTAGCACCTGCACAGACAACGGCCGACTTTCCGGTCGTCGCAATGCGCTAGATAATATTTGTCTTTCCGACTGAAATCGATGGCAATGGCAGAATAAATGTTGGATGTTCTCTTCCACGGCGCAGACGTCACATGCAGCACTGTCGGTCATTCCAATCAAAGTAGAGTGCGCCTTCGTGAAAGCCACTCCCAACCGCGGCCGGTATAGAAGCGATGCCTCATGTTGGTGAAGCCCGTGTGAAGGGTGAAGTTGTGGCAAATGGTTTACTTCGTAAAACCCGGTGCGTCTTACGTTTGGGAAGTTCTACTCTGTTAAAGAGGGCTGGCATGCAAGGTGACAAAGCTGCCTTGCGGCGTCTGTCCTGGAAAGAGGAATGGGAACGCTGTGTTGTTCATGATGTGACTGTCGAGCAGCTTCGTCTGCTTGATCATTTCCACTTAGGCCGTAATGGCCAGGTAGCCACTGGAAAATAATTTCAATGCCTTCCTGTTTGACGTCGTGATGAAGTTTGGCGATTTTCTATGTTAGCTGTTTGTGAGCTCCATGTCTGAGAATTGACTGCATGCGGTGTAAAGCCGGTCCCGAGTCGCAAAATACGGGCCACGTACCGGGACTCTCTACGTCAACAAAATGAAGGGCACTGCGCAAAGCCGTGAGTTGTGCAGCCATGGACGTCGTGACATATAACGTCTCTAATCGTAGTGTTGTTGCTCCTCTTGTCGGTACCCAGCACCCCCAGAACAGGTTGAGGTGATCGATCCGTCAGTACAGGTGTGTACGTGGCTACAGTAATTCTCCTACAACAGGAGTAAGTTCAATTGTTTTAGTGCAAGCCTCCCTTTCGTGACTTCCCTTTCATGACATGCATTAGGCAATAGCTGGCAGTGTTGACCATTTTAGTTGAACGTAATTTCATTAAAGCCAAATCAAACACAATTTTCGGCAAAGAAAAAGGCCCACTTTCTCATATATTGCCATACATCAGCCCAATATTCTACACCTGGAATACATATACGCGTCATAAAACGCCCCAGAAATGAAAGCTAAGGCCCTATAACGTGAATCTATTCCAATGTTTTTATATTCCAATCTCATGCAGTCAAATTTGCGTAACTGCCGACACAATCATCGGGCGGTGACCCGCAGGGTTGTCGGAACAGACTAATCAAACGGTCTCCTCGTTCATTGGAGGTCATAGGTTCATAGGAAGCTCTAAAAACAAATAAAAGTGCCAACTTTGAGTGGATTGTCTTATCTAATTGGCTCACAAGAAACGAGGAGCACGCACAAGTGGCGAGGGATTCGATGCGGCCGAGCCAGTGCACTGACAATCGATAACCGGATGAAGAGGGTGGTGCATGCATCTGGGATTTGTCCGCTTTCCCTTACTTAGCTTGCTGTGGCTGGTCTAAAATGGCGGCGGCATGCAACGGAAGCTTAAAAATGAGGCTAAAACGCATCCTGAGCAAAGAACAGTTTCCAGAACGAGGTCGTAAACGTGCCGAAAGTGTTCAAAAACGTTACATGGCCACGCAATAAGCTCTAGTACATGCAAATAAACCCATGCTCTCCGGCAGGTGCGAGTAGCCAGTGCCTGAGCGATCCAGCGGCAGCAATCTTTTATTCCTTTCGAAACGCTGCAGCCTGTCGCTTTTTATCAGAAAATTTAGTTTTGTTCGGCATATTATTGCAACTTTAACGCGTGCACGTCACTTTGACGCGTTGAGTTTTTGCGGTATTGAGACGTCGCGTGACAGGCAGGTGAAGTTGCTGCAGGCCCAAAATGTATGACCAATAACCGAGGGCTAATGGTGGAAAGGCGTCGAATCAGAAATATCTTTATTTTGTTCTGTCAAATCATACATAATGAGTGTGTACACGTCAAGCCAAATGGGAAGCTTGCTGTTTTCGTGACGTCGCGTGACAGAAGGCGAATAGCGGGTGGTCCAAAAAAGTTTTTGACCAATCGTGGTGGGCTGACTGCAGAATTCGAATAGAAAGTGGAACAGTTTTACGTTATAGCACCCTAGCATTGCTACAACGTTTCAGGCTTACGGCGGATGGCTACCGCGAACCATTTCCCCACAGGAAGCCTCAAAATGGAGAGAGTGGTAATCAGTACGCTGCTAGGCTCTTTACCTTATTTGAACGGTGAGTGGAGCTCTCCAATGCAGGAAAGACTTTTGATTCGTTCCGCAACTTAGTTTTTGCATCGCAGCTCATGAATAAGTGCCATAGCCGATTAACGCTGTTCTTGCGTTAAATAAATTTCAAAAGAGTGAAGTCAATCGCAGAAACCGCTGGAAATTTCTTGGAAGCGCGGCGGTAAAACAATTTGCTGAATTTTAAGTGGGAAACGGTACACCGCACCGTAAAGCAGGACGAAACGCGCGTAGAAAGCATTCCAGTTAAGTGCTTCCTCTGGAATTAAAGTCGACACATGCATTCTGTCTGTCAGGTCGATTTGAAGAAGCCTTTCTGCGACTATTGCCAATGGCCATGAAATGACACGCGGAACTGCAGGAAGAGGAATGACACCGCAATACTACTTTAGCCTCCGGTATGTAGCCGGAAAACGGGGAAGAAATGAAAAAGGGCTCATGTCTCCTCCACAGTAACGGACAAAGAGATGGAAAGAACCAGTCCCTAAAAGTCAACGGTATGCCGGTATAGAACGGTGAACTCTATGGCCAATTAATGTGCGTATTGCGGGGCACTAGCAGCAACACCATCGTGGTGCGCCGTGCACGCATACACGATACTGCTCTCACAGGTTCCATGGCAACAATGTTACTGGCGGATGGCCGGAGCATCGATGGCCCAGAAGCCCAAGTGGAAATTCATTCGCCATATTTTTCAGGTACCGTGGCAGCCAAGAGCTTGGAAAATCCTTGTACGATGTTATCATTGGTAATGGTCCCGGTCCTTGTCCACCAATATATCACCAATATAACGTGATATCAGGTCCCTTGATATCATGAGACCAGAACAAATATGTCGACGAGAAAAATGTGCCTTGAGCAATGGCAAGGCGTGCACGGGAGCGCGAATAAAAACGGAAAAAAAGACACACAGGTATACATACACCGCTGTGTGTCCCTGTGTGTCCTTTCTTTTGTCCCATCTTTTAATCACGCTGCCGTATACCCTTGAATATGCATTGCCGACAAGTCCACATTGCAACACTCTTGGGCCACGGCTTCTTTTGTCGGGGCCATGGAAGCAAGTGTAAACCCGCAAGTAAGTCTCCATTCGTTAGAAGTGTGAAAACCCACTTTCTGTGCCGAACAGAAAAAAAAGACAAATCTTAAGATAGGTGTAGAAAAATATTGGGAAGAGAGTGTGGGGAGGAAAACACACAATCTATACTTCTTTTACGACAAGGGCGTCTTGTATAGAACTTGTCAGTTTTGCCCGGGGAAATCAGTGCAGCACACCATGGTACCGAAGAGTCTGATATCTCAGGTGTTATCTCTTGCGCACAAAAACTCAATGTCACGACACCAAGGCATCAAAAAGACGACGGACCGAATCCTCGCATCGTTTTACTGGCCCGGAGTGCAGGAAAAAGCCCGCCGATATGTACGCTCATGCGTTGTTTGCCCAAAGACTTCTCCCTAAGGAAGCTTCCGCAAAGACACATTGGGACGTATGCCACTAATAGACACGCCTTTCCAGCGAGTGGCCGTCAACATTATTTGCCCAATATGTACTAGTTCAAACAAAGCAAGCAGATATCTGTTGACACTGGTGGATTTTGCCACCAGATACCCGGATGCTGTACCCTATATTCCATCGACGCAGCTACAGTAGCCGAAGGATTGGTGGATAACTACTCTCGGATTCGCTTACCTCAAAAGATTTTATGCGACCAGGCATCTTGTTTTGCGTCGAACTTGATGAAAGAACTTAATGAATTGCTGGTAATGAAGCACATGAGTTCTGCGCCGTACCATCCTATGTGCAACTGAATGGTAGAATGTTTTAATGGCGCACTCAAGCGGATGCTGCACAAGTTGCGCCAGAAACAGCCTACGTACTGGGATCGTTTCCTTGCGCCACTTGTTTTCCATACAGAGAAGTATCTCAAACAAACCTGGGGTTTCCGCCGTTTCAATTGGTATATGGAAGGCACGTGCAGGTACCACTGACCGTTCTCAAGGAGCTTTCGACTAACCAACACCTTACTGACGAGAGCAGGAATACATACTCTGACGTCGTTGATCTTAGGCCGCGTCTCAAACGAACCTTGGAACAAGCAATAAAAATCTGCTGCAAGTTGAAAGGCTCAGAAGAAATATTCTAACAGGGGTTCCAAGTGTCGGCAGCTAAAGGTCGGAGATCGAGTGTTGATGCTGCTCCCAACAGATAACAACAAATTGCTTATGCAATGGAAGGAACCATTCCCGGTGACTGGAAAGAACAAGGAGCATGATTATTGGGTGGATTTAAGCTATTACAAGAAGCTATTACACCTAAATATGTTACAGCGCTACGGGGAACGCTCTATCCCACCTTGTCAAGCTTCAGCGTTTGTCGTCGTCGAAGAGGCAGAGAGCGAAACACCGCTTCCGTGTTTTGAAATTGAACCGAGCAAGAGAATTGAGGTGAATAATATCTCCTGTCAACTATGGGCACGTTGCACGTGCTAGGCGGCGCCTTGTCTTTTGGACCCCTAGCGCCATCTGACGAATAGTTGCTCGAATGCGTTAGGATTACTCACGGCGTCAGCAGCTCGCGCTGCGTGTTTGGCGCCCTGTCAAACGGTAGTGATGGCGCGAAACAGCTTGCCGATATTAATTTTAGCGTGGTTTCGGGAATTACGAGATCTTCCCAGCTTTTTTCTTAAAAAGAATTTAGAGAAAGGAAGTCGTCTGTTTGAAGTGGGGCACGTCCACGACATGAGGGAAGTGTTGAATTCGCAGTGATCGGAAGTGACTGCTAGGTGTATTCCGCAAATGAAAATCAACGCACCAGCGAGATGCCTGAAGTTCAGCATAAGTTGCTTCGTTATCTACGGTTTGGACATATGAAATTACAGGTGACATTGATTCTTGAAGGTTGGCGACAGCAGACAAATGCTAGCGGTGAACTGCGATTGCCGTGCTGGCATCGCAGGGAAGTGCAAGCACTCGCGGTAGTTTTCCTGTGCATACAACAGTAAATGAGAATCCAAAACATCTCATCCAAGAACGTGGGGCGTGCGAATGACTTGTAAGATCCACCCGAGGTATTCTAACCTTGCTCTCTCCAAACAAATAAACAAACAAACAAAACGTGACGAACTTGCCACTTGTGTTACACTACGCTGGGAAAATATGTTCGCTCAAGTTACTGGAAGTTCGATAATTTTATGTTGTTGCCATTTTTCAGTGCGCGCAAAGGAGGTTTCAATAAACCCCGTCGTCAAATATTTTGGTGATCTCAACTACCCTTAGTCGATATGCTGGGCGCAGAATGGTGTATGCCAGCTGAGCCAGCTGCAAACCCTCCTCGTATAGCTCTCGGCAAGCCCTGGCGCGGTTTGAATGGGAGAGGATTGGGAAACAGCTTTACTGCGGTACAGTGTGGAAACAAACTACTTTGTTGGCTGCATATCCTGGTACACACTGCAGATGTCCCGTTGCTGCCATCATTGCTGTAAAAGCAACGAATTCAGGATTAACGCACTTGGCATAACGCCGGTGAGTATAACAGCGTACTTCGGCCGTCGGACAAGCGCGATACAGTGTTGCCGCCGTTCTACTTCATACGGTCGGCTCGGAAACTTGTAAAACTTTGTTCCTCGTGAGTTGGTATACGTGCTGTTGCAGCGCACAACGCAACAGATTGAGTTGTACTTCGGCATTGCTCAGAAAAGGCAATCGCTACGCGCGAACAGTGCACAGACAGGCTTTTCGAACGCAAGCGGGCCGGTCTTATCCTGCCGGGTGCGCGCTCGCAGCCGCGAGGGGCGCGCTAGTAGGCGCGGGAACTACGTTGGCATCCAGCCTATACAAGAGTCACTGCGCCGCGTCTTTGTGCAGACGGACCATCAGCCGTTGTATTATCTTTCGCAGGCTTAACATTTAAAACAGTAGGGTACATCGTTGGAGCGTGGTCTTGCAGGAACCCTCCTTCCGTGTGAAACACATCAAAGTAAAGGCAAATCTTGGTGCCAACCACATGAGCCGGTGTGAAAGTATAGGGACATCATTATAAATGAATATACTCTGGTCAGAGCAGTTTTCCAATGCGGACAGTGAGGATCTACCTGAAACCTGAACACACTTTTTTTTCTCGCGCATGTCTGTACCAGCAGGTATTTTTTTAACAAACGAAATAACCTTTTCAAAGGGACTTCAAGAGGACTTGTGTATTATGATGCGTGCGACGTAAGACTTGTGTTGAGACGTTGCGTCGATGACTGCAACGCAACCCCTTGGAGAAACAAGCAACAGCCGGGAAAAAGGGAATTGCAGACAGGTGACGCAAAGCTGAAGAGGGAGAAGGAAGAAAAAAGATGCGGGAGGCACGAAGTGAGAGAGCTCGCAATTGGGGGGCTCCGAAAGCTGGCGACAAGCAGGCGGTGCTGGTTTGTGGAGTGGGAAAAAAAACTGTGCCTAGACAGAGCCAGGAGGCAGCCGTGAAATTCCAAGGGCCCGGACTGTTCCGCGGATGTCCACGAACGACGGTTCACGGTCGAGCTGAGCCTGGTGGATGGAGCCAGCTGGCCGGTAAGGCGAGAGGGCCCGGGCCAGCCGCACAACCTGGGCCCCGCTGACCGTTGCTCAACGCTACTCCTGTGCCACGGCCCGATCAACGCTTCCCGAAGAACACGGCTACGACCCGTGCGCCAACTGTTCCTAAGTGCTGAACGAGCACCCGGCTCTACTGACATCTCCCGGAGAATGCAGCTGGGACCCGTTCATGGACCGTGCTGTTCGCGACTACCAAGCGCCGCGAAGAGGCCAGCGTCGGCAAGAGACCCTGCGGTTCATCCACGGCCGCATCCTCGGAAACAACCCCGGCATCTGGGCCGAAGCAATTTTTCTCAGTGAACTTGCGTTTATACGATCATTGTTGCTCTTATCGCGTCGTTAGTGCGCGAAGTAGTGAAGCGTGCAGAGCAACTCTATAGCTGTGATCGCGCTCTGCTTATTGATTGTTGCCAGCTATAAGGACATTTCAGTCTGAGTGCCCCTGCATGTGGTGTATATATATGTTATTCAATCTTGTGAAAGTTTAGTGAGAAAAGATTGTATTTCTTCTGCAAACGTCCCTGTCCAATACTCGCACCAAGGTTGTCCTTGCGTGCACGATATGCTCCTTAGAACATCGCATTATAGTGCCGAGTTGCGAAGACATCAGCCCTATTTCATTGCCCGTTCAGGCCCGTTCTTCGCCGATACCATCGCCCAACCGTAACTGCACGCACATCTTATTCAACTAAAGATGGACTGGCAGCCGGGCGCACCACTGGCACAAACATACGTGTTTGTTGCCGCCGCGTTTTTTTAACGACAGCCAACAACCTCCAAGTACTATTATTTAGGTACGGCTCCCAGTTGCAAAATAGTAACGTCGCCTTGCCCACCCGCAACCTTAGCGGTCGCCGCCACCATGGGGTCTGTTGTCGCTCCCCGCTTCTTCGTTGGAGCCAGTCGCTCCGTTGGTCCGGACGACGTTTATCGGCAAACTAAATGATGCCCGCAAGAACTGCTATCTTGCATTTCCATGCCGAAAATCATCTCTTCATTGTGCTTACATTAAAAAGCACTTTGGACTTGTAATTAGACGTTATGAATATATCAGCGCTTATAGACACAGGCAAGCATATATCGGTAAAAAGTGCCCATCTTCGAAATTCTCCTCGCAACTTTGTCACGCTTACTACCTCGTTTAAAATCAAGAAAGGGGTTAACAGATGGAATAGCACACTGTGGTATAGTTTGTAAACAGGGATAAGGTGCCTTAGAAAGGCTGCCCAACGTTTTGGAAGGAGGACCTATCTTCGTCAAAGGCGGGCTCGTCATCCTCGGCATGTTAGTTTTAAAGGGTTAGTGCAGTGACGTGACATGCGTTTGTTGTCGTTGGCGGTTGGTGATAAAGGGAAAGACTTCAGTGGTAATGAGCGCTGTCGCCTGACGTCTTTGAGCGTCGTTCCCAAGACCTCTGGACAAGAGTGGGAGAGTGGGAAAGCTGAGAGAAAATAAAACAAAGAAAAGGATAGAAAGATAAGGGGGGACTTCAAGAGGAAGAACAATGAGGGAGAAATAAGAAAAAAAAGAAGGGGGCATGCGACTGCGTTGGGGAAGCGAGAGGTTAGAAACATTCAGGGGTGTCCTTGGTGGCATTCAACAGGGAAGAGATGTCTACTAGTCGTCCCTCAAACTCTTCGCAATGAAATTTTGCAGGCCTGTCACGATGAAGCTACCTCAGGTCACTTAGGCTACCCAAGAACATTAGCACGGATAAAAGAAAAGTATTACTGGCCACGGCTCGCAGCACAAGTGAAGCACTACGTTCGTACGTGCCTTGACTGTCAGCGACGAAAAGTGTCACCTACGAAACCTGCCGGACTATCACATCCCATTCCAGTGCCGGAAACACCGTTTGCACAAATTGGGATGGACCTTTTGGGCCCATTCCCAATATCTGCTGCCGGAAATAAGTGGATCATAGTCGCGACAGATTACCACACGCGATATGCTGAAACCAAGGCATTTCCTGTGCCTGGTTGGAAATTCACTATTCTCTGGGGTAAACATGTGCTCTGTGTGTTGTTGTTCACGCCTTACGCCAACGGCATGGAAATAAGACGGGAAAGCAGTGAATTAGGTATTTAATTGTCTTAAATCTGTAATGGAGGGCAAAGTGTGAAACACAATGTCCCTGGGCTTATGTGTTCAGAAGACATAGTACAACTAGCCGACAGTGCAACTGATTTCCAGAGGCTTGCACATACATGTGGCCATGAAAAAACTTATCCGGGATCCATTTTACTAGAAAGAAAACGGAAATGTTGCTTTCAGTGTTGTGACAAGTAACAGCCAGCAATCAATGTGAGATCAAGACACACCCATAGTGAAGTAGTATACTATCTCGGCATATGAGTGACGGAAGGAAAGGCCTATTCAAACATTCACCAAGACATTCCGATGGTTAAAGGGTGGTGAGATACAGAAAAAATAAACATAGAGTCCTTAGGAACTATAATAAATCGAGGTGTTGCGAGGAATCTAGAAAGAAGTAATGGTTCCAGCATGAATGTCCCCAAATGCCTATTTTGTGTTTAAATTAAGGGATCTTGTAGCAGTTCTAAGTTAATCGAATGTCGCGGGACCGATTGGCATTGGGGGTCGTCGGTAAAAGAACAAATGAGGCACTGTTAGGTGAAAAGTCCTGGGTATTTTTCTTTTCTTTTTTGAAGTCAGTGAATTACAAATAAAGATATGAAATCACGAGCCACCGAAAGAAAACTAGGTAAAATATTGTCTGTAAATTGGATGCAAAGGAGGAAAGAAACACGGGAAATTACAAATATGTAGAGAAAGAAATCAGGAGGAAAGATGTGTACAATAGCACAAGGGCAGTCTCTGGGTATTTGAGGCCCGAGATTACTGCGTCAGGACAAAAACATACTGAAAGAATTACCTCCTGCAGACTGAGGCCCGTGTCTGCTCCCGCACGAGTCCGAAAGCCACACAGCATGTTGTAATAAAATGCAGAGATATGCAGTCAGCAAGACCAGTCGGGAACGACCTCTCTTGAGGAGCGCTGTGACTCAAAGCGGATGGAAAAGTTAACCGACCAGCAGTCCTGATCAACAATAGACTTTTGGAGTGGAGGTAGGGCCCCTGGTTATTGGGAAAAACCAGATATTTCCCATATTGCTCCCTGAACTATTTTTTTGTAAATCGCGTTAACCTCAATTTCTCTCTGAAGTGTGTCTTTCGTAAAGGATTACATTAGGTACAGGTCGAACAAAACTACTGAACGTTGCCAATATTTTGAAAATAAGTTGTCATTGATATATGATACTATGAATACTATCATATATGAATGTGGTATATGCCTTGTTGTCGCCTAGCAGTCAAAAACGGAATATATAAAAATACGTTCAGCACTGGCCAATCCGAGGTGAACAAAAGCTTCTTGCTTTTCAGCAACCTTAAAGGAATACAACAATAGTGTTTTCCCTCGCCTTTCCCTCACGTCGCGAACACGTAAACAGCGGCAATTCACTGAAAAGCGAATTAACGCATTCGGGACCAATAACACAGGACGACAACAAACAAGGGCTAAAGGTTCAAAATGTCTAGGATGGACGCAGAAATGTTTCCACTGCATATTGTAACGTGCTTGTACACTTATAGATGACTGTAATATAATGCCATGCACCATATTACCTGCGAAGCGCGCCCTCGTGCACGTCATTTGCTACTTTTTTAGGGGTGCTAGAAAAATTAGAGATTAAGTTCAAGAAAGCTTTGACAGAGTAGTCTATTTTTGTTGCTCTGGTTATGTCGTTTTAAATGTTTTAATGATGCCGGGCAACGAGAATTTGTGGAGATAAATTTGTGACACGGCATGCGAACAGCTCTAGTACCAATTACGCAGCAAATATATCTCGTAAATAAACCAATGGAGATCCCACCACTCACTGCCAGAAGTGTACCTCCACTTTCAAAGTTGATAGCTGTGCTGTTTTTGCTTCCAATCGCAATCAAAGACGAATACTTACATTCGCGAGGAAGATGATATGGCAAGAAAAAAATGTGTCTGTGTTGCTTCTATGAAGTCGACCGAAAATTAACTTGACTTTTTATATGCCATATGAGAGCAGTAGCTTGCTCAACTGTCAAATCTATGAGCATATACACATACCTGATGTATCAGCGAACACTTTCAAAATTTTCGAAGGTGGCCTGTGGCAGTTAGCAGAATTCTGGTTCATGAGCTGGTCTACTCGAAGAGGTACTATTTGCAAAAAAAATTCAAATGAATTATTGACTATTTATCAAAAATCAGTAATTAAGTTTTACATGTAATTATCTTAGGGACAATACTGCAATTTTTCAAGTTGTGACCTTGGAGTTTGCGAGGCGGAGCCACTTGGAACGAATTCTCAGAATCACACCAGATTCGAGGTAATTCCCGAAGATTACGTAGAAATGCATTAGCGTTCCAGTTACTTCTTTGCTTCAACGCATAAAACGACGATTTAAAAAGAATGCAACTGGAACTGGTAGTAAACTAACTGGAAGAAACTGGCGCTTATTAGCCCTGCCAGGGTTAGTTCTAGTAGGTACACATAAATACCCTAGAAACTGTATGGGAAAATAACACCGTGGCAGCTCACTTGTTAAGAGCATCGGAAGCACAATGCGAAAACGTGGGTTCGTAACCCAGCTCCGGCCAATAGTTCATTAGCCGCTTTTATTTACAGTTCTTTATCATTTTATAATTGAATTGTGAACTGCAAATACTTTTCCTTATGCTGTCTTTGGTGCCATTATTATTATAGCGTACTGTTGCTATAATTACGCGTCGCGAAAATCGTCTGCCGACGCTGCGTAGACATCAGAACCTCACTCAAGTGGACGTGCATGGTGTACTTATTCCAAACGGACAATCCTGACTTACCCTATTGCGCACGTATCAGTAATGCGTGTTAAGTTTTGCACCCGTCTGAGGAACCGGCTCATTACTGCTCCATCGCTTGTGGTCGGTCACTGATGGCGGATCACCAGCTGTAATTGGCTGCTGTGTGGCTGCTATATGCGCACCGGATACATGTTTTAGCAAGACGGGTTGTCAGCACTGAAAGTCGGCTGTGTTACAAAAGTAGTCCGAATAATGAACGAACCTCTGTTCTGTGTAGTGAAACAATACACCTTAACATGAATGCAATATGTACATATATTATGGGCTCAAAAGAACCTCTAAAGCATAAATACCATTAAACAAAATTATGTATAATTTAGGACGTCCTTGATTTTTGTGAATATCTTATATCTGGACCAATGTAACATCTGACACCTGCTAAGTACATCCTCGAACGCTAAAATGGTGCGAAAGCAGCAAATTTTCTCTTCTGCTCAACAATCTAAAGAGCATATTGCCCTTTGTGTGCCAAGCAGGCGAAGCAGAATTCTTTGAAGTCGCCTGCTTTATGCATGATACTATGCTTCGTTCGGGGCGGAATCGTTTTTTTTGTCCAGTCTAGAATACTGCGGTAGCACCCAAACACTTTTGCCGCTGAGGAGTAGCGCTTCGCTGACGTGCTGGAGAAACGCAGGCGTGACACCACGGCGAATGCGTCGTAAGGTGAGAGAAAAAGTACGAGTGAGACCTAGTCCAAACATTCACAGTTATGAACCGCTTTAAGTTTTTATACTTTGCTGTAAATAGAACATTTGTGTTTTACCACCGCAGCCAACGACGCTAACCCTTGCGCCGCAATTGCCCCTGTAAATAGAATTGTATATATAAAAAGACGTGGAAATACAAAAGTTCCTCCTTCCATGGAAGAGAAGAATCGATGGCAATTAAGGCTTTCCACCTGCAGCATCATCTGTTTGGCGAACCTTATTTCAAAGTTAGATTAACTTTAATGTAAATTCAACTTCACAGTGAACACTACTTTTCAGAAATACTGTCCAGTGTGAACTAAAGCAATAGAGAGAACCGAAATAATTGTTGAGAAGGAGAAATAGTTGCCTTCGTAGTAAACATAAGACTAGCCCATTACTAGGGTACGTGAATTAAGATAAAGGAAGTCCACCCGAGTAATATACCTTAATCGCTGCATGTAGGAACGTCCTATTTTTTCAGAACAACATTACCTTGAACAGCAGAATATAGGGCCGTATAAATTTGGTGCACCGTTTGCAAGATATCAGCAATATGCTCAACTCTTCATGATCATGACATCAGGTTTCAAAATGAAACACTTCGCAGAAAGTTCAATCCACGGCTTGGTGATCGCTGAGCAAAGTTAATAACTTGTGAAGAGTTCGAAAATTATGGAGCCACTATCAGTAATAGCTTGAATTGAAAGTAAAGGTGCTTCAATTTCTTGGCAAGCTATTTGAAGGGTAGTATATTAATTTCTGGTTCCTTCGATGAAGAAAACGTGACAGTTGTAAAACATGGATTACCTCAAGCGCTAAAAAGATTACTGCCATCTTTCAATGCATAAAAATTAGGCAGCGAAATTCTACTTACTTGGTGGCTGCCTAATAAGTCCGATCAGAAGACAAGTAGACTCAGCCTCCAGCAGATCATAATCCATACGTATTTTGGGTTTTTCTTTACCTGAGGGGGGGAGTATCAGTCGCATGAGGTAAGGCAATACACTGGCATAGGAAGCTATGCTACTAACAATAATGAATATTCGAATCTTAGTATTCATCATGTAAATGCACAGCGCACACCAAGAACTTCTTTTATAGCATTCGAAGCACTAGTTGTGGTTCTATGCATGCAAGTTTAAAGCATTGTCTTAATTCTTGTAAAAGGTCCTTACCTAATGCGAAAAGCCTGCAAAACGCAAATGTTGCTTCATTGCATTGCATGAACGTAGCTTTAGTATTCTATTGCTAAGGTTCGTCCTGTGATTACGGACTATGTGCTAAATAATAACCTTACATGCAAGATTTCAAGATGTGAGAGGGAAAAAGGAAAACTTGATTTGCAACACAAACAAACAGTTCTACCTGTCCTGACAAAAGAAAGAAACGCTACGGCGCAAACTGATGGAAGCACGACTGTGGTCTGAAAGTCTAGACGTTGGTTGGCGCGGTAGAAACCATAGGAGCTTACATGCCAGTCGACTGCGGCAATGTAGCAGTTCAATAGAAAGCAATCCAGAACTCTAATAAGAACAATTTATGCCCCTAAACATCGTTAGCAGGAATGCGCAAGACTATTCTGCATAGTTGCTATGAGGACAAGAGCGCGCACAAAATACACCAGCATATGAATATTCAAAGCACCATTCAATGGTGGTTCACCGATGTAAAATAAGCATAACCAAGCCGTTGGTGCTCTAGGGGTTACCATCGCATTCCATAATGTATCCGAATACCAGATTCTCAAAAACAAGTACATGGTAAGGTGATTTGGCGGTAAACTGCAGCTCACCAACAATAATAAATGTTCCAAAGTCTTACGACAAGCCTCTCGGCAAAAAAAAATTGAGGTCGTAATACCGAACAGGTTTTGGTGGCAAGATGGGGGGTGAACAGTAAAAAAAGCATAACGCACATATGAACAGAAATCTAGTGCAGCTTGGTTTTGGCTACGGCACACTTTTCTAACGCTAAGTCTGTCAAACATGTTCGACGCTTTACGGGGTTATGTTCCCAGTTTTGAGGCTTCGTAAAAAATTTATGTTCACTGTGAAACCCACGATTCATCAATTCAAACACTGAAACAAGACATTTTTTTCGTGTATTCGTCATCAAGCTACTCCTTCCTCCCCATCACCAGCCGTATTCATCCTTCACGCATGTTAGTACTTTTCAACCTTGCAACTCTGCCTAAAATTAATACGGTGAGAATAGTTACAGCAAATGCGCTGTCTTAACCAAATGCCAGCGTGGACTGGACCGCGTTATGGCTTGCGTGATCGTATTTGCAACAGGATTAGATGTGAGCTACTCAAGTGCTCGTCGTGAGTGCGTCAGTTAGGTTTGTGCTGTTCCGAAACAATGAAGATATATGCCTTCAAGGCCGCCTATTTAGAACACATTGACCACCCAGCATGACGTTTCTTGAGTGGCTTTTCAAAAACTAGCACACTGCTACTCATCCTCTCCACCCAGCATCTCCAATAATCATTCTTAATGTCATCCACAAGACAGGGCTTTTGCTGCATGACGCGAATTCTCCAAATCTTGGTCCCGTATGGCCGTAGGTGACTGTGGATGGAGAAGCAATTGAATATGGCATTTAGATATTTCAGATGCTGCACATGTGGACCATGCTGCGCTGGGATACTTAATTGCATCAAAGTGCATCAACAATATAGCAGCTTGAGTCATTTTCTACTGAAGGGTTTGTGCGCGTCGTAACCCAGAAGTATGGTAACGTATGTATTCATAATGTTCGCCGACGCTTACGATTTCCCCCTAGTTCTACCAACAAAACTGTTCACCTTGCACCGCGAGTTTCAGGAAGCAGCACTAGAAAAGTAACCGTGGGACTTCTCGTATACACGACCACATGCTCGGCCGCTTATTCTTTTTTTGGCTTGCCCTAGTTGATTGCGGCCACGTACCGTGAACGGCTACGATCTCAGCCACCACCAGAAAGACCCATCGAGACTCTCTGCCGGGCCCCAGAGCTCTTCTTACGTTTTGTTGTGGCCCTCATCTGCTTCCTAAACACACCGCTATTGTCGCTACGAATCACGTCATGCACTATGCAGTTACACCAAGGTTTCCGACAAGCTCAGTTGCAAAAGTCGCGCACCTTATTTTTATTGTACGGTGCCCCATGGCAATCCTGCGCTGCGACTGCACAAAGCACACGATGGCCACATTTGATGATGCTCAAAACCCGCTCACCGAGCGATCAAACAGAACCATAGCGGACGTGCTTTCCAAGTGGGTACACGTAAAACACTTGCCTCCCGCCCACCTCACTGCCATACGTGACACCTATACATAATTATTCAAGTCGCAATAGAACTCTGTACTATTCCTTCTACTTGTTGCGCGTCTTCAAAACTTCTTCATCCTCGCATACTTTCCTTACGCTGCCCCATCAGCAACTAATCGACCACACGACGCAGTCGCCCCTAAACACCACGCACAGCGGCATACTCCTAGTTTGTATGCTGCTTTTCTAGACGCGCAGAAAATATTTTGTGATATTTTTCACCATGACGCACACTTTGCACCGGGTGCTCAACAATGGCCAACCCAGAGCGTGGAGTGTGGTGCTACCCCAATCTCCGAGAATGTATGCACTTCGGTGCTCACTATAGTAAGCATGCAGCAAACCCATCCCCCACCCTTTCTTTTCTTGATATCTTGATAATGGCTGCCCCTCCTCTCCTGGTGGAGGCTGACCACGATTCGAACCTCTTGTTAGAGCTCTCCCGTGGTCCTCGTCAAACCATGGTGGTCTTGCTGAAAAGCCCCTTTCACATTACATGGCCAAATATATTGTGCTTTGACATGTGAGCCTCAATAGGTACTACATTGTGGTCGCCAGTCCTAGTACGTCATTCACGTCTGCAGAGCCAAGCTCATCCACCCTTCTTCTGCAGCATCCGCTTGTAGGAGTCGGGCTGGCATTTATGCATGTGCGAGTCGTTGTGCCGTATGCTTCATGAAGATAGTGGATGCTGAATGGCTGATGAGGAGGGGCTGTTTCACTGACCGCCATGTTGCCCGCTTGCTGATGCCCAGAGATAATTGACCGCCTACTTCCACGTAAGAATATTCCTGACTGGCCTCGATATGAGTCGTTGCCTCACAATGGTAACACACCAATGGAAATACAGGTGAAATATGCGTTGCTACTGGGTGACCTATTGGGAGGAATGAAGATACGGCGGCATATCACAACAAATATACGTATTTTTATCCTATGTAGTGAATTGTTAAGCGTAAATATTTAGCTGGTGTAGTACAATGCGTCTGATAATGAATAGGCACGTACAGAGAACGATAATTCCTCTTCATATATGGACAATAAAAAAATCAACTGAAATTCTTACCGCTATCCTGGAGAGTGATTATTGGATATTTGCCAAACGAGGAAGCATACCAAACGGCGAACCTGAAATATAGCAGAACAGACAATGGTTTATCAAGGATACTTTAAGTCAGAGATGAACACATTTCTGGTATCACTCTAAATAAGCTAGATCGAGTGTGAAGCATCAGTTCTTATTTTTGCTCAATGATATAGACGAAATATCTTAAGCGATATCCTGGGCCCTTTACCGGAAATCTATTCCAATATGTTTCTATTCCAATCTCCTGACGTCAAATTTGCGTAACCGCCGACGCAAACATCGGGCGCTCACCCGAAAGGTTGTCTGAACAGACCAATGAAACGTTCTCCTCGTTCATAGGAGGTTACTTTTGTTTGCTTGAGAAACGAATAACATTGCCTACACTGAGTGGCTTGTCTTAGCTAATTGACTGACAAGAGGCGAGGAATACGCTGAACTGGAGAGGAAAACGATGGGGCCGAGCCACTGCCCTGAATATGGATAACCGGATGGAGAGGGTGGTGCAGGCGTCTGCGATTGGTCCCCTTTCCCTTGCGTAGCTTGCGGTGGCTGGTGGAATATTGCGGCGGTGTGCAACGTACGCTTAAGAATGACGCTGAAACGGATCCTCAGCAAAGAAGAGTTGGCAGAACAAGGTTGGAAACGTGCCGAAAGTGCTCGAAAACGTTACACGGCCAAGCGAAAATATTTTAGTTTACGCAAATAAACCGATGCTCTCCGGCAGGTGCGAGTATCCACTGCCTGAGCAATCGGCGGCAGCAATCTTTTATTCTTTTTGGAACGGGGCAGCCTGCGGCTATTCAGAAGAAAATTCAGTTTTATTCGGCATATTAATGCATCTTTAATGCACACCCGTCACTTTGACTCGGTGAGTTTTTGAGGTTTTTTGACGTCGCGTGACAGGTAGGTGAAGTAGTGTGCACACGTTATATCAGTGTGTACACGTTATATCAGACGGGGTGCTATCGTGGTTTTTGTGACGTCGCGTGACCGGCAGGTGAAATGGGGGAGGTACAAAAAGGTTTTTGACCAATCGCGCAGGGCTTATGGGAGAATTGGGATAGTTTTACGTTATAGCGCCCCTGGTGTTTTAAAACAAATCACATTGCGTTCACAAGAAGATACAAAAAAGCAGAAGAAGACAATAATGTAACAATTAAACCTTGGGTTCCCTTCTTTTTGTGCAGGGACGAGGATTAAAAGTCGATGATTAGACAAAAGCACGAAAAATAAAAAAGAACCTAAATAACCCAAGATGAATGGGAGAACACGCCTCTTTGTCTCTGCGCTGGGCGATTTTGCGAACCTACTGCAGTAACAAAAATGTGCTGTAGCCTAATTTGTCCTTATACCAAAGTAATATTCCTAAAATATTTACTGAGGTCTTTACAACAATTTATCGTACTTTTGCTGCTGTCTTAGATTTGTGAGAGAGCCGTGAAAGCGTTCAGAACAAGGGGTAGCTGGAAACGATCTCCAATTAAGCATTGTCCGGAATGATCAGACTCGTTTGCCAGGCCTGTTCTGCAGATTATCATACACGCTCCCGTCAAACGCAGCGCGTCTTTCATGGACACGCAGTCGTTAAAATTTTATTGAGGGAAATAAACAAAAATGCCGCAAGGGATCGAATTTTATAGGTGTTGCTTCTGATTTAAATAAAGATAACAGAACTGGCAACTCAGAAAGCAAGTAGACATCCGACAATTGCTATAAAAAATTAAGAGCATTTAGCTATCCCTACGTGGATGGAGGCGAAAACATTGCGGCGCCTCTCCGATGACGCCTCAGTCTCGTTCTCGTGCTTGCCTGGACCACCAAAGGAGGCGCATGCAACTACTACCCGAGGAGTTAAATTCGAACGCTTGTCCATCGCAGCTCACGAGAGATCTCACTGAAATCACTACATCTACTGGCAACGCCGCGTCTCAGGGCGCAAATGTAGAACCCCCGCCATCGCCGCTTCCCGGCATCTGCAGCTTATGCAAGACCAGAAAAGAAAGAAAGTGCCCCTAGCTGCCCAGTTAAACGCAGGAAGAAGTTTAGAGAATGTAAGACATCAATTATATATCGTATACCCTCATCGTGTGGGAAGCATTACGTCGGGCAGTCGGGCAGATGCATTAATGATAGACTGCGCGAGCACAAAAATAAAGTCGAAAAACTTGTATCAGATGGGTTTCTCTCCCTTCATTGTAAGCAACATAAGTGCTCCCCTCTCCTCGAATCAACAATCATTACCGGTAGAAATAAGTGCGAACTCACTAAGCTTATAATAGAAGCCGAGCAGATTGATGCCCTAGGGGATTCATGTATCAGCAAACCATCATGGGCTCTCTCTGAAAAAGAGCTGAAATTTTTGCGCATGGCTTAACATATCACAAAGGGTATCACTCTGATTGTTACTCTGTTCACGTGGCTGTGACTGATTTTGGCTGAGTGTTTCAGGTAGTACTGACACAAAAATTTGAAGTCGAGATAACTTGTGAGATCGATTTAGTTGGTCACACACACATCGTCTATAACATATCAGCGGCGAATATCGCTTAGAACATCATTAAAATCAATTTTAAAGTGCGTGCGTGCAGTCAACCGCAAAACAGAGCACCTCGCGACATTGACATCAACCGGGATTGTAAATAGCCAAGAAAACGCTACCTCATGTGCCTACGTCACGAATTTTCGTTGGCTGCCATGCGGCCTAAATGTGCTCTTCTCCTCCGTTGTTGCTTATTCTAGCCGTTGTAGTGGGACGCTCTCCGTGTCGCTGCAACTGCAGTTTTTGTCGTGTCCATCGGGATATTTCCCACACTATCAGCTTGACTGCGCTGCCACAACGTTCAACGCCGATTTGTTGGGTGTCTTACCATTGATTGTGGCCGATGCGAGGGTTTTGTTGAGGTTCGTCCTCGCCATCGCCGGCCGCAATATCTGAGCCGCTAAGTGATTGGCCACGTCTAAAGCGCGAGACACATGGCGCGATTTTCCGTGCGATCTGTAGTGCGTTGCATAGTGTGCGACTTGCCGCATGCGGCGATTCGGGACACACGGTACGAATGAGTGAGCGACGGCCGAGAACCGGCGCCCCTGCGTGGAAGTTCGGAATGCTACGTAACTTCGAACAGAGAGTGAAGGCAACCGTATTTGCACAGCTATCTTGTTTGAAACAAACGATGACAATATAAACAGGTCTATGCGATTACTGTAGACGTGTTTCCGCAAGGCCGTGTTAGCAGTATCGCATCCGTTGACAGATGCCGATGGCCAAGAACCGGCAGGTATAGCTCGCTGGGCCATCGAATCCGACACCGGTTGCGCTTGTGATACGATCGCTTGCAGCTCGTATAACGAAGCGCCTATGTTAGCCGGCACAACGTGTACACAGTTATGTCACGCCTAAATTGCAGCACATTTGATTTCATTGGCACCGACAGCAGCGAACGAGCATGCCAAGCGAGCTTGCGATCGCTGGGAAACGATGTAGGCCTAGCTCGCCGGCCGTCTATCCGGGGTCGAGGGTCCTTGCGATGCGTCCGCAGCTCGTAATAAAACGCCTAAATTTGTCAGCACAAACAATGCCTGAGCATTTATGTTTCTCTTAAGTGAAAATACGGTTAGTTTTCCCAGTGCGGTTAGTAGCGATGAGTAAACAGGCCAGTCAGGCGAGCCGCTTCGTATACAGACGATTGCTGCCGCGTCTGCGCTTACCGCGCCCGAGTAGAAATCACGCCAACGATTTAATATTTCGCACAACGTTTTATAACTCGCGCTCTTTCGAGGTCACTTTATTCTAGGAGTTATTTCGTCTGAGAAACAAATTGTAGCCCATTTATGTGCCGCCGTCAACGGCGAAAGAGGCCCGCGTTTCGACCAGGGAGAGAAAAAAAGAACAGACATGATCGGAACGGCGAGCTTTGCCCCGCCCCGCCGGGTTTACCACGTGGCCATGACGCTCACGCTACCGGCGCTGTCATTGGCTGAGGTCATCCGACCGATGCGGCAGTCGCACAACAATATTCAGCAAGTTGGTCGCGCACACTGGCTGCGCGTCAGAGCATACGTCATGGCTTTTTGCGAACACGTGACCACTTTGTTTACATGCCCATTTGTCCCGTCTCGCTGCTCTCTGGAACCGAAACTTCGACTGGTCGCTACAAAAAAGACTGCAAATAATAGCTTGTTGCGCTCTGAAGTAAATGAGGTTTCGTGCCATGATTACAGGGTCATTAACTACTTACTAAAGCAGAAAAAAACCACGTGGATTTTTTTTTTGTGTCAGTACTCCTTTAAGTACGATCTGGTTTTCGTTAATAAACATTGTTGGAAGTTAGCGCTGTGTGTGTCCCTATGTGTCTTCTTTTGTACCGCTTTTTAATCGCGCTACCGTACTCCCCTTGAAGATGCATTACCAACAAGCCCACATTGCAACCCTCGTGAATTTTACCGGGAAACGCTTGCGGTGAACGCTCTGCGCGGGGACGAGCTTTCTGGTTCTTCTTAATTTTGGTGCCCCGCACGGCCGGCGCCGCCGCTGCCGAAGCATGGATGGATGGATGTTATGCGCGTGCCCTTAGAAACGGGGCAAATGCTTGCGCCACCAAGCTCTTCCTATTATAAAGCCTAATGTCCTACTTAGGTTAAAAAAATGAAAGGAGAAAAAACATGATGAATTTCCATAACCAAATTTTCTGGCGTCCTACTGTGAACTTTGTTTTTGTACGTCTCCGCTCTTGCCGTTTCCCTACATTTCTTCCACCAGTCTTGAAATCGCCTCCTAGTAATCTCTGTTGCGGATTTGTTTACTTTTCCCCTGCTCTCGCTGAACCCAAGGGAATCAAAGAGGCTAGTGTTGCCTAAATCGACCGCTGGGTGGATAACTTCTCATTGTAATAAAACGTACTTCAGCGTTTCCCTAGCTTTACCGCTATAAACACGTGCTTCTTCTTGTTCCAGATATCTCGCTTTATAGGTGCGTATTCTAGGGCATCCTGATCTAGCTTCGAAAAGTAATGATCTTCCCGTTCAGTTGTCATAAATTGTTTCTCTCCTGATTTCGTTTTTTCCTCTCAAGTAGCTACTCGTGGCAGGTTGGTTTTCCATTACCGCCACCCAAGAGATTATTTTCAGCCTCTCTGACTTTCAACTTGACGTTATTTGCTGCTGCGTTGCTCAGCCTCCAGGCCGCATGCTTGCTCGTAAGCTTCCTAGTTCTTTTGCTCCACTGTGAATCAATGCTTTTCCTGCACAATTACATCAACACTGTTCCAGGCCATTTACTTCCTTCCATATTCCCTAGTTGTTCTTCATAATAAATTTCGCTGAGAGCTTCCCTCCCTCCAATATGTTCATATCACCGTGCACAGCTTCATTTTTAGTCTAAGCTTGAGCGCCCAATGCCAGGCGTCCAACTGACCATTGGTTTCCCATGTTACTCGTGGTCGCCAGCGCAACCCGGACGAAAGACAAGTGTAAGTAGACGATAGGTTGCCATCGAGTCCTCATTGTATCCCTCATTTCCAGCAAGCAATCGCATTTCCAAGTGTAAGTGCTGGAACCATTACAGCTTTCCACACACCCCGGAGCACCTCGTACCCATTGTATCCCAATAGCACTCTGTGTTTCATTATGGCTGCCTCTCTCTCTCCCGTCACTGTTATTGTTTTTTCCTGTGCTTCCATATATATATATTGCCTTCGTTTATCCATATAGCAAGTTATTTATATTATTTTACCCGAGCCATTTCCTGGCCCTGTATTGCCACTGTCCAGTCACTGTTTTCATTCAATACCTTAACGTCGGATTTTCTAACTCTAAATTTCAAACCTAAATTCTCGCCTTCCTGCGCAAAGGTATTACCCAAACGTTGCCAATCAATTTGCTTGTTAGCCAGCAAAACAATGTCGTCCGCATAAAATAAAAGATAAAGCTGCTGCGCCACAACTTCACCCGCCTCTTTCAATGAGAGATTCAACACGATATTACTTACTTATAGCCTCTTCATCCTCACCATTTACATCATAAACAGCAGTGGTGTTAAAGGGCACCCTTGCTTCAGTCCCTTGTTGATACCAACTTTATCCTCGTTCCTCGCCACTTCCCATTCAACGCAAATGGTATCTTTAAGGTAAAGCTCTCTCAAAAGCTGTAGGTCATCGTCGCCTAAGGCTTCCCCTTCCACAATATCCCACAAGATTTTGCGCTCTACGTTCTCTTAAGCTCTGTAATGCCTACAAAGGCCACATATAACGCTATGCTTTCTACTCTCGATATTTCAATAAACTGAGTAAGGAAAAATAAGTTGTCATCCAAAGGTCTACCTATTCTAATGCCATTCCGAAGTTCTCCCAAAGTGCACACATTCAGACACATTGCTAAAGCACCGCCAAATTAATTTTGAGACTTGACAGCTATTCGGCGCTCAATATTTTGCTGCCTTTTTTCTGTCCGTTTGGATGGCGATATAGTTATCGGCATCTCCTGGGTCGTGAAGGCCAGTTTTCTCATAGATTCGGTGCCCGCGCGATCAACTCGAGAGGCGTTCAGTTGTCATCATCTATTGCAACGGTCACGTGCGTCACTTTGGCTTCCTAATTTCAACCTTCTTTGTTTAGACTGATCGCAGGACCAGGAAATAGATTCAGCGCGTAGTCAGCTGGTCTCGGTGCTCGTGTAACGAGTTGCGGCGGGAGGGAGAGAGAAAACTTTTATTTCGATCATCGAGGTGGTTGCTCTTGAGGTCGATGGCGTGGTGTCCTCATTCCAGGACTCCACTGTCCATGGCTCCTCGACGTACTTGCTCTACGAGAGCTTATTGTCCCGCCAGAGCATTGCCGGCCTGCTGTATTTCCCACCGCTCAAATGACGTGCTAGGCCTGTTTAAGTGTTGAGGTTTGCCCCCGCACCCCCATGAGATGTGAAAAAGGAAAAAGTGTAGGGCGTGTGTCACCGCGCCAGGGGCAGATGCTGCGATATGTATGAGGGTACATTTTGGCGTATCTCTGAAGGGTTGGTAATGTCTTGGTCTAAATAGGTCTGAGAGTTAGTTCCTCTTCAGTGCTGAGGTTTCTGTGAGGGGGAGGATAAATTCTGCGGTTGAGTCGCCGCATCTCGAGTCCGCCGCAGTAATTGGATGGCAAGGGCATGAAGGTGAAGGGTGCGGATTGATGAGACGATTAGTTTTGCCCCACTCGGTTGATTAGCGCTCGAGCTAAGGTGTTCGCCCTTTCGTTCTCCTCAAGTCCCGCGTGTCCCGGCGTCCACGTGATTTGATGGGATTCTTGCAGCCTCGAGCCTAGAATATGAGCCGCCAGAAGCGGTGTTCATCATCATCATCATCATCAGCAGCAGCAGCCTGGTTACGCCCACTGCAGGGCAAAAGCCTCTCCCATATTTCTCCAACAGCCCCGATCATGTACTAATTGTGGCCATGCCATCCCTGCAAACTTCTTAATCTCATCCGCCCACCTAAATTTCTGCCGCCCCCTGCTACGCTTCCCTTCCCTTGGAATCCAGTCCGTAACCCTTAATGACCATCGGTTATTTTCCCTCCTCATTACATGTCCTGCCCATGCCCATTTCTTTTTCTTGATTTCAACTAAGATGTCAGTAACTCGCGTTTGTTCCCTCACCCAATCTGCTATTTTCTTATCCCTTAACGTTACACCTATCATTCTTCTTTCCATAGCTCGTTGCGTCGTCCTCAATTTGAGTAGAACCCTTTTCGTAAGCCTCCATGTTTCTGCCCGGTAGGTGAGTATTGGTAAGACACAGCTATTATACACTTTTCTCTTGAGGGATAATGACAACTTGCTGTTCATGATCTGAGAATGCCTGCCAAACGCAGCCCAGCCCATTCTTATTCTTCTGATTATTTCCGTCTCATGATCCGGATCCGCAGTCACTACCTGCCCTAAGTAGATGTATTCCCTTACGACTTCCAGTGCCTCGCTGCCTATTGTAAATTGCTGTTCTCTTCCGAGACTGTTAAACATTACTTTAGTTTTCTGCAGATTAATTTTTAGACCCACTCTTCTGCTTTGCCTCTCCAGGTCAGTGAGCATGCATTGCAGTTGGTCCCCTGAGTTACTAAGTAAGGCAATATCATCAGCGAATCGCAAGTTACTAAGGTATTCTCCATTAACTTTTATCCCCATTTCTTCCCAATCCAGGTCTCTGAATACCTCCTGTAAACATGCTGTGAATAGTATTGGAGAGATCGTATCTCCCTGCCTGACGCCTTTCTTTATTGGGATTTTGTTGCTTTCTTTATGGAGGACTATCGTAGCTGTGGAGCCGCTATAGATATCTTTCAGTATGTTTACATACGGCTCGTGTACAGCCTGATTCCGTAATGCCTCCATGACTGCTGAGGTTTCGACAGAATGAAATGCTTTCTCGTAATCAATGAAAGCTATATATAAGGGTTGGTTATATTCCGCACATTTCTCTATCACCTGATTGATAGTGTGAATATGATCTATTGTTGAGTAGCCTTTACGGAATCCTGCCTGGTCCTTTGCTTGGCAGAAGTCTAAGGTGTTCCTGATTCTATTTGCGATTACCTTAGTAAATAGTTTGTAGGCAATGGACAGTAAGCTGATCGGTCTATAATTTTTCAAGTCCTTGGCATCCCCTTTCTTATGGATTAGGATTGTGTTAGCGTTTTTCCAAGATTCCGATACGCTCTACGTCATGAGGCATCGCGTATACAGGGTGGCCAGTTTCTCTAGAACAATCTGCCCACCATCCTTCAACAAATCTGCTGTTACCTGGTCCTCCCCAGCTGCCTTCCCCCTTTGCATATCTCCCAAGGCTTTCTTTACTTCTTCCGGCGTTACCTGTGGGATTTCGAGTTCCTCTAGACTGTTTTCTCTTCCATTATCGTCGTGGTTGCCACTGGTACTGTATAAATCTCTATAGAACTCCTCAGCCACTTGAACTATCTCATCCATATTAGTAATGATATTGCCGGTTTTGTCTCTCAACGCATACATCTGATTCTTGCCAATTCCTAGTTTCTTCTTCACTGTTTTTAGGCTTCCTCCGTTCCTGAGAGCATGTTCAATTCTATCCATATTATACTTCCTTATGTCTGCTGTCTTACGCTTGTTGATTAACTTCGAAAGTTCTGCCAGTTCTATTCTAGCTGTAGGGTTAGAGGCTTTCATACATTAGCGTTTCTTGATGAGATCTTTCGTCTCCTGCGATAGTTTACTGGTATCCTGCCTAACGGAGTTACCACCGACTTCCATTGCACACTCCTTAATGATGTCCACAAGATTGTCATTCATTGCTTCAACACTAAGGTCCTCTTCCTGAGTTAAAGCCGAATACCCGTTCTGTAGCTTGATCTGGAATTCCTCTATTTTCCCTGTTACCGCTAACTCATTGATGGGCTTCTTATGTACCGCTTTCTTCCGTTCCCTTCTCAGGTCTAGGCTAATTCGAGTTCTTACCATCCTATGGTCACTGCAGCGCACCTTACCGAGCACGTCCACATCTTGTATGATGCCAGGGTTAGCGCAGACTATGAAGTCTATTTCTTTTCTAGTCTCGCCGTTCGGGCTCCTTCACGTCCACTTTCGGCTATCCCGCTTGTGGAAGAAGGTATTCATTATCCTCATGTTATTCTGTTCCGCAAACTCTACTAATAACTCTCCCATGATATTCCTAGTGCCTATGCCATATTCCCCCACTGCCTTGTCTCCAGCCTGCTTCTTGCCTACCTTGGCATTAAAGGCGCCCATTAGTATAGTGTATTTAGTTTTCACTCTACCCATCGCCGATTCCACGTCTTCATAGAAGCCTTCGACTTCCTGGTCATCATGACTGGATGTAGGGGCGTAGACCTGTACAATCTTCATTGTGTACCTCTTATTAAGTTTCACAACAAGACCTGCCACCCTCTCGTTAATGCTATAGAATTCTTGTATGTTACCAGCTATATTCTTATTAATCAGGAATCCGACGCCTAGTTCTCTTCTCTCCGCTAGGCCCCGGTAGCACAGGACGTGCCCGCTTTTTAGCACTGTATATGCCTCTTTTGGCCTCCTAACTTCACTGAGCCCTATTATATCCCATTTACTGCCCTCTAATTCCTCCAATAGCACTGCTAGACTCGCCTCACTAGATAAAGTTCTAGCGTTAAACGTTGCCAGGTTCATATTCCAATGGCGGCCTGTCCGGAGCCAGTGATTCTTAGCACCCTCTGCTGCGTCGCAGGCCTGACTGCCGCGGTGATCAGTTGCTTCACAGCTGCTGGGGACTGAGGGCCGGGGTTTGATTGTGTTGTTTATATAGGAGGTTGTGGACAAGTACTGCACCAGGGTGGCCAATCCTGCTCTGGTGAGGGAATGCGTTACCGGTTCTGGTCACCGGGATTAGGCCACATTCCAGGCCTGTGTATGCAATTTTATCAACACGCGGACTTTTTGTTTTAAAATCCGGTGGAAAATTGCCGGCACCGGGATTCGAACCACGGACCTCTTGCACGCGAGGCGGGTGTTCTACCTCTACGCCACCGCTGCGGTGTTCGTCCGTTGGTCGGAAGCGGTGTTCGTCCGTTGGTAAAGTTACGGCAGACCAGTTGCGAGTCGGTAACTACATGAACTTCCCTGCCTACCCTGTCTTGTTGCTTTGTTACCAGCGCCGCGGCTATGGTCTCAGCCGTAGCTCGGGTAACTGCCCTGACGGAGGCCGCGAGGGTCATAAAGTTGTCTCTCTCGTTCCCTGCGGCTACTGCGAAAGATCCCCGTACATGGTACGCCGCCACGTCCACGTACGTTACGTATTGGTCACCCTTGAATTGTCCGCTCTTTTGCGCTTAACGTCTTGTTATGTTTCATATTTTCCTTCAGAGACGACTCGCCCCCACGCTGGCAGATCTTCGGAGCCATATATACGTAATATAAGTTAGATAAGGTGGAAAATAAAATCATGTGAAAGAGTATCCATCATCCAACCCTGCAGTACCCTTCACATCCATCAGGAATATGAATGTCTCCCGCTACCTCCTCTGATTTTTCCCTAATTTCCTAAACTTGTCCCTAAGCCAAAAGAAAGCAAAAGCGAAAATTAACACATTTAGTCAGTGTTTGCTTAATAATCATTTTTAACATTTTTTTAAAGAAAATAGCAAAGCGCCGTCGGAAGTGGAGAATGATTCCGGGTGTTTTGAATGACGCTTCTACAGTTATCAGTCGAGCCACCTGACGTAGCCACTTTTCTGCTGGGCTTATGTGGGTGTTTTTCTAACCTTCTACGGTGGGCGCAGTACGTCTAGAACCACAGCATGCTTCGCTCTACGCGGTTGTACGGGACTGGCGGCCACGGATCATTACGCAACTTATCAAATAAGAACGCGAGTTGGTTCTGGCACTCCGTAGCTCAGTAAACGAGTGATACAAAAGAACTGTGATTGTTCCGTCAATATATATTTCTCTGCAATTCTTCCAGAGCTAATTTAAGAAAACACTACTAGAAGTCGTCATGTCACATTTTCCCATGTTTACTTGTTTTTGTCAGCGTCCTTCCTTTGTTTGTTTCCTGCGCGAGTGCATTTCATGTAGTTCCTTGTTTACCATGTAAATGAGAGGTGTGTCTCACAGGCGTACCTGTGATATACACCTTATTTCATTTCTCTTTTGCTGGTTTACGCGTCTCTATGGTGAACGATGGGCAATATTCACATTTGGACTGGTAAAGGTGCCCCCATATTTGCATAGAAAAGTTGCCTTCGCTTGACCCCCCCCACCCTGCATAATAAATCCTGCGTACGAGCCTTCTGTACTCTAACGAACAATCGAGGCTACGGTGCAGCAGTTTTCTCCTGAGACACCGCACTAGTACATAGAGACAAACATAGGCGGAAAACATCATGAGAAGCCACAACGACGACGTTGTTCGACGATGGTTGATCGCCTGGCAAATGAAGATTCATGAGCGAGTTCGTTAAATCGTCTTTAGTTGCACATTCAATTTAGCTTTGCACATTGCAAGGAGAACAAGAACAAAGGAATGGCAAGCGTTTTCATCATCATCATCATCATCAGCCTAGTTACGCCCACTGCAGGGCAAAGGCCTCTCCCATACTTCTCCAACTACCCCGGTCATGTACTAATTGTGGCCATGTTGTCCCTGCAAACGTCTTAATTTCATCCGCCCACCTAACTTTCTGCCGCCCCCTGCTACGCTTCCCTTCCCTTGAAATCCAGTCCGTAACCCTTAATGACCATCGGTTATCTTCCCTCCTCATTACATGTCCTGCCCATGCCCATTTCTTTTTCTTGATTTCAACTAAGATGTCGTTTACCCGCGTTTGTTGCCTCACCCAATCTGCTCTTTTCTTATCCCTTAACGTTACACCCATCATTCTTCTTTCCATAGCTCGTTGCGTCGTCCTCAATTTCAGCAGAACCCTTTTCGTAAGCCTCCAGGTTTCTGCCACATATGTGAGTACTGGTAACACACAGCTGTTATACACTTTCCTTTTGAGGGATAGTGGTAACCTGCTGTTCATGATTTGAGAATGCCTGCCAAACGCATTCCAGCCCATTCTTATTCTTCTGGTTATTTCAGTCTCATGATCCGGATCCGTGGTCACTACCTGCCCTAAGTAGATGTATTCCCTTACCACTTCCAGAGCATCGCTACCTATCGTAAACTGCTGTTCTCTACCGAGACTGTTAAACAATACTTTAGTTGTCTGCAAATTCATTTTCAGACCCGCCCTTCTGCTTTGCCTCTCCAGGTCAGTGAGCATGCATTGCAATTGGTCCCCTGAGTTACTAAGCAAGGCAATATCATCAGCGAATCGCAAGTTGCTAAGGTATTCTACATCAACTTTTATCCCCAATTCTTCCCACTCCAGGCCTCTGAATACCTCCTGTAAACATGCTATGAATAGCATTGGAGATATCGTATCTCCCTGTCTGACGCCTTTCTCTATAGGGATTTTGTTACTTTCTTTGTGGAGGACTACGGTGGCTGTGGAGCCGCTATAGATATCTTCCAGTATTTTTACATATGGCTCATCTACACCCTGATTCCGTAATGCCTCCACGACTCCTGAGGTTTCGACTGAATCAAACGCTTTCTCGTAATCAATGAAAGCTATATATAAGGGTTGGTTATATTCCGCACATTTCTCTATCACTTGATTGACAGTGTGAATATGGTCTATTGTTGAGTAGCCTTTACGTATTTCTGCCTGGTCCTTTGGTTGACAGAAGTCTAAGGTGTTCCTGATTCTATTTGCGATTACCTTAGTAAATACTTTGTAGGCAACGGACAGTAAGCTGATCGGTCTATAATTTTTCAAGTCTTTGGCGTCCCCTTTCTTATGGATTAGGATTATGTTAGCGTTCTTCCAAGATTCCGGTACGCTCGAGGTTATGAGGCATTGCGTATACAGGGTCGCCAGTTTCTCTAGAACAATCTGACCACCATCATTCAACAAATCTGCTGTTACCTGATCCTCCCCAGCTGCCTTCCCCCTTTGCATAGCTCCTAAGGCTTTCTTTACTTCTTCTGGCGTTACCTGTGGGATTTCGAATTCCTCTAGGCTATTCTCTCTTCCACTATCGTCGTGGGTACCACTGGTACTGTATAAATCTCTATAGAACTCCTCAGCCACTTGAACTATCTCATCCATATTAGTAACGATATTTCCGGCTTTGTCTCTTAACGCACACGTCCGATTCTTGGCTATTCCTAGTTTCTTCTTCACTGTTTTTAGGCTTCCTCCGTTGCTGAGAGCCTGTTCAATTCTATCCATATTATAGTTTCTGATGTCCGCTGTCTTACGCTTGTTGATTAACTTAGAAGGCTCTGCCAGTTCTATTCTAGCTGTAGGGTTAGAGGCTTTCATACATTGGCGTTTCTTGATGAGATCTTTCGTCTCCTGCGATAGCTTACTGGTTTCCTGTATACCGGCGTTACCACCGACTTCTATTGCGCACTCCTTAATGATGCCCATGAGATTGTCGTTCATTGCTGCAACACTAAGGTCCTCTTCCTGAGTTAAAGCCGAGTACCTGTTCTGTAGCTTGATCCGGAATTCCTCTAGTTTCCCTCTTACCGCTAACTCATTGATTGGCTTCTTGTGTACCAATTTCTTCCGTTCCCTCCTCAAGTCTAGGCTAATTCGAGTTCTCACCATTCTATGGTCACTGCAGCGTACCTTGCCGAGCACGTCTAAATCTTGTATGATGCCAGGGTTCGCGCAGAGTATGAAGTCGATTTCATTTCTAGTCTCACCATTCGGGCTCCTCCACGTCCACTTTCGACTAACCCGCTTGCGGAAAAAGGTGTTCATTATCCGCATATTATTCTGTTCTGCAAACTCTACTAATATTTCTCCTCTGCTATTCCTAGAGCCTATGCCATATTCCCCCACTGACTTGTCTCCAGCCTGCTTCTTGCCTACCCTGGCATTGAAGTCGTCCATCAGTATAGTGTATATTGTTTTGACTTTACCCATCGCCGATTCCACGTCTTCATAAAAGCTTTCGACTTCCTGGTCATCATGACTGCATGTAGGGGCATAGACTTGTACCACCTTCAATTTGTACCTCTCATTAAGCTTCACAACAAGACCTGCCACCCTCTCGTTAATGCTATAGAATTCCTGTATGTTACCAGCTATTTCCTTATTAATCAGGAATCCGACTCCTAGTTCTCGTCTCTCTGCTAAGCCCCGGTAACACAGTACATGCCCGCTTTTTAGCACTGTATATGCTTCTTTTGTCCTCCTAACCTCACTGAGCCCTATTATATCCCATTTACTACCCTCTAATTCCTCCAATAACACTGCTAGACTCGCCTCGCTAGATAGCGTTCTAACGTTAAACGTTGTCAGGTTCAGATTCCAATGGCGGCCTGTCCGGAGCCAGGTATTCTTAGCACCCTCTGCAGCGTCACAGATCTGACCGCCGCCGTGGTCAGTTGCTTCGCGGCTGCTGGGGACTGAGGGCCGGGGTTTGATTGTTGTATTCATATAGGAGGTTGTGGCCCAGTACTGCACCAGGGTGGCCAATCCTGCTCTGGTGAGAGAGTGCGTTACCGGTTCTGGTCACCGGGATCAGGCCGCACTCCAGGCCTGTTTGTGCAATTTTCTCAACACACGTTTTTTTTGTATTTTCCGGTGGAGAATTGCGCTGCACCGGGATTTGAATCACGGTCCTTTTGCACTGGAGACGGATACTCTACCGTCCCCGCAGGAGTTAAATTAAAAATTGGAGAATGGGGTTTTGCGTGACAAAACCACTTTCTGATTATGCACGCCTTAGTGGAGGACTCCGAAAATTTCGACCACCTGGGGTTCTTTAACGTGCACCAAATTCAATTCTAAGTACACGGGTGTTTTCGCATTTCGCCCCCATCGAAATGCGGCCGCCGTGGCTGGGGTCCGATCCCGCGACCTCGTGCTCAGCAGTCTAACACCATGACCACTGAGCAACCACGGCGGGTCCCGCATTAGTTGTACGCCTCATTTAACCTACAGTGGTGCCCAATTTGATCAGTCAAGGTGGGCCAATCTGAGCTCGGTTATACCGCATGGATGGCACTCGGCTAGAGAACCTGGTATTTATAACCTGCACATGTGTGGCCACACATAATTGAGGATATATAATTTTTTTTAGGAGGGTTTACGTACAGTGATAAAATGAAGGAAAAGACATTAAAAAGAAAGAAAAAAGAGGGGAAAAGAAAGGAACATAACTTGTGATTTGAACTCGTGATCCTTCAATGTTGCCCGGAAAGGTAGCTCAGTCGGTTGGTTCGTCAAGCCAGCGGTTACTTTCAAACGCCATAGCTCCTGCTCCAAGACTCATACTTATGTGGAAAGGGGCTGGTGTTGTCCGCGACAGTCGAGACTGAGTGGTTGGAAGGCATAATTTCTTGGAAAAATGGCCGCCAGAGGAGCAGCGTGAACTCGAGCGGCTTTGGAGACTAGGAAAACTGCCTTACAATATTTAGACTTGAGGGGAAGCTTCGTTAACAAACTATAACACGGCAATCAGCACTCGAATACGACGAGAGAAATTATTGAGACGTGGAAAATTCCCTTGAAATAAATCTGGTTTGCGAGACAAATGCTTGTATGTATTGAATCTCTTAAAAGATGAGGGGGGAAATATGCGCTCACCGAGAGGGCATCTTCAGCACGAGACCACCACCAGGCTCCTTACGGGGATGTGGAGAGCTTCGCGGCCGGAACGAACCCTCCCCTCCCCGCCGGCCAGGCGTGGAAAACGCGCTTTCCGATCGCTCAAGGTTGCGCAGGAATAGTATAGATCTAGTGTCTAGGAAAAGCTTTCACAGGTGCGAGGGCGGCACGCATAGCGTGGGAATCTAGCCGCCGGAATAGCTATCTTCGAGAGCTATTCTATATTATATTATATTATACTTCGAGAGCTATGACTGATGCTTTTCTATATATATGTATTCATCTCATCTATGCGATCGCATGCGCGCGCTATATCTTTGTCTCTGCGTGTAGTAGTTAAGAGAGCCAGTTTAAGGGCGGAGAAGAGGGAAGGAAAGGAAAGCAAACTTGCAGCGCCGTGGTTTTAAAGCGCAACCGTGGTAGAGAAACGGAAAGATGATATAAGCATGCGTGGCCATGATACGCACACGACAAACTGCCTTACAATATTTAGACTTGAGGGGTAGTTTCATTAACAAACTATAACACGGCAATCAGCACTCGAATAAATTATAACCCTTATAATAATTGTAAATATTCATCTCATCTATAGGATCTAAAGCGCGCGCTGTTTCTTGCCTCTGCGTGTAGTAGTTAAGAGAGCCAGTTTAAGGGCGGAGAAGAGGGAAGGAAAGGAAAGCAAACTTGCAGCGCCGTGGTTTTAAAGCGCAACCGTGGTAGAGAAACGGAAAGGCGATATAAGCATGCGTGGCCATGATACGCACACGACAAACTGCCTTACAATATTTAGACTTGAGGGGTAGTTTCGTTAACAAACTATAACACGGCAATCAGCACTCGAATAAATTATAACCCTAATAATAATTGTAAATATTCACCTCATCTATAGGATCTAAAGCGCGCGCTGTTTCTTGCCTCTGCGTGTAGTAGTTAAGAGAGCCAGTTTAAGGGCGGAGAAGAGGGAAGGAAAGGAAAGCAAACTTGCAGCGCCGTGGTTTTAAAGCGCAACCGTGGTAGAGAAACGGAAAGATGATATAAGCATGCGTGGCCATGATACGCACACGACAAACTGCCTTACAATTTAGACTTGAGGGGTAGTTTCGTTAACAAACTATAACACGGCAATCAGCACTCGAATATAATCATAACCCTAATAATAATTGTAAATATTCATCTCATCTAAAGGATCTAAAGCGCGCGCTGTTTCTTGCCTCTGCGTGTAGTAGTTAAGAGAGCCAGTTTAAGGGCGGAGAAGAGGGAAGGAAAGGAAAGCAAACTTGCAGCGCAGTGGTTTTAAAGCGCAACCGTGGTAGAGAAAGGGAAAGGCGATATAAGCATGCGTGGCCATGATACGCACACGACAAACCACCTTACAATATTTAGACTTGAGGGGAAGCTTCGTTAACAAACTATAACACGGCAATCAGCACTCGAATACGACGAGAGAAATTATTGAGACGTGGAAAATTCCTTTGAAATAAATCTGGTTTGCGAGACAAATGCTTGTATGTATTGAATCTCTTAAAAGATGAGGGGGGAAATATGCGCTCACCGAGAGGGCATCTTCAGCACGAGACCACCACCAGGCTCCTTACGGGGATGTGGAGAGCTTCGCGGCCGGAACGAAGCCTCCCCTCCCCGCCGGCCAGGCGTGGAAAACGCGCTTTCCGATCGCTCAAGGTTGCGCAGGAATAGTATAGATCTAGTGTCTAGGAAAAGCTTTCACAGGTGCGAGGGCGGCACGCATAGCGTGGGAATCTAGCCGCCGGAATAGCTATCTTCGAGAGCTATTCTATATTATATTATATTATACTTCGAGAGCTATGACTGATGCTTTTCTATATATATGTATTCATCTCATCTATGCGATCGCATGCGCGCGCTATATCTTTGTCTCTGCGTGTAGTAGTTAAGAGAGCCAGTTTAAACGCGGAGAAGAGGGAAGGAAAGGAAAGCAAACTTGCAGCGCCGTGGTTTTAAAGCGCAACCGTGGTAGAGAAACGAAAAGATGATATAAGCATGCGTGGCCATGATACGCACACGACAAACTGCCTTACAATATTTAGACTTGAGGGGTAGTTTCATTAACAAACTATAACACGGCAATCAGCACTCGAATAAATTATAACCCTTATAATAATTGTAAATATTCATCTCATCTATAGGATCTAAAGCGCGCGCTGTTTCTTGCCTCTGCGTGTAGTAGTTAAGAGAGCCAGTTTAAGGGCGGAGAAGAGGGAAGGAAAGGAAAGCAAACTTGCAGCGCCGTGGTTTTAAAGCGCAACCGTGGTAGAGAAACGGAAAGGCGATATAAGCATGCGTGGCCATGATACGCACACGACAAACTGCCTTACAATTTAGACTTGAGGGGTAGTTTCGTTAACAAACTATAACACGGCAATCAGCACTCGAATATAATTATAACCCTAATAATAATTGTAAATATTCATCTCATCTATAGGATCTAAAGCGCGCGCCGTTTCTTGCCTCTGCGTGTAGTAGTTAAGAGAGCCAGTTTAAGGGCGGAGAAGAGGGAAGGAAAGGAAAGCAAACTTGCAGTGCCGTGGTTTTAAAGCGCAACCGTGGTTTTAAAGCGCAAGCGTTTTAGTACGCCAGAAAAGTAACATCACGTGTTATAAGGACGTTTTGCAGCAAAATACGTAAGTGCAGAGCCTGAATACGCTAGCAGATGACAGAAAACAATGTATTTCATGGAAGGGTGCTATAGCTTCCCCTTTGAAGTGAGTTGGTGGGTTGTGCCACCAAGTTCTTATTATCTTGCCTAATGTCCAGCCTGTCGTTTTGAAAGAAAATACACACACACAAATGATTCCCCGCATCAAACTTTGTGAACCACTACTGGGAACTTTGTTCTTGCACGACTCCATTTTTTGTGGTATCCCTACTTTCCTGCCACCAAAATTCCGATCCCGTCCGACTAAATTCTATTGAGGACATGTTTACTTTCCCCCTGCTATACCTGAAACCACGGGCTTCAAGGAGACCAGCGGAGCCTAAAGCGACAGCTGGGTAGATATCATCACATTCCAATAAAACATGCTCCATCGTTTCCCTAGCTTTACCGCACCAAGCACTTTGTTCCTCGGTGCACCTCAGTTTATAACTGCGCACTCTAAAGCTTCCTCATCAAGCGGCTAAACGTAAGCAGCTTAAGAAGAGTTACCATAAATTGTTCCTTTCCTAATTTCGATCACCACAAAACTCCAGCGCTCGTGCTGGCGAAGGAACGAAGGGTGAACAGTCGTACTCAGCTCGCCCTAGAGACAGACGGCCACCGTAAATAAAGCCTCCATCTATTTTTCGACCGTCGTCGGCACTGAAGCTCACCGTGAAAATGAAGAATCATTTGGTCGATCTGTTTGCGAGGGTGACGAACGTTTGGTTGTCTGACTCCTAGGCCTATGAAAACGGAAAATGTCTTTTTACCAGGATGTACGTGCTCTACATACCTAGCTCCAGAGAGAGATTTATTAGAGCGCAGCGGCCTGACTACACCTACGGGGGCCGGCGCGGAAAAGCACGTTCGTACGCGCCTCACGCATGCGCAGATGGTGCAGGAGAGATCGTACGCGTCAAAATGCGGCGCGAGCACAGATATATAATGCTTACGCACCCCAAAAAATAGGGAGGCCCAACATGGCCGCAACCCTCCTGCTTCAGCCATAATTATCGTGATGGCTACGTTGTCCCCCGCTTTGATTTCCAGGAACTATTGAAATCAGCTTTGCCTTTCTTTAAAGTAACCTGAAACGTTAATTATGAGCCCATAGGGCGTCGAATTTGTAAGATGGTTCTGCGATTCAGGCACCCGCAGGCCTACTGGATGCGACGGCATAGCAACAACAGGATTACAGTTGCCAGAGGAGTATGCGTGCTGACCGACTTGTCTAGAACGCAGTTCGCCAATTCTCCCCATCACGACGTAAAAGCGACATTGCGCTTTTGGGGGGTTTCTCAACGGCGCATGTCGCCTTGTGATTGTGGCAGGCGGCACGCAACAAAGAAAGCACACGGAGTGAAAAACTGTTGTCTATAGCCGTCATTGTGCGCGATGTGAAGATACAGGTCACGTTTATTCTGTGTTTGTAACTTGGTTAAGATATTGTCACGGGTTTACTCTTTATGGTTTGTGAAACCTGTTAAATAAACAGAATCCTATTATTCTTTTATTTTATTTTCCAGTGGAAATTCAATATACGATGATGTTTATACTGTAATAAACATTTGCTGCCAATCCTACTGTAACTCGGTATGTTAACTTCAAGTTATCCTTACGTCAACGTTATTACAGTATTACTCACATATGTATAATTGTAATCCGATATGTATATATGGGCTCTGAACGTCGTATGCTGCCAATGTAAGGGTCTTGTGGGACTCGGTCAAGCTGCCTAGAGCAGCTTTTAGCCCTTAAGACCATCCAGAATTTCCTGGTGAAATAAACTTTGATTGATTGATTGATTGATTGATTAGTATAAAACTACTTACACGATGTATTTCCAAGGCCTACGTAAACAACAGTTGAGAGTCCCGAGAGGCTGTTACCACTTCGTCGTCTTCACTACCGTCGACATTGTGCTCTTTTCCCACCGTCAAACAACCCCTGGTGGAAGAAAGCACCGTCCCGGTGCTTCAGACGTGGCCATAGGTAAGGGCATAGTAAGGTTTAAGCCGAGAGGCGTGTACGACGTCAGGTGATGTGGAACCGGGTGGTATGATGTAGGTCACGGGGATTATATCGTATGTGACATTGGTCACTTGACGCAGAACGCGGTAAGGGCCTTTGTAACACCGAAGCAGTTTGTCGTAAAGCCCCACTCGGCGACATGGGGACCAAAGTAGCACATAGAGCACGGTAAAAAATATGTCACGATGGAGGCGATTGAAGTAAGCCTGCCGTTGAGATTGCTGCGATGGCATCAGACGAGTACGGGCAAGCTGGCAGCGCATGGTCAGCGTGGGCGAGGGCGTCGCGGGCATACTCGGTCCGCGCATCCCCTATCAAGGTGAGGGAAGTGTCCAATGGTAATTCAGTGTCATGATCGAAGACTAAGTGAAATCGGGAATACCAAGCATTATCGTGGCGCGATGAATTATATGTGAACGTGACATTAGAGAGCGGCAGATCGCAGTCCTTGTGGTCGGGTGAAACGTACTTAGACAGCATGCCAGTAATAGTCCGATTAAGGGGCTCAGTAAGGTCGCTGGTCTGGGGATGATAGGAGGTAGCCAGCTTGTACTTGGTCAAACATTAGCGCAGGATAATGGCGATGACTTGGAAGAGGAAAGTGCGGCCGCGATCAGTAAGGAGCTGTCATGGGGCGCCACGTACTAAAATGTAATCGAGGAGTAGGAAATCTACAGCGTCAGTTGCGAAGTTCGTGGGAAGTGCCCGAGCGATGGCATAGCGTATCACGTAATCAGTAGCGACAGCGATCCACCTGATGCCGGAGCTCGACTCGGGGAAAGGGCAAACGAGATTCAAACCCACACGAAAGAATGGCTCAGGTGGAGTGTCGATTGGCTGTAAGTAACCGGCGGGAAGCATTGCCGGCTTTTTGCGATGTTTACAGGACTTGCAAGCAGCTACATAGCGCCGTAAGGAGCGTGCGAGGCCGGACCAGTAGCCGCGGCGGCGCAGGCGGTCGTAAGTGCGAGCGCCAAGTGCAGCCAAAGCGTCATGAAGCTCCTGAAGCACGCTTGAGCAGAGGTATTGAGGAATGACAAAGAGAAGGGGAGGACATTCAGGATGAAAACTGCGTCGATACAATATCCCATCGTTGAGAACGAACCACCGTAATGACGGATCAGTAGGAGCAGATTCCATTCGGCTAACGACGGTCCTCAAAATAGCATCATGTCGTTGCTCGTTGGCCATATCCGAATGCTGGGAAATGGAAAGAACACTTGCGGAAGCGATCAGGTCGGAGTTGTCTGGTGTGTGTACAGCGTAACGGAACAAGCAGTCGGCGTCCTTGTCTAGGCGACCAGACACTACGAATGACTGTGATAGGGTAGTGAATGTTTCCTGTATATGATAAAGCATAGATATGTTGAGCCACTTTAGCCCTGAAATTTGGTGATGAGCGTCGATGTACGAAAATTTACGACCGTTGCGTCCAAACCGGAAAAGACATGCAGAATATTATTGACTCAATGAGATCAATAGGCCGACAATAAAAACTGCATCGCCCTTCAGTAAACGTCATATGGTACGCAAAATATAGCACTTCGTGCCACATTCAAAGCAAATCAAGGTAACACACAGTTAATAGGGGTCGTCTAGGTCACATGAAGGGCTTTTTAAACATCAGTAAGCAGCTTTTGCTTTCTAGGTTTTTTTTCATATTGTTACGTAGGAAGACGCAGACGAAAAGCTATATACAAGTATATTTACAAGGAAATACGCCGCACTTGGCCAAGAGGCAACGGCCCGCGCTAGCCTCTAATCGTCGTCGTCGTCGTCGTCTCCACACTGCTCGCCTCTTCGTAATCGCAAATACTATTCCGTAGCACTACCCCTCGCGGAAAAAGCGCCGTCCCGGAGCTACTAAAGGCCGTACCCGGAAGCAGTGTAGTGAGCCTTGAATCTACCCACGTGCACGACATCACTAGATTTCAGAGGAGAGGACGAGGTTGAACCCACAGAAGCAATTTCGTACGTCACAGGCGTCAGCTGGCGCAGCACGCGGTAGGGCCCTGTGTATCCTAAAAGGAGCTTCTCTGAAAGTCCGACGTGACGAGAGGGCGACCACAGGAGCACGAGCGAACCAGGCGCAAACTGTGCATCACGACGGTGGGCGTTGTACTGACACTGCTGAGTGGTTTGTGAGGCCGCCAGTCGAGCACTGGAAAGCTGGCGTTCATGGTCGGCGAGGGCGATGGCGTCGCGCGCACACTTGCTTGTTGAGATCGCAGCAGCAGGAAATGCCGTGTCTAGGGCCAAGGTCAGTTCTCGACCGTACAGTAGATAAAATGGAGAAAATCCGGCAGTTTCGTGCCGGGAAGAATTGTACGCGAATGTGACGTAACGAAGGGTAATGTCCCAGTCGTGGTGCTCCTTGGAAGCGTACTTCGACAGCATATCGGTAAGAGTACGCCCTGTCAAGCCATTGGCTTGAGGATCGTAGGAGGTAGTCAGCTTGTGCTGAATGGAGCAGGAACGCACAATGCCGGCGATAACTTTCGAGAGGAAGTTACGACCACGGTCGGTAAGCAGCTGTCGCGGGGTGCCATGAAGGAAGATATTGTGACGCAAGAGAAAGTTTGCGACGTCAGTGGCGCAACTGGTAGGCAGAGCCCGCGTGATAGCGTATCGGGTAGCGTAATCAGTTGCGACGGCTACCCATTTGTTCCCAGAGGATGACGTTAGAAGGGGACCGAGGAGGCCTAATCCACCACGAAAGAACGGTCCCACAGGGACGGTGATCGGCTGGATATGACCAGCAGGTAGCACTTGAGGTGTTTTCCGATGCTAGCAAGGATTAAAGGCAGCAACATAGCGTCGGACAGAGCGAGCGAGACTAGGCCAACAGTAGCGGCGGCGTTCGTACGTGCGGGTTACCCTAAGATGTCCTGCAGTGGGTGCGTCATGCATCTCAAAGAGCACAGTCTGTCGTAGATGTTTTGGCACGACAAGAAAATTAGAGCCGTCAGGGAGGAAGTTTCTTCGGTACAGAATGCCGCCCTGGAGGACATATCGGCGAACGGATGCGTCGGTAGGTGTAGAGCGCAAACGCTCGATGACTGCTCGCAGCGATAGGTCTCGGTACTGCTCATCGGCAATGTTAGCGAAGGCAGACACAGCGAAAATGTCGTTAGCGGTACTACTGTTGGCGTCGGCAGGCTCGTCGACCGGGTAGCGAGACAGGCAGTCAGAGTACTTGTGTAGTCGGACAGATTTGTAGATGACAGAATACGAATATTCCTGGAGGCGTAAGGCCCAGCGACCAAGTCTTCCTGTACGATCTTTCACTGAGCATAACCACCAAAGCGCGTCATGGTCTGTGACAACGGAAAAGGGTCGGCGATATAAGTATGTGCAGAACTGCACAACCGCCCAAACTAGGGCAATACACGCACGCTCAATGATGGAACAGTTGCGCTCCGAGAGTGAGAGGAGCCTGCTAGCGTAAGCAATAACATGGTCGTTGCCGCGCTGGCGTTGTACGCTGGCGGGCATCGTACGGACTTCGGTAGGCGCAGAAGGATCGAAATGGGCCAGAAAGGGAGGCGTTGTGAAAAGATCGATGAGATGCGAGTCTGCAGAGGCCTCGTTATCGCCCCACTGGAAAGAGGCGTCTTTTTTTTCAAAAGCTCGGTTAGTGGTCGTGCTATGGCCGCAAAATATTTCACGAAATGGCGAAAGAACAAACAAAGGCCGACGAAGCTGAGCACATCCTTGACACACTAAGGAACAGGGAACTGCGTAACAGCATGGATCTTGCCTCGGTCCGGTTGCACTCCTTTTGCGTCAACGAGATGTCCAAGGGCGGTAATCTGGCTACAGCCGAACTTGCACTTTGATGCGTTGAGTTGCAGACCGGCTCGGCGAAAAACGTCCAGGACTGCTGAGAGGCGCTCGAGGTGCGTAGCGAACGTTGGGGAGAATACTATAACGTCGTCTAAGTAGCACAGGCGCGTGGACTATTTGAAACCGTGAAGAAGGGAGTCCATCATGCGTTCAAAAGTGGCAGGAGCGTTACATAGACCGAACGGCATCACTTTGAATTGGTAAAGACCGTCGGGTCTCAAAAAAGCAGTCTTTTCACGGTCGAGACCGTGCACGGCAATCTGCAAGTAGCCGGAGCGAAAGTCAATAGAGGAGAAATAGCGAGCACCGTGGAGGCAGCCAAGGGCGTCATCAATCCGAGGTAGGAGATACACGTCCTTTTTGGCAACCCTGTCAAGGTGCCGATAATCCGCGCAAAAGCGCCATGAGCCACCCTTCTTTTTGACCAGTACAAAAGACACGCCCAAGGACTATATGACGGTTCAATAATGTTCTTAGCAAGCATTCTGCGAACTTTGGCGTGCATAACTTCACGCTCAGCCGGTGACAATGGATACGGGCAGCGATGAATACGAGGGGCATCGCCGGTATTAATGCGATGTTAAAGAGCTGTATTTTGTGCCAAAGGACGGTCGTTAAAGTAAAAAATATCGTACTAGGAAAAAAGAACGCGGTAGAGCTCAGGAGCGTGCTCGGGCGGAATGTCGGGAGCAATCATGTTCTGTAAGTCGGCGATGCTACAAATTGCCGACTGGGATGGTAGAGGAGGATCGGCTGCATTGTCGTCTACTGGAATGGATGCTACTGAGTGATCCTCGAATGAGCGAAGCTGGGCTAGAGACATCCCGCGTGGCAGCACTTGTGTCGTCAAGCCAAAATTGACCACTGGCAGGCCTACGCAATTCGCCGTAATAGATAAAACTGCATGAGGTACTGTGATCCCGGTTGTAAGGAGGACGTCTAGCATAGCAGCCGCGATGTAGTGACCATCGGGGACTGGTGGAATGACACTAAGTCGAGGTAAGTCAATGCCGAAGGTGGCAAGCGAACGAAATCGACGGAACTGAGGCGACTGGGGTGTGGTTCAGCGGGATCCAGAACAGGCAGGTCAATGTGGAGTGTACTGGCGGAACAATCGATCAGAGCAGACTGTGCGCAGAGGGAGTCTAAGTAGGCACTATAAGTAGACAGGGTCGGGGAACTCCAGCGACTGCGACAGTGCCGAGAAATGTGCCCGATTCGATGGCAGTGGCAACAAATGGGCTTGTAGTCAGCATTGCCCCATTCAGATGGGTTGCGGAAACGTGGTGGGTAAAAAGATGCGGGACGGGGCGGAATCGAAGAAGCCGGGCGGGTATCAGGGTGATGGGTCGAGCACATGGTGTGAAGAACCATGTTTTCGAACTCCTGGCGGACAACTGCTTGGGTCAGGGAAACCATTGGTGGGGCTGGAGTCGAAGGCAGCCGGATAGGCGGCCTCGATCTCACGCCGGACTATCCTGTTAACAGCGCCAGTAATGTTGGGACGAGGAGCGTCGGCACAGGAAGATGTCGCTGAGGTGTTGGGCAGCAGGGCAAACTGCTGGTCTATACGTCGGCTTTTAGCGAGTTCGAGGCGGCGGCACTCTTTTAAAACTGCATCCACCGTCGCCACGTTGTTGAAAACGTGAATGTTGAAGGCGTCATTGGCAATGCCTTTGAGGATGTGGGAAACTTTGTCTGACTCAGTCATGTGTGCGTGAACTTTGCGGCGCAGAGCCAAGACGCCCTTAATTTACCTGACTTAGGGCTCTGTTGACGTGTGCACATGGCCGGAAAGTGCCTTCAACGCGGCAAGTTAGTGACTGTAGGGTTGCCGAACCAGTTTTGAAGCTCTTGCTTAAGCGAATCCCAACTGGTGAGCTCATCTTTGTCCGTCCGAAACCAAACTCGAGGTGTGCCACCGAGGTAAAAGACTACGTTGGTGAGCCTGACAGTAGGGTCCCACCGTTTATTGCGACTGACGCGTTCGTACAGGCTGATCCAGTCATCGACGTCATCCCCATCTTTTCCCGAGAATACGCCAAGATCACGGGGAGCGGGGAGAGTGCTGTAGGTTGTCGAAGTGGCAGCAGGTGTCGGAGCCGTAGTCGAGTTGTCGTCGCCTGGAGCCATGAAGGAAGGCTCAAAGTACCGTCCACTGCGAAGCTCCGTGACGAGGTAGAGGGAACGTCCACCTCCACCAGATATGTTACGTAAGAAGAAGCAGAAGAAAAGCTATATGCAAGTATATTTACAAGGAAATACGCCGCACTTGGCCAAGAGGCAAGAGCCCGCGCAGGCCTCTAATCATCGTCGTCGTCTTCGCACTGATCGCCTCTTCGTGATCGAAAATAATGTTTCGTAGCAATATAAAAGCGCGGAGTTCTGGAGGGGCTTGTGCTCCTAGGAATTTCATAAAGGATTTCGCCGCAAATATTCAGGCGGTGGCGTTCACTCATTAGTTTTTCTTGTTGGATGTAAGCAAGGTGCACATTACACGTAAGAAAACATTCTAAGGCTCTGTCTCGCATACGTGGGACACTCATGATTATATCTCGAACAGAAAGTCACCATAAATTTACCAACGTTTTACCCATTAAATAGGCGTCACAAAGTTTTGCATGAATGAATAAATGCCAACCTTTTGCCTACATTTCGGTGCACTGTAAATCGGGCAAAATATAGTGTGTGCTTTCCCCATTTCGTTGCATGCAAATACGTTGTATGCCTGCGTTCAAGGTAACATCCGTCATTATGACATCTGCTTGTGCAAGCGACATCGAAACGCACGAAATTTCATCACAATGTCTTTTATTGCGAGAAAATTACTTGGGTCATTGCGCGTTCCCCCGTCATCAGAAAGCTGCCGCGGCGGCACAAACGCCGCGGCAGGAAAACGGCACACAAATTACGTCATCTTCATGTAACTAAAGAAAACTTGGACGTGGTAAGGATTCGATCCTCATCCCCACCAGAAACTGCGTGGCACAGCTCACTCTCCACTGCGCCACGGTTGCATTGCGTGCCCGTTGCAAAAGGCAACAGGGATGAATATTCTCACGTAGTTGTGACGGTGAAGGAGCGAGCAAAACCGTGAATGAGGAAACATTCGTTTTTTTTTTGCGGGGGGGGGGGAGGAGAATCTTGCCCTCAAAATACCGGCTACACTCAAAGAACAGTGATAGCGGCGAACACAGTCAACGATCGTCGAAATTCTGATCAGCGGGTTAAGCACGTCATCTGGTATAGATGAGTCGTCGAATGTTCCAGGGTAATGACCCATTCCCGTGTGTCTTCCAGTAAGTACTACACAATTCGCGCCATGCATACATGCAATCACATGATACAAGGTTCGGTGACCAGAGACAGCGAATAGAACCATGGATAAGATCGGAGAAACTTCCGATACATGCAGGCGCGTCCTGCGACGAGCGATAGCATTTGTTAAACGGCGAAACACGGTCACCCGATAAGGTTAAACAAGTAGCCTACAGCTGTCGACATATTGGAGGTTGTGCACGTGTTGGGCTTCACCTGTTGGGGTATTCACTGTGCATGACAGGACATGTGTTACTGTCAGCACTATGAAGTTTTAATTGTCCTAATTTGAATCGCACGCGTCCATATATTATCAGGCGACACGGCAAAGCGGGGCCGGAGGCGCCATTTCACTGCAGGCGAACTACGAGGCCATCGAAGCGCAGCAAACCGTGCGAAGCTAGCTGCTGCAGTGAGCACACATACACTCCCCAAGTTCCCGACAATGTGAAAGGCAGAGAGAGCAGCTGCGGAGCGAGCTCGAAGAGCTGCAGCGGCTGCATCGAGGCAACGTGCACTACGCAAGTTCCTCACGAGCTGTGAATCGGCGAACATGGCGGTGCAGAGACCAAGGCGGCAGCAGAGCCAGCGAGAACCGGAACAGCGGTGACAACAGCATAGAACTGTGCGAATTGAGCTACGCCAAGTACGCAGCGACAAGTAATGCTTTCCCATTTACACATCAGAACAATTGCGTATGTGCATCCATAGTTTTAAGAGATGTAAGGACAACTAGTTCAGAAAACACATGGAAAGCGTGCCAAATTGGCACGCTTTCCATGTACACTGTTCGCGCTTTTCTTGCACGTTTTTTTGCACATTTGCACGCTTTTCAATGGAACGCGTGCAAAAGACCAATATCTTTCCTGCTAAGTGTTGCTTTAAAGGTGTTATGTTTTCATTAAAGCTAAAAAATTAGAAAGATTCAAACTCCTAAGTACGTTAACATCTACAACTATTATAAAGTATAGTAAACAATTGAATACATACAAATTGGCAAATTCAAAGTCATGCAAAAACATTGACACTTACCTTGACAAAAGCTCAGGCGGGCTTTCCTGGAATAATAAGAAATTGTGAAGTGCATTGCGGAGTATTTCGTATTTGCGGCTAGATTAGCGCAAGTGCTCGGCCTAATGATTTAAAGATGCTATAGAAGAATGTTCAAATCTCGTTCGCAAAAAAAAAAAAAAGAAGAGTGAGAACTGCAAATCTCAAGGGGACCAACCAGCCTATCGTTTCTAGCAGTCTTTCACTCAACCAGTATCAATGTCAATAACAATACCTTTTGGTGTGGAGTGCGCAAAAGAAATGGCCTAAATCGAAAATACCTATCATTGGGGTTTCCATCGTTCCAAAAAGCATACCCCTCATAACTTCCGTGCGTTTTCTTTAACATTTATTTTCAGTTCAGAGGGTAGGGGACAAAAAACGATCTACGAAGGAACACAATCTCAGGCATCCAGCGTTCGCAACCTACTCTGACTCCGTTCACAGAATTTCAAATCATTAGCAATGCGTACATCATGCATTATATCCCAGGAACGTTTCATGGGCAATCGATTCCAAGATTGTCGCCACTTTTGATCGCTTTTTTGTTGCCACTTCATGATCGCCGCATTTTTGCCTTTGTTACTCGTACAGTAAGCGTTGTTAGCGTTATAAGGGAAACGCTGATTCTAGAATATCCGCATAGTTCTCAACGCTTTACAACATCCAAGCGGCCACAGCAGTTGCATAGGAGAGAATCAAACGACTAAACCGCTGCAGCATTGCGGAGTGACAAGAATACGCTGCTGTCTCCGCCATTTTGCCTGTTTATTTCACGGCAAATCTGCTACTGTCTAGTTCGAGATTTTTCTTGACTTGCTCACGAAAAAAAAAACTGCAGTCGAAAAAGGGGTTTGTTTATCAGTTCGTGCATAACACAATTTCGTTTTGTGATATATTCAAGTTACTATCCGAAGCTATTATGTCTGTAGGTGGGCGCAAATCGTACCTCAAGAAAATTCTCACATATGTTATTGCAATAGCAATTATATGGAAACTCCAGGCTCATTTCCGCTGTCACCATGATCGTCCGTATAAAGTCCAAGCACGATAACATCGTTGCCGCGTGCCGTATGCTGTGTGTTCGAGCTAAATCTTTCGAGGGTTAGTCAATGATCGCGGCTGAATCTCGCGCGCGCACAGAGGAGGAAAGGGGAAGGAAACACGCCGTCTTCTGTCACGCGCGAGGCACCGAAAGGAGGGGAGGTACGAGGGAGGAGGGGGGGGAAGGGAGGGGGAGTGGACGCATTTAACTGCCTCGTACAGCGCCGGCCGCTCGTGTGCTCAATCTTCAAAGCGAAAGTGCGCCGAGTGTTTGTAGCTTCGCATGCGCTGCGTCTTGCCAATTCCTAGTTTCTTCACTGTTTTCAGGCTTCCTCCGCTCCTGAGAGTATGTTCAATTCTATCCATATTATACTTCCTTATGTCAGCTGTCTTACGCTTGTTGATTAACTTCGAAAGTTCTGCCAGTTCTATTCTAGCTGTAGGGTTAGATGCTTTCATACATTGGCGTTTCTTGATCAGATCTTTCGTCTCCTGCGATAGTTTGCTGGTATCCTGCCTGCGTCTCTGATGCTTCATTCGCTTTGGAGCGAGCAGCAGCACGAACGTTAATTCGCTCGCTGCTGCTGCCGCGCCTCCCCATTCCCACATTTGGACACCGAGTTTCCGTGGTGACCGAGTGAGATGCGTTCATGTTTTCCTTTGTGCGTGGCACCGTGCTGGATAATTTAGTTGCTGAGACAATGTTTACAAGCTTATAAAGCCGATAAAACTACTACTATCCTTACTTCGCATAGCTGTCTACTAATTTGATATCGCATTCTATGCTTCGCCTTTCGGTTTAAACTGCGAAAATTTACTTCGAGAAGTTCAATTATTTCAATAACGTGCCTGCGCCAGGCATAGAGCCCATAAACAAACTACAGCTCTAAGACACTATGTTTGAGTTCACACGTAACAGAATTATGTTGTCTCCTGTATTCGAATTGCCTTCCGATGCTATCATGTCTGCAGGTTCTATTTATATCGTACTTTACGAATTTTCTGACAGATCTTGTTTTGAGGAATTCATTAATTTCAATAACGCCTTGCGCTAAGCGGAAATCCTACATGAATGACAATGTGTGCTGTGATAACTGCTCCGCCACCTAGCGGCCGCGGCCAATCAGACAGGCCTCCTCAAGCTGCAGCTGCGAAAGGACTTTCTCTTTAGGTTTCCGCGTAAAATATTTATTGTATCTCACAGATTCCTTTAAGGATCCGAAGTTATCACTTCAGAAGCTTGTGTGTAAGTCGTACGTTAATTGTACGCATTGCCTCACCTATTCATGTTTTAAACATTGATTTAATTCAAAGAGGCACTTGCGCTTGGTGGATGGCCTAGAAAAATGAGGATGTACGCTACACTTATGCACATGTCCGTGTGTGTGTGACGTAAATCGCTTGTGGTGGTGTATCTTTTCTAACACCGTCTAACATCAGTTGATGTTTTGGTAGTTGTTTAACGTCCGCACCAGTTTCGCTGTACATTCAATTTCGCAGAGTTGAATAGTGGCGGATTTATCTTTAACATATTGGCATATAAATTGTCACGATACTGACCCTCTTAGTCTTTGCTTTGCACTATTCAGGTATTGCAAGGAGTCCCCGCGTCACTTCTAATAGCGTTCATCAATAGAAGATAGGGAGCGCGGCGGGTAAAGTAATGTGTACACGGACTAATGACCTATCAAACTGTTTTCGCTTTGGATTATACGTCATACCAATGCACGACTGATGAGGTGCGAGGCGAAACTATGGCTTCGATTCCCAGCGATCAACGCCAGCATAACGTCCAAGGTCGATTCAAATAGGCCGTGAAGCTTCTGGCGAAAACCGGTCGAGAGGCATTTCTCCCCGTCATCAACAACGGCGGTTACGGGCTGTGGTTATGGGAGCAGCAACTGAAGCAGGACTAGGCGCAAAGGGAAGATACGTTATAAAAAAAACCGGTTCTTTGCATAAAAAACTGACGTTAGCTGAAGTTACGCGAGCACCACCACCACCGCAAGCAACGTGCGTCCCACGCGCACGAACATGTGCGGACGTGCAACATACATCCTCATTCTTCTATTATGTCCGGGAAGCGCAAACGGCTTAATAATTGGAAGGCCCTAACTGGCTCATGAGGCGGCAAATCCACCGTTGGTGGCGTGACCACACGATGGTGCGAAATGACTACGAACCCCGGACCTTTGATAAACTCGAACGCAGGATGTCTTATGTTAATTAGGGCAAACAGTTAGGATTAGGATAGAGTTAGTTAAGCTAATCGAATTCTGAAAATTTAGTGGAAGTCGAATCCGCTACCTTTGCAGCTAATAGGGCTAAGCTTACTAGGACACCGTTCATAAAGATAGCGTTAATTAATTCAGGCGAAAACACGACCTGAGTTGGCAGTCGGACCTTTGGTGGGTGTTGAATTCACGACCTGTGGTTTTAATAGCGTCATAGTAAAATAAGGTAGTGTTAATTAAGGATTCGAATCCACAACATGTCTTGGGGGAGTCGAACCCTTTACCTTTGGTGGGAGTCGAAGCCACGCCCTTGCGTTGTGGCAAAATTTATACGCGCGGTGGTCGCAATGCTTTTGCATTCGGCCACGTAAAGGTTCCTTTACTTTTTTGACTAATGTTAAAAACTTAATTGCTTCAAATAATGCGTAAAGTACGACTTACACACAAGCTTCGGATTCTAATTCCAATATAGTGAATACATAAACCTGTTACGCGGAATCTGAAAAACAAACCACTTTGCAGCTGCCGTTTCACGTCTGTGTGATTGCCAGTTGGCACTACGTGACGTTACGGTTAGAACAACCTACATCCTCCTTTTTGTAGGTCCTGCACATAGCGCAAGTAATTTATTAAAATAATTGAATTTCTCAAAGTAAAATGCGTTAGTAATTTCTTGAAGTACGACTTGCACACATTTGGCAGACATTACAGCATCAGCTTGAAATTCCAATATACAAAAAAAAACATATCCAGCGCGAAGCCTTACAGGTGTCGTTTTGTTTCTGGCGCTCCGCCGGGCACAAGTGCATTATTGAGCAAATTGAACTTCTCAACGTTATAGAAATATATTGCGTTCATCTGGGCTGTGCACAAAGTTTGGCTCGCTCCTCTATGGATATTCCGCAATTTGGCCGCCACTCCCATCTACTGGATGTAAGCCTGTAATGAATTTATGCATCAAAAGCATACGCAGCAAAACTAAGTGCTATCAGCAAGTAAGAGTTTCTGTTATCATAATAATCGTTATCCTGAGGGTGCTAAATTTAGAGAAAGAAATGATGGGAGCGCATGTGGTTTCCTGTTCTCCGATGGAAATGCATATCTTCGAAAGGAATTTAACGCGTCAGAAGACTTTACTAACATCTCCTCACAATCGCTGAGGCATCCAAATTGTGAATCACATTTATATGCTAGCAGTTGTTACCGAAGTGGGAGAATTTTACACCCACGCATCATAATTTATACTAGTACCAAACCATGCCGTCTGCTTCCTTGAGCTTGTACAATGGCTGCACTTTCGAAGTAGCTTCTGCAGGAAAACATGGTTCTCGAGCAGAGCTTATATCGTACGGTCGCTACGTGTCGCCTTTTTCCAGACACTGCGCCCTAATATAATTAGCCGTAATTGGGACGCGTCATGCGCCTCACGGTTACTCTGGTTAAGCTACGCCGGCAAAAGTGCACTGTCTACAGTGGAGCGTCGCGTCGCAGATCGCGTGACAGATGGCGTTCTGCGGGCGTTGACGCGGCGGGCGTTGGAAGGGGACATCTGGTGACGACGCCGCTAGACCAGAGCCCATCGCGACCTGGAATGTCGGACCACTAGCCCTTGGCCTAGAGTTAAGGTACATTGAGAAAAGTGCGGTGATTTTGCGCCTTCGGCAATGGAAACTCGCTCGTTCACTGCGCGCATAGCCTCACGCGCTGCGGCAACAGCGGGCAACGTTGAATGCGCCGAAGTAATCGCTGCTGCTGCTGATGATTATCTATTGACATCCCATTTTAAATTAGGCAGTGACAAATAGATACATAACCTGCTCGATTTATTCAGCTATAGCGTATATGTTTTTCATTCTAGCATTGTTGGACACGAGTACTTTTTTTTTAATTTCTCTATGTATCTTTTAACGCAACGTACGCATTTAATGGATCCTCTCGTATTTATTCCCTCTTTCTTTTTTCATCAATACTCTATAGTTACCTTGCCAATCTCGACTGCTGACCGATTCATGTATCCGTTCAAGGTGAACGTTGCCTCCAGATCTCACTGAGTACACCATAACCATAAAGAATTCCATAACGATGGACTGAGCGGTTTCCGGATTTTCGCTGCAGCCTCCACGTGACTCATCGACTAATGACGATAATTTATTGCATCCCCTTAGAAACTGGGCACTGACAAGTAGTCCCCTAGCCTGCTTGAGTAACTCAGGTGTGCTATACATGCTTTTCATTCTTGTGTTATTGTATACATATCTTTAATCTATCTTCTCTTCCTCAATATTTCTCTTCCACATTATACCCTTGCTTATGCTTGTAACGGATCCGGTTGTGTGAATCCCTTCCCTGGATTTTTCCACCGATACACTAGACGTCTCTTGCTTAATTCGAGTGGTGACCGGCTGATGTTTTCGTCCACTTTTATTGCAAGCGCTTCTGGAAGGTGTACGTTACCTATTGGTCTCATTGAGTGAATACATCCGCATTGAATTAGGATATGCTGAGAGGTCTCCTGATTTTTGCTGAAGCATACGCATTCCTCATCGAATGGAGCATATTTGCTCCCGTATGTTTGTTGCCCTTAGGCAACAAGCTCCAGCCTCAAATAGCAAAGTTCTTCACTTCGTGTTATTGTACAGACATTCCCTTTTAATTTCTTTCTTCTTATTCTTGCAAATATCCCGGATTATATTTGTTTTCATTCTTTGCATCCAATTCACTGTCTCTGTTTCACTCACTTTCTTTCTGATGACTCCTGCTTGTCGATTGACACTTTTCCAATACCCTGCACTTGGCTGCCAACTTTCTTGACCATTTGCTCTATTCTGTGTCCACCCTTTTCAGCCAAAGATACTTGTGCATTTGAGCCACCCATTTAGTGGCTATCTACCTCAGTCTTCCTGACTTCCTGAGTCATTAATCACAACCTATTTTGCTCCGCGCTTCTTACTTCAAACACGGTCTCACCCATGTAACCTTGCACGGCATTATGTATGGTTTTGCCGTGGGCTCCCAAAGCGAACCGTCCTACCAATGTTTGGTTAACTTCTATCCTCTCCGTGATATTCGATTATGAGCACAGAATGACGTTTTCGAACGTGAGTGGTAGCATCATTACTCCTTTCCTTTCCAGATTCCACGCGCCATGTCATATTTATTCTGGCCCAACAGTGCTCTGGGTTTCAGTATTGCCGCATTACGCTTCCCCTTTAGTTTCGTATTCTCTTCGTGGGTGCTTGAATAAATGTTTCCTTCGTTTATGTGTACGCCAAGGTAGTCATGTTGTTTGACTATGGGTAGGACATGTTGTTTAATTGACACCACGTAATTGCTCCTGTCTTCATTAAAGTTCATAATTCTCGATTTCGCTGTGCCAAAGACCAAGATTTGTGTCCGCGTTGCCACACATTATCAAAAGTTTCTGTAAACCTCTTGCATTATCCGCAAGTTGTACAATGTCATCCACATATATCAGTCCTGGGACCTTCTGTAGCACCATTGATTGATTATACATCCATGATAGATTAATCCATAATTCGCTATTTTCCGGTCGTCTTTATATGCCCTTAACATGAAGCATGAGCAAGCATAGAGACGGAGGACATTCTAGCTTCTGTCCTTGGTGGATTCGACCGTTACGTTTTCGATCTTCCCATGGACTTTTTACTCCGTTGTCTCTGTATATATCCCGCAGCAGCTCCATGAAATCTTCATCTATGCCTTCGTTCCTGAGAATACCCCATAACCAGTTGCTGTTTACGTTGTCGTAGGCTCCCTTAATATCATGAATTCCTATCCATGATCGTCTATTCTGAGCTACTCAGATCTCTATGGATTTAATTAGTACAAACATAGTATCCCCTAAGCGTCTGCCTGGTCTACTCATTCTGTAGTTCGCCCAGTGTCCCATTTCTTTCCACTCGCTTCGAGAGTTCTAATTTTACGGTTTGAATTGCCATTCTATATATCACCCCCGTTACTGTAACTGGCCTGCACGGGCATGTGCTATCCTTATCACCTTTGCCTTTCTAGATGAGGTTCATCTGGATTCCACTCCTTCTAAGCAGAATTTTCTTCGTTTTAGACACCTACTTAATGAAATTAGTTAACAGTGCCTTGCTCTTCGGACCGAAGTTTTTAATTAGTTCTATTGGCATTTCATCGGGCACTGCGGTGGTATTTTATGGCACATATTCTGATTTTCTCTACTAGAAGCTCGGCATATTAAATTTGGAACTCTCAGTATTCTCTGTTTTTACTGGATCTGTTTGGGTCCGAACTACCCTCTCTTTTGTGCCGAAGTTATCCCTAATGACGTCTCTGATCTACTGCAGTGCATCGTCTTCTTCTAAGATGTTACCGTCGTTCCGCCTTCCAGTAGTTTGCGAATATTTAGTAGGGGCTCCGAGTGCTTTTACATGATTCCCGAATATATTTGGGGTGCCGTTGTCTCTCCTGCGAATGTTTTGCACACAACGTTCTCTTGCGCTTTTAATTTTCTCTTTCTCTTCACTTTCCCCCTTTTCTTTTCTCGGTATTTCTCTAAGGAGCACCTCTTCTTCGTGTAATCACAGCTTTTTGGCTTCTCAAAGGTCCCGAGACGCCTGGTTACACTCTTCTATGTATTGCTTTATTTTCTTCTTTCTCCACTCACATTATTTCCACCTTCCAATCCAACAATTTTTTAGCCATCCCTGTCATCTCCCGCTGCATAACGACTACCAGTTCCTTATATTCCAAGGCTGTTGTAGGAAACGCCTTCATTTCCTCCTTTGCGTTATTTTTTATCTGTTTTATATGCATTTCACTCAGTTTGGAAATTCTGATGGTATTGATTCGTGTTTTGTATCAGTACCTCTCCCACATTGTAAAGGTAAACGTCTAGAATTGCTGTCCAGGCTATATTTTCCTAGTTCATTTCATTGCTCACACGTTCATAAGAACGACAATATTCCCAGAAAATGAGGTATTCATCAAGGTAGAGAATGCACCATGTGGCTTAGGGGCTATGGTGATGCGCTGCTAAGCACGACGTCGAGGGTTTAAATTCCGCCTACGGCGGCTGCACTTCGATGGCAGTGAGATGCAACAACGCCCGTGTCCTGCTTAGAGCTTTCGACCGCTGGTGGTCAAAACGACATTCCTCACATCAAATCGTAGTTGTGCTCGTATTAGCCCGGAATTCAATTTAGATGCGCAACTATTTTACTAAAGCAGGGTGGGGGGGGGGGGCGCTAGCGAAACATCCGGAAAAGACCCAAGGAATAGCCGAAACAAACATTGCTTGGCTCACTGCTAGTGCACTGTTGGATCAAAGTTTGCACATCTTTCAAGAAAAAGAAACTTTCAGCGCATTTCATCCTACAATACGGTATTGGAGGGTGATATTGCATCAGCTTATGGCAGTTGTTGGTGTAAAAGGGGTTGAGGCGCTCGTCCTGTGGCATTTTCTTTCTAGTGGCAACCATGTTCTATAAACGTTTATCAATGTATACGAATTCGAGGTTAGACGTATGCCATGCAATAATCCGAAAGTGTATGAGGAATGGTTATATTCATTTGTTTGTTCTCTTTACACGATTCGGTGCATCAGTCAGTTTTTAATTACCCGAAGTAATTTTGAATAAACTGCTTTGATAGACGACTTGAGTCCTTACCGGATCGGTGACATTGTAGTAGGTTATATTATGTGCAAATCCATCTTTATATTTGCCAGTTTTGTTAGAAGTCCAGCAGATATAACGACCTTCGTACCAGGTATTTGCTGAGGAAACTAGAAATAGTGGGTCATTGCCACCCAGAAGCTGTGAAAAGAGAATCCTATTGTCAAGATTATTGTGAGAGGAAGAACAGCGAGTTACTTTCGAAAAAAAATTATCATCTACGCAAATTTATAGCTTATGAACAATACCAGGTCCCAGTTATTGATCGGCCCAAACTATCATAATAATGCTTGCGGAATATAAATGCTGTCATGCTTAGTTAACTGAATATGTCATGGATCCTTAAAAAAGATTACCTAATAACAAGGTTTACAGCTAGTTGTCTAGCGAAATACTTTATTGAAAGTTGAATTGATTCCAACTCTCAAATTATGTTTGTTCATGAATAAATTTACACAAGAATTATTCTTGCTTCTGAGTGGCCTTACTGTGACCCTCAGGTATTGCGCCCAAATGGGTCCCTTTGTATATTCTCCAAATGCGTGTAAAACAAAATACAAGTAAGGCATTCATACAAAACTTGTGCGACTTAGAATTTAAAGACAGAACGCAGACGGAACATAGATGTATTATTTTTCGTTTGACTAGCCAAGTTCGACGCCCGCTGTTTGAAATCCTAGCTAAACTCACGTTCACGAAGCGGAAGCTATCACCTCATTGTTGCTTCTCTACTAGAAGCCACAGTCACGTTTTGCGGCAACCTTTAGAATGAGTATGTGTAAGCTAGATCAGCACTAATGAAAACAACTTGTAAATCATTATTTCGCATCAACAACAGCGAAATGTTGCGTTTTCGTCGCTGTTTGTGAAGACGGACAAGCAGTAGAATAAACGCTGCAAGCTCTACCATGTTGTGCGTCATCGGCTACGGTGCGAGATCGACGGCCGCACGTGCCGGTATTAAAGTGCAGTCGCTGGTTTAATGCACACGTTTATTATCTCAGGCGCACCGTTCTATGATTATCAAACTTAAATGTTTGATTTATAGTAAAGGAAAAGAAAACTATGTAGGATATAGCTACGTTGCAAGCTGAGTGAGCACAAAATTGTGGTTTAAGATCCCGGCTGCGTCGCCGCGTATCGATAAAGGCGACATGCAAAGATAAAAATTAAATTATGGGGTTTTACGTGCCAAAACCACTTTCTGATTATGAGCCACGCCGTAGTGGAGGACTGCGGAAATTTCGACCACCTGGGGCTCTTTAAGGAGCACCTGAATATCAGTACACGGGTGTTTTCCCATATTGCGCTGATCGAGATGCGGCCGCAGCGGCCGGAATTCAATGCCGCCACCTCGGGCTCGGCAGCGCAAAACCATAGCCACTGAGCAACCATGGCGGGTGACAATAAAAAAGAAAGAAGCCTGTGTTGTGGCGTTGTAGTGCACGTTAGTCCACGTGTGTGGTCACATCCGATCCAGTGCCCTCCACTATAGAGTCCTCCATAAAGTAGTTTTGGGACCGTTAAGCCGCATCTAATAATTGTTTTTAGCTTTGTTGCAAGGGACATAAGTACAAAAGAGCAGCACGGCATGGCTCTTGCGTTAGTTTGAACGCACACAGAACATTTGTTACTCGTCTTTCGAACTTAAACTGCATCAGTTGATATTTAGCAAGTGCTGAAAAAAGAACACCTATGCATTTCTCCAAAAGACGGGGCAGAAAGGGGAGAAACAATCGTTCCCATCTTTTGAAATGAATGCACGGATGTTCGTCTCTTGGCTTTAAATATCGTAGGAATTATATATATATATATATATATATATATATATATATATATATATATATATATATATATATATATATATATATATATATATATATATATGTTGCAGCGAAGCTATATATGGCACGTTCACCTATCGAGCCATGCAAGTCGAGATCTTCTCCCCGTTGGTCGACCGATCCCGAAGATAGTGCAATACCGGGCCTACCGGCGATGCAGGGTTCAAACACTTCGCCAGCTTCCAAACATAAGTTTATTATCTTAGTTCTAAATACACTTCGCTTCAGATATTAAGCTGATAAGAACAGATACTATACTTTGACCCTCGCCGGATATATGTCTACGTTCGCACCGCCTTCTCTTTGCCGGTAGTCGAAGCACTTGCGTATCTCCTTTCCTTTTCTTCCGATCTCCCGTGGTAGCGGTCCCGCATGCGTGCTGCCCGCAAGCACCACGAGACGGGGAAGAGATACGAACCATCCATGTGGCCGTGATTCCGCAACCTTTCAACGTTTCACTGGAGCAACAGCCACGTTTAAGAGGCAGCCTGTGGGGAACTGATTTTGTGTGCCCTTTTCTGTGTGTGTGACCGTTTCTGGTTTTCGAGGGACCTCGCAAGCAACACCGCACTGCGAAACGTGGAACAACGCACGATCGCCTTGGCTACGGTAGAGCAGTCTGTGTACTCGAAATGCGGTGAGGGCCATGCCATTTCTACGTGCCGGGGTTCATTATGAAAAGTATCGTGATGCGTTTTGAAACAATACTTGGGAATGAATACCCACCAGTGCGTCATCATTTTACCAGGCTCAACATCCTCGAGGAGCCTTCCATTTTTGTGAATACGTTGTTTTACTCATAGTAATCGACAGTTCGCCATTAAGGGGCCCAGATATGCAGTTTCGCTGGTCATCGATCTTCACAGAGGTGGAATGGCACTGAATTTTTTTTATGTTTCACGTCGTGCTCTAGTTTGCGCGAGGCGTTCTGTGCGAGCTTTCCGCCATAGAGCCCAGCGGAGAGACATCGGAGAGCGATTTGGGTTCTAACGAGATTCATTTCGGCTCGACGTCCACATCAAGAAGCCTCGGCTAGAAGAAGAATGATTACACCCTGAACTCCTTCACGTACTAGCATAATGGAGAGCATCAAAGCAGCGTGCAGGACACGCCCAAGTTTGTCACTGAGATGGTCCGTTTCAGAAAAGTGATCAGAGTGACCGAAAAGATCATAACTTCTTGTTTTTCGTTCGGGGAACTGTCTACGTCCACGTGAAAGTGCCCAGGGAATGTGGAGAATAGAAGCCGCAGCATGGAGTTGGGCATTCTCGCGTGTGCGGGCTGAGGTCATGCGTGCAGAATTCCTTTCGCCGCAGCGACATACTGACGGTCGAAAAGATAACGAACGAGTTCCTGAATCGTATGGATCTGCCATCATTGCAGTGATGCAATGTACGTCGCCTGCTTGCCGAGATGGGCTTCAAGCGCGAGGAGTCGAAACTCGCTGCTCATTGAGCGGGGTGATATCGCCGAATTGCGGAATCGCTACCTTCGTGACGCGGAGCGCTCCCGCACGGAAGGCCAAAAAATCTTACTCCTAGAAGAGACACGGGCAACGGCGAGACACACTCGGTCAACCATGTGGAGAGACACCCGGTCGCATAAATGTTGAGGCCAGTGCGCTCAAGCAAATAGCCTGTCGACGGGTGTGAAACAGCCTTGTCGGAAAGGCCAGCGCATTATTGTCATGAACATCGGCAGCAAAAATGACTTCGTTGATGCTGCTTGGATATATTCCTGGGCCACAAAACAGGCGACGACCACTAGGAAAGTATGGGAATCGATCGAGGGCTTGTTCAGTGACATTCTGCAGAAGGTACCAGCTGGTAGAGTCATTGTTGTGGACAATGCGCCCTTCATAGACGGCGTGAAGAGAAATTGCCGACGACGGCCTGGCAGAAGGAAGAAATACAGGAGAGTTTCAAACGCAAGAACATCGCATAGAGTGAAAGCATGGTGGAGGAATAGTTGCTTGAGTTGGTGGCATTTGTTTAGAGTCGCTTTTTGAGCTACATCATTGGCTACTCCGCTGAAAGGACGGGTTGCATTGTACTTGGGCTTCCGCCGTACCAGTGTGAACTTAATCCCATTTAGCTCATGTGCGCAAAGATCAACGATGCCGTACGAGACAACAGAGACTTCAAGCTGTTGACGATTGAACATATCTCTCGGAAGAAAATCAAGCACGTACCGGCGGACGAATCAAGTAACAAAATTCAGCACGTGATAGACCTGGAGGCAAAGTTCAGACATGACACGTCTGGGAGTGACCACATCCAACCCATCGTTATCCAAGCGTGTAAAGATAACACTAACGAAAGCAACTAGCAGTACAAGCTGTTCGGCCTTGAGCCACTCGACGATGCCTAATGGTTTCTTTTTAATGAAAGAACAGCCATTATTTAGGCTACAAAAATTTGGCGGGTGGCGACATTCGCCGAACAACCCACCCGTGACACCTGAAATAAATAGTCAGTGCATCAGATGGAGTATTTCATTGAATGCTACCTCCATTCTAATAAAGCAACATCCAGCACACATCCTGTTCAAGTTAGGTACTAGAATGGAAACATGCTTAAATGTAGCAAATACAAATGCGACTACAATTATTAATCCTCAAGAACTTCGAGTGGCCCAAATTACTCATTCGCGCCACAACCATGGAGCTTGGCATGCCTTAAAATATAATATTAGTTGTGCGCGTGAAATTGATAATTACTGTTAGCCGCTTGCACAACAAAGCACTTTCATGCGGTTATTGTTTATTTTGGTAATCTGGCTGAGGCATATAATGAGAATAGCAGAATAACTATAAACTATAATTAGCCTATTTTTGGGCCTAAAAGCTCATTTGGGAAGCAAATGTCGACCTTGACGGGGCCTACGGTGAAATAGCAGCAGCCGAGGCGAAATTCGCCGCGCATATTGGCACCCTGCAAGTCGAACCGAAAGCACACCACATCGAAAGCAAAACAAAAGCAGTCATGTGGGAGTAATTGTGAAGAGTGCATCATGCATCTCAAAGAGCACAGTCTGTCGTAGATATTTTGGCAGGACAAGAAGAAGACCAGATCCGTCAGGGAGGAAGTTCTTTCGGCACAGAATGCCGCCCTGAAGGACATATCGGCGAACGGATGCGTCGGTAGGTGTAGAGCGCAGACGCTCGATGAGTGCTCGAAGCGATAGGTCTGGGTACTGCTCATCGGCGATGTTAGCAAAGGCAGACACAGAGAAAATGCCGCTGGCGGTACTACTATCAGGGTCGTCCGGCTCGTCTACCGGGTAGCGAGGAAGGAAGTCAGAGTCCTTGAGTAGTCGGCCAGATTTGTAGGTGACAGTATAGGAATACTCTTCGAGACGTAAGACCCAGCGCCCAAGTCTTCCTGCAGGATCTTTCAGTGAGCATAACCAGCAAATCGCGTGATGGTCTGTGACAACGGAAAATGGTCGGCCATATAAGTATGGGCGCAATATCGCAACCGCCCAAACTAGGACCAGACACTCACGCTCAGTGATGGAATAGTTGCGCTCCGAGGGTGAGAGGAGCCTGCTGGCGTAAGCGATAACACGGTCGTTGCCACGCTGGCGTCGGGCCAGTACTGCGCCAATTCCGTGACGGCTCGCATCGGTACGGACTTCGTTAGTGGAAGAAGGATAATAATAATAATCTAATATTTGGGGTTTTACGGGCCAAAACCACTTTCTGATTATGAGGCACGCCGTAGTGGAGGACTCCGGAAATTTTGACCACCTGGGGTTCTTTAACGTGCACCTAAATCTAAGCACACGGGTGCTTTCGCATTTCGCCCCCATCGAAATGCGGCCGCCGTGGCCGGGATTCGATCCCGCGGCCTCGTGCTCAGCAGCCCAACACCATAGCCACTGAGCAACAACGGCGGGTAGGGAAGAAGGATCGAAATGGGCCAGAACGGGAGGTGTTGTGAGAAGGGCGATTAGATGCGAGAATGATGAGGCCTCGTTATCGACCCACTGGAAAGGGGCGTCTTTTTTCAAAAGCTCGGTTAGTGGTCGTGCTATGGCCGCAAAATTTTTCACGAAACGGCGGAAGTACGAACAAAGGCCGATGAAGCTGCGCACATCTTTTACACACTTCGGAAGAGGTAAGTGCGTAACAGCATAGATCTTGCCTCGGTCCGGTTGCACTCCATTCGCGTCAAAGAGATGCCCAAGGACGGTAACCTGGCGACTGCCGAATTGGCACTTCGATGCGTTGAGTTGCAGACCGCCTCGACGAAAAACGTCCAGGACTGCTGAGAGGCGCTCGAGGTGCGTAGCGAACGTTGGGGAGATTACTATAACGTCGTCTAAGTAGCACAGGCGCGCGGACCATTCCAAACCGTGAAGAAGGGAATTCATCATGCGTTCAAAAGTGGCAGGAGCGTTACATAGACCGAACGGCATCACTTTGAATTGATAAGGACCGTCTGGTGTTACAAGAGCAGTCTTCTCGCGGTCGAGGTCGTCCACGGCAACCTGCCAGTAGCTGGAGTGAACGTCAATAGGGGAGAAGTAGCGAGCACCGTGGATGCAGTCAATGGCGTCATCAACGCGAGCTAGGGGATACACGTCCTTTTTTGGTAACCCTGTTAAGGTGCCCATAATCCATGCAATAGCGCCATGAGCCATCCTTCTTTTTTACCAGCACAATAAGTGACGTCAATGAACTACATGACAGTTCAATAATGTTCTGGGCAAGAATTTTGCAAACTTCTGCGTGAATAACTTGACGCTCAGCCAATGACTCTCGATACTGCCGGCGATGATTAGGAGGGGCATCGCCGGTATTAAAGCGATGTTTAACAGCTGTAGTTTGGGCCAAAGGAAGATCATCATCATCATCATCATCATCAGCCTGGTTACGCCCACTGCAGGGCAAAGGCCTCTCCCATACTTCTCCAACAACCCCGGTCATGTACTAATTGTGGCCATGCCGTCCCTGCAAACTTCTTAATCTCATCCGCCCACCTAACTTTCTGCCGCCCCCTGCTACGCTTCCCTTCCCTTGGGATCCAGTCCGTAACCCTTAATGACCATCGGTTATCTTCCCTCCTCATTACATGTCCTGCCCATGCCCATTTCTTTTTCTTGATTTCAACAAAGATGTCATTAACTCGCGTTTGTTCCCTCACCCAAACTGCTCTTTTCTTATCCCTTAACGTTACACCTATCATTCTTCTTTCCATAGCTCGTTGTGTCGTCCTCAATTTGAGTAGAACCCTTTTAGTAAGCCTCCAGGTTTCTGTCCCGTAGGTGAGTACTGGTAAGACACAGCTATTATATACTTTTCTCTTGAGGGATAATGGCAACCTGCTGTTCATGATTTGGGAATGCCTGCCAAACGCACCCCAGCCCATTCTTATTCTTCTGATTATTTCCGTCTCATGATCCGGATCCGCCGTCACTACCTGCCCTAAGTAGATGTATTCCCTTACGACTTCCAGTGCCTCGCTGCCTATTGTAAATTGCTGTTCTCTCCCGAGACTGTTAAGCATTACTTTAGTTTTCTGCAGATTAATTTTTAGACCCACTCTTCTGCTTTGCCTCTCCAGGTCAGTGAGCATGCATTGCAATTGGTCCCCTGAGTTACTAAGCAAGGCAATATCATCAGCTAATCGCAAGTTACTAAGGTATTCTCCATTAACTTTTATCCCCAATTCTTCCCAATCCAGGTCTCTGAATACCTCCTGTAAACACGCTGTGAATAGCATTGGAGATATCGTATCTCCCTGCCTGACGCCTTTCTTTATTGGGATTTTGTTGCTTGCTTTATGAAGGACTACGGTGGCTGTAGAGCCACTATAGATATCTTCCAGTATTTTTACATATGGCTCATCTACACCCTGATTCCGTAATGCCTCCATGACTGCTGAGGTTTCGACTGAATCAAACGCTTTCTCGTAATCAATGAAAGCTATATATAAGGGTTGGTTATATTCTGCACATTTCTCTATCACTTGATTGATAGTGTGAATATGGTCTATTGTTGAGTAGCCTTTACGGAATCCTGCCTGGTCCTTTGGTTGACAGAAGTCTAAGGTGTTCCTGATTCTATTTGCAATTACCTTAGTAAATAGTTTGTAGGCAACGGACAGTAAGCTGATCGGTCTATAATTTTTCAAGTCTTTGGCGTCCCCTTTCTTATGGATTAGGATTATGTTAGCGTTCTTCCAAGATTCCGGTACGCTCGAGGTCATGAGGCATTGCGTATACAGGGTGGCCAGTTTCTCTAGAACAATCGGTCCACCATCCTTCAACAAATCTGCTGTTACCTGATCCTCCCCAGCTGCCTTCCCCCTTTGCATATCTCCTAAGGCTTTCTTTACTTCTTCCGGCGTTACCTTCGGGATTTCGAATTCCTCTAGACTATTTTCTCTTCCATTATCGTCGTGGGTGCCACTGGTACTGTATAAATCTCTATAGAACTTCTCAGCCACTTGAACTATCTCATCTATATTAGTAATGATATTGCCGGCTTTGTGTCTTAACGCATACATCTGATTCTTGCCAATTCTTAGTTTCTTCTTCACTGTTTTTAGGCTTCCTCCGTTCCTGAGAGCATGTTCAATTCTATCCATATTATACTTCCTTATGTCAGCTGTCTTACGCTTGTTGATTAACTTCGAAAGTTCTGCAAGTTCTATTCTAGCTGTAGGGTTAGATGCTTTCATACATTGGCGTTTCTTGATCAGATCTTTCGTCTCCTGCGATAGTTTGCTGGTATCCTGCCTAACGGAGTTACCACCGACTTCCATTGCACACTCCTTAATGATGCCCACAAGATTGTCGTTCATTGCTTCAACCCTAAGGTCCTCTTCCTGAGTTAAAGCTGAATACCTGTTGTGTAGCTTGATCTGGAATTCCTCTATTTTCCCTCTTACCGCTAACTCATTGATCGGCTTCTTATGTACCAGTTTCTTCCGTTCCCTCCTCAGGTCTAGGCTAATTCGAGTTCTTACCATCCTGTGGTCACTGCAGCACACCTTGCCGAGCACGTCCACATCTTGTATGATGCCAGGGTTAGCGCAGAGTATGAAGTCTATTTCATTTCTAGTCTCACCGTTCGGGCTCCTCCACGTCCACTTTCGGCTATCCCGCTTGCGGAAGAAGGTATTCATTATCCTCATATTATTCTGTTCCGCAAACTCTACTAATAATTCTCCCCTGCTATTCCTAGTGCCTATGCCATATTCACCCACTGCCTTGTCTCCAGCCTGCGTCTTGCCTACCTTGGCATTAAAGTCGCCCATTAGTATAGTGTATTTAGTTTTCACTCTGCCCATCGCCGATTCCACATCTTCATAGAAGCTTTCGACTTCCTGGTCATCATGACTGGATGTAGAGGCGTAGACCTGTACAATCTTCATTTTGTACCTCTTATTAAGTTTCACAACAAGACCTGTCACCCTCTCGTTAATGCTATAGAATTCCTGTATGTTACCAGCTATTTCCTTATTAATCAGGAATCCGACTCCTAGTTCTCGTCTCTCCGCTAAGCCCCGGTAGCACAGTACGTGCCCGCTTTTTAGCACTGTATATGCTTCTTTTGTCCTCCTAACCTCACTGAGCCCTATTATATCCCATTTACTACCCTCTAATTCCTCTAATAACACTGCTAGACTCGCCTCACTAGATAACGTTCTAGCGTTAAACGTTGCCAGGTTCATATTCCAATGGCGGCCTGTCCGGAGGATCGTTAAAGGAAGATCGTTAAAGTAAAAAAAAAAGTGGTAGGAAAATAGAACGCGGTAGAGCTCTCGAGCGTGCTTGGACGGCATGTCGGGCGATATCATTTCCTGCAAGTCGACGATGGTGCAAGTTGCCGACTGCAATGGTAGAGGAGGATCAGCTGAATTGTCGTCTACTGCAATAGATGCTACTGAGTGATCCTCGAATGAGCAAAGCTTGGCCAGAGACATCCCGCGTGGCAGCACTTGTGTCGTCAAGCCAAAATTCACCTCTGGCATGCAGACGCAATTTGCCGTAATAGTTAAAACTGTATGAGGTACTGTGATCCCGTGTGTAAATAGGACGTCTTGTGTAGGAGCCGCGATGTAGTGACCGTCGCGCACTGGTGGCGATGACACTAAGTCAACGTAAGTCAGTGCCGAAGGTGGCCAGTGAACGAAGCCGACGGAACCGAGGCGACAGGGGTGTGGTTCAGCGGGATCCAGAACGGTCAGGTCAAGGCGGAGAGTACTGCGGAACAATCGAAGAGAGCAGAATGTGCGGAGAGGAAGTCTAAGCCGAGGATGATGTCGTGGGGACAGTGGGCGATGACTGTAAATAGCACGATAATGGAGCAATCGGCAAAGGAGATGCGGGCGGCGCACATACCAATTACCGGGGCTGTTCTGCCATCGGCGACACGGACGACAGGCGTCGTGGTGGGCGTGATTATTTTCTTCAGGCGGTTGCGAAGGTCAGCGCTCATTACCGACAAATGCGCCCCAGTGTCTATAAGAGCGGATGCAGCAACACCGTCGACTTGCACGTCAAGAAGGTTCACATGAGTAGGCAACGCCAGTAGAGGATCTGGCGGCGTACGGAGCAATGCAGCGTCACCTTGATGCGCAGCATCGTCTAATTTTCTGGCTGGGAGCGGTGTCCGAAGGGAGTCTGCGAAAAGGAGCGACGTGGCTGGGGATAGCGAGATTGTCGCCGCTGGGACGAAGGCGAACGAGAATGAGGGCGGTTCGGCGCAGGAGAATGAGTGGCGGCATTATCCGACCGTGCGACACAGGGACGAGAAGGGCCACCTGAGGGGTGAGTGTAGTCAGTATAAGTAGACCGGTTCGGGGAACTCCAGCGACTGCGACAGTGCCGAGAAATGTGCGCGATTCGACGACAGTGAAAACAAATTGGCTTGTCGTCAGCAGTGCGCCATTCAGATGGGTTGCGGAAACGTGGTGGGTAATAAGATGCGGGACGGGACGGAATCGATGAAGCCGGGTGGTCATGAGGGTGATGGGGCGAGCAGATGGTGTGACGACCCATGTTTGCGAATTCCTGGCGGACAACTGCCTGGATCAGGGAAACCGTGACTGCAGGAGCGTTGGAGGGGCTGGAATCGAAGGCAGCCGGATAGGCGGCCTCGATCTCACGCCGGCGACAGGAAGATGTCACTGGGGTGTTGGGCAGACGGGCAAACTGCTGGTCAATACATCGGCTTTTAGCGAGTTCCAAGCTGGGGCACCCTTCTATAACTGCATCCACCGTCGCCACGTTGTTAAAAACGAGCAAGTTGAAGCGTCATCGGCAATGCCTTTGAGGATGTGGGAGACCTTGTCGAACTCAGTCATGTGTGCGTCAACTTTTGCGGCACAGAGCCAAGACGTCCTGAATGTACCTGACGTAGGGTTCCGTTTATGTCTGCACGCGGCCGGATAACGCCTTCTGCGCGGCAAGTAAGGTGACCGTATATGTTGCCGAACAAATCTCGGAGCTTTTGCTTAAGCGAATCCCAACTGACGAGCTCATCATCGTATGTCCGAAATCAAGCTGGAGGTGTGCCACCGATGTAAAAGACTACGTTGGTGAGCGTGATAGTAGGGTCCCACCGGTGATTGCGGCTGACGTCTTGGTACAGGCTGATCCAGTCATCGACGTCTTCCCCATCTTTGCCCGAGAATACGCCAGGATCATGGGGAGCGGGGAGAGTGAGGTAGGTCGTCGAAGTGGCAACAGGTGTCGGAGCCGGCGGAGTGGAGTTGTCGTCGCCGGGAGCCATGAAGGCTCGACGTACCGTCCACTGCTAAGCTGCGAGACGAGGTACAGGGAACGTCCTCCTCCACCAGATATGTTACGTAGGAAGACACAGACAAAAGCTATATAGAAGGATATTTACAATGGAATACGCCGCACTTCGGCAAGAGGCAACAGCCCGTGCTAGCCTCCAATCGTCGCTGTTGTCTTCTCACTGCTCGCCTCTTCGTCATTGTAAACACTGTTCTGTAGCAATATCAATGCCCCTCACTGCCGATATATCCCGCCAAAAGATAGCACAAGCACACCGACGGTCCAGTTTACAATTGTTGCTAATTTCATTACGTCAAGTGCAATAATAATAGCAATACGAGCACAGTGTACGCCCATTTCGCCTGTTTCGAGGTAGTTGTGTCGCCCCTATTGTTATTTACCGCCTGTTGGGATGGAGAATGCCATGTCGGAGCCATCGCCGAGGAATGTTTTTGCTCCATCACTTCACCACGTTTCACGAAATAAAGCCACAGGCCTTCCCGCACACGCACCAGATCCTCATCATATGCTGGAGGAGCACTTCGATAACCCTGTGAACCATGTCTATTCAACGTCTGTTATTGATCCAAACATCAACGTCCTGAAATCACGTTGATGTTACGTCTTGCTTATGTGCGGTTTTTTAAGAAAAAGCCTGGCTGTTTATAGGACGCACTATCTACATGCTTATTAGGCTTACGAGCTGTTTGTTACTACACCGAAGCTTGTGTCAATAGTTCACAGAAGTAAAACAATTCAGATGCTGGGGTGCTATGCAGGATGCGCCGAGTTTCTCGTTCACCCGAGTTTTACCCGAGTTTGCTCGACGGCAGTCAGTGAACGGAGATAGCGTGAAACGCGCCGAAGCTGCAGGCAAAAAAATATGTAGACAAAAAGCCGCGCATGACAACATGAGCGCACCCTGCGCGGCACACTGCTTCCACGTTTCAAGCGCAGAAGGCTGCACAACGAAACGCGCCAGCGCCGCGTATTGTTATCAACGGATTATCGCAACTTAGCGATTCCGTGACTGTCCCGCTGTATGTCTGCACACTTGCCGTGAGCCGCTTGCCACGCCTTTCCCGGGCGCGTCAAGGGCGTGCCTCCTCTTTCTGGTGCTATCTTTCTTTCCACCGTCGAATGCGAACAGGGTACATGCGGTGCATTTTTGCACCTACACTTCCACTCAAACGAATACGTTAAAATACAACAAATAAAATAACGAACATTTTTATTTCTTTAGGTATCTGTTTTTCGTTTTCAATGCTAGAAATTTGTTATGACAAACGGAGATCGAGCTAAATATTAAATTTTGCACTTCTTGCCGCGAGTGGCGACAGTGAGGCGAAAGCTTAGAAGCGGTACATTGAAGCGGGTGGCACTCACGAGGGCGTTCATACGGGGGTAAGTCGCATAGGGGCGCTGCAGTGCTATTCTCAATAAAGTCGGTCATGATTTATGGAGGGTCATGGCCACTCTTTCTCTATTAGGGGAATAGACACGCAGCGCCGCGGTGCGGCTGTTCATCGCAGGCGCTTCACTACGCTATTAAGGCCCCCACTTTACCAACTAAAAACGACACAACGGCTGTCGCTGCAAAATGGCAGCATGTTATTTTAGAGTGCGTAGTGACGCAGTTCAGTGAAAATGTACCATTTTATCTTTGTGCGCGAAGCCTCTGCGATACTTTGCGAAAAGTGCGTGCTTCCCAGCGACACAATCCATCGCTTGTCATCGCTTGCCCAGTGAAGGTGCCTCTGAGCGCATGTACGCAGTATATGAGTGTGTTGTGCAGTCGAAGGTGCTTGCGGATTACCTCTGCTGGAGCCAGCAGCGATCGCAGATGGATATCGTAACGACACCGCAGCACTCGCATTTTGGCAGGTGAGGGCTCTTGTGTGCAGTTATGAAATCAGACTTCGAACGGAGAAAGGTGTTGGAACTGTTGAGTGCGCAGTGCTTGTGATGAAGAAATCCATTGCACTGGGTCTAGGAGAGCGAGTGATTCTCGGACGCTGATCGTGTTTACGTCGCTGTGGCTCCGTTTCATCCCCGATGACAGAGCAGCCATCTCAAACGACTGCTGCAATACGCACTCCTCAGCATCGTCGTCCCCCTCGGCGCATCGACGCCTTGCAAGCAGCTACAGTGACGTGCCGATAATTATTTAGTGTGTGCTACGCGCCACAATGCAGGCAATGAAACCGTGTTGTGGGGCCATCTCAGCCCGAGAAGATGTATGCATAAGCCAGCGACAGTCAACCCTTTGTTTTTGATAATGGTGCTTAGTACATCACCGATGACAATGCGTTGTGCGTGTTTTATGTCGGCGGTCAAGATTGTTGAGGCCTCTCAGCTCGACACCGCGTCGCTGTTGCCGGAAGATAAGTTGGGCGTGGCCCAACTGTAGTGGGTGCGCGCACAAGAGTTACACGCCTCGCGCGGGGCGTGACCTCTGGTTTTGATTGACAGGCGAACTCGTGCTAAACTCGTACATCGCGAAACCCCCACCGAGTTCAACTCGGGAACATGGCGGCGGCAGCAGCAGCCTGTTTCATTGCATCCAGCGGCAGCAAGCGGCAGTATGACCGTCCGGACCCGTTCACCTACATGACCGACGGGGAGTTTCAGCGTCATTTTCGCCTGTCGAAGACATCAGTGCGCTGGCTGTGTGACGAGCAAGGCGACGACTCTCGTCTGCGGAGACAGCGTGGCGGGCTTCATTCGCTCACCGTCGTAGAGCAAGTCATCTGTGCCCTCCGTTTCTACGGGACTGGGAGTTTTCAGGGAAGCGTCGGCGCCGAGCGTTGCATTGGACGCCATCAAACTACTGTTAGCCACTGTGTCAGAGATGTGTCTGACGCGCTTATCGATGCAGCAGCGCGTAAGCGGTGGCTAGCTTTCCAGAGTACTGCGGCTGAGCGGGCATATATGAAAGAATGCTTCCTACTTCGTGGGAACATTACGAACGTAGTCGGGTGTGTCCACGGAACGTACGTAGGAATTAAGGCGCCTTCAGTGTCAGCGTTACTGTGATTAACATTCAAGCAATGTTTAGACACGCCATATTGCCAAATTTGTCACTTCTGTGTAGCCGACTTAAATTTTGTGTTAGCGACATCTGACATGCGGCTGCTTATGATACTAACTTTTTCGCTGGTTGATTACTTTTTGCCGATTGTACTACTTGTCTGTCAGGGTGCCTTCCAAATGGCTCATTTTCTTGGGAAAGAGGTTAATTAAGTACAAATAGATAAATGGATATCACAAATTGTGTGAAGTAACCTATGAATCCTAATCTCATAAAGAACTTGGGGTTGTTCATTGGTGAAGTTACTTAGTATGCACAATGCTGAATTTTGGTTATGCGTAATCTATCAGCCGCACTATGAAACAATGAGGCATTGCCCAATTTGTTGCAGCGCGAGATGTGGATGTTGCACCAAGCCGGTTGTGCCTATGCATGTGTGGCGAAATGAAAATGCATTCAGAATCTTAGTGTGTTGGCTTGCATGAAGAGAATACTTCAGATTGTTTGCTCTGTTCACTGTCGATGCATGTGCCAGAGGTTCAGTGTATCTTCTTTTTTGGGGGGGGGGCGGCGTTATTCTGGATGGATATATTGTATATTTTCGTCTCATAATGGGGCTCTAATTCTTAAGCAGTAGAGCAACGCACATCCAATGCTCTGCAGAACTCTCGGTACGTGAAGATGTCATGAACCACCAAGGCAAAATTACATATCGGGAGAAATGTGGTGCAGATGCCAATGAAAAGTGGGTCTTTAACCCACCATGATAAAAATAAAAATTGCAGAGCAAATAGACCATTTGTACAGCTTTAGAGCAATGATTACACAAAACGTGATATGCTCAAACGAGTAAATGCTCGCCACAGTGCCAAACTAGGATGAGCGACATGCAGCATATTTATTTATTTATTTATTTCATACATACTGCTAGCCTCCATTTTGAGGCTGTTGCAGGACATGGGAAAATACATTGCATCAAAATAAGAATGACAAACTTATACACTTGTTAGTATTGTAGTTTACAAGTAGACGTAGTGGAGTAATACAACAAAGGGTGTGACCTTCCTGAGTCAGGCCTTAAAGGTTAATGAACAGAAATACAGAAGCATAAGATAAACAACAAAAAAGTACATCAAAACCAATTAGAGACAAAATGCGGGGTCTGCAGGCGATACTGGTAAATCAAGATGCGCATTCATAGACATATTTTTCCAGCATAGGAAGGAAATCGTCAGGTGAGCAAATTATGATATCACTAGGCAATGAATTCCAGTCTCAGATTGTCTGGGGAAAGAAAGAATACCTGAATGTGTCTGTGTGGAACCTGTATTCAATTAAATGTTTATGATGTTTAGTTCTAGTGTTTCGCTGTTCAGTGAAAGATACATATGCACCACTGTTTAATTTGTAGACCCCGTTAAGGAGGTGGAACAGAAACTTGAGGCGTAAGTATTTCGCACGCTTGTAAATAGTCGGGAGACAAGCTTTATCAAGGAGTTCTGTCGGAGAATCATTACGGTTGTACCTATTATAAATGAATCTGATGGCTTTTCTCTGTATTGTTTCTAGGCGTTTTATGCACTGTTTGGTATGTGGAGACCAGCAGGTAATACCATATTCTAGTATAGGACGAACGAATGAGGTGTAGGCTAGCATCTTAGTGTCTGGTGAGGCAGATTTTAAAGAGCGTTTAAGCGAACAAAGTGTTGTAAATGCCTTAGAAGATATGTGTGACACATGCTTGTCCCATTTCATATCAGATGATAGGACAATGCCCAAATATTTATAATCATCGACTATCTTTAATTTTTGCTGTTCGATCGTGTAGGTGAATTCTAGTGGGGTTCTTTTTCGGCTTACTCTCATAAAAACAGTCTTGTCTAAATTAATCTTCATTTGCCATGCCTGACACCAATTTGCTACTTGCGCAAGCTCGTGATTTAGTATTACTTGATCATTATGGTTCCTAATCTCCCTATATATAATGCAATCATCTGCAAACATGCGCATCGTTGATTTTATGTTATCTGCCATGTCATTGATGTATAGTAAAAAAGAATTGGTGCTAAGACTGTTCCTTGTGGTACTCCGGATGACACTTCTACCCAATCAGATTGCTGACTTTCGATTTGTACGTACTGTTGCCGACCTGCAAGATAAGCTTTTATCCAGTTTATTATGCTGCCAGATCCGAGAATGTGTTGTAGTTTGCCCAGGAGTTTAGGATGGGATACCCGGTCGAAGGCCTTCGATAGATCTAAGAATATTATGTCAGTCTGCCCGCGGTTATCAATTGTTAGAGCGAGATCATGCACAGTTTGTGTCAGTTGCGTAACAGTAGACAGTCCTTTTCTGAAACCATGTTGGTTGATGCTAAGCAAGTTATTATCTTCCGCAAAGGTTACGATGTGTTTTAGTATGATGTGTTCGAGAATTTTGCAAGATGTGCAGGTTAGCGAAATCGGTCTATAATTTGATGGGCTTGTTGCGTCACCTGATTTGAGAATCGGGACAATCTTTGCTATTTTCCAGTCTTTGGGCACGTCAGACGATTCTAGAGATTTTTTAAAGATAAGTAAGAGGTATTTAGAGACCCATTCTGCGTATCTCTTGAGGAAAGTATTGGGGATCCCATCTTGGCCACAAGATTTTTTAATGTCGATGTTAAGCAGCAGTGAAAGTATACCTGATTCTGTTATCTCTATATCACCAAGTATGTCGCCGGTTCCCCTCGGCTGATGGTTTAAATCTGGTGAAATTCCGTTGTCTTGTGTAAAAACGGATTTAAAAAAGTTATTAAACTGATTTGCTCTTTGGAAAGCATCCTTCTGCGGCAAATTGCTTTGCTTATGCACGTGCGCGTTAAAATATCTCCAAAATTTTTGAGGAGCCGTCTTGATGAAGTTGCTAAGTGTGACGTTCATGTACGTATGTTTTGCTTGCTTTATCACTACTTTCAACTCATGTGCCAATTTTCTAATTTTGTCAGAGAAACAGGGATTTGATGTCTTACCCTTAAGTTTCCTCAGCCTTGACATTTTACGTTTCATATGTATTATATTCCTTGTGATCCAAGGGTTTCTTTTGTGCACTTTCTTTTTTTTCATGGGTACGAAGTTTGATAAACATTCGTGTACATAGGTCTTAAATTTCGCCCATAATTCATCTACTGTCACAGAATTATCATGGAAAAGACAAGAAAAATTGGGGTAGTGATAATCAAAAAAGTCAAGAATGCCGACATCATCTGCGTTTTTCCAATCATATATTCGTGTGATCAATTTTTCTGAGCGTGCTGACGACGGTAGTGATAGACAACATTTGGTTGCCTTGTGGTCCGAAATTCCGTCAATTATTTCCCATGATATGTCCTCTACAGGAATGTTTTCACTCACAAAAGTTAGATCAAGAATTGTGCTGTTCGACAAAGTGACACGTGTGGGTTGGTGAATGATTTGCTTTAAACCACTATTGAAGGCCATATCAAGTATCGCCTCAGCGCTGTCCTTATCGATAACACCAGCATCGTACGAATCCCATCTTATACCTGGTAGATTGTAATCCCCCGTAAGGACAACCTTTTTGTCCCCTTGAAGGTGACGCTGCATGTAGTCAGACAAGATATGTAATGGCTCCGGGCCAGAATTCGGTGCTCTGTACATTGTACCAACATAAAGGGAATATACGCCGATCGTGATCCTACAAAACAGTGCTTCTGCGCCGGTAATGTTAGGTAGCGGTGTGGTCTGAATGTCGTCTTTCACTAAAATCGCGACGCCACCGCCACGTGTACATCTATCCTGACGAAGAACTATATAACCTGGGGGAAATATATTGTTGGTCAAGATACATGATGACAGCCAAGTTTCACTAATGGTTATGATATCAGGTTCATGTTCAAGAGACAAGGCCTCAAGTTCTACCGTCTTATTAACTATACTCCTGGCGTTGATATTAAGAATAGTTAGTTTTTTCTTAACTTAGCAGGTTGCCGTTCGGCAATTCGAGGAGACACTTTTTTTACTGGTATTTTCTCGCCTAATTCTTCATCCCATGCAAAGAGTTCATCATTTACTTTGATCTTATCGTAAACGAGTCTGACCTTTTCATGCTTTTCTCTATTAAGTTTGCAACTATCCCAAAGTTTTTTTCTTATATTGCGTACCGCCAGAGAAAAATCTTCGCTGACAGAAATTTTGGAACCCTTCAGTCTAAAACAGTTCTTAAGTATCTTGGCTTTGTCTCTGTAATCGAACAGCTTGAAGATCACGGGGCGCGTTTTGTTAGCCTTCTTCCCTCCCAAGCGGTGAATTCGCTCGAAACCGGAAAACGTTACACCAAGCACTTCTTTAATTAGTTTAGTGCTAACCTCGTGTTCTAGGATTTCCGATGTTTCATCCTCGAGTTCGCTTAGTCCGTAAATAATTAGGTTCGACCGTCTGCTTCGGTTTTCTAGGTCGTCAATTTGACGCAGAAATGATTTCATGGTCTTTTCCAGTTGCATGCACTTTTCCTCGATGGTTGACATACGACTTTCAAGCTGTCCTAAAAGATCTAGTTTGGAGTGAATACTTGCTAACGACTCACTTGAACCCTTATTTTCGTTTCTGATAGTGGTGATGTCGGCAGCCATTTTTCTAATTTCAGCAGCAAGTTCCTGCATGTTGGGACCAGGGTTGCTCTCTACATCCCCTCCCAGCAACAACAGGTATCTTAAAGACACTATGCAGTTTCGAAGCAAAGAACACATTTGCCTTGGGCACGGCAGCACAAGAAGAATCAAGCAATTACTACGGTAACATTTGCCAAAACGTTTGCTCACCTGGAGCATGAAGACAAAGGGGTTTGTCAGCCACATATTCATTCCGATGCGACCGTGCCCAATGCTGTACTCGTGGAAGCAGCTGCTATTTAAAGCGGTTGATGTCGATAAGGTTGCCGATGTCGCTGCAGCCATGAAGAAGTGGTGATCCAAACGGAACGGAATGGAAGCCTGAGCGTCGTTGCGCAGACGTTGTCGCGCAGCCCAGTTATCGTCCGTGAACGCGTGGTCACTGCTTTGAGGCTCGTCGATGTGGACTGGACGGGAGACGACGAGGGCACTCGGTCCAGCCACCAAGAATACAGGAAGCGCCTGGAGCATGAAGACAAAGGGGTTTGTCAGCCACATATTCATTCCGATGCGACCGTGCCGAATGCTGTACTCGTGGAAGCAGCTGCTATTTAAAGCGGTTGATGTCGATAAGGTTGCCGATGTCGCTGCAGCCATGAAGAAGTGGTGATCCAAACGGAACGGAATGGAAGCCTGAGCGTCGTTGCGCAGACGTTGTCGCGCAGCCCAGTTATCGTCCGTGAACGCGTGGTCACTGCTTTGAGGCTCGTCGATGTGGACTGGACGGGAGACGACGAGGGCACTCGGTCCAGCCCCCAAGAATACAGGAAGCGCCTGGAGCATGAAGACAAAGGGGTTTGTCAGCCACATATTCATTCCGATGCGACCGTGCCCAAATTGGCATATATTGGCATTGAACATGTCTCGTAACCGTTTTTTTTTATTGTAAGCCCTCGCTGTCACACCTTTCCCTTCGGCACTCCCTTTACTGAAACGTGGCACTGTCTTTCCATTGGTGTCATGATGATAATGGTAACGGCAGCAGTAAGGCTGGTTAATGCTTGTCCCTTTGATTCCTGTGAGTTTAGTGGTAAAGAATATGACACGTGCGTACATACACCTGTGCTGCAAAATTTAACGCTTGTGATTTTTTGGAGAGCTAATTTGTGTTAGGAAATTTCAAAGATTTGCACCATTGTGGCCTAATAACTAGAGCATTGGTGAGGTTGAAGACTGGGTGTATTGGTATGGAAGCTTGAAGTTTAATTGCACAATTCGATGGGACACAAAGAAGAAAAGTGCACAGCAGAATGCTCTGCTGTGTGCGTTACTCTTCTTTGTGTGCCGTTGAATTGTTGTGCGATCCAACTTCAAATATAGCATTCGGCTTCTTTGGTGCAGGACCGAGGAAGTGTGAGCTATTCGACAACATGCCAGTGCCTTGCCACACAATTATGGAAGTCGGAAGGTTTGCAAACAAAGCTTTGCTTTCAAATCCACCTGCTCATGTAATACAAGTACTGATTGAAAGAACCATCATACAAAAATAATGGTGAAATCAATGGCCTGTGAAAAGTGTAATTTGTATATTGACGCTGTTGACATAATAGGTGCCATACCGGCCTCAAAATTGTACTGGACAGAGGAGTTTGTATCCTATGTGAAGCACAACCTCCTATTACATGCTGTGCAGATAACCAAGCTCAGTTTGTTTCGACGTGCTACACAACATTCACTGTAATCTGTTTTTGATTCTGAAGAAGTGCCAAACACCACCTCTTTTTCAAGAAAGTCATGGGAATATTTGGCGAGACCTTTTTACAGCCCCTCATAATGGAAGTGTGGCCAGCCAGCTTTGCTGGGATGCCTTTATAGATTTCTGCTCCTGATCATTGTGTGCTATCAAGTTGCAGAAGTCTATGCAACTGGTGCTAGGCATTACATGTTTCTATAGTCGGATACAACTTTAGGAGACTGCGGAATCTGCACTTTAAGGCAGGTGAACACAAGCTTGCACCAATGGACACGCACTCTAGACTGACATCGTGCCGCCGGACAGACTGATACCTGCTCGTTGGAGAGGGACTATTTCTTTAGACGTGGAGGCAATCGGCTGCTGCGCTTTTGGTCATCTGGGCGGGGCCTCTCTTGTCTTCTGAAGTTTTATCCGACTGTAAAGGATGCTGCTTTTCATACAACACAAAAGGACAAAGTGTACAATTATTTGGCCTATGAAATGGATACATCAGAAGTGTACTATGGAAGGGCTTAAGATGTGTGAAATATAGTGCATGCAATTATAAGACAATGTTAAAGAATATGGGGTATCGAACATGCATGTAATGGCACATTTGAATCGGGGAGTGTTGCAGTCATATGCACAGTCTATAAGTGATAGCATTATTAAGCTCCTGCTGTTTCCTGTCTTCATTGTGAATTACACACACCGTTCATCTTGTGGCTAATCAACACACACTGTATTCTTGCACATAGAAAGAACAAACAGCACAATGTGTATGCTGCATTAGTGTAATTTTTATTTACATGGTCCAAGAGTGGCACAGGTTGTCTTACGTTTTTGCCTATTTTGAAGGGACACCAAGTGCATGTTACAAGTCTCCTAATATGCACAGCACAAGGTTTACTGCAATAATTTTATTCTTGTTCTTGAATATTAAGCAAAATATTAAACTGAAAGCTCCTTTATAGCCTTTTGCGGTTTCAACAGGAGAGCAGTGAGGGCACCGATACTACTATTGCAGAGCAGCCCTTTGGACCTCTGCCACACTCTCAAGAGCACGTGCCTGGAGCTCGCCTACTGCCACAAGGCAGTTGAGTGCCTCCAGCAGCAGAGTGTGTTCCTGCAAAAAAAGTGTATTGGAATGAATCAGCCGCATGCAAACCATTATTTACAAAGAAAAGTGCTCGTTGCACTATTAGTACTAAGTGTCCTTAACTGTGGAAACCTTTATGTAGTATTTATAATAAAACAATGTGTCGGGACAACGTTGCTTTATTTTTCATCACTGGGGTTTTCTTTTTCAGAGCCAATTGTCATGTTGTTTAGTGTGCCAGCAGCTGAGGTGGCCCCGCACCTTCACGAGTCTCTGCTGTCGGCACCACAAACCTATTTTTGTTCGCTGCAGAACAAATGCCTCACCCTACAATCCCGTCTTATACGAGCTGATTGCATCCTATGCCTACAAACATCATATTTTTGTCCCATTACGCAATTTTCTGCCATCCTCGGCTGTAGTTCTCTCTCCTTGACATCCATTCTGTCATGCTTATGTAATCACCTGTTATGAATTGGCAACAAGTGATCGAATACGTGCATGGCCTGCCTGCCGATTCCTTTCTTTTTCCTTATCTCAGCTAGCATATCAGTTGCCACGGTTTACTACGCCACTGTCTTCCTGCCTTAATGCTATCTCCAACAATTTTTGTTACTTCGCTTTCTGCAGAGTCCTTGACATCTCAAGTTTCTTTGTTAACCTCCGGGTTTATGTCCCATATTGCATAACCGGTAGAATGCAATGATTCTAAACTTTTTTCAAGGATATCGGTAACGTGGCAATCACGATTTGTATAAGTTTCCTGCTTTATATCAGTACCTGCTATTGATATTTCACCTGGATAAAGATACTCTTCCATAAATTTTGTGGGCTTAATGTCACTCATGAATGTCTGCTTTCTCACCAAGTTAGTGAAGGTTACCTTCATCTTTTCCATATTTTCGCGGGCCCACTTGCATGTAAAAGCACGAACACTCGTTGGTTCTCACTGCCTTCTTTAAACTGCTGGACAATCAGTTCGTTACTACGAAAGTGACTTAATCCGTACACTCTTATTACGCTAAATATGAAACAGTAGAAATATACTTATCTGCAGTTTGTCGATGTCTCCTTCACTGTGTTGGTAGCGAGATCTATCGTCGCTACCACCTCCTTGTCGCATCGTAGCTATATAGGCTGTCTGCCTTTTGCCCACACTATGTAATGTTCGTGACGCTCGCAGTCACGCAGATTGGAGGAACTCGGCGCACTCGCAGAAGCAACACCGGACAAGTTGTTTCTTCAGCACTGCGTCGTGAACAGTAGGTGCGCGTTGCGATCTGTAAAATCGCCGAAGCTATTGGGAGTCTTACGGGGTGCACGGAAAGATTGCTGACGGAGGAACAGAACTATCCAAGAAATAGTGGTCATCGTCGAGCCTGATCACTAAGTCGCGCACTGCAAGCTCGTTGTACGAGTTTGTTTACACTGGGCCTCTTCGATGTTTAGCCGCCATGCTCGCCCGGTGAATGGATGTGATGACGCCACCACAGCGTTCCCTCGTGGTATATTGCGAAGCGTACTAAATTACAAATTAGTCTGATGCACATTCAGTGTACATGTTGTAAGCTTTAAAATGCTTCTAAACCACGTTAAACTAACTAATAATATTGTACTAAATGCGTTTGTTTTATAACTCGCTTGTGCATGTAATGCACTCGGTGGAACGACAAACAAGTGAAAGAAGGCAAGACCATGCACCGACGGTATGATCACGTCAGCCCCAGTTTGTCGACAGCCCAGAAGGCAACGCCCAAGGAATGATAGCCAGGCAGAGTGAATCTAGATAAACCAATGAAACTGGAGGCTTGTCGAAAGATAAACTGTGTCTCGGTACCATTCGTGCTTTCATCTTGGGGTGTCGCCAGAGCTCGTGAAGATCCCGAGTTTCGCCAAACTCGACGCATCCTGCATAGCACCCCTGGACGCTGAATGGTGAACCTCGCTTGATTTTACCATTTGAAATAAATGCCATGAATTATGAGAACACAAAGCTATGAAGCATTGCGAGCACTTTCAGGGTAGTTACGTACAGGTCTGCAGGACACCCCTGAATATGTTGATGATTAAAAGGCAGACTGAGGGAACATTCACACTTACAAATGTAAGAGCATTTCTGCGGCTAGCCTACCTCATTTCAGTCCGTCAATGCGGCCTCCATGCAATGACCTCGTAAAAGAATTTCAGCAACCTATCCCCTACAAAATATTAAAGCCAGGCCTGTAACCCGGTTAGCGAGTATCTATGGTCGCCGCCATCCCAGCACTTGGGAACAGACGCGGGGTACCTGTGACAATAAAGCGGAAGAGTACCGTCAACGAGCTACTCTCACGGTGTCGACGCGCGTGCGTGGCTCGAATTTCTGCACAGAACTTCATTGCAAAAGTGCAGTTGGTTGCAAAAGTGAAGAAGCGGAGCGGACGCACTGCCACGCTGTGCTGAATCGGCTGTAATAAAAGTTATATGTGCTGGGTGAATGCTTTCTCATAATTAGATCGTAAATGTCTACTTTTTAACGAAAGTGGTATGCTACACATGCTTCAAGATGCATTCCACGGCTCCTTTAGGTGAGCCGTGCACTTTGCTTGTTAAGATTGTCGGCAATAGCGCCAGAAAATGGCATATGGACGTTTGCAGCACGTAAGCCTTTCTGAGGACACTGTTGATCGATTCAAGCCTCTTTAGCAACTATCGCTAAAAAAACTAATCACGTGAAATTGAGAATTAATCTGTATACCTGATGAACGCGTGAATGCTGAAATTGATATGTAAAACTGATGTGGACGTCGATTGTATTACGTTAAGAATTGTGCTATTTAGTGACGTAACGAATAATGCGCTATACAGTGGTGGATAAGTAGACTAGCTGTATGTAAACGAATTCCGAACGTAAGCAGTGCAGTTTCATTACCCTATATGTGTGGACTCTAAACTGCAGGTTAATGGAGAGGGGGCAAGATTTAGAAAATGTTACTTGCCTTCTTGGCATTTTCAAGCTTCCTTTTATCGTCCTCGGACACTTCAGATACATCATCTTATATAAAGAAAAGACGAAATCATTTCACAATATAGAAATAAAGCTCCTGTTACCTAATACATGGTATATTTAAGAATAGAAAGAAACAAATTCACAGTAATAGTGCGCACAAGTCATAAAAAAGCATATATACGAGGAAGTATATATATGTTAAGTGGGCCTCTTCTTTTATGACATAGGAAGCCATCTTATATCATAATTTTGTTACTTTGAATCTAGAATCTTCAAAGCCTAAGACGCAGGAATGTTAAGTGTTTACAAACTTCGTGAAAAACAATTATTACGAAAAAGTTGTGCTGGAACAAAGAAGCATACCGGTACAGAAATTTTACATGACAATCTGTTCGCTTGCATGAAGAACGTGACAAACGACCCACAATTTTTTTTTTCAGTTATCACAGAAAGCTGCTACGTTCAAGCAATAAACCCTAAAATGTATAGGGTTTGAACAAAGAAGAAAATAAATATAACGAAAAATCATAGAGTTACTAAAGTTTCTTCGTTGGCCATTGTCCTATAACAGTTTTTCGCCACCAGAGAAAAAAAAAGAAGATACGTTTCTCCGATTACAGGGATAAAGTGCACGTGTGTTTGGTAGCGTCTCCCATCACTTGCATGACAATGCCCTGTAACAATCAAAATGCCCAAGAACAGTTTTATTATTATCTATGCGCATGTTTCTCGCATTAAGCTGTTTGGCGACGCTGAAGTGCGAGGACTCCTATGTTCCAAATTTTTGTTTCCGAATGTCACACGGCACTCATCAAAACGGTGTCGTTTGCTTTTACACTGGCCTAACGGAGCTGTGAACGATTATAATGTCAAATTTTTGTAATAGGAGTGCCTGGAGGCCAAGGATCTATTGAATCTTTCTATATCCAATGCTTCTCCGGCTGCGTTTGGCCTGAATTACAAACGAAAGATGTTGTTTCATGAGAAGGTTCAAGAACCCTATTGAAAATTTGCCCGATGCTGGGCATAGTGGAATCCATCATCCATCATCATGGTGGATTATGGTAGTGGGTGGCATGCTGGGTGACGGGTGGCATGGTGGGTGCTGGGTGACATGGTGGGTGACGGGTGGCACGGTGGGTGCTGGGCGGCATGGTGGTTGCTGGGCACGGTGGGTGCTGGGCAGCATGGTGGTTGCTGGGCACAGTGGGTGCTGGGCGGCACGGTGGGTGATGGGTGGCACGGTGGGCACTGGGTTGGATATCATCGTGGGCGCAGCACGTCAAAGGCAAGTTGTGTGATGAATTGAAGGAGCAGCCATTGCCATTCGGAAGCTCATGACGGGTTATCTTTATGTGATGTTGAGTCTTGTGAAGTGTACAGTCTGTATATACATGTTGCCAAGATGCGGCTATTTTCATGCCATAACAAATCAATATGTAAAGCACCATACTACGTAGCATATCACACTTTATTGAAAAAGCATCACTGGACTTGTACTGTATTTACTTTTCCACTCGCTTGCTCTGGCGTCCTGCTTGTGTAAAAGAGAGCTCCAAAGGTGCTTTCGCAGGGAAGCAAGGTGGTTCTCCGGATGTGGTGCAGGTGGCATCATTGGATGGTCACTTACGTATTTCGCCAGGCAGTCTAAAAGGAGAGTGCAATAAATATATAAGTAAATTGTTTTTCCAATGATTTCTAGCAATAAGTGAATGAAGGAAATCTGCTCTTATCACTTCAAAAAAAGTTTAAGATAACAAAATGCAGCAAATGTCACACACAAACATGCTACCCAGGACGCAAGCCAGCACAGGTTTATTTGCAGTGAGTATGCATACACATGCATCACATTGTTTTGCAGATTTACATGGAATTTTTGTATGTTTTTTGCCAAAGCCACGCCTCTTCTCATCTGGAGGTTGGCTTAACTGCAAAATTTAGACACATGGGAGCTGTACTCAAAGCCTTATGGGGTGGATATTTGGCTTCTGATTTTGCATAATTTGTCTGCTCTTCAACAACCCAAATTCCTGTCAAATTCAGAGAGCCACAATTTGGCTACACTGTCTCTAACGCATGCAGGGGAGCTGCAAGGTGCAAGCTGTCTGATTTGTCCATTCTATCATTTGTTAGCTTTACTTGCTGTTCGTGCAGTTGGTGAGGAAGTCGTAACTTTAGCATTTGCCATATAGGCATAAAAGATTTCATGTAAAAGCTGTATAATGGCTGGCTTGCAAGCTTTATTTAGCTGCAAATGATGGCAACTAATGTTTTAAAGTGAAGCTTTTTTTGCCTCTTCTCCCAACATTACGGGCGCTGCAGCTGCTATGGTCTTGTCATGCGTGCCATTCGATTTCTTGCAACATTACTAGATGGCGCTCACCTCTGCACATCCTGACCGGCGCTGCTGCCCCAGCATTTCACCGTTAGTGTGTATTGCACGTGCTGTGCTGGTTTTAATTTCTATGCGAGAAAAATGCAGCTGCTGGGCTGTGATAGTGTAAACATTAGAATCGTCCTTAGTCTGAAGAGAGCGCTTTGAGCTGGAATCTCAACAGTGTGTTGGCCATGTATGTAGAAGGAGCCCATTAACACGCGCCAGCAAGGCGTGCACTCGACGTCGAGGACACCCAGACTTGAAAGAAGTGTCACACAGAACAGGAGCGTCTTCGCTACGCAGTGAAATGTAGTGCAGACCGCGAATTTATGTATACATTGTATACATACAATTACAATAGCTAATTGAAGTATGCACAGCCTCATAATTCAATTAAAGTTTAATATTTCTGCCATGATGCGGTGCGCCATGTGAGGCAATGACAACGCTCCATTCCTTCTCAGAGATTATGAACAATGACTCGCAACAACGCCTCAAGCAAACACATCTCCCTGTGTGTTCTGTGGGCTATGCAGACAAACAGAAGTGGTGCATGCAAGGTAATGCTTAACATCAACTCGCCACTTTCGTATTGGACTAAACACTGAAAAAATTACAAACTTGCCACTAACATCACCGTTAATTATTGTTAATCAAAGCAAACAATGTGTGCTTCGTGTACATCGATTCTCACAGTGCATGGGATCTGCCATTTTTTTTGCTACTTTTCAATCTCCATATTGCTACTTTGCTAAGGTAACCTACATCTTCAATGTAAAAAAAAGACAAAGAAGCATCTTAACGTAATACAGAGCAATCTTTCATGCTCGTCTGTTTAAAAAAAACATATTTATGTAGGAAATGAAATCTTCGGCAGAGTGTTGATGCGACTACAAGAGTACCTGGTACTTTGATCCATAAAACAATTGAATCTTGGCAGAAGAATGCCAGTTACAGCCACACTATACAGTCCTTTCTAATCCAGGCTGGCGGAAAGCGCTGGAATTCCGCATGATGCCCAGCACCTTGCTTTTCTTGGCACCGACAAGAGGCATGAAAATTTTAGGATGCTTTGCGTAGAACAAGATCAGCTATGCAGATCAGAGCGTACATGCGACTAATGTTCGAGGTGCTGTCTTTGTGTAGCAGTTCTTTCCTCATTCTTATGCTTAAATAAAATGAGATCACTGAAAGTATGCCGAAAGTGCTGATAGGCCATGTCTTACAAACTTCAATAATCAGAACATCTAAAATCAAGAAAGCGGCTGACAGATGGAATAGCACACAGTGGTATGAAGGTTATAAACATGGATGAGGTGCCTCAGAAAGGCTGACCAACTTTTGAGCTATCTTCGTCAAAAGTGGCCTGGTCAGCCTTGCCATATTAGTTTTAAAGGACTAGTAGGGTGACATCACGTGCAGTTGTTGTCAGTGGCAGCTGGTTGTAAAGGGAGAGACTTTAAAGAGAATGAGCGCTGTCGTCTGACGTCTGTAAGCATGGTTCCTAAGACGAGGGCACAAGACCGTGAGAATAGGAAGGCGGCGAGAAAAGAAGCAAAAGAAAAGGAGAAAAAAAGAGATGCCAAGAGGCAAAAATAGAAAGACAAGAAAAAGAAGGGCATGGGTGCGTGTTAAGGAAGTGAGGGGTTAGGGAGCATTCAGGAGTGTCATTGGCGGCATCTTTCTGCCGTTTTAGAAGAACTGGTCAGGCGGTCAGTGTGCGAGTAACAAAAAAGACCACAAAAGATATCAGTTGAAAGAATGACTTGAGTAGCGTAGCAGCAACGCGTCGGGTAATGTTGAAGAAATTAAGATGGCGACAAGGAGTCTGGGATGCAATGTATGTGGTAGCTGGCAGGCAGAGGCATGGTGTTTTAGGGATGTCAGCCTCAGTAGCTCAACGCAGGTGTCGTCACAGTGGTATATAGAGCTGGTGATACCCTGTGTGACTGATGCGCAGAAAAACGTATCCTGGCATCTGGGATTTTGGATTGTGGTGGTGAGGGTGTTCAAAAAATATGATAGAAAACAGACAAACGGGGGGAACTGAAAGTGGAATAACAAATAGGAGGGTTACATGAGCAAAAGCGGGCGGAGGCAGGTGTACATGGGAAAAGGGGTCATACAGTTGATATAAACATTAAAACATTAAAGAATATATTAAATTGAGTAGTAAGCAGGTAAAAATTAGAAACGGTGGAATAGGTAAGGTTAAGAATTAAGTTTAGCTGGTGGCACAATGTGTTTTGCGCCTTGGTTGATGACATGAGGCTTTCCGATTTAAGTTACAGCTTTAAAGTTTTTAAAGATTCTAAGTTGCTGTGTTAAATTGATTCCCATTGGATGTAGGCATTTAAACTTGTGTATGAGGTATGATTCCAGATATTTCCTCTAGCGAGGTGAGCGGAAATTTGTAGTCTATAGAGCCTTGCTTTGTCACATATGACATGTTCATTGAAGTGGCTGGCTACTCCTTTAGGTAAATTGTTTTGTATCTGCGCGGTGACCGTTCAGTCTTTTATGATTTTTTTTGTCCTGTCTCACCTATGTATTATTTGCTACAAGTGGCACATTCTAGACAGTAGACTACATTGCTTGATGTGCAGATGAAACTCGAAGTTACGTTGTTTGAGTAATTTGATGCTGTACTTATTACTGTAGTAGTAGATTAAATATGTTTGCATGTAGAGCACCCGGGCGGCCACAGGGACTGGTTCCTAACTTCGTTGTTTTTAGTTTGGCACATACAAGAATATCCTTAATATTATAGTGTTGCATCTCAAGACTACTCTGGGCAGGGCGGGAAAAATCTTGTTTCTGGTTGCTGGTGAGAATTGGGTAGTATTTATTGAGGATGTTGTTCATGTTTGGGAGTGTGAGAATTTAGTAGTAAGAAGAGGCGCTGTTCTTGTGATCCTAGGGTGGGGCTTGAGCACGTCGGCTCAGTCAAGTTTGGTTGCATCGGTGCAGGCTTTCTGAAGGGCACTCTTTGGGTGGTTCCCGTTTGATAGGGTTCCTTTAGGGTGATCAAGTCTATCTATGTAGTCTTGGTTTTCAACACACATGTGACGTAGCCATGTGCTTGGCCTTTAAAGATGCCTTCTTTGCAATGTGGCTTGATGGTGGCTTGTATATTCTAGGTACTGTTGTTTGTCAAAAGGTTTCCATACAGCATTGTCATTAGTGTCCCAGTGTCAATGTATATTGTTTAGTCCAGAAAGTTTATGCGCTCCACTGAAGATTTTGATGCGAATTTTATTGTTGGCTGAAAAGAATTTAGAAATCCTACATATTTATCTAGGCTGTCTTGACCATGTCACCATATTATGAATATGTCGTCTATGTATCGTAGGTATGTGTGGGGCCTGTCAGTGCAGCGCAATAGGAAGTCTGTAGAATCCCCATAAGTATGTTCGCATAAATATGTTTTCCCATGTACATCTGCTTCCGCCCGCTTTTGCTCATGCCACCCTCTTATTTGTTATTCCAGTTTCAGTTCACCCCCATATTTGTCTGTTCTTTATTCTATTTTTTCGAAACACCCTCACCAACATATTCCAATATCCCAGGCGCCAGGATACCTTCTTCGGTGCTTCAGCCACACAGGGTATCGCCACTTCTGCATACCGCTGTGACGACACCTACGTTGAGCTACTGGGACTAACGTCCCTAGAAAGACCGTGCCGCTGCCTTCCAGCTACCCTATGCACTGCATTCCAGACTCCTTGCTGCCATCTTAACTCCTTCTAAATTATCCGACGCATTGCTGCTATGCAACTCAAGTCATTCTTTCAACTAATGTGTTTTCGGGTTGTTTTTGTTACTCGAGCACTGACCGCCTCACCGGCTCCTTTAAAGCCACAAGAACATGCTGCCAAAGACACCCCTGAATGCTCCCTAACCTCTTGCTTCCTTAACACCTTCCTATGCCCTTCTTTTTCTTTTCTTGTTCTTTCTTTCCCTCTTGGTCTCTTTTTTCTCCTTTTCTCCCCGCCTTCCCACTCCCACTATTGTTCCTACGTCTTAGGAATCATGCTTACAGACATCAGGTGACCGCGCTCATTCTCCTTCAAGTCTCTCCCTTTACAACCAGCCACTCCCGACAACTGCATGTGACGTCACTCTACTAACACTTTAAAACCAACATGCCGAGGATGACGAGGCAGCCTTTGAGAAGATAGGTCCTCCTAACGAAATGTTGGCCACCCTTTCCGAGGCACTTTATCCCTGTTTATAACTTTTACATCCCAATAATCAGAATAGTGTTTTGAAATTGCATGGCTGTGAATGCTGCAGATTGTAAAGCAGCACATCAGTTGACCACAGTCAACACTTTGGACGGCAGTAGTTTAAAAAGCTTCTTTTAGACCATACAATTTGCCAAGCTGTGTCGGAACCCAATTTTCTTGAGAAGCATTATTTCAAAAAAGTGAAATGAAAGCTGCAGCGTGAAAAGCTACAATAACGCATGCCAAGTCTACATTAGAAATTTCAAGGACAATGAGGTGCTTAAATGTTCACTTCTGTTAAGACAATGAGCAGCAGGTGAATGCAAGCTATCAAGGTCCTGTCAAAATTAACCGCTCGTGTAGCCACCCGACTTTCTTGATTGTTTTTAATTGAAACTGATTATGGGGGAAACTTTGAGGGCGATTTTCGCCGGAAACCCATATTCCGAAATTATCTTGTGCTGTTTTTCATACCCACAGAGACATTTAAATTGTGTGTCGAGACACAGTGCATATACAGCAGAAGAAAAAGATATAATATATAGGCACTTGCCTCATTCTTGCTTTGGCATTTCTTGTCGCTCTGTATACATCATGTAATGCTAACTCATTCAGATAACTTGTAGATATGCAGTTATGTTTCTCAAATGAGGTGACTGTTGACTTACTCTTCAAAGCAGCCACTTTCTCCGGTGTTGCCGGAAGCTTCCAAGATGCGCGGCACATTGTCCGGCAGGCCTGTCCAGTCAGGCTGCTTTCACCTGCTTGCACTGGTGTCCACAGGTGCCATGCCACCTCTAATGGGCACTTTCCGTCGGAAGCAGGCTTGAATATGTAATGCCACTTGTTGAGTGGCATCACAAATCCCACACCAATCTGTACCTGCAATAGATATGAAGTGTTTTTTTCCTGAGCAGTATTCTTAACACTAAAACGCACTTGTATAAAACAATATGATATAGGTTAATTAGATCCGTCAATTTCTGATGCAACTCTATAATTTCCTATTTCTGCCCCTCGAACAAGTTTAAAAAAAACTGGGGTTAAACCCAACCTCACCAAGAAATTCATTTTTGTGTAAAGGATTAAACTAATAAAATTTTCTCATTTTAAGGGCAGCAAACACTCATATTTCGTACAGTCTAACCTTGCAATAATGAAATTAACAGAGAAAGCGAAACAATTGATTCAAATAGGCGCACCGCCATGCAGAGAACAGTGCAAGAACGAGTGACGTCAAGGCCTCCAAGATTGCAGTGTCACACGGAGAACAGTGCAGCACGTTACCTAGAGACCTACACGCGCCAGTCTCCAAAATCCACCACCATCACACACTACATGGCCTTGTTCTAAAGAACATTGGAGACATGCCTTGAAAGTAAGATTACCCTTGCATGGTTGAAAACAAGTGAATTCCCTTGTGGGCTCTGAAAACCACTCGCACCACTCACTCATCTCAGCAGTTATATTTTCGTCATGACTAAACTGCAGCGACCAATGCGCCAAGTCCCGTCACAACTTCAAACTTCAGAACTCAGTGTGCACGCTCCTTTTACTGCGACCAGGTTTAAAATGTTTGTTGTAACAGTACAGCGCTAGTACAGCGGCAGCGGAATTCTCTTTAGGGACAATTGCACCTTCTACATCTTTTTGTAGGTTTTTGCGCAATATGTGCGTTGCTGTTTTTTGTCATTAAGCCCTTCAGTTGATGTCTAGCGCCCGTTCAGACTGTGTCTCTTTGTGTGTGTGTGTGCCCTTGCACTTGTCATGATGTCCAAGTTCAGCTACCACCAACTAGAACTAACTTTTGCATTAATCAGAAGTACATATTAGCACGCTTCATAAAAAGCCAAAGGATTAGCACTATGCTGACCGGAAATGAGAAATGGTAAAAATATTCTGGCTGAAAACAACATTTCATGTTTATCAACACTGACGGGCAAGTAATTAAGAAAGTTGCTGTACGTTAATGTTTACCTTTTGAGTGATACAAGGGACAGAAAGAAGACAACAAGACACAAAAGCTACCAATTCAACATTAATTTTGGTGCAAAAATTTAAGATAATATTTATACTGCGTGTGCCCTTGCACTGCACAAGCGATCTTTTAAGACAAAGGGCACAAGTTGCAATACAAATGTACAAAATCATGATAAACAGTACTTGCATAAAAATAGAACAAATAAGCACGGAGTGATCACTATTCCGTGTCATTTAGAGAGTATTCCTCTTTGTAATGCAATCATAATGAGCACTGGCTGACAGATGTCCCTCTTTTTTAAATGGTATGCCTCAGTGATATTGTTGATCAATCGGTTGCCTTAAGTAAACAAAAGAGATGAACAATCTAAATCTGGCGTACATCACCAGTTGTGTCAATGCATTGTCAAGTGGGACGAGCATGCTTGTCCCTTGAGTGAATAATGGTGCTCTCCTGGGCACATGCTTATACAGCGGCCAGTCTGCCCCATGTACAAGACCGTCTATTCTTAGTACGAAGATGGTGCAGAGTGGCTGAACTCCGCGGATTGCCAGCGCGCATTGCATGGCTGTGCAACGGAGCTAAGCGGCGCAGGCGCACAGGGGCTTAGAGGTGGGACTTCATGTCATGTGTCATCCGCTAAAGCATGGCGTGCTCCCGCACTTTAGCAGATGACACGAAGCTCCACATCCCCCCTGCGCCATGCACGCTGGCACTCCGCGGGGCGTGGTCACGCTGAGTCGTGTTCGTGCCAAGAGTTGACGACCCTGTGCATTTGACCAAACATACACATGAACAGAGGCATAGAATACACTACTAATGACGGACACAAGACATATTTAGTGGTAATTTATACAAATCTCCTTTGCCTGGACGCCTTTCTCAATGCGTTTGTGGAATGCTATGCACACATATTTCGAGAGAAAAAATAAAGTAGGCAGGTATGCCGCACAGTCCACAAGTGAACTGAGAAAAGCGAGCAGGCAAGCGAGGTACGCTTGGTTAAACATACCACGAAATATGTCTAGTGTGTGTTAGGGGCAGTGTACTGCATTCCAATGTTAGGAAGCTGACAGGCCAGGAACTAAATATGTACCAAAGAAATCACCACATTTTACTGAGAAGACCGGCATGCTCGTCTGACTTGGCCGTGCATTGCCGCGATAGGGCTTTAGGCCAGATTAAATTAGTTTATCTGTTTCCACCCACGGTGAAAAATTGACAAGAGAAATCAGAGAGGCATACCACAAGACGTGTGAGCAAGCCCCCATTATGAATGCATGAAAAAAGGCGTCCTTTCTAGATGACAAGGGATAGAAATTAGTCTGACTATTCACCTTTTTTTACGCAAATACTGTTTATTGTGATTTTTTGCCTTTGTATTACAACTCACATTTTCCTTCTGAAGGAACTTGTGCACAATATAAGCACACATTCAGTGTTATTTTTATTCCTTCTATCAAAATATTCAGTCATCACTGGTCATGTTGTATGGTCTCCCTTCCTTCACTGTGTAAATTTTGTCCTCAAGTTATATGAACTGACTGGCAAACTCAAAACGACACTACAAATTTCACCTAGAGGATACGGCTGGTTCTCAGAAAATGCACCAATACGGCGACAGGTGTCTGTTGGCACACTGTAGCAATAATGGGTGGAAGCTACCTTTGACATTGCTGCAATACATCAGTTGTCACATGGCTACAACCCTTAAGAAACAACAGAAATGTAAGTGCACAACAAAAACAAGCAGGTTCATCAACCACAAATTTGACTTCAGCAGCCAGAACATAGACAGTTTCATGTAGCTAAAGCATTAGCTAATATGTGGAAAATACATGCACAAGCACCCTTAGCTTGAGATACCTGCATACCAACATAAAACCATGAGTTGCAGTGCATATGATGCTTGTTCTTGACACTAGTATTTTGTGAAAAATACTTTTTGGATTACGTACCATGCTTTCAATTCATTTGCCCAGTAATCAAAGGCTTTTGACAGCATTACACTTTGTACTTGCTAGTTGAAAATATTCTCACGTGAACAGCACCAAGCAGAATAAATAGAAAACTGCCCACTGTGCTAACCAAATATGTGGAGAGACCCAAAGTAATAGAATTATTTCTGGACCGCTGTAGACTTAGAGCTTGTTGGCTGATAGTCACTATTAAAATTACACCACTGCCAAGCAGATGTTCTGTGTGGTGCTGTTGAAATCAAGTTCACTTGATGAGCAACATAGCAATAACCAGCAAATGCTTTAGCAATAGCGAGCAGGCAATCTTGCATGTGCAAAACTGCATGCTTATTTAATGATAGTGCATCAATAGACTGAACTATGTACCAACTATGTGGTCTATGCAGTATAGACAAAGTCGAAAACGATGCAACTGGACACAGACTGCCACAATGCCTACTTGCATGAATGGGAATAGCTTAAGAAGAATATAAATAAATGTAGAGAAAGAAAGCAAGCTTACTAGAAAACTCTTCACTGCTGTAGTACTTACAGCACAGTGAATACTGGCCTTCATTTACCATTTAAAGAAATTCAAGCTCGTGTCTATTGTTCTGGGAACTTGAGAAATAATTGTGAAAAAATGGAGAAGGTTGGGCTAGTTGGCGTTGACACAGCTCCTGTGACATAGTTACTAGCACAAACAAGGCATACGGAATAAAGGTCGGACTAGCCAAAGCGGTAGACTTCAACTGACAAGCTTTATTCAGAAGAAACATGCAAACAGGCCACCGCATGCTCAGTTAATGTGGAGACAGATGCATAAACGAATGTGCCACATAGGGGATAACGAAATGCACATAGAAGCTGATAAGCATCTACAAGAAGCCATTACAAAGCATTCACCAGATTTTTCTGAAGACACAACACTTATTTATTAGCTGGTACCAGTGATGGAGTGCTTATGCATTCATCAGCAGCTTTCGAAATGCAAAACACATCAAACATTTCCCTATATAACTGCCTGGCAAACTGACTGAGCACTTGTGTGCTATGAAAACATGGGGAGCACTTATGGGTACTTTAACAGTGATCAGCCAAGTAGCCAGCGCCTGTGAGAGCATTTACAGCATTCCGGTACTCCCCAAGCCACTCATTCAGGCACCTGTTTGTTCAATATACCACTTTCCACAGGGAAGTGCAATGTAGCATACCACCACTACATTTCAGTTAACAAAGCAGGTGACATGCTCCTTAGTGCATGTACTTTGACGCCCGGCAATGTTTACCAACTTGCATATTCTTGTGAGCATTAGCGGTGCTGAAAAAATGCCTACACCAAACTTGTTCGCCACCTTTCTTCTAGGCGGTGGGACACCCTGTGTATGTATGGCAGAGCTGCACGGCTACCACTGGGACATGCGTTACTGCACGTCCAGTGGGCAATGTGGTAGTGCTAATGACTTTCTTGTTGTGCTGGCTTTGCTGTTAAAAACATTGTGGGTGTTTTCGAACAGTGTTCAGTAGGACTCAAGTTCACACATGAGTTGCCAGAAGATGATCACCTGCAATCATTCGATATTCGTATAATTTTAAATCATACTTTCCTTATTATATATACTCTCTTAGGAAAACGAAGCCCTTGCTCGACTACCGTTTGGCATACTCCATGTAAAAAGCTGCATAGCTCCTAGCTGCCCGAGAGCTGTTCTGGTTAAATCTTGTGCACCAGGTTTCCTGCAGCGCTCAGCAACAAGCGAGCCATTTATGTAGGGCTGGGTATCTTGATAACACTTTGGTGTCAACTACTGGGAGCCTCATTAAAGAGGTAAAAACAGATCTGGCAGCTGCTCGGTGCAATAACGCACGTGCCAGTGGGCGCCCTGTGGCTGTGCCATCTGTACATGGGGTGTCCCACCACCTAAACAATGTGGCAAACCAGTGCAGTGTAGGTGTTTTCTTCAGCGCCACTAGAGCTCGCAAGAATGTGCAGGTTGGTAAGCAACGCCGGGAATCAGGGTACATGCACTAAGGAGCATGTCACCCACTTTTTAACTGCAATGTGGGGGTGGTATACAAGATTTCACTTCCCTGTAGAAAGTGCTGTATTGGAAAAAAGGGCAGGTTCTTGAATGAGAGGCTTAGGGAGCACCGGAACGCTGTAAACACTCTAGCAGGCACTGCCCATTTGGCTGACCACTGCCGAAGATGTGCTCGTAAATGCTACCTGTGTTTTCAAAACAAGCAAGTGCTCTGACGGTTTGGCAGGCAGTTAGATAAGGAAATATTTGGTGTTTGGCATTTCAAAGGCTGATGATGAATGTGTAAGCACTCCTTCACTGGAACTCACTGATAAAGGAGTGTTTGTTGTACCTTGAGAAGAACCTGCTGAATGCTTTTTAATGGTTTGTTGTGGGCAGTATTGGCTTTGTTGCGCATTTGGTTTCCTCCCATGTGGAACATTTATTTATGCATCTGTCTGCAGATATTTTTGAGCATAAGGTGGGGCCTCATTGCGTGTTTTCTGAATAAAGCTTGTAAGTTGAAGTCTAGTGCACTGTCTTGTCCAACTTTTTTCAATTAGTCTTGTTCGTGCAAGTAAACCTCACAATAATTGTAATACCAATGTTAAACAATGGTAAGCATGCTGCATGCTTAGACCTGTGACATATTTTGCCCATTACACTTTTAATCCTTACGTGTGCAGAAACTGCACAAGCGTGTAGCATAAACGAAAAAAAAAAGTGGATATAAAAGGTGTAACACAGGAAAGTTTCAAATCAATAAAACAAAATAACAAGAGGTAGATATAATGTGTACTAAGCAAAATAAAATGTAACGTGCAGCCAAGTGATTGATGCAAGAAAAAATAAACCTCAAGACATGTTAGGTCTAGTTTTAAAGTGAACAAGGTAATGTGTACATAATTTCTACAGACACAAATAAGCAGCAAGTTGAATAAAGTTGAGCAGATATTTGGCCTATTTAGTAAGCACTGCTGAGTAATATGTCCATAAACTTATTGACGAATGATACCGAGATCCTACTTTTGCAAACACATACACTTCAGTCATACCTGACCAGACCATCCGATTACACACAGTGCTGCTGCAGCCATAGCTCCTCCCTGACGTGGACACTGTTGTTGGTCACGGCCTTGCCCCTGCAAGATAGGTTCTGTGTTAACTTATAGCAGTGGCACTTTAAAGAAGTCATTGTGAACAGATGCAAGGAGCACAGAAAAAGTCACAAAAACAATGTTTGCACCACTGCAGGGTGGGAACAGAGCACAAGGTCAAAGTTACTGATGAATATTGTGATAATAGGGACCTCTTCATGACAATAAAATTTTTAAGACCTACAGCTACAGTACATTACAAACAAATGTTTGTTTACGTAACAATTCATTTTTTTTCTATCAGTTAAGCAACTTTCCCTTGTCATCTCTAGTTATGTCAAAGTTATGTCAAAACACCTTGTCTCAAAACGTAAGCTGTAGTAGTAGCAAGCCGTAATTGCTTAAATTTTTTTGCCCGAACCCTATGAGGGAGATTTTGTGCGCGACGGCTTTGAGCGAGCAAACGGGCCGTCGCGCGAACATATCGCTCGTTCTTTGTCGCCTGGTTCTGGAAATCTAGAATTCGTCGCTCGTCGCCCAGAAGTGCTATGAGCGAACAGACAATAGCGCGAAGCCGGAATTGTACATCAGTCGAGTACTACCGCTTGTTGCACGGAACAAGCAAACGACTATTTTGATACGTGCAAGGTTAAGAACCTACTGCAAGACTTTAAAGAAATGTTTTACGCTGCTCCTTTGAGTAAAACACAGCAAACTAAATTAATAAAGCACACTTTTGGCGCGTATTTGCTGCCCTCATACCGGCAACACCGGGGAGACGGCTCTCAATGTCGTCGCTCGCATAGGGTACGACTTGTACGGAACGAGCTAGCGCGACACCCATCTACATCGCGTCTCTGTCGCGCGCAAGACCGCTCGCATGGGGTACGACTTGTAGGGAACGAGCGAGCGCGACAACCATCTACATCGCGTCGCTGTCGCGCGCAAGATCACTTGCATGGTGTTTATACTTTTTCCCAATAACTGCTCACAAACCAACAACCGCGTAAACAGACATTATTTTCAACCTCGAAGCATAAGTAAGAGAGGAAACGTCATTGCAGTAAGAATAGGTAAAGAGGCAGATGAGTCTTTATTATCCAACTTTAGCAGAAAAGTGGCAGCTCGCGCAAATGAGGACTGTTGCCGAACCTAATCCCTCTCACCGGAAGGAAGCGCTCACCAAGACTTTCAATTTAGCATTAAGCCAATAAACTTGCGCAAGCAAATTATGTCAACCAACGCTCAGCAAGCATCGGCACAGTCAATGTCGTCGCGGGAGTTCGATTTCTTACGCTCGCAAGGCACTCTAGGCACACACGAGAAGCAAGCACAGCATGCGTGTACTCACCTTTTAAATGGTACGATGCGGTCGAAAAGCGCCCTCCAGGTTGCCGGAGCTGCAAAGTTATTCCCGCATACATGCAGTTGCGTAGTGGACGACCTGCGGAACGCTAATAATGCGCATCATTTCTTTGCGGCGCCCACCGAACTCTCCACAACCACCACGGACAAAGGGAACGCACTCCATGGCATGAAAATCGTTGGTCCACGTTTGCCTGGCGCACCACGCATACCGCGAGTTTGCAGCGAGACACAAGCTATCTTCTGGCACTTTTGTGCACGCGAACTATGTCACAATTCATTACAGCAAACGCAAAAACACGATCAAACAAACACATCGTAGCAACTCGATCGACCGACAGCACATGTAAACAAGAGAACAAGATTGGTGGATGGATACTATGAGCAACCACTTTGAAACGGGGTGGTGGGTGGCGCCACCTGTGAAATTGGGAGTTTGGTTGGCCTCCGCTATGACTAAAATAATAACCAGCACACACTCGCTTTGTGCCTTGTTGCGCCCAACTGCATATAGATGTTGCAATACATAAACAACCATCGCACAGTTTATATTATCCGCTATACTTTAGCGCAGAAAGAAATTCTATGACGTGTTTTCGATTTCCAGGAGCTTCCGTCGCATGCGGGCAGTAAAAAGATGGCCTTCGAGATTCGCGTATGCCATTCTTAGGAAGCCTTCTCTGGGCTGTAATTTGAAGAAATATATATAAAAAGGTTTAGTAAACAATAAAAAAAAAGGTGTGGAAAGTGAGGGGGTGGAGCCCCTAGCCCAGAACTCCACTGGCTTGTGCGGTCCGCCGTGCCTGGTCGAGGCTGGCGAGCCAAGTCTCCCATTGCTCCCTTCCGGAAAGTTTGCCGCCTACTTTCAGCTGTTTTGAAGCCCATCCATGCCCACCCACGACGCCTTGCGCTACTGCCCGTGCAACCTGCGCCGTCACTTCGTTTTAAACGACTTGTTGCTTTCGTCACCCTCTACTGTAGCAATAGAAATCGTTGACATGATCTCGGAGGTACACGTCCAGTGTGCGATGTTTCCGTGCGCGTTGTAACTTATTCAGTCAGAAAGCATCAAATCTACGAGAATTAATCGCTCGTGTGGCGCGGGTTACACCCGTGTCATCCGCATTGCTTTCGTTTTGGTGTGGTGAATGTGTGCGTATTGCGCTCCTGTCGTGCATGCCTTCTGTATTTATCGTGCGGCGCACGAATATTCCTGGAAAAAACCGCATGTCTCTGCCGCGTGAATGTGTCCTGTGTGGTGGTGCCAGAAATGTGCGGCGGTGTACAATATGTTCGCAGCCAAGTGCTACCGTGCATTCCAGCGAATAGACGCGGCTGCTTATGCACGGTTTTATTCAGTGTTTCTTCATTAGCTTTGTGATTTACTTGCGTCTGCGATAGAATCCACAAGGTACCCCAGTTGAAGAAGACAGCAGGAATTCATGTCGCAACTAGAGAAATTTCTGTTGTACGACAGAAGTTCCTCACGTTTCCGTAGTTGACAGACATTCCTGACGTTACGACAGAAATTCTGATGTCGCAACAGAAGCATTCTGTCGCGAAGACCAAGATCTCTGAAGTCGCAACAGAAACGTTCTGTCGCGACAACAAGAGTTCTGAAGTCGGAACAACAACTTTCTATCATGACAGCGACTCTGACATTAAGACAGCAATTCTGACGTCGCAACAGAAACATCCGGTCGCGACGGCCAAGAGTTCTGAAGACGCAACAGAAGCGCTTTCCGTCGCTGCCCTTTAAAATTGTTTGTCAGTTTCGCATCGGTGGTGTGCACTGTACTTTTCTCTTGCGCGGTATTCAACCGTGCTTCTCTCAAGCCGCCAATGCTGATAGCACCGACACCGGTATTAAAGTCAACGTGGCCAATTGTTATAATTGTGCCGTGACGACGCGGCACCTACCCGCCTCCTCAAAATCGGCCACCGATCAAAATCATACCATCTGCGGGAATGGCTGCGTATCCGTTTTGTTTTATTTGGTAAGATGTGGCACACAAGCCTGTGGACTTACATGTGCGGTCACACTGTCACATTAGTTAATTTCCCAGAATTATTGCAGAAGCTTATGCGAAGCGGAAAAGAAGTTTTCGGTTGTTCCACAAAGTTGCGTGAAAACTTGTCTCGCTCGGGTCTCATTAATCTGGTACAGCGCTGCCGTGAGAAGCCAGTATGCTGTCAGAATGAAGACTCATCCACGAGTGTTTATGTAGCTATTTTGCGTTGAGCACACGAATTATGTGTGCGCTCAAAAGTGTAAAGAGCGAGAGACAACTGTCGAAATTAGCAGTAACAACCCTAACAATGTCCCCGGTCGCCGTTGTCTATTTCTGAATTTCTTATTCAATATGCATATCGTACAGCAAAATCGATGTTCTATCACTCCACGATGTACTACCTGTCGATGGTAACAACACTTGTGCTCTTCTAGAGATGCGGCAGCTGACGCGGTGGACGGAACCCACATCTTGGCTTTTAAAATACAAATGTAAACAGCAACGGAGACAGTGGTTTTTACTGTTGACACAGCCAAAATGTACGCTGAGAGATAACAGCGCCGTGGTGCAGTGGTAAGATGCTAGGCTCGTGATCCTTAGGTCCCAAGTTCGAATCCCGGTTGAGAAAATATTTTTTTATACTTTTCTTTTTTTGTACTAAGAAATTTACATTTTCCTTAAAGAGGTCTCTCAATTTTAAATTAAATATTGATCAGGTTGTGTTTTTAAAGTGGGACATGACGTCACATTGTGATTGATTTTGTCTTCTTTGCCTTCTTCAATAAGTGTCCTGTTCCTGCTTGACAGTAAAATGCCTCTAGTGGGGTTGAAATATCATAGCAATCAAGCTGTAGAAATCGTACTATAAAGCAAAATTTTTCTTCACTATGTGTTTCACGAACCACCGAGTACACCCACCATTCACCCAGCATGCACACCATTTACCCACCATTTACATTTGACCCAGTACGTACATGCAGTATTCACCCAGCACATCCATCATTCACCCACCATTCCCACAGTTCACCCAGTATGTACCCACCATCCTCCCAGCACGCCCAGCATTCACCCACCATTTACACAGGTCACCCAGTAGTCATCCCACCATCCACCCACTACACCCACCATTCACCCAGCCCGCCCACCATTGAGACAAGTCACCCAGTATGTATCCCACCAATACATCCCACCATCTACCACTGTACCCACCATCCACCCATTATACCCACGATGAAGTCCACCATCACCACCAAGTTTTCCATCATGCCCAGCACATTTTACATCATGCCCAGCATAAAATTCATGATGGGCAATGCTGGGATTTTCAATAGGGAAAAGCAAATAAAAATGGAAAGATGGACGTGATTCTGCATTTTCCCACAGATATCATTAAAGAGGAATTACCTAAGTCGGCCGCAATCGTGGCGTAATTTCTTAAAGCGTATAAAGCTAATCATGCAACAGAAAGATGAGAATGAAGACTCACGTGTTCTTTTTCCAGTGTCTGGATATGCTTCGTTTGATCCTTTGTAGTTAATGATTTTCAACATTTCCTAAGTCGCTAAATTTTCTGCCCTCACGAAATTCCTACTTAGGTAGAAGTTTCTGTTTGGTGTATGGTACGTGAGATATATATATTCAAAGTTTTATTTAGGTTGGACAGATGCGGATGTTTATTTGTGCGAGATCTTCCAACCGTCTGACGAATGCCTTGACTTGGGGTTGTTTTACGTTAAAATACGTCATTCATAAGCGCATGTAACAGATTCAGACGCTGTTTTTACGTGTCCACGTTGTTGCTTAGTGTGTTGCTGTGTAGCGTGCCGGAATAGGTGCCACTGGACGAGCTAATCACTGCTGCAACAGGTACCGTATGTTCTTCCAAAATATTGAGGGGCCCATCCGCGCAAAAAAAAAAACGCGTTTCATTCTGTTCATCTCGAGAGTACCCTATGACAACGTACGAGGTGTTTTCAAAATGCATACAACCTTCTTTTTTTCACGTAAACCAATGAGGTGGGGAAGGCTTCCTTCGGGGCAAATATGAAGGGAGCATTCAAGCGTTACGTGATTTCTTTCCGCCCACAGAAAGTGTCAGTTGTTTGCAGCCGGCCTATGAGCGAGGCCGTGTAGTAAGCGCTTATTGGATTACAGTACGTTGTAAAATGGCGAAATAACATCAACAACAATATTGCATCAACTTTTGCCAAAAACTTCGACATACCGAAGTGGAAACCTTTCGTAAGTGTCAGAAGGTTTTCGGGGACGACGCCATGAGCACCTCACGGGAGAGGACAGCGAATTGCGTTCAGGCGGAGCCCGAATAGGACAAAATGAGAATGTGATTGAGCTAGTGCGTAGTTTGTTGATGAATGACTGTCATATCATAGTCGGAGAACGTGAGAACGAGATTGGGTAAAGCATTAGATGAGTGCATTCAATTTTGACCGTGGATTTTGGCATGAGGAGAGAGTTCGCAAAATTCTTACAGAAACCGCTAAGAATTAACTACTGAAAACGTGAAGTGAATTAAGCTACTAACATGCTACTGCGCCTGGAAATCGCACAGCATCTGCTGTATTATGCGTGCAGTAAGCCCCACTTGTTGCACACCGTGATCACAGGCAATAAGCGATGCGTTTATGGGTACGACTCAGAAATCAAGTAGAGATATCCAACTTTTCCGACGCCAACAAAAAAGCGCGCCCAATTCAGAGCCTTGTAAAGGGCATGTCGACGACCATTTTCTTCAACTGCCGTGGGGTGGTGTATCATGAATATGCACCACCAGGTCAAACCATATGAAATGAATACAACCAGCAGGTCCTTCGTCGCCTTCGTGATGCTGTGCGGCGCAAATGACCGGATCTATGGGCACCAAAAACTTGGCAGCTCTATCATGAGAATGCCTTCTGTTCCCTATCTGATTTAGTCTTTATGCGCCAAACACAACATTAGTGAGGTTCATCAGGCTACCGACTCCTCCGGCATGGCTCTGTGTGACTTTTCGCTATTTCAGAAGATGTAAATGCCAGTTAAAGCAGCCTGATTTAGGTCAAGAGAAGACATCATGGTTGATAATCATTCCAAAAGACGCGTTCTAGAAGTGTATCCAACAATCCCGGGAGCGCTGGCAGAACAACGTGCGTCACCATAGAGAAGGCCAATAAGGTTGATATCTCTCAACAATAAATTTATTTCTACTGAACAAAGGTATCGTGCTTTTTGAACACACGTCGTATGGTTCTGGGAAATGGGTTAATGATACAATTACACTTTGCTACAGATTCACGTGAATCATTGTTGCAAAGGCGCAATGGGGAGCTGCTGTTGCAGCTGGGGAGGTATTTCATAATATTCCACCTAGTGAACGTGCCCATTGCGTCTCCCTTTGAAGTTTTGATTGGCCGGGCGGGGCTGCGCGGCCGAAGTCGCGAGGCGCCACAGCCAATCAGCACTTCAGCACCAGACGAAACGCACATGTTCGTACTCTGCCACCTACCCGTTGTTGTTGTTGTTGTAGCCTGTGGCACGTGTGGCTCCCACCCACGATGGGGGATTGGCCAAGAAATGGGTGGATTATGCCAAAATAATATAGAGCATAAATTTTCTAATATCTATGGGAAAAGCATTGAATAGGGTTGGAATACCGGTTAAAATGTAATCAGGAAGGTGCTGTTGAATGAGTAATAATTAATTTAAAATAAATAAAAAACGCATGTACACACCCTTGCTGCTTCGTCTTCCTCGAGTAGTGAATCATTTAGGTGGAATAATACGCTACACATGAGGTCGCATCTAAGTGCAATGCCTGCGTGGTTCAGGCCTAGCTTTTATAATGAAGCAGACGATTAGAAGTCGCTGTGGGCCTGCTATATGTAATAAATAGAATGTAAGAGTATAGAATGCACCTTAATGACACACGCATTCAACTCTGGAAATGCCGAAATCACCAAAACCACGCGGCAGGAGTGTCAACACATCGCAGACAGTGGGTAATACCGGAAGTAGAGAAATTAGTGCAAGCAGTCCGTTGTTGGTGTGAAGTTTTCTCCTCCGATTGTCACGCTGCAGTACCCTGGTTTGGTTTTGCCCCAAGCCAGTAATCTTTTTATCAAATTAATATTTTTTTCCCTGGCAGTCTGCCTCATGAGCCGACAACAATCTTTCATAAATTTATCTGACAAGGACAATGTGACATCGGGTATTGCGTCTTCACTACTATCGAATAAGTCAGTTTATGCGCTTAAGAAAGTGTATTAGACTGCTTTTACGTGTGCTCATAGAGAGCACATGTAGAAAACAGCGGTTAAAATTCTGCAAATACAGGCCAAAAATAAAAAAGAAACGTATGCTCAAGCGTATAACCTGACGATCAAATACATATGGCCGGCCGGTGGTAGCGAAGAGGCATTGCTTTGTGTTGCCTTTCCATTTTGAGATACAAGCAGAGAAAAGATTTTAGCCACTCCATAGTGCCTTAAGCAATAAGAAAAAAAAAAAACAACAGCAAGAAAAAAAGGCACCAAGCGCAATTTAACACGGCTACCAAAAGGCGATTTTACCAGATCGTCGCGAACAACTTGTAGACGAAAAGTCTGTTTGCACATCCTCTCAGAGGTTTCTCACAGTTTAAAGTAAACTTTGTTAGACAATTAAGAGAAGATCTCAAAATTACAAGGAGTCAGCACTACGCTACAGTGATATGACGAGAGACGCTAACATCATATGTGTGTGATAGGGACCTGCACAAACAAGAGGAAAGAGTGCTTGTCGTGCAGTTCAATATCAGTCAGCGATAATGCGGGGGAGGACGCGTTAATTACAATTTAATCTTTTGGACTTGGCTCCAGGTGCTATATACCTTATAGGACGGGAGGTTAGAGTAGAATGTACGCAGAGTGCGGGAGAATCAGCCTTCAAACGGCAAGATTAACGCAATATATTGCGAAAAGAGCGCTATAAGGTTTTACGCATTAAATACTACAACTAGAAAAGCAATTTGCAACTTCAGTCGTGGCGTTCCGGCGACGTCTCCGCTTGTCACAAAGTGGTCAGGGTTTGAATCCTTGTATAAACGTTTTTAGGGCGAAAGCTCAATACGCAGTGTATCTCAAGGTCATTCTTCGCGTCGCAATGATCTTGATCCGTCGGAGCGCAATTGTGGCAGCTGTGACGACATGCCACCTTTTCCGCTGCGGAGATGCGTCACAGCAAATAAGTAGTCGCTGCTGCCCTGGCTCAGAGCCTCGCCGCTGCGGTACCAGGTGACAAGGTGAGGGTTAACGGGCTAACTATAGCCCGACGTAGCATAGGCGCGCCCACAAGTTACGTCATCTTGGCGAGAACGACAGCGTCCATAGTTTGACCGGTGGTGCGACGCACTAGCCAGCGCACGTAAGGGGTGATGGCCAGCGCCCTCCGACGCGCACGGCGTCGAGGGACGCTCGCCCAGCGCCGATAACGTCGGACTATAAACGCGTCTTTAACGGCTGCTTTAAACGAGACCACTTCCACTTTAAACGAGACCCCTTACATTTACGCGTAAGCACCCTCGTCGAAGAAGAGGCCTCTGCGGTAATCGCCTACAAGAAGTACAAATGCTTGCCAAGCTATAGAACTACACTCCGCATCAATGGACTAATTCTGTCACCCATGCGTCCCAACGTTCGTCCATAAATCAGTAAGAGTCACCAATAATCCACTTGAAGTAGATAATTTCGACGGGCACATGATAGAGGTGCTCCCGAAAATGCGCCCAATAGAAAGCCTCTTCACTGTTAACATTCATTGCCCTCCCTATAGAGCCCGGTAGCCCCACTCACTGCCGTCCTACCCAATGCCCTTCAAGTTACCGCCGAACACCGGTTGCTGGTGGTTGGTGATCGTTACGCCAATCACGCCAACTGAGGTTATCAAAAATTGTAGGAACGGTATATCCCTCTGGACCTTAATCCAGAACGAAGGTTTTTCCCTGATCAATCTTAAATGCCCAACCCGCATAGGGAATAGAGCACGGATAAACACCAGCCCATATCTGACCGTGACTAAAAGCATCCTCCACATGCCAATGGACGGACGCGCAAATATCCCTTGGCACCGATCCCTTAATTCTCAGCACATTAAACCTGCTACTCATAATCTTCTTTAGCCGTGTCGGAAACAGCAGCTGATCAAAGACTGGGTTCGCTTCCGAGCTACGGCCCCGGAGATGGTGGACGATCTCAACGGCTGGGCCCACCAACTTATCCAGGATGGCAATTCATCCACCTCCGCAATCCCCAACATGCCAAAAGCTGATATCCCGGACAGCCGCCTTGTTTGTGTTGTTCTTTTGTTGCAATATCCAGATACCTTTCAATGATGACCAACCAATAAGTCGATATTGCGACCCTCGCCGCCTCCTACACCTGTGGGAGGCGCCCGCGACTCTACAAAAGCGCTGGTTAAAAAAAAAAAAACCACCACCCACTCAAATTGCGCCTTGCGGGCTTTGTCAAAAAGATACAAAACATGTAAATCAACTGGCCCGACAGCGTAAGGCCACATGTGTGAATACAAACATGGAAGCCTCGGTCTCGAAGTTGCCTGGTCCTTCTTGCGATGCCTGCCGGACTCGGAACACACCATACCCAACCGACGTCACAATGTTGCCCACACACTACACCAGCTGGACACCGCCGACGACCTCTTCTTGCATAATCCTAAAGAATACCTCAGCACTACACCCATAGGCCATCTCCCAGTTTACATAGGCACGGCCAACATCGGCCTAGATGCAGACAGGCCCTCTTCCAGCTTACACGGGCCCTGCAAGTACTCAGCTATACGCAGACATCTTCCCACAGGAGGTTCGAGCCGCCATTTCAACTGTGCACCACGTCTACGCAGGGCGTAGAATACATCGCGAACAAAATCGTGTGCGCGTGCGCGTGCGCGAGCACTTCAGAAACAACACGGCCAGAATGCTCTTGCGGTATACGTTGATGCCGCAGAGTACAGCGAGTCCCCAGTATATGCGCTCACCGTTGTCTCCTCCTCGGTAAATACCAGGCTACAACCATGGTAGGCGCGCCATCCTCCCTGGAAGCGGAGGAAGCTGCCATAAGGCTAGCTATCGCTACCTCCACTGCCACATCCGTATTCAATGACTAAACTACAGCCATCAGAAACTCTACCAAGGGCGTGCTACACACAGAGGTCCCATCAAATTCTCAATTTATCTACCTCTCCTTCTAGAAACATTTCATTACATTGGGTGCCGGTCAACGCGGTCAATTCTGGCAATGAAACCAATCATTGTATTGCTCGAGCATCCGTCAGCCAAGCTGGGCGCGCAACAAGCCTGGGCTTCTTTAAGGATCGACTACTTGCACATAATGGAATCACTCTCCAGTATTGCGAAGAACTACTGTGAACCCCCCCCCCCCCCCAAAAAAAAGCTCAGCACGCTAGAGCAAGTCACTTGGCTGCAACTACAAACACGCACCTTTATTTCACCCGCTTTCACATGCAATTCTTCCCAGAATTTCTCCCCTCTGTGGAGCTTCAATTGCCGACTTCCACCACATTCTATACTTTCCTCAGAATCTCAACCACCCTCCGAATGTAGACTCACGGACCTAGAAAAATTGGAGATGGCGGTTTTAAGCTCCGATCCGGCAGCGCAGAGGCGGCTGATCACCTGGGTGCAGCAGGTGACCGCACGCCACAGGCTGCTGGCCACCGCCAGTGAGCAATGCCACCCCACACTTAATTTGTAATTTAATGCTGCATATTTATAAATGTTTACGCCACCACCCATAACTTCGGACTATGAACGCGCCTTTAACGGCTGCTTCGCTGGCGCTTGCTGGCTCAGTCTCGCCATGGATGGCGCGCCGGCTTAGCCATCTGTACGTGTGCTTCAGCCCAAGCTACAGGCTGAATCCAGTCATCCATTAGACGGCAGGCTGAGAAATCTCAAGCAAAGGCAAAGGTGCCTGCTGAAACACCGGAGCAAATGCAGGCCAGATCAGCACTTCATAGAGAAGCTTACCCAGCGCGGAAGCAAGACGAAATCAAAGCTACTGGAACTGTTGTCGCCTTGGTTGAGCAACACGAACAACAGCAAGAAGGAGAGGAAGCCGTGGATGCATATAATGGCACCCACTACGTACGTTTGACGTACCACGCCCTTCGAGTGGGGGAAGTTCAAAGGCAACGGACAGGTTCAACCGTGACTTCAGGGACAATCTGTACGGCAGCTTCTGTAACGTGTATGAAAGACTGCAGCCTAACTTTTTTGAAACACTGTGTGCAAGTCTTTGCAAAACCAAGCCAAACAGACCTTTCGCTCGTGATATCTAGATTTAGAAAAAGTTAAACCTCAACCAATTCCTTAGAGCGCAGCTTTATGCACCCTTTCCAGGGTTGAGCATCGCCGTCCTTCCGCGTAACCGGCCAACGCTATCGTACCACCGCTCGCACGTTCGTTTTCTTCTTGTGTAGTAGGCACCGATACCGCTCATAATTCCAGCGTTACCAAGCAGCCCATCGCGCTCGCACCACAGCTCGCGCCTAAGTCGTTTTCTTCCACAGCTGGCTCCGATGCCGCTCATCATGCTAGTGCTCTCATACTGTCCCTCCCTCTGCAAATGTGCTAATGGCACTGGCCCGCTGCCAGACGGTACATTACTTTCTATTTCAGATTCTTTGACTAAATATATCGCTCGTGCCTTTGTCGTCGTCGTCTTCAACAGCTTGCTCCAATGCCGCTTATCATGCCAGTGTTCCCACACTGCACCTCAGTGTATTGAGGCGTTGATGGCACTGGCTGAATGACAATCGGTGTGGTGATGTCGGTTTGAATGATTTGCCTCCGATATATGGCGGAATGAAAGCATCTTTAGAGCTGCGCTCAGATTTTGCTTTAGGGAGCATCCTAAGCGCCGGACATTTTTTTTTGCCTCCCGTTATTTATTTTTCTTTCTCCCGTTAAACTTTTCATCTCTCTTCAGCCATGGCTAAAATGATTTCGCCACTGAGATCTCATAATGGCAAATGACACCAAGTGCCGCGTCCTTACGCTTGCTCGACATGCAGATTTCTTTCGCCGACGGGTCATATGCGTAGGTAGGTTTGAATTCTGAGGTTATACGTGCCAAAACCAATGTTTGATTATGAAGCACGGTGTACTGGGGCACTGTGATTAATTTTGACCACAAGGGGATCTTTAACGTGGCCCCGATATACAGCGCAGGCACGATGTTGGATTTCACCGCCAACGAAATGTGTCCGTCGCCACCGGGATTTGATCCCACGACCTCGTCATCAGGAGCGCAGCACCACAGCTGCTATGCCACCGCGGAGGGTAAGAGTTGGTTTATTGATCTGTCTCTGCAATACGTTGACTGCGCTGTACCTTACATGCACTCTGTAGCTCACACAAGAACACCGCGAGAAGATCGTGTGACCCGATACTCCTATGCGTCAGGCAGTCCGGCCGCAGTGGAAACACATTGCTTCCAATTCTACCTTGTGAAATCTAGAGGTGCGGCTAATGATAGTTGGAACACGAGCCATCCCATCGCTCCACAGAATAACCCAACACCGGTGCCTCAGTAGGACATGCGACGCCGGCGAAATCAAAGAGATTGGCTAAAATTACGGGGAGTCGTCTGCTATGAGGAGTCATCGATAAAGACTTCACGAGGCGCCTGTGGGTGCGCTTTCCGGAGCGCTGCCACGGGCTCTCGTGTTCCCGCTAAAAGTGGCCGCGCCTGTAGGTGGTCAAAGGCTTTTCCAACGGGAGGTTAACTGCTAGTGACGAAAACAAGAACAAGAGAAAACATTTTAGTCGATAGATGTCCAACCACGATACCAGCGTAGCAGACAGATTTTAGGGCAATATACTAAACAAACGGCGGGCATTCCATAGTTTCCATACTGGTGATATTATCGGCCACACCAAACTGCTCAGCATTTTTCAGCATGATTCATGTTTCTTTTGTCGTTGCTAAAAACGAACTCTTATGCTCTTTACATACGTGTGACTTGAACCTTTGTTCTCTTATGTAACAGAGACAGAGAAACATTTCAAATTTAGTTAGAAAATCTAGCCCTCAGCCCCGTGACTTCATCGCCTTAATTATGTTTCCACACCTTGTATGCCTATATAGTCTTGTGAAACATGCTGCATGCCTATATATTATGTAGTAGCCGAATTTTTGAAAAATAAATTACTTACTATTGCAATAACACAACGTCGAATACAGGGTGAAGAAGACATAAGCAGCAAATAATTTCATTGCCTGAAATTTGACAGCCGATGCTGAAAGGAAAGCAAATCCATTAGCAGGGGTGACTAAGCATATTTACGAATTAATTGGTAAATATTTAAAACTGATGAAATGCAATATATGCAGTGCACTACTATTGTGGCTAAAGGTATGCTTGTAAAGCAGCCATTAAATGCAGTTAACAGCATCGCATGTACGCAACGAGCAACTGCCTATGTATCTTCCTCTTTTTTTTTGAGGTTGCCATTTCTCTAGTACATACTACTTGCCATACTTATTTTCTTCGACGAGCAAACGGCAATGGTTCTTCACCAAGTGAGCTGAAATGTTAGGCTTATTCTAGCAACGCCTTTTTGTGAATATGGTGAAACTTCGGAGCGTTTTTTTTATGTTCTCGTTGTATTTGACCAATTAAATTTGAAACCTTTGTCCGAATAATTTTGCCTTCTGCAGCCATTCTTGCCTGAGCTTACTCCTTCCCATGCAGTCGGACTTCAGTTACAAAATCGGCGGCGCGGGTAGCGGTTTCTTTGTCTTTGGGGCTGTGTGAATAGCTTGGGGACATTGCTGCACGGCCGTGTGTGAGAACAGGCTCCCTTGAGCCGCGTCAAAGGTATTCCTTTCTTTGAGCCTTTGCACAAGTATAATTCGCAGCCTTGTTTCTTCATTCTCTGACCTTAAAATGCAAGTTTTCTTGTAATGTTGAACCAGGCATTTTTTCGCTGTCGGTCTTATCGCCTTACCTTTTTCAAATGCGATGAAATAGGATTATGTGGCATAACAGATGTTGTAGCCACGTACTGCTTTAAATCAGCTCCTTCTTATTTCTTCGGCAAAATGAAACTATGTATGTTTTCAGATGTTGATGTCAGTTGTACGTTGTGCGACTTACAAGTTTTTGATACAGTTCACAGCAGTTTCTTGTGCTGTTCGCGGAAGGTCAGAGCTTTGTGAAGCCGAAGTATATTCTGATGATTCCGATGGTCCAGTTTAAAACACTCTTTATAAATGCGATTGAAAATAAAACATTGATTGATTCAGTGATTGATGGATTCTTATTCGTGCGTTATACTTAGAAAAGCAACCCTCCCATCCACTTTTACAGTGTTCACACTTCATTTTATGCGCCAACGATCGTTACACAAGAAATAAGTGTAAAAGAAAACTTAAGTTTACGGTAAGCAAATGATATGCTTCAGATGCTTTTTTTATTACTCTAATAAAAGTTGCCTATGATCGAATGTCTCCAAGTCAAGCAATCTTCTTCTTTCTATAGCTCATTGCGTCGTCCTCAATTTAAGTACAACCCTTTTCGTAAGCCTCCAGCTTTCTGCCCCGTACGTGAGCACTGGTAAGACACAGCTGTTATACACTTTTCTCTTGAGAGATAATGGCAACCTGCTGTTCATGATCAGAGATTGTCCGCCAAACGCACCCCAGCCCATTCTTATTGTTCTGATTATTTCAGTGTCGTGATCCGGATCCGCAGTCACTACCGGCCCTAAGTAGATCTATTCCCTTACCACTTCCAGTGCCTCGCTTCCTATTATAAACTGCTGTTCTCTTCCGAGACTGTTAAACCTTGCTATAGTTTTCTGCAGAATAATTTTTACACCCACCCTTCTGCTTTGCCTCTGCAGGTCAGTGACCATGCATTGGAATTGTCCCCTGAGTTACTAAGCAAGTCAATATCATTAGCGAATCGCAAATTACTAAGTTATTCTCCATTAACTCTGTTCCCCAAATCTTCCCAATCCAGGCCTCTGAATACCTGCTGTAAACACGCTGTAAATCGCCCCGGAGGGATCGTATCTCGCTGTTGCTTTCTTTATTGGGAACTGTGGTGGCTGTGGAGCCGCTATGGATATCTTTTAGTATTTTTACATATGGCTCGTCTACACCTTGATTTCGTAATGCCTCAATGACTGCTGAGGTTTCAACTGAATCAAACGCTTTTTCGTAATCAATCAAAGCCATATATAATGGTTTGTTATATTCTGCACATTCCTCTATCACGTGATTGATAGTGTGAATATGGTCTATTGTTGCGAAACCTTTACGGAATCCTGCCTGGTCCTTTCGTTGTCAGAAGTCTAAGGTGTACCTGATTCTGTTTGCGATTACCTTAGTAAATACTTTGTAGGCAACGGACAGTAAGCTGATCGGTCTATATTTTTCAAGTCTTTGGCCTCCCCTTTCTTATGGAATAGGATTATGTTAGGGTTCTTCCAAGACTCCGGTACGCTCGAGGTCATATGGCATTGCGTATACAGGGCAGCCAGATTTTCTAGAACTATCTGCCCACCATCTTTCAACAAGTCTGCGTATATCTGATTCTGCCCAGGTGCCTTGCCCCTTTGCATGGCTCCCAAGGCTTTCTTTACTTCACCTGTCATTGCTTGTGGGATTTCAAATTCCTCTAGACTATCCTTTCTTCTATTATCGGTGTGGGTGCCACTGGTGCTGTATAAATCTCCATAGAACTCAACTCCTCAGTCACTAGAACTTTCTGATCCATAATAGTAATGATATTGCCGGCTTTGTCTCTTAACGCAAACATCTGATTCTTGCCTATTCCTAGTTTCTTCTTCACTGCTTTGGGCTTCCTCCGTTCCTGAGAGCATGTTTCATTCTATCCATAATAAGCTTCCTTATATCAGCTGTCTTACGCTTGTTGATTAACTTGGAACGTTGTGCCATTTTTATTCTAGCTGTAGGGTTAGAGGCTTTCATACAATGGCGCTTCTTGATCAGACCTTTCGTCTCCTGCGATAGCTCTCTAGTATGCTGTCTAAGGGAATTGACACCAACTTCTATTGCACATTCCTTAATGATGGCCATAAGATTGTCAGAAGAACTTCAATTTGACCTAGTTGGTGTTTACTGCATATTATATTGACCGCAAATAAAGACAGGGACAGCGGGAGAGAATACGTGTTGTTTATGTGTTCTCTCCTGCTGTCCCTGTCTTTATTGGCGGTCAATATGGTATGCATAAGATTGTCGTTCATTGCTTCAACACCAAGGTCCTCTTGCTGAGTTAAAGCCGAATACGTGTTCTGTAGCCTAATCTGGAATTCCTCTATTTTACCTCTTACCGCTAACTCATTGATCGGCTTCTTGTGTACCAGTTTCTTCATTCTCCTCCTTAAGTCTTGGCTATTACGAGTTCTTACCGTCCTACCGTCACTGCAGCGCACCTTGCCGAACGCGTCCACATGTTGTATGACGCCAGGGTTAGCGCAGAGTATAAGGTCTATTTCATTTTTAGTTTCGCCATTCGGCCTCGCCTATATCTGCTTTCGGCTATCCCACTTGCGGAACAAGGTATCCATTATCCGCATATTATTGTGTTTGCAGATTCTACTAATAAACTCTCCCCTGCTATTCCTAGAGTCTATTCCACATTCCCCCACTCACTTGTTTCCAGCCTGCTTCTTGCCTACCCTGGTATTGAAGTCGCTTTCAGTATAGTGTATTTTTTGTTGACTCCACCCATCGCCGATTCCACGTCTTCAAAGAAGCTTTCAACTTTCTGGTCATCATGAGTGGATGTAGGGTGTAGATCTGTACGACCTTCAATTTGTACCTCTTAATAAGTTTCACAGAAAGACCTGTCACCCTCTCGTTCATGCTATAGAATTCCTGCATGTCACCAGCTATAACATTATTAATCAGGAATCCGACTCCTAGTTCTCGTCTTTCCGCTAAGCTTCGGTAGCACAGGACGTGCCCGCTTTTTAGCACTGTACATGCTTCTTTTGTCCTCCTAACTTCACTGAGCCCTATTATATCCCATTTGCTGCCCTTTAATCCCTGCAATAGCGCTGCTACATTCGCCTCACTAGATAACGTTGTAGCGTTAACGTTGCCAGGTTCAGATTCCAAAGGCGACCGGTTCGGACCCGGGTATTCTTAGCACCCTCTGATGCGTCACAGATCTGACCACCACCGTGGTCAGTTGCTTCGCAGCCGCTGCGGCCTGAAGGCCGGGGTTTGATGTATTCATATAGGAGGTTGTGGCCAAATACTGCACCAGGGTGGCCAGTAATGCTCTGGTGAGGGAGTGCGTTGCCGCTTCTGGTCACCGGCATGACGCCGCGCTCCAGGCCTGTTTATGCAAATTTATCAACATGCGGACTTTGGTTTAATCCGGCGGAAAATTGCGCGGCACCGGGATCCGAGCCACGGTCCTCTTGCATGCGAGGGGGATAATCTGCGTCTGCGCAACCGCTGCTCCCATATATATATATCTGTGCGTGGACGTTGTTAAAAAGTTGGAGAGGGTATTAAGGGAGACGGCGAAGTGTTGAGAGATCCGAATAAAAAGATGGCTGACTCCATATCCTGGCCATGCTATGTCTCATTGCAAGTTGCCGTAGCCGCATACTTTCTTTATGACATTCAAGTCGAGATGTTGGTAGACTTCGCCCTCGGAACAAATCAACGAGGAGGCATTCGAATTTTGGCAGCTACCCCTCAAGATGAAGACGATCAAACTTATCTGCAAGGAGTGAGCACTGATGCATTTGTCTCCTATATAAGCGCCAGAATTGAGCTCGCATCAGGTGGGTTGTGCATTGAAATAATTATATTATTTATTTATTTTAACGTACTGCAGGGCTAATCAGCCTAGCAGAAGGGGCATACAACTGTATGAACACAAAAAAACGAAAGAAAAGTGCAACACACAGCAAAATTCAGCGAGCACAAGCGAACAAAAATAGGTATAACAACTGTACGCCATAAGACCACGTAGTCAAGCAGAAGACTTTCCAATGACTTGCTGAAATTATCAGATTGGGAAAGCTATACAGTAGTCGAATTCGAATATGTCCCTGAATGAATTTGTCGCGTTAAGGATTTGCTGTACGTTGTGTTCATTAGAGTGTTGCGTTTGGCTGGAAGTTGAGGGTTGAATATTGTTAGTAACTGGAATATTTACTTTATTTGAGAGACTCTTGCGCAGGAATAAATTTTGGTTTATCTTGCGTCGTTCCAAAAGAAGCGGAATATTATCTCCAAACATTAGAATTGTAGGAGACCTGACTTCTTTCGCTTGAACCAATTTAAGGAAGTTTATACTAGTTTTTGTATGTGGGTCCCAAATCATGGAGGTATTCTCGAACATAGTCCCAAGGAAAGCGTTATTGGCTAATAGCTTAATATAGGAAAAGGAAGGACGTTACGTTTTAAAGGGTCCCTCACCAGGCCCCATCGCAAATTTTGGGTATACGCTGGAAGTTGTTACGTGTCCACTAGGGAGCGTTCTGCTGCATAGGATTGGGTTGGGAAAAAGGTTTATTGAACCTGCACTATAGTACACAGGCGCGCTTCGGACGTGGTCTACATCGTCATCTTGACGGGTGCTCTGCGAAGGTCCCCGCTTGCCATTGTTGGCTCGTCAGGCTCCTGTCTTGCCAGCGCCTCGATGACCTGCTGGAGGGCCTGGAGTTGTTTTTCCTGGTCGTTGCTCCGCGTTGCTTCCTCGAGCTGCGGCGGTATACGTCCTGTGTTAGCTTCACTTTGATGTTTGGAGCAATCACATAGCATGTACTCGAATGTGGCTGTCTCCCTGCAGCACGCTCTGAACTTGTCATCGGGGGGCGATTCTGGATATACCCTATGCAATGGCGCCGGGCTCGGAAACGTTCTCGTAAGTGGTTGCCTGCAGTTGCCTGCGTTTGTAGTTGCCACGGCCTGCGACCTGCTTAGCCCTTTGCAGGGCGCCGGGAGAAGTGTTCGGGTCGGACGAAAGGCCTCCATCAATTCTTTAGAGCTGGTCATTCTGTCTTTGACGCTGAACCAGAAGTGGGCGCTCGTTGCCTTCAGCACGGTCGGTTAGTCCTCGCGCTCGGGCATGTGCCGTTTTGTTGCTATTGGCATTCTTTGACGCTTGACCTGCGTGCGCCGAGAACCACTTGATTCGAGACCTCTTATCGTGGTCTGCCTGCCCGAGCAGGATGCGGGCCGCCGTTGGGGCAATTCTTCCTTTGGCGTAATTCCGCACCGCCTGTCTGGAGTCGCTGAGGTCGCTACCGGGGCTTAGCGGAGAGAAGAGAACTAGGAGTCGGATTCCTGATTAATAAGAATATAGCTGGTAACATACAGGAATTCTATAGCATTAATGAGAGGGTGGCAGGTCTTGTTGTGAAACTTAATAAGAGCTACAAAATGAAGATTGCACAGGTCTACGCCCCTACATCCGGTCATGATGACCAAGAAGTCGAAAGCTTCTATGAAGACGTGGAATCGGCGATGGGTAGAGTGAAAACTAAATACACTATACTAATGGGCGACTTTAAAGCCACGGTAGGCAAGAAGCAGGCTGGAGACAAGGCAGTGGGGGAATATTGCATAGGCACTAGGAATAGCAGGGGAGAGTTATTAGTAGAGTTTCAGGAACAGAATAATATGAGGATAGTGAAAACCTTCTTCCACAAGCGGGACAGCCGAAAGTGGACCTGAAGGAGCCCGAACGGCGAGACTAGAAATGAAATCGACTTCGTACTCTGCGCTAACCCTGGCATCATACAAGATGTTGACGTGCTCGGCAAGGTGCGCTGCAGTGACCACAGTATGGTAAGAACTCGAATTAGCCCAGACTTGAAAAGGGAACGGAAGAAACTGGTACATAAGAAGCCGATTAATGAGTTAGCGGTAAGAGGGAAAACAGAGGAATTCCAGATCATGCTACAGAACAGGTATTCGGCTTTAACTCCGGTAGAGCAACTTAGTGTTGAAGCAATGAACGACAATCTTGTGGGCATCATTAAGGAATATGCAATGGAAGTCAGTGGTAACTCCGTTAGGCAGGATAACAGCAAACTATCGCAGGAGACGAAAGATCTGATCAAGAAACGCCAATGTATGAAAGCATCTAACCCTACAGCTAGAATAGAACTGGCAGAACTTTCGAAGTTAATCAACAAGCGTAAGACAGCTGACATAAGGAAGTATAATATGGATAGAATTGAACGTGCTCTCAGGAACGGAGGAAGCCTAAAAACAGTGAAGAAGAAACTAGGAATTGGCAAGAATCAGATGTATGCGTTAAGAGACAAAGCCGGCAATATCATTACTAATATAGATGAGGATTTCAATACAGATTTATACAGTACCAGTGGCACCCTCGACGATAATGGAAGATAAATTAGTCCAGAGGAATTAGAAATCCCAAAGGTAACGCCGGAAGAAGCAAAGAAAGCCTTGGGGATATGCAAAGGGGCAAGGCAGCTGGGGAGGATCAGGTAACAACAGATTTGTTGAAGGATGGTGGACAGATTGTTCTAGAGAAACTGGCTACCCTGTATACGCAATGCCTCGTGACCACGAGCGCACCGGAATCCTACATAATCCTAATCCATAAGAAAGGGGACGCCAAAGACTTGAAAAATTATAGACCGATCAGCTTACTGTCCGTTGCCTACAAACTATTTACTAAGGTAATCGCAAATAGAATCAGGAACACCTTAGACTTTTGTCAAGCAAAGGACCAGGCAGGATTCCGTAAAGGCTACTCAACAATAGATCATATTCACACTCTCAATCAGGTGATAGAGAAATGTGCGGAATATAACCAACCCTTACACATAGCTTTCATTGATTACGAGAAAGCGTTTTATTCTGTCGAAACCTCAGCAGTCATAGAGGCATTACGGAATCAGGGTGTAGACGAGCCGTATGTAAAAATACTGAAAGACATCTATAGCGGCTCCACAGCCACCGTAGTACTCCATAAAGCAAGCAACAAAATCCCTATAAAGAAAGGCGTCAAGCAGGGAGATACGATATCTCCAATGCTATTCACAGCGTGTTTACAGGAGGTATTCAGAGACCTGGATTGTCAAGAATTGGGGATAAAAGTTAATGGAGAATACCTTAGTAACTTGCGATTCGCTGATGATATTGCCTTGCTTAGTAACTCAGGGGACCAATTGCGATGCATGCTCACTGACCTGGAGAGGCAAAGCAGAAGAGTGGGTCTAAAAATTAATCTGCAGAAAACTAAAGTAATATTTAACAGTCTCGGAAGGGAACAGCAGTTTACAATAGGTAGTGAGGCACTGGAAGTGGTAAGGGAATAAATCTACTTAGGACAGGTAGCGACTGCGGATACGCATCATCAGACTGAAATAATCAGAAGAATAAGAATGGGCTGGGGTGCGTTTGGCAGGCATTCTCAGATCATGAACAGCAGGTTGCCATTATCCCTCAAGAAAAAAAAGTTTATAACAGCTGTGTCTTACCAGTACTCACGTACGGGGCAGAAACCTGGAGGCTCACGAAAAGGGTTCTACTTAAATTGAGGACGACGCAACGAGCTATGGAAAGAAAAATAATAGGTGTAACGTTAAGGGATAAGAAAAGAGCAGATTGGGTGAGGGAACAAACGCGAGTTAATGATATCTTAGTTGAAATCAAGAAAAAGAAATGGGGGGGGGGCATGGGCAGGACACGTAATGAGGAGGGAAGATAACCGATGGTCATTAAGAGTTACGGAATGGATCCCAAGGGAAGGAAAGCGTAGCAGAGGGCGGCAGAAAGTTAGGTGGGCGGATGAGATTAAGAAGTTTGCAGGGACAACATGGCCACAATTAGCACATGACCGGGGTAGTTGGAGAAGTATGGGAGAGGCCTTTGCCCTGCAGTGGGCATAACCAGGCTGATGATGATGATGATGAACTCTGTTTAGTTGACCAGCGCTAAGTGTGTTTTGTGTAGTGTTAATTTTCTATATTTACTGTTAACTGTTCATTGTAGTTCTTTTGCATTCATCATTGATCTAGATTATGTGCACGTGTGTTAGTTTTGTTCTGTTTTCTGTGTTTCTTTTAATCTTTGTATCATTGTCGTTCAATAGATATTTTTTCTCTCTTTCTCACTACTCTGACTCTATATCTGTGTTCCCTTGAGTACGGAACGGCCAACCGGAGTGTATATTCCGTGGACGACATCGCGCCAACGGCGAACGGGTGGCAAGCCTATATATGACTATATGACACCTAAAATTAAGTTATGGCACTATAATCATTTTCTTAAGCTAGCCTAAATTCTGGTTTTCATACGGAATTTTACACCGGCGGCCTGGTTTCTCCTGGGAAGATCCAATATGCAACGATAGCGCAATAGCCTGTGGTTATTGCAGGTTTTGATGTGATTTCTTCTGAGACATGCCAAGTGATCATTTCCACAGCCTATTTTACTTGGGTAAGGGCTCGCTAAAACTTTAATTGGACATGTTCCAATATTTCATTGCAGCACCGTCTTTCAGAAAGATTGTAGATTTCAGGGTGACATGGCTGGTAATATTTTCCTGAAACAGGCCCCTCGTTAATAATCTCGTAAAGCACCTAGAACCTATCATCTCTTTTTGAGATAAGGAAGGTGCGCTTTAATAAACTATCGGATATATACACGCAAGATGCGTGTTTTAGTGTGAGGAACTAGTGGCTCAATACTTGTGCAATATTGCCTCCTCTTCGAATAATTTCGTTCCGTGATATATGAAAACTTGGACATGTCGTGTATTGCAAAATTTTGCTGTCATTAAATTTTATCTTGTCTCTCTGTATTCAGTCCAATAAAAAGGGTTATCGCAGTAATTATGTCATCATCCTCCGTTATATGATTCACAAAATTTATTTGGCCAGTTAGCTGATCCATTCTACCTAGTGTAAATGAAGTCATATATTTCACTTTATATTACATTCTCTAGCAGCGAGGGTAATTGAAACGAAAATAATTACTTACATGCGAGCTTCCAGTGTCCGGATGCTTAAGGTCAGTCGACGAGAGCTTGGAGCGGCAACAACGCGATTTATACACACACGCACGCACACACACACAAACACACACAAACACACACACACACACACACACACACACAAACAAACAAACACACACACAGATATATATGTTTGTGTGGCATTACTAAACGTAGCATTGTCTACTTGTTGAACTTTTGGAATGATAAAAGCCAGCATTCCAAAAGAATTTACGTATATTTCTCTACTGTCGGGCGTCAGCATTCAATGAGTTACCGTCCTCCTGTACTGCTTCCACATTCTTTTATGAAACAATTACCATCTGGAGCAGCTGCGAGCCAAGGCATCATAAAACAAAGCACAGCGACGCCAGATGCAGGAATTGGAGAGAATAGAAGAATAATAACAAAACACAAAACTCTAGTACATTGCTTATGTTCTATGATAAATTTTTACGACGCTGACAACATGGGGAGATTTGGATTTTAATTATTATCAAAACTGGCGGGAATGCCTTCCAATTGTGCAGTACTTGTTGAAAAGAAAACGTTCAAAATATTCCTGTAAACAAACTTACGAATTAAATATTGATGCTTCTTCCACATCTCGCGAATGGGATCACAATATTGCTACATTCTTTGGTCCGAACTTAACCGAGTATTAGGATACACTAACGCTTTTCTCGGGTTTTTTTTTAAATATAATCGAAAGGTACAGCTATCCTCAAGTACTATAACGAAGATATGCACTACGTAGCGAAATGTAGAAATTGAATACTACCGTATAAATTGCATTTAAAACATGCAGTTTTTTACTCTTTCAAAACGATGTTCACAGATGTTTTGTTTTATGAAAATAAAACACCGAATGACTGACTGATCAAAATCACCTATGCATGTGTGCTCCAATGTATATACGCATATTAAATATTTGTCAAATTAACTATTTTAAAGCAAACAGCTGAGATTGAAGGCAGCCGCAACGCAATGACCTTATTCAATGACAGACTTCACCGTAACGACATTGTTCCAATTAAGACCAGTACTAAGAAACAAGACGCACGGAAGCCAAAACTGTGTGATTGCTGCTATCAGTTTGGGATGTGGTGTTGTAAGGTGTCAACGTGACCATTCAGCCTTCCTTGCTACGACTCTGTTTGTGAGCAATGACTTTGCCAGCTGCCACGTGGGGAAGGGGGGGGAGGTGTGCTGGATAACGGAATATCGCAGCGGACACTGCATAAGGTATACCATGATGGCCGTTGGCCTTCTGTAGGTCCCGCAGACTGACTTCCATCTATGTCCGAGCTGCGAGTACCAAGAATCCTCTTTAGCAGCGATGGAGGCAACTGTAAAGAATAAATTTTTTGATATAGGTGCGTAGTCAATGAGAAACAATTTGGCGAAACTCTAATGTTCGCCGGATTTGTGTATGACCTCTGTCGTTCGCAAGAGTCTAGCGTGAGGCACGCGAAGACCCTGTCAAAATCTGGGCGTTTACAACGGAAGCACCTGTTCGTGGAGCCTGTTGGTCTTGGTTAATCAGAGGCAAGTAATACACTTTTTGATAAGTTAAAAACGGAGAGCCGACTGGTTTCATTCAAGGGTAAAAGCAGACTTGCCGAGTGGCATTGATGGTGACGCTGCCGCACAGCCACTTGAATTTGAGCAGGGGCTATGACCCCCACGGTGGGGACAACCAAGTGACGGACAGTCGCTATAAGCGGCCCCCCCCCGCCCCCCAAGAATGCGGAAAACTTAGGTGTGAATGGCGGAAAGAATCAAGAGTTAAGGTTCAAGATAGGCTGGTTTCACGCGGTCACATGACGCGTTCTCTGCCGCAAACGTCAGTCTCCAAGGTTTTCTCTGAATGCAAAACCACGCGAAAGGGGCCTCCAAAGGGAAGGATCTAATAGCGGCTTGATAGAGTCGCGCTGCATAAATACGTACGTGATTGTGTCCATCATCGGGAAACTAAAACACACACTGCCCACTAACGATGCCTGGGGGTGTAAGTCGAAGCTGGTCGAGCCATGAATGCAGCGTCTCGATATCCTCCGCAAGTGCTGGCGGAGTGCCTTGTTGGGTGATAAAAACTGGCCTGGAACGCATATTGCTGAAACATAGAGCATCTAGGCTGGGCTGACTCCAAGGTGATCCTTGAAAGTTGTTCGCAGCATTAGTAGTGCTTGGGGTAACGTGGTGGTCAACGACGCGTTCAGTTGTCGGTGAAGACCGCTCTCAATGTAGCCAAAAATAAATATTTTTCCCAAGACCTTCCTTCACTACTCAAATCTAATCCCAGAAAGTTCTGGCAAATTTTATCTCCTGAACGCAATACTAATTACATCTCGTTACACAATAAAGAAAACAACATTCCTATTCCTAACAGTGAGTGCGCTCAAGTTTTTAATAAAATTTTCTCATCCGTATTCACAAAGGAAATTATTACTAATTTGCCCATTGTTGCCGACCCTAGATTACCGGTACATGGAACCTATTAACATTACTATTGATGGTACTGTTCAACTTATTAATAACTGGAAGGTTTCATCTTCAGCAGGTATTGACAATAATAATTCTAAATTACTAAAAAATACAGTATCAGTATCTAGCAAGTTTTTATTTCACATTTTTCATCAATCATTAATGACAGGTCAGATGCCCCAAGACTGGAACAGCCAAAGTCACACCCATTTTCAAAGACGCTGACAAAAACTTAACGGAGAACTACCGACCGATATCACTAACGTGCATATGCTGCAAAATGATGGAACATATTATTGCATCTCATATTTACCAACATCTAGAATCCAACAACTTCTTGTTTCATAATCAACATAGTTTCAGGAGAGGTTTGTCGTGCGAAACACAACTGCTTGAATTTACGACAGATTTACATTTTAACATGGACTCAAACCTTCAAACTGACAGCATCTTTCTAGATTTTTCTAAAGCTTTTGACCGCGTAGCTCATTGTCGCCTGTTTTTGAAGTTATCATCATTAAAACTTAATTCACTAACGCTATCCTGGCTTCGAAATTTTCTTTCTAACAGGCAGCAGTTTATTTTCGCTGACAGCTTCTCCTCGCCCCTTTCAGATGTTTCATCCGGTGTACCACAAGGAAGCGTTCTTGGTCCCTTACTCTTTCTTATATAGATTAATGACATACCCAATAACTTATCATCATGCACGCGCATTTTCGCTGACGACTGCATTATCTATCGTTCTATTAACACCTCCGATGACCACCTGATCCTCCAAAATGATCTTAACGAAATCACTAATTGTTGTGACACCTGGCTAATGACTCTAAACTCATCAAAATGTAAAGTGACGTCCTTCACCCGCAAACGCAATAACTTGGACTCTTCTTGCTGTATTAAAAATGTCCCATTATCTCGGACCTCATCATTTAAATATCTAGGCGTTAATCTTTCAACAAACCTCTCCTGGACTTCCCGCATTACTACCATCTGTGCCAGTGCTTCTCGATCACTGGGTTACCTGCGACGTAACCTTCGGAACTCACCTCCACTTATCCGCAAACTGGCATATCAAACATTTGTTCGCCCTCGACTTGAGTTCGCCGCTCCAATGTGGTCTCCCCACCAAAATTATCTAATTACCACGGTGGAATCAATCCAAAATAGAGCCGCACGTTTCATTTCCCGAAATTATAACTACCGTTCTAGCGTAACTCAAATAAAGATTCACCTATCACTTCAGCTACTAAGTAATCGTCGCGACATAGCCCTTTTGTCATTATTTCATAAATACGCCCACCACACTAACAAACATTCCTTACACTAGAAACGCCATCGCACACGTCGCACAGATTATACAATCATCATAGCTTCGCGCGCATCTATGGTAAAACAGAAGCATTTAACTCGTCTGCAATTCCACGTGCCATTCGGCTCTGGAACAACCTCCCCGACAACATAGTTTTGGAAACTGACCGTGATAAATTCAAGAGCTCACTGAACTCGCTTAACCCATGTTAACCATTAATATCACACTCACTGCTCTGTATTATTTCTTTGCCTTTTTCTTGCAGTGTTATACGTTATTACTAACTTATATTGTTCCTTTTTATTGTAATCATATGCAGCTTTATGTAGCTAATATGTTTCATGACTTTTAGGCTGTGCACTTGGCTGCTTTTTTCATTTGTTATTGTTGTTAATTGTATGTACTTGATTGTATGCCCCCCTTACTCAATCCCCAAGAAGGGGCCTTGTAAGGTATTTTACAAATAAAAATAAATAAAAGACGCTCGGCTGCTCATCTTTGGATGGTAAGCGATGGTGTCCTGAAGGGGCGTTGCGAGCAGTCTCGTCCGGCGATAAGAAAGCAAGCTTTGAAATTGTCGGCCTCTGTCAGTAGCTACGTGCAAAGGGCAGCCGTACCGCGACACCCACGTAGCGACACATAATTCCACAACAGTTCAGGCCGTGATGTCTTGTATAGGTGCCCCCTCAAGCCACCTTCAGTACCGGTCTACACACGCGAGGAGGTACTTAAAACCTTGGCATTGCGGAGGAGGAGTCACCAAGTCTAAATGCACGTGATCGAAACGGTGCAAATTTTGGCAGGAGTTGGGAGAGGGGAAGACCTCGATTGCACGCACCCGTGTTTCCAGTGGCTTGTTACCTTGGGCTCAAATGCAATGGCCGAGAAAATTCAGGGCCTTCAAGTAGAAAAATTCATTTCTGGGGCTTTATTTATTTTATTTATTTACACACACTGCTGACCCTTTCCAGGCACAAGCAGGAGTGGGTACATCAGTGAGTATGAAAACTGTAGAAAGCATCAAAATTATTCAGAACAAATTCAATCACCGTAGATAGGCAAACGCTATAGAAGTAGTATTAAGAGAACAAGGTAATGAGCGAAAAACACTCATTCGGGAACTAATAAATATGGGAAAATGCCATTGTCTCTGTGTTTTTTGCAAACGAATCAAGTGTCCTGCAATTCACTACAATGCTCGGTAATTTGTTCCAAAAATATGGCTTTGGGAAATAACGCATATTCATGGCAGTTTACTCTACTAAATAGTTGGCGGATAGTTTTACAGTCGTAATATCTGGTCAAGTCCTTAAAGGCATCTTCTAAGTAGCGAGCACAAGGAATTATGTGTGCCCCTGGTAGAGAAGGCAGATAAATATAAATTTAGATATTATTCCGTGATTTCTTATTGGTTAAAGACTTTCTCTGTCTACTTGTCTAGTTGTGCTGCTCTATGCGTGCTGCTAATTTCTGGATGTTTTCGATTTGTTCAGTTAAGTACTCTTGAAGGACCAGGCCGTGCTCATCCTGCAGTTCAAACAGAAGGCGAATGTGCTCTTAGCACTTCATCTATGCGACTTGCAACGAGAATGTCATCAAGGTAGATGAATATGAATGGAAGTCCGCGCGTAACCTCGCCCATAAACCTTTTAAAAGATTGCACCGGATATGTCAAACCGTAAAGCAGGTGGACGAGCTCAAATAGGTAAAATAGAGCACTGATTGCTGTCTTCGGAATATCGTTGGGTTCGACAGAAATTTGGTGGTACGCACTTATCAAGTCAATCTTGCTTTACATTTGGTTCCTGCGAGACGAGCGCCGAAGTCATGTATGTGGAGAAGGGGATATTGATCGTGAGTGGTGACGGCATTCAGAGCTCGGTAATCATCACAAGGCCGCTAGTCGCCACCGCCTTGCCTTGGATCTGGATGGAAAGGAAACGACCAGTTGCTTGAGGAACGACGAATAACGCTAAGCTGAAGCATGTGTTCGCATTCACAGCGGGCGACATGTACTGTCTGTCAAGATAGCGTACATGCCTGCGCGGCGGTACTTCGGCCGGTGTTGGGGATATTATGCCTCACCTTGTGTTTCACGGGAAGCGCATATTATCGGGGCATCGTGCGTTGCGGGTAGTGAGCAAATATCTAATCGCACAATGAGAGCGGCCGAAACATGCGGATCCCAGATGAGGTGAGGTTGGACTGCAGGCGAATTACATCGACGTTATCCCTTAGATGCGATTGCGAACATCCACGCCTAATTTCATATGGCTGAGGAGGTTCGCTCCAAGTGTGCAAAGCGGACGTTGGCGATCAAAGGTGTTCAACACCAAAACTATAAGTGGATTTATTTCACTAGATCTGATGCTTCCCAACTAGCTAAAAAATTTGTTTCTGAAGAAATGACCGGCTGGAGAGCTCGCCGATCCAGCATTACCCTTTCTTTGACTCAATCGACCCAAATCTCAAATCCATACTCCCATCCAACATTCCTTGCCTGAACGGTGCCTATGGAAACGGCTTGCGGTACCGCTTCGGTGAAGTGACAAGTCCACACTAAAACAACTTTGGTTCAATTTAAACCATGGAGCATATCCTCTTTGATTGTCAAGCGTATGCCGACGAGCGTGCGTTCTATGAACATTGCACAGATTCGCTTATAGAGAGACCCCTCTCATTTCACTGTGTCTTAGACCCTTCAGCCTGCCTCACGGAACAGAGGCGTGCGATCAACTTCTAATTCACATGCTTAGAAAACATTGGTCAACTCGACAAACTTTAGTTCTACTCTGTAACCCTCAACCGCCTGTCACGCAATGAATTCTGTCACCTCATTGTGGAACGGTGCATACACTGAAGGACTTTACCATAACACGCCGTTGCTCATGAGTCAGAAAACTCCATGCCCATTTTTTACCTTATTCCTTATTCTCCGCATGTCTCCCCTCTTTTTCTCCCGGATTCCTTTCCCCTCGCGGAATAGCATGTCTTCGATGTGTGTAGGCCAGCGAAATCTCTGCCTTTCAATAAATTGTTCTCTCTCTTCTTTAAGCAGCTATGTTAGGAGCAAACTTGACCGAATGAAGCATTGTGTCCCAGCTTTTGTGGTCAGGTTTAACAGACACGACGATGATGCCAGACGGAGTTCGATGAAATGTTCGGTAAGAACTTTAGTTTGTAGGGATATGCTGATATAGTCTTATGGATAGAGTTAGACGCCTGCAGAACTTCATCCAGGACATCAGAAAGAAATGCCTTGAAAATGCTCACTCGGAAGAACACGAGGAGCACCGTGGCGCAAGATACCGGCGCGCAGGAAAAGGTCGCTGAGTTCAGAGGCAGCACCAGAAGGAAGAGCTGCTGTCTCAGCGTAGCCAGTCAGATGGGCCACGGTGGTGACAATCAAGCGGTGACCCGCAGCTGTTCTCGCAAATGGTCTGTATAAGTCCATCCCCACTAATTGGAAGGGAACAGATGGTCACGGCAATGGTTGCAAAGGGCCAAGATATACACAGTTTTCGGTGTTGGCTGGCCGCACATCCACCGACATACTTGTTGACACTAGTGGAAAGGCCAGGCCAAGAACAGCGACTCTTGAGTCGGACGTAGGTTTTCTGAAATTCCAAGTCGCCATCCTTCGCATCGTAGTGAAACTCTTGGAAAACTCATTGTCGAAGTGAGTTAGGGAGGACTGACACCCATCGAACATTGGCATGGTGGTCATCATCATCATTAGCCTGGTTACGCCCACTGCAGGGCAAAGGCCTCTCCCATACTTCTCCAACAACCCCGGTCATCTGCTAATTCTGGCCATGTCGTCCATGCAAACTTCTTTATCTCAACCGCCCACCTAACTTTCTGCCGCGCCCTGCTACGCTTCCCTTCCCTTGGAATCCAGTCCGTAACCCTTAACGACCATCGGTTATGTTCCCTCTCATTACATGTCCTGCCCATACCCATGCCCATTTCTTTTTCTTGATTTCAACTAAGATGTCATTACCTCGCGTTTTTTCCCTCACCCAATCTGCTCTTTTCTTATCCCTTAACGTTACACACATCATTCTTCTTTCCATACCTCGTTGGGTTGTCCTCAATTTAATTAGAACCCTTTTCGTAAGCTTCCAGGTTTCTGTGGTGTAGGTGAGTACTGGTAAGACTCATCTATTATGCACTTTTTTCTTGAGGGATAATGGCAACCTGCTGCTCATGATCTGAGAATGCCTGCCAAACGCACCCCAGCCCATTCTCATTCTTCTGATTAATTCCGTCTCATGATCCGGATCCGCCGTCACTGCCTGCCCTAAGTAGATGTATTCCTTTACGACTTCCAGTGCCTCGCTACCTTCCCTAAACTGCTGTTCCCTACCGAGATTGTTAAACATTACTTTAGTTTTCTGCAGGTTAATTTTTAGACCCACTCTTCTGCTTTGCGTCTCCAGGTCAGTGAGAATGCATTGCAGTTGATCCCCTGAGTTAGTAAGCAAGGCAATATCATCAGCGAATAGGAAGTTACTAAGGTATTCTTCATTAACTTTTATCCCCAATTCTTCCCAATCCAGGCCTCTGAATACGTCCTCTAAACACGCTGTGAAGAGCATCGGAGATATCGTATCTCCCTGCCTCACGCCTTTCTTTATTGGGATTTTGTTGCTTTCTTTATGGAGAACTACTGTGGGTGTGGAGCCTCTATAGATATCTTTCAGTATTTTTACATACTCCTTGTCTACACCCTGATTCCGTAATGCCTCCATGACTGCTGAGGTTGGGACAGAATCTAACGCTTTCTCGTAATCAATGAAAGCTATATAAGGGTTGCTTATTTTCCGCACATATCTCTATCACCTGATTGATAGTGTGAACATGGTCTATTCTTGAGTAGCCTTTACGGAATCCTGCCTGGTCTTTTGCTTGACAGAAGTCTAGCGTGTTCCTGATTCCATTTGCGATTACCTTAGTAAATAGTTTGTACGCAATTGACAGTAAGCTGATCGGTTTATATTTTTTCAAATCTTTGGCGTCCCCTTTCTTAGGCATTAGGATTATGTTAGCGTTCTTCCAAGATTCCGGTACGCTCGAGATCATGAGGCATTGCGTATACAGGGCGGCCAGTTTCTCTAGAACAATCTACCCACCATTCTTCAACAAATCTTCTGTTACCTGATCCTCCCCAGCTGCCTTCCCCCTTGGCATAGCTCCCAAGGCTTTCTTTACTTGTTCCGGCGTTACTTGTGGTATTTCAAATTCCTCTACAGTATTCTCTCTTCCATTATCGTCGTGGGTGCCACTGGTACTATACAAATTTCTATAGAATTCCTCAACAACTTGAACTATCTCATCCGTATTAGTAAAGACATTGCCGGCTTTGTCTCTTAACGCATACATCGGATTCTTGCCAATTTCTAGTTTCTTCTTCACTGCTTTTAGGCTTCCTCCTTTCATGAGAGCATGTTAAATTCTATCTATATACTTCCTTATGTCAGCTATCTTACGCTTCTTGATTAACTTCGAAAGTTCTGCCAGATCTATTCTAGCTGTGTGGTTAGAGGCTTTCATACATTGGCATTTCTTGATCAGATCTTTCGTCTCCTGCGATAGCTTACTGGTATCCTGTCTAACGGAGTTACCACCGAGTTCTATTGCACACTGCTTAATGAGTTCTCCTGACGAAAGAACGTCTACCGAGGTCATGAACTGCATCGGGCTAATACCCATCGTGTTGTTTGGTTGGGTGGGCAGTGCCAAGCAGATATAAGGCGCAACGTTGTCATTTGTCGACAGTGGGCTGTGAGACAAAGCATCAGCGTCATGGTGTTGCCTGCCAGACCTGTGTTTTACAGGGTAGTCGGACTCCTGTAGACGCAGCACCCAACGGCGGAGGCGTCTGGACAAATTCTTCAGAAAGGATAGCCAACAAGGAGCATAATGCTCAGTCACAATTGTGATCTAGCGTCCATATAAATAACGGCGAAACTTTTGTATGAACCATACGATGGCAAGGCATTCTAGGTCAGTGATGGTATAATTTATCTCAGGAGGTGAAAGAGTAGGACTCGCGTAGGCCACGATTTGCTTTTCAGACGCGTGGTTCCGCAGCGTCCGGGCAGTGCTGATGGCATGCGCACTTGGGTGATTGTGCAGGGTTGTAGAGGCTGTGGTATCAAAGTGACGAAGAACTTGTCTTCATGTCAGACATCACAGGAAAGTAAAACAATCGGCTTCCCAGTCATCCATCCTGGTAAATGGTGTCGTCGTGGTCAAGTTTGGGAAGAGGCGCTGCGATTGTAGCGAAGTCTCGGACAAAACGCTGGAAGTACGACGCTGATCCGAGAGCGCTGCGATGGCCTTTAGAGGTGGTTGTTGTTTGGAAATGCAGTACAGCAGCTACTTTGTTGGAATCGGGATCAATGCAGTTCTTGCTGATGACATGATCTATTATTTTGATGCTGCGGCTCTCAAATCGAAACTTCTTGGTGTTGCGCTGCAGACAGGCCTTGGCTTGGCACCTGAGAACATAGCCTAAATGTTCTAGAACTGGGAGAATCTGGACGATAAGATGAGAATGCCGTGCACGTAATAAAGGCCGGATTTTTCGAGGCCGCGCAGTACGGTACCGATCATTCGTTGAAATGTGGCTGACGCATTGCACACTTCACAAGGCATCACATTGAATTCAAAAAGGCCAACAGGTGTTGCAAATGCCGTCTTCTCTTTGTCGAGCTCATGCATCGGAAACTGCCAATAGCCAGAGCGCAAGTCGAGTGTCGAAAAGTATTCATCACGTTGTAACATATCCAGAGCATCGTCAATGCGAGCCATATGATAAATATCCGTAACGGTAATTTTGATTACTGCTATATAATCGACACGAAAGCGTACCGAGCCTTACTTCCTTTTAACTAGGACGACTGGAAAAGACCAAGGGCATGCGGAATGCCGCATGACGTTCTGTGCCAGCACGTTTTTCATTTGATCTTCGATAACCATGTGTTCAGCAGCCGAAACACGGTAAGGGTGGCGGCGAAAGGTCTGGGATCTCTTTCTCTCAAAGCGATGAGCAGCCATCGCTGTTTTTATCCAATCCATTTGAATAAACATCAAAGGAAGTTAGCTATTTCCTTAAGATGGTCAAAAAGGCAAGAGTCTGCATTCCTTCCGTGGCCGTACGATATATTCTTTTTCTTGCTTTATTTATTGATTTATTTACGACAATACACCGATTGTCTTAGGGGACACGGCTAAAGGCAAACATTTGCCTGACTAGGCCGCGCCAGCCGTACATTGGCAGCAATATGGCAATGGCAGGCGTTCATGAGCAGTACACATTTTTCAACATTTGAGTACACAATTCGCGGGAACAGAAAGAAAAAAAAACTTTAATCTTACGCAGTTTCTAAGCACTTGAAGCACGTGAACAAAAATATGTGTGAAATTGTTCATACTTGGAGCTGAACATTTCTATTAGCCTTCGGATATTAAAAATACTTTTGCCCTCTTCTTAAAGCTTTCCTTTGAAATTCCAGAATTTCAGAGGTTCACTACCAAGGGGCAGTCGTGTATATATATATATATATATATATATAGTCCCATTATTTTGTCGACCAGGCAACCATTCTTCATCAGGCTCTGATTGCATAGGTAGAAAATTCCTGAATACGTATAAACTTTGCACAACTATATTACCTACAATGCTACCACAACCTTTAGACACATTAAAATTAGCCGCAGAATGGAACATCGGGAAAGTGTGTATAAATCTAGTAACAATGTTTATCCGGCTAGTTAAATGCCAACATCTCTAACAAGCACGTTAGCTATAAATAAAAATATAAATACAGGTAAAATAAATACAGATATAGAAATATATGCATTGTAAGCCAAAAATGCCGATACTGATTTACATTTGTTTTTGACGTAACGGAATGTTTTATATATAGCTTTGCAAAAGGACAAATAAAGTACGCCGAAACACAGATACAGCAATACAGAGACAGGAGTGCACATACAGGAATCGTTTTTTAGTTCGGGGTTGTTCGTGCTCCGCGACGGCTATCTCTCGAATGGAGACGCTTCGTTCACTCTCGCAGCTGCGATAGGTCGATTTCTGTTCGGTGATAGCGCGCGCTTTTTTTTCTCGATATTTTGTTTTCTTGCCTCTCGGGGGCATCTTGAATGTTCCTCTGCGCTCGCCACGTGCGTGCGAAGCGCCGATCTCAGTCTCGCTCGTAGTGTCTCTCTGTGCCGCGAGGCTGTGCGTGTGGCTGTTGTAACTGGGACGGTCAAACGAAAATGCGATGTCGCGTGCTGCGAACACGTCAACTGGTTTCCGAACATACATAAAGTAAGAAGATAGCTATGCCCCGCACACTTTCGCTCTATAATCCATATATCCTAAGAGTGTTTCACTGGTGTGATACAAATAAATTTTTCAAATATATCTCGATTCTGAAATACAGATACCCAAAAGTATGTCTAAAGTACTATGGCGACACTCATGTAGCGGGCTAACGCCCTGCCCTGATTTGTACTGGGCTTTGCATATTTCTTATACTTTGTTTATGATTGTGTCAATTGCTTTAGAAGTAAAATTTTCGTTCTATAGTTAGCAAACATTCCTTAGCAGCCGAGATTGTTGTTTATGCTTTAAGCTAATGCTCGTTTTTTGTTCCTGGTTGAGTGTATAATCACTCCCTTCTTGAGTGCCTTTGGTCCTGCTGATATGATGAATAAATAAATACATATACCTGCCCTGGTTGCTTAGTGGCTATAGTGCTGGGCGATTGAGCATGATGTCGCGGCATCGAATCGCGGCCGCATTTCGATGGGAGCGATGTGCGAAAACACCCGTGTACATAGCATTAGGCGGACGTCAAGGAAACTCTTGTAGTCCAAATTATTCCGAAGTACACCATTATGCCATGTCTCAAATAATGTTTGTGGTTCTTACACGCAAAAACCCATCAATTTGACTGAAACAAATCAAACGAACTAACTAAAGAAAGACATGGCCGCATGCTTCATTGCTGTATGGCTCAATACAGCCTAATACCGGACCATGAAGCCAAGCAAAATGTTCCCTGTTCTTATCTTCCACTTTTGGTTCATGAACTGCAAGGACGTCACGATTGTGATGAAAGATCGATAAATACACCTGCGCCCATCTTTAAGAGACGCTTCCATTGCCTCTTGCCTTGAATTTACTTCTTGTTCTTTTTTCTACTTCTGCAGCTGTCCCCGTTGCCTTCTTGCATGCCTAGTCAAGAAACGGTTGAGAGCGTACTGAAGGGGTGCAACAGAAGAGGTACGAGATGTCAGAAAAGGTGACTCGATAAAAGGAAGCATTGCCACAATGTCCTCCCTCGGGCTCACAACAATGCCCTCTCCCCAGAAACATTGCGTAAACTTGAGTGCTTGCTTTTGGGCTCATGCCCAACTTTCTGAAGAGAAAAGAGAGAGAGGAGGCGGAGAATGGGTAGAACAGGTGTTTTACCTAAATCATTAACAACGGAGTGGCGAAATGACATTTTGCCTGCATGGCGTGGCAGAGGCGAATGCGACGACAGAAAGCGTGTGTCGTTTGGGTTCTCTGCAATGGCGGAATGGCAGATGCTGCATGTAGAAACAATTGATGACTGAGTTGAAAACTGTAACATCAAGGAATGGTAAAGTACGTTTCGGCTATTTCGAAAAATAAACATCCGTCAAGTTTGTCTTACAGAGAATGGACACCGGACATGCACAAACAAATTTGTAATGAAGCACTATAGCGTGAAGCGGGGACTTCATATTCACGCAAACGTTCTCAAATATCGTCAATACCTTACGTAGACGCCAAACAATTGTCAGACAACCAGCTCTTTGTTCACCGGTTTATTACAGGATAAGGACGTTTTGAAGATCAAGCAAACTTCCAAGAACCAAAAGCGGGCGAATGTTCAAGTACAAATATGTTAGCTGTGCCTAGGCTGGCGTCTTCAAGATAAAATTCTTCCAAGGCTGTAGATACTTCGTCGCGGGGCATCCTTTCAGGCATGTACCCTTTGCTTTTAGAAATCCTTTCTGACGGTTTCAGTTATGGACTCCCGTGCACGGCGAACGTTAATCTCCGCATGCCTAGTGGCAATTTTGTACTTGATATGCTATGCAGGGCAAGTAACATAATGAAGTTGAACGGAGAGCTATTGTCTGTTTCGACATACCATGCCCAGATTATTTGATGATAACGGGGAGCTCAATTTTAATTGTATGCTGTGGTACGGACAGGCGTAAAGAAGTGGGGCGCACTCAAGAATGTTCCTCATGTAAGCGAGCACTTTCTTGCGTGCTTATGACAGGCATAATGACAAAGCATTCGAATCTTTTGATTCCAGATCCGCGGTTAGCCCTTCGTGATAGATCAAAATAAACCGGGCCCCAACCATTTGCACGCGGCACTTGACCAGATTCTCCAGGCCTAAGCTGTTTTTACTTATCATGGAGTGCAAATAACAAATATAAATAATATACTCACTAAAATAGTTTTACGTTGTGAAGACCTTCAGAAATTTGGCGATGGGCATAAGCCTAGTCATGTGAAATAGAAGATCCTTGGGAATTCCGCGCGTGCGTGAAACCTTGTTTTGCCGCTTGCGATGCTTCGCATTCGCAGATGGTAAGTGCATTAAATTACGTAGTTTTCCGGGCGGAAACATCGATTTGATTATGAAGCATCCTGTAGTGAGCCACTACGGTGTGGTCAGGATACGATCCCGCGACCCCGTGTTTGGCAGCCCAACACCATAGCCACTAAGCAATCTTGGCTGGAGTAGATGACGACTATAATCATGTCTGGCCAAAAAATAATTTTATGCTGGCAACTGCTGTAACGTTGCAAATTGGCTAACCTAGATACCGTTTTTAAGCGCCGTAAAGGTGTTAAGCGCAGGGGGTCTTCCTTGATAGTCATAACACATCAAGCATCTGAAACGTGTCGCTTCACTCTCTGAGCGTGTGCTTCAAAAGTCAGATCCATTTACTAACTCGGTCAAAGTGATTTTTAATATCTTTCTGCTGTTTTTTGTAAGATGGGACGCATGCTCAATGAGCTCAATAATCATGCTTTCGGCACTGTTTCTGTTCACCTTCGAATCAACGCAGACCAACATTCTAGACATAAAGTCCAATACACACAAACTATTATTCGCCACAAACGAAGCAATCTAGAAAGAATCTTGAAGCGCATGCAACTGACAAAGCTGTCGAGCTATGTACAAATGCCCCTTCATTGCCACTCAAAAATCAGGAAACGGGCTGACAGATGGAATAAGCAAACTGTTGTATAACGTTTGTAAACAGGGATAAGGTGCCTCAGAAAGGCTAGCCTTTCTGAAGCACCTTATCTTGGTATACAAACTTTATAGCTTCATTTCCATTGTGCGCTAAAGAAGTGCAGTATGTAGGAACACGAAGAATATGTTGTTTGCTGGAAGAAAAGTTCTGTATACGTGACACCCATCTCAATGTTTTCTTATCCCGTAGCATAGTATTTAATCCCGGTCTACTTTCAAAATAAAAATGATTGAAAGTCACCGCTCTTTGCTGCCATTTTTTTACTTCCTACGGGGACCACCGCACTAATAACGAAAGGTGAAAGTCGTAGTTGTCAAGCCTCTGGCGCATGACGGGATGCACAATGTAAGTCGTGGCCCGAGAAGAATGATGAATGAGGTTGAAACTGTGTACTGCAAATACAGCTTCGAGTTCACGAGGAAGGATATCGCGGAGGATGCCGCATAGATACGGCTATAGTTAGAGGTCACTCCTCGAAAATGTCGTCGCGTGTGAAGAAGGGTGTTTCTTTTCCACTGCGCTTGACGGCAGCATTCGTGTATAGCGCAAAACGTGGTGACGTTTTTCGACTGAAGCAAATTGAAAGCGTCGTCATCAATCCCCTGACGTTTGAATGTTTATTGAACTCGGACATGTGGAGGTCGACTTTCAACAAATAGAGAATGCCTGCGGAATGCAAGAAACGTAAGGCTTCGACGACGTCAGCGCAGAGGTAGCAACGACATTCTCTGCAAAGCGCTGTCGACCAAATGCGTTGGCAGAGAGGCTCACAAGCTTCTCATTGAAAAGCTTCTAGCTAGTTTTCTTTCATTAACCTATGATCAATCTCAACTTTTAAGTGACATTGAGGCAGAAAATTATGTTAGCTATCATAGCCATTATACTGCTTTTTTGGATGCTGATATGTTCATAAAATCCGCGGCTTTATCAAAAGTGTGGGTCAATTCAAGCCGGAGAAGTGGAAAAGGTCAAGAACATGTGAAATGCTGACGAACGCAATAGACGTAGGTATAGAAGCTGGCTTGTTCTATTTTTGTGTTCCCGGTTCCGTGGTGACAGTTTCCAGCGTGGCTAAGTTTCAGCTCAGTGGCTAAGTTACTTAGCAGGGGAATTTATAACGCTCTTTCAAGGGCGACTAACTTGGTACATGATTCGCAATCAAAAACACATTGTTACAGCCTTCCTTCGACCTCAGCTTAGCCTTATTATGCGGTTGAGGTCCGATAATCAACCTGAAGCTCCCTTCTTGACTTTGTGGTCTTTCAACGTCTAATGCGACGCCCATGCGAAAATTTATAAAAACATGTTTTGATGGATTCTGTACGAGTTGCTCAGCGCCCCAACAGAACAAACATTTAAGTTAACACTTTAAAAAGGCACAGTTTCGCCATAAAGGCGAAGCACTTATTTCAATATCAAATAACTGCATAGCTATGTGAAGTATGGATAGTAGTTCTATCCGAGTATATACTTGCTAAGATTCGCTAACAAAGTGGGCGTCCGCGTGAGCGGGCGCGCACTTTGACAAACGTCACAGGCCGCTTTTAAGATAGGGCGCCTGCATGGCTAAGCTGCAAGCGGCAGTTGCCGGCGAAGCAATCCCCCCTCCCTCGTCTCACCACCGCACCTCGCGCGCGACAGAAGAGGGCACGCTTCCCGCCCGCCTTCCTCACTTTCACGCACGATATTAAGCCGCGCTCGCATTCTCGCCCTCGCACGCTTTAACTCGCTCATAAAGCATAAGGCGCGGGGCAACGATTTTATCGCCCTTGGATATTGTACGGAACCTCACGGTGACGTCCTACGCATAACTGCGCCTGTAGTGTCTACATCTTTGCTATCGCAATAAAAATTTTATTCAATGGAATGTTACGTGTGCAAAAGTCGGCATGATAACGCGTCGTATTGCTTTTGAAAATTATTTGCGTCGTGTTCGACGAATTGTCACACTAAGAAAAACGTTCCCATGAAGTCCAGGGGGCATATTGCATCTGTTTTCGTCTTGCACCAGCTTGAATAGCCAAACTTATTCGAAAAATACAAATGTCCCAAAATTCTTTGAACAGTCTCTATGACGTACTAAAGCAAACTTAGCATTGCGTAATACTCAAAGCGAGTGGTTTGGAAAAACATGCATTACCTTGCGAAGGCCTAAGATGGAAACGTAATTATCTTTGTAAGATGTTCTAGAGTAACCAAGGAGATATAAACACCGATATAAATGTATATGAACCGAGTTAAAAGCAATACTTTTTCAGAAAATCCGTATTTGAAGCTGGTATTTGACGGTATTTTTTTTTTTACCTCTTTCGTTTTCACTCGCGTGTTTGTAGCGTCGGGACGATGCTTTTTAGGAGGTGGAATTGACACATGTACGTCATTTTTCTTCGGACAGTATTTCACCCGCTAACTTAAAGTTATCGCTCAGTACAAGACACGCCTGCATGGTTTGGAACTAATTCGAATGTTATCGTCAGATTTTGTCTAATCAGATTCTGTAGTACTTTCTTGAAGGCACGCCGGTGACATCAATTACGCTGGAGAGTTCGACGAGTCATGCATAAAAGCCAATAAGTTTGACCCGCGGAGCAGATTCCGACAATTGCCGTCTGAGCCAACTGCTGTTATGGTTCTTTGGATGCAGCCGCTTCAAGTCGGCGCAGATTCACCCAGCAAGGAGCTGATTTAGCAACACACAATTTTTGCTGGTGTCTTCTTCACAGCCACTAGAACGTGACAATTTGTACGTATGTATTTTTCAACTGTGGGGTTTTACGTTCCAAAACCACTTCCTGAGGCACGCGGTAGTGGAGGACTCCGGAAATTTCGACCACGTGGTGTTGTTGATCGTGCACCTAAATCTAAGTAAACGGTTGTTTTCGCATTTCGCCCCCATCGAAATGTGGCCGCCGTGGTCAGGATTCGATCCCGCGACCTCTTGCTCAGCAGCCTAAAACCATAGCTACTGAGCAACCACGGTGGATGTTCACTGAGTTCACGGAGGTCATGAACTGCATCGGGCTAATACCCATCGTGTTTGGTTGGGTTGGCAGTGCCAAGCAGATATAAGGCGCAACGGTGTCATTTGGCGACAGCGGGCTGTGAGACAAAGCATCAGCGTCATGGTGTTGCCTGCCAGACCTGTGTTTTACAGGGTAGTCGGACTCCTGTAGACGCAGCACCCAACGGCGGAGGCGTCTGGACAAATTCTTCAGAAAGGATAGCCAACAAGGAGCATAATGCTCAGTCACAATTGTGATCTAGCGTCCATATAAATAACGGCGAAACTTTTGTATGAACCATACGATGGCAAGACATTCTAGGTCAGTGATGGTATAATTTATCTCAGGAGGTGAAAGAGTAGGACTCGCGTAGGCCACGATTTGCTTTTCAGACGCGTGGTTCCGCAGCGTCCGGGCAGTGCTGATGGCATGCGCACTTGGGTGATTGTGCAGGGTAGTAGAGGCTGTGGTATCAAAGTGACGAAGAACTTGTCTTCATGTCAGACATCACAGGAAAGTAAAACAATCGGCTTCCCAGTCATCCATCCTGGTAAATGGTGTCGTCGTGGTCAAGTTTGGGAAGAGGCGCTGCGATAGTAGCGAAGTCACGGACAAAACCCTGGAAGTACGACGCTGATCCGAGAGCGCTGCGATGGTCTTTAGAGGTGGTTGTTGTTTGGAAATGCAGTACAGCAGCTACTTTTTGGAATCGGGATCAATGCAGTTCTTGCTGATGACATGATCTATTATTTTGATGCTGCGGCTCTCAAATCGAAACTTCTTGGTGTTGCGCTGCAGACAGGCCTTGGCTTGACACCTGAGAACATAGCCTAAATGTTCTAGAACTGGGAGAATCTGGACGATAAGATGAGAATGCCGTCCACGTAATAAAGGCCGGATTTTTCGAGGCCGCGCAGTACGGTACCGATCATTCGTTGAAATGTGGCTGACGCATTGCACACTTCACAAGGCATCACATTGAATTCGAAAAGGCCAACAGGTGTTGCAGATGCCGTCTTCTCTTTGTCGAGCTCATGCATCGGAAACTGCCAATAGCCAGAGCGCAAGTCGAGTGTCGAAAAGTATTCATCACGTTGTAACATATCCAGAGCATCGCCAATGCGAGCCATATGATAAATATCCGTAACGGTAATTTTGATTACTGCTATATAATCGACACGAAAGCGTACCGAGCCTTACTTCCTTTTTACTAGGACGACTGGAAAAGACCAAGGGCATGCGGAATGCCGCATGATGTTCTGTGCCAGCACGTTTTTCATTTGAGCTTCGATAACCATGTGTTCAGCAGCCGAAACACGGTAAGGGTGGCGGCGAAAGGTGTGGGATCTCTTTCTCTCAAAGCGATGAGCAGCCATCGCTGTTTTTATCCAATCCATTTGAATAAACATCAAAGGAAGTTAGCTATTTCCTTAAGATGGTCAAAAAGGCAAGAGTCTGCATTCCTTCCGTGGCCGTACGATATATTCTTTTTCTTGCTTTATTTATTGATTTATTTACGACAATACACCGATTGTCTTAGGGGACACGGCTAAAGGCAAACATTTGCCTAACTAGGCCGCGCCAGCCGTTCATTGGCAGCAATATGGCAATGGCAGGCTTTCATAAGCAGTACACATTTTTCAACATTTGAGTACACAATTCGCGGGAAGAGAAAGAAAAAAAAACTTTAATCTTACGCAGTTTCTAAGCACTTGAAGCACGTGAACAAAAATATGTGTGAAATTGTTCATACTTGGAGCTGAACATTTCTATTAGCCTTCGGATATTAAAAATACTTTTGCCCTCTTCTTAAAGCTTTCCTTTGAAATTCCAGAATTTCAGAGGTTCACTACCAAGGGGCAGTCGTGTATATATATATATATATATATATATATATATATATATATATATATATATATATATATATATAAAAATATATATATATATATATATATTATATATATATATATATATTTATATATATATATATATATATATATATATATATATATATATTTATGTATATATATACTCCCATTACTTTGTCGACCAGGCAACCATTATTCATCAGGCTCTGATTGCATAGGTAGAAAATTCCTGAATACGTATAAACTTTGCACAACTATATTACCTACAATGCTACCACAACCTTTAGACACATTAAAATTAGCCGCAGAATGGAACATCGGGAAAGTGTGTATAAATGTAGTAACAAAGTTTATCCGGCTAGTTAAAGGCCCACATCTCTAACAAGCACGTTAGCTATAAATAAAAATATAAATACAGGTAAAATAAATACAGATATAGAAATATATGCATTGTAAGCAAAAAATGCCGATACTGATTTACATTTGTTTTTGACGTAACGGAATGTTTTATATATAGCTTTGCAAAAGGACAAATAAAGTACGCCGAAACACAGATACAGCAATACAGAGACAGGAGTGCACATACAGGAATCGTTTTTTAGTTCGGGGTTGTTCGTGCTCCGCGACGGCTATCTCTCGAATGGAGACGCTTCGTTCACTCTCGCAACAGGTCGATTTCTGTTCGGTGATAGCGCGCGCTTTTTTTTCTTGATATTTTGATTTCTTGCCTCTCGGGGGCATCTTGAATGTTCCTCTGCGCTCACCACGTGCGTGCGAAGCGCCGATCTCAGTCTCGCTCGTAGTGTCTCTCTGTGCCGCGAGGCTGTGCGTGTGGCGGTTGTAACTGGGACGGTCAAACGAAAATGCGATGACGCGTGCTGCGAACACGTCAACTGGTTTCCGAACATACATAAAGTAAGAAGATAGCTATGCCCCGCACACTTTCGCTCTATAATCCATATATCCTAAGAGTGTTTCACTGGTGTGATAAAAATAAATTTTTCAAATATATCTCGATCCTGAAATAGAGATACCCAAAAGTATGTCTAAAGTACTATGGCGACACTCATGTAGCGTGCTAACGCCCTGCCCTGATTTGTACTGGGCTTTGCATATTTCTTATACTTTGTTTATTATTGTGTCAATTGCTTTAGAAGTAAAATTTTCGTTCTATAGTTAGCAAACATTCCTTAGCAGCCGAGATTGTTGTTTATGCTTTAAGCTAATGCTCGTTTTTTGTTCCTTGTTTAGTGTATAATCACTCCCTTCTTTAGTGCCTTTGGTCCAGCTGATATGATGAATAAATAAATACATATACCTGCCCTGGTTGCTTAGTGGCTATAGTGCTGGGCGATTGAGCATGATGTCACGGCATCGAATCGCGGCCGCATTTCGATGGGAGCGATGTGCGAAAACACCCGTGTTCATAGTATTAGGCGGACGTCAAGGAAACTCTTGTAGTCCAAATTATTCCGGAGTATCCCATTATGCCATGTCTCAAATAATGTTTGTGGTTCTTACACGCAAAAACCCATCAATTTGACTGAAACAAATCAAACGAACTAACTAAAGAAAGACATGCCCGCATGCTTCATTGCTGTATGGCTCAATACAGCCTAATACCGGACCATGAAGCCAAGCAAAATGTTTCCTGTTCTTATCTTCCACTTTTGATTCATGAACTGCAAGGACGTCACGATTGTGATGAAACATCGATAAATACACCTGCGCCCATCTTTAAGAGACGCTTTCATTGCCTCTTGCCTTGAATTTATTTCTTGTTCTTTTTTCTACTTCTGCAGCTGTCCCCGTTGCCTTCTTGCACGCCTAGTCAAGAAACGGTTGAGAGCGTACTGAAGGGGTGCAACTGAAGAGGTACGAGATGTCAGAAAAGGTGACTCGATAAAAGGGAGCATTGCCACAATGTCCTCCCTCGGGCTCACAACAATGCCCTCTCCCCAGAAACATTGCGTAAACTTGAGTGCTTGCTTTTGGGCTCATGCCCAACTGTCTGAAGAGAAAAGAGAGAGAGGAGGCGGACAATGGGTAGAGCAGGTGCTTTACCTAAATCATTAACAACGGAGTGGCGAAATGACATTTTGCCTGCATGGCGTGGCAGAGGCGAATGCGACGTCAGAAAGCGTGTGTCGTTTGGGTTCTCTGCAATGGCGGAATGGCAGAGGCTGCATGTAGAAACGATTGATGACTGAGTTGATAACTGTAACATCAAGGAATGGTAAAGTACGTTTCGGCTATTTCGAAAAATAAACATCCGTCAAGTTTGTCTTACAGAGAATGGACACCGGACATGCACAAACAAATTTGTAATGAAGCACTATAGCGTGAAGCGGGGACTTCATATTCACGCAAACGTTCTCAAATATCGTCAATACCTTACGTAGACGCCAAACAATTGTCAGACAACCAGCTCTTTGTTCACCGGTTTATTACAGGATAAGGACGTTTTGAAGATCAAGCAAACTTCCAAGAACCAAAAGCGGGCGAATGTTCAAGTACAAATATGTTAGCTGTGCCTAGGCTGGCGTCTTCAAGATAAAATTCTTCCAAGGCTGTAGATACTTCGTCGCGGGGCATCCTTTCAGGCATGTACCCTTTGCTTTTAGAAATCCTTTCTGACGGTTTCAGTTATGGACTCCCGTGCACGGCGAACGTTAATCTCCGCATGCCTAGTGGCAATTTTGTACTTGATATGCTATGCAGGGCAAGTAACATAATGAAGTTGAACGGAGAGCTATTGTCTGTTTCGACATACCATGCCCAGATTATTTGATGATAACAGGGAGCTCAATTTTAATTGTATGCTGTGGTACGGACAGGCGTAAAGAAGTGGGGCGCACTCAAGAATGTTCCTCATGTAAGCGAGCACTTTCTTGCGTGCTTATGACAGGCATAATGACAAAGCATTCGAATCTTTTGATTCCAGATCCGCGGTTAGCCCTTCGTGATAGATCAAAATAAACCGGGCCCCAACCATTTGCACGCGGCACTTGACCAGATTCTCCAGGCCTAAGCTGTTTTTACTTATCATGGAGTGCAAATAACAAATATAAATAATATACTCACTAAAATAGTTTTACGTTGTGAAGACCTTCAGAAATTTGGCGATGGGCATAAGCCTAGTCATGTGAAATAGAAGATCCTTGGGAATTCCGCGCGTGCGTGAAACCTTGTTTTGCCGCTTGCGATGCTTCGCATTCGCAGATGGTAAGTGCATTAAATTACGTAGTTTTCCGGGCGGAAACATCGATTTGATTATGAAGCATCCTGTAGTGAGCCACTACGGTGTGGTCAGGATACGATCCCGCGACCCCGTGTTTGGCAGCCCAACACCATAGCCACTAAGCAATCTTGGCTGGAGTAGATGACGACTATAATCATGTCTGGCCAAAAAATAATTTTATGCTGGCAACTGCTGTAACGTTGCAAATTGGCTAACCTAGATACCGTTTTTAAGCGCCGTAAAGGTGTTAAGCGCAGGGGGTCTTCCTTGATAGTCATAACACATCAAGCATCTGAAACGTGTCGCTTCACTCTCTGAGCGTGTGCTTCAAAAGTCAGATCCATTTACTAACTCGGTCAAAGTGATTTTTAATATCTTTCTGCTGTTTTTTGTAAGATGGGACGCATGCTCAATGAGCTCAATAATCATGCTTTCGGCACTGTTTCTGTTCACCTTCGAATCAACGCAGACCAACATTCTAGACATAAAGTCCAATACACACAAACTATTATTCGCCACAAACGAAGCAATCTAGAAAGAATCTTGAAGCGCATGCAACTGACAAAGCTGTCGAGCTATGTACAAATGCCCCTTCATTGCCACTCAAAAATCAGGAAACGGGCTGACAGATGGAATAAGCAAACTGTTGTATAACGTTTGTAAACAGGGATAAGGTGCCTCAGAAAGGCTAGCCTTTCTGAAGCACCTTATCTTGGTATACAAACTTTATAGCTTCATTTCCATTGTGCGCTAAAGAAGTGCAGTATGTAGGAACACGAAGAATATGTTGTTTGCTGGAAGAAAAGTTCTGTATACGTGACACCCATCTCAATGTTTTCTTATCCCGTAGCATAGTATTTAATCCCGGTCTACTTTCAAAATAAAAATGATTGAAAGTCACCGCTCTTTGCTGCCATTTTTTTACTTCCTACGGGGACCACCGCACTAATAACGAAAGGTGAAAGTCGTAGTTGTCAAGCCTCTGGCGCATGACGGGATGCACAATGTAAGTCGTGGCCCGAGAAGAATGATGAATGAGGTTGAAACTGTGTACTGCAAATACAGCTTCGAGTTCACGAGGAAGGATATCGCGGAGGATGCCGCATAGATACGGCTATAGTTAGAGGTCACTCCTCGAAAATGTCGTCGCGTGTGAAGAAGGGTGTTTCTTTTCCACTGCGCTTGACGGCAGCATTCGTGTATAGCGCAAAACGTGGTGACGTTTTTCGACTGAAGCAAATTGAAAGCGTCGTCATCAATCCCCTGACGTTTGAATGTTTATTGAACTCGGACATGTGGAGGTCGACTTTCAACAAATAGAGAATGCCTGCGGAATGCAAGAAACGTAAGGCTTCGACGACGTCAGCGCAGAGGTAGCAACGACATTCTCTGCAAAGCGCTGTCGACCAAATGCGTTGGCAGAGAGGCTCACAAGCTTCTCATTGAAAAGCTTCTAGCTAGTTTTCTTTCATTAACCTATGATCAATCTCAACTTTTAAGTGACATTGAGGCAGAAAATTATGTTAGCTATCATAGCCATTATACTGCTTTTTTGGATGCTGATATGTTCATAAAATCCGCGGCTTTATCAAAAGTGTGGGTCAATTCAAGCCGGAGAAGTGGAAAAGGTCAAGAACATGTGAAATGCTGACGAACGTAATAGACGTAGGTATAGAAGCTGGCTTGTTCTATTTTTGTGTTCCCGGTTCCGTGGTGACAGTTTCCAGCGTGGCTAAGTTTCAGCTCAGTGGCTAAGTTACTTAGCAGGGGAATTTATAACGCTCTTTCAAGGGCGACTAACTTGGTACATGATTCGCAATCAAAAACACATTGTTAAAGCCTTCCTTCGACCTCAGCTTAGCCTTATTATGCGGTTGAGGTCCGATAATCAACCTGAAGCTCCCTTCTTGACTTTGTGGTCTTTCAACGTCTAATGCGACGCCCATGCGAAAATTTATAAAAACATGTTTTGATGGATTCTGTACGAGTTGCTCAGCGCCCCAACAGAACAAACATTTAAGTTAACACTTTAAAAAGGCACAGTTTCGCCATAAAGGCGAAGCACTTATTTCAATATCAAATAACTGCATAGCTATGTGGAGTATGGATAGTAGTTCTATCCGAGTATATACTTGCTAAGATTCGCTAACAAAGTGGGCGTCCGCGTGAGCGGGCGCGCACTTTGACAAACGTCACAGGCCGCTTTTAAGATAGGGCGCCTGCATGGCTAAGCTGCAAGCGGCAGTTGCCGGAGAAGCAATCCCCCCACCCTCGTCTCACCACCGCACCTCGCGCGCGACAGAAGAGGGCACGCTTCCCGCCCGCCTTCCTCACTTTCACGCACGATATTAAGCCGCGCTCGCATTCTCACCCTCGCACGCTTTAACTCGCTCATAAAGCATAAGGCGCGGGGCGACGATTTTATCGCCCTTGGATATTGTACGGAACCTCACGGTGACGTCCTACGCATAACTGCGCCTGTAGTGTCTACATCTTTGCTATCGCAATAAAAATTTTATTCAATGGAATGTTACGTGTGCAAAAGTCGGCATAATAACGCGTCGTATTGCTTTTGAAAATTATTTGCGTCGTGTTCGACGAATTGTCACACTAAGAAAAACGTTCCCATGAAGTCCAGGGGGCATATTGCATCTGTTTTCGTCTTGCACCAGCTTGAATAGCCAAACTTATTCGAAAAATACAAATGTCCCAAAATTCTTTGAACAGTCTCTATGACGTACTAAAGCAAACTTAGCATTGCGTAATACTCAAAGCGAGTGGTTTGGAAAAACATGCATTACCTTGCGAAGGCCTAAGATGGAAACGTAATTATCTTTGTAAGATGTTCTAGAGTAACCAAGGAGATATAAACACCGATATAAATGTATATGAACCGAGTTAAAAGCAATACTTTTTCAGAAAATCCGTATTTGAAGCTGGTATTTGACGGTATTTTGTTTTTTTTTACCTCTTTCGTTTTCACTCGCGTGTTTGTAGCGTCGGGACGATGCTTTTTAGGAGGTGGAATTGACACATGTACGTCATTTTTCTTCGGACAGTATTTCACCCGCTAACTTAAAGTTATCGCTCAGTACAAGACACGCCTGCATGGCTTGGAACTAATTCGAATGTTATCGTCAGATTTTGTCTAATCAGATTCTGTAGTACTTTCTTGAAGGCACGCCGGTGACATCAATTACGCTGGAGAGTTCGACGAGTCATGCATAAAAGCCAATGAGTTTTACCCGCGGAGCAGATTCCGACAATTGCCGTCTGAGCCAACTGCTGTTATGGTTCTTTGGATGGAGCCGCTTCAAGTCGGCGCAGATTCACCCAGCAAGGAGCTGATTTAGCAACACACAATTTTTGCTGGTGTCTTCTTCACAGCCACTAGAACGTGACAATTTGTACGTATGTATTTTTCAACTGTGGGGTTTTACGTTCCAAAACCACTTCCTGAGGCACGCGGTAGTGGAGGACTCCGGAAATTTCGACCACGTGGTGTTGTTGATCGTGCACCTAAATCTAAGTAAACGGTTGTTTTCGCATTTCGCCCCCATCGAAATGCGGCCGCCGTGGTCAGGATTCGATCCCGCGACCTCTTGCTCAGCAGCCTAAAACCATAGCCACTGAGCAACCACGGTGGATGTGTGCATGTATGTATGTATGTATGTATGTATGTATGTATGCATGTATGTATGTATGTATGTATGTATGTATGTATGTATGTATGTATGTATGTATGTATGTATGTATGTGTGTGTGTGTGTGTGTGTGTGTGTGTGTGTGTGTGTGTGTGTGTGTGTGTGTGTGTGTGTGTGTATGTATGTATGTATGTATGTATGTATGTATGTATGTATGTATGTATGTATGTATGTATGTATGTATGAATGTATGTATGTATGTATGTAACATTTTTCCCACCTACCTTGTCGACTGGGTAGTCTGAGGTCGGATGTGAAGCGCATCAAACGGCTGGGCTGAGGGAACAAGGAGTGAAAGCAAGCATCTGCCTAATTGGGATTATCGATTAATGGTGATCTGTAAATATGCGCGGCTCATCAACGAACCCACTTTTCGCCGGCTTAGCGCACTGGGTACGTTACATTCAGTTTGTGCTGATCTTCAATGAAGCTTATGAGTGCACCTCTATTGCGCCCGTTCCTTCGGCGAGCGTCGGCGACCTTAGTAGCCTAGAGAACGAGCATAGCAAAGAATGAAAGATTAAACGCGGAGCGCAGCAGCGTTGAAAACAAGCGGTGGCGGAGAGTTAAAAAATTTTCAAAAACAATGTTAGTACAGAAGCTCAGGAGCAAATCCGAACGAATTTGTAAACAATCCAGGCAGCTCATTCTGAAACGCAGACAATTGAAATCATGGAAACGCAGCCAAACATCTGAAGAGAAACTTTAAACAGTGCAAGGTTTTCTCGAAAGAGAATGTTTTGATAAGTGGTCGTGGATGTGCTAACCTCAGGGGCACCGTTTGTTGTACGTCCGCTAACAATACCGGGCCCTCATACGTACGTGTGCTGCCCGTGCCAGTGCCGCTGGCCTTAAAGCTAAGCGCTAAAGCTGAGCGAAATCAGTGCTTGCATGTTTTGTCTGTTCAGTAGGCAAGTTCCCTAAGCACTTATAAGCTCGTCCACTCTATTTCACCTACTAAATATACTTTGTAAGGCTGACATTCAAGATGAAGCTTCGAGCGGATCGTGCTCCGCCATGCACGTTCGTCTCACCTGCATATGTGGAAAGTGTTACACTTTTTGAACACACAGCCGTGCCACTCACGTTCATATTGCCGTCTTTCGTCTCCCGGACCGTCTGTCTTCCCTCTTCACATTCCTCTTCCTGTGACTACACTACACACACCCTCCATGGTTGCTTAGTGTCTCATGGTGTTGGGCTGCTAAGCACGATGTCACTGGGTCGAAACCCGGCAGTGGCGGCAGCGTTTAGACGGGGGCGAAATCCGAAAACGCCCGTGTACTTAGATTTTGGTGCACGTTAAGGAACCCCAAGTGGTCAGAATTTCCGGAGTTCCTAACTAGGGCATGCCTCATAATCAGAAAGTGGCTTTGGCACGTAAAAGCCCAAAACATTTTAAACTACACTACACAGCAAGGCATTGCGTTAGCTTTGCTGTATCGGTCTACATACCGTCACTGTTTGATTTCACAATCACCCACCCTGCACTTCATGTGCCACCGATGTTGCTCTGTGGATTAAATATGAAAGCACTCGGACATGAAATTTAATGTATGTAATTGTTTTTCTTGTGAATTATTGAAGGTCACACCTACAATAATAAGGTGGGCATAGCGAAAATTGACAATATTACACTGCCTGCCATGCTGGCATAGTAGCCTTGCCGTTGCGCTGATTTGCCTAAGTGCACGGGAAGAAATCTCAGCTACGGCTTCTGGATGTCGGTGGGGGCGAAATAAAAGAACGCCCGTGTACCGACTTACTTAGCAGTATGCTCTAAATAACAATGCGGGGCTTGAAAGGATCGCCGCGACGCACATGAAAAATAAGCAGTATATTAAGGTTTAGTTCATGTCTGACTTTTTCTTCAAGCGAGATAGCCGAAAGTGGACGTGGAGGAGCCCGAATGGAAAGACTAGAAATGAAATAGACGTTATACTCTGCGCTATCTCTGGCATCATACAAGATGTGGACGTGCTCGGCGATGTGCGCTGCAGTGACCACAGGACGGTAAGAACTGGAATTAGCCTGCACTTCAGGAGCGAACGGAAGAAACTGCAACATAAGAAGCCGATCAATGAGTTAGCGGTAAGAGGAAAAATATAGGAATTCCGGATCAAGCTACAGAACAGGTAATGGGCTTTAACTCAGGAAGATGACTTTACTGTTGAATATATGAACGAGAATATAATAGGCAACATTAAGCAGTGTGCAATAGAAGTCGGTGTTAACTCCGTTAGACATGATTCCAGTAAGCTATCGCAGGAGACGAAAGATCTGATCAAGAAACGCCAAGTTATGAAAGCCTCTAACAGTACACCTAGAATAGAACTGGCAGAACTTTCCAAATTAATCAACAAGCGTAAGACAGCTGACATAAGGAAGTCTAATATGGATGGAATTGAACATGCTCTCAGGATCGGAGGAAGCCTAAAAGCAGTTAAGAAGGAACTAGGAGTAGGCAAGGATCAATTGTATGCGTTAAGAGACAAAGCCGGCAATATCAAGTGGCTGAGGAGTTCTATAGATATTTTTACAGTACCAGTGGCACCCATGACGATAATGAAAGAGAGAATAGTCTAGAGGAATTTGAAATACCATAAGTAACCCCGGAAGAAGTAAAAAAAGCCTTGGGACCTATGCAAAGGGGGAAGGCAGCTGGGGAGGATCAGGTAACAACCGATTTGTTGAAGGACGGTGGGCATTTTGTTCTAGAGAAACTGGCCACCCTGTATACGCAATGCCTCATGACCTCGCGCGTACCAAAATCTTGGAAAAACGCTAACACAATTGTAATCCATAAGAAAGGGGACGCCAAAGACTTATAGACAGATCAGCTTACTGTCCATTGCCTACAAATTATTTACTAAGGTAATCTCTAATAGTATTAGGAACACCTTAGACTTCTGTCAACGAAATAACCAAGCAGAATTCCGTAAAGGCTACTCAACAATAGATTATATTCGCACTATCAATGAGGTGATAAAGATTTGTGCGGATTATAAGCAAACCTTATATATAGATCTCGTTGATTACGATAAAGCGTTTGATGCAGTAGAAACCTCAGCAGTCATGGAGGCATTGCTGAATCATGTTGTAGATGAGCCTTGTGTAAAAATACAGAAAAATACCTATAGCGGCTCCACAGCCACCGTAGTCCTCCATAAAGAAAGCGACCAAATCCTAACAAAGAAAGGCGTCAGGCAGGGAGATACGATCTCTCCGATGCGATTTACAGCGTGTTCACAGCAGGTATTCAGAGACCTGGATTGGGAATACTTGGGGAAAATAGTTAATGGTGAATACCTTAGTAACTTGCGATTCGCTGATGATATTGTCTTGCTTAGTAACTCAGGAGATAATTGGAATGCATGCTCACTGCCCTGGAGAGGCAAAGCAGAAGGGTGGGTGTAAAAATTAATCTGCAGAAAACTAAAGCAAGGTTTAACAGTCTCGGAAGAGTACAGCAGTTTATAATAGGTAGCGAGGCACTGGAAGTGGTCAGGGAATACATCTACTTAGGACAGGTAGTCACCGCGGATTCGCATCATGAGCCTGAAATAATTAGAAGAATAGGAATGGGCTTAGGTGTGTTTGGCAGGCATTCTCAGATCATGAAGAACCGGTTGCCATTATCCCTAAAGAGAAAATTGTATAACAGCTGTGTCTTAAAAGTACTCACGTACGGAGCAGGAGCCTGGAGGCCTGCGAAAAGGGTTCTACTTAAATTGAGAACGACGCAACGAGCCACCGAAAGAAGAATGATGGGTGTAACGTTAAGGGATAAGAAAAGAGCAGATCGGGTGAGGGAACAAACACGTGTTAATGTCATCTTATTTGAAATCAAGAAAACGAAATGGGAGGGGGGGGGGGCATGGACAGGACATGTAATGAGGAGGGAAGATAACCGATGGTGATTAAGGGTCACGGAATGGATTCCAAGGGAAGTGAAGCGTAGCAGGGGGCGGCAGAAAGTTAGGTGGGCGGCTGAGATTAAGAAGTTTGCAGGGACAACATGGCCACAATTTGTACATGACCGGGGCATTTGGAGAAGTATGGGAGAGGCCTTTGCCCTGCAGTGGGCGCAACGAGGCTGCTCCTGCTGCTGTTGCTGATGATGATGATGTCTGGCTTAGAATATATGCATTGATTTACATTTAGGTAATACAGCATAATTTTTATGCGAGTTGATACGATGCTACCAGTACGCTGTTTACGCAAATGCGTACATGCCTGCATAGTCAAGGTGGGGCAAAAGGCAGAGCTCATACTTAATAGAGCATTGATGAAGCAATCACATTCCTCCTTGTTTCTAGTAACGCCCTTATAATGTTTTATGAGTGTTACAGCCTTTAGGAATTCTCACGGATTATTATTATAACAAAGCTGATGACCTAAAAGAAGCCGTTTATGCTTGGCGCTATATTTGGAGGGCGGGCGCTCGGTATCCGAGCCTATGAAAGTCTTACGCATTCGTGAAAGTGTCTAGAACACAAAACCACCTTGTTGTCCCGAAAAGACGACATCTTCGTCGAAATGACTGATTTGAACAAAAGCGTCTTTTGTGGGACACTGTCTTCCTTACATTTGTATACTGCTCAACAGAGACACAGTTCAAAACAGCCACTCAGCCTAGTCAAGCTTTTTGTTCCTTTTAGCCTGAATGGCCTGAACATTCCATTGCTATTGTACCATAATAAAAGAATAGGAAAAGCGAAATACCGGCCGTAGTTACAGAGCAAAAGGGGCATTATTTGCATGTACTCTTTCCAGGAAAGACGTCCCATCATCATACAAGTCTGTGTGCTTTTCAGACATGCCCTCTTTGTGTGTGTAAGATTGGCACCGTACTCTGTCCACGCGCTTTTATATAAAGAAACATTTTTAAATTGTGCTAAGTAACTGCACAGATCGACAAAAAACGATGACAATCACGTTTTCAGTATTATATTTTGACAATGTAACGCAGTTTCTACTTTTTATAAGAAAGACTAAACTGTCACTGAAGGTGGTATTTTCAGTACTAAAGAATCTTCTCATTCCATGGTAGTTCATGAGATTGTTAACTCTACAACGGTATACTTATGACGTGCGTCACCAGAAATGTAAAAAGGGCTAACGATACTTACATTCAGAAAGAACTTGTGTAGTACCTATTAAGTTTCTATGCCATATATCGTTCCTAGTCATTAGAAAATGCTAAGCCTGCTGAGTTCATGTCTACCAAATTGGAGATCTGATAACTGCGGGGCGAGATAATTTCATTGACTAGAGTCTACTCGAATGAATGGGAACGACCTGAGTTGGCTCCATTATGTCGAGAAGGGGATCATTTAACAAATAACACCGCTTCATTCAACGAAGAAGGAAATCGTTGCAATGCACTGTATATCTCACGAGATTACTTTATTATAAATGATACTGTATAATAAATATAGCTTAGACGAAGTCAACAATATTTGCTAACCACCTGTGCAGAATTTTATCTATTGCTTAAGTATTCCGGATAGAGTTGGGTTTACAATATACATTTCAGTATACCGAACAGATTGCATGGTTGCGGCGCTGTGAGATGGTGTTCATGCTAAAGACGAGATTGCCGACATAAAACTGCACACGCCAACCCTGATAAAGAAGCCGATATAGTTGAAAATTGACCCTAATGAAGCTTTACTGTTAAAACATTTTATAAGTTGTCGCTTCAACCGCCATCAAAATTCAAGTTTTATTTTTCAAACTTGCCGCTGATGCATCAGCTATGCTTATAGCACCCTTTGGCACCAGTTTGATTGGCAAACCTCAAAGGGGCCATGACATGGTCGTCCAGCTATTCTCGATTTATTATTGTTTTCAACTGGATATCTTATGTAAAATCACTTATTCCCAATACCTGCTATCAACAGCGGCTTCTATTTTTGGCATGGCCTATGTAGCGTCAGGGTACGCTACATAGGCCATGTAGCCTATGTATTCAGTGCAAGGTACGCTGCAGTGACCATATGATGGTAAGAACTCGAATTAGCCTAGACTTGAGGAGGGAACGGAAGAAACTGGTACACAAGAAGCCAATCAATGAGTTAGCGGTAAGAGGGAAACTAGAGGAATTCCGGATCAAGCTACAGAACAGGTATTCGGCTTTAACTCAGGAAGAGGACCTTAGTGTTGAAGCAATGAACGACAATCTCATGGGCATCATTAAGGAGAGCGCAATAGAAGCCGGTGGTAACGCCGTTAGACAGGAAACCAGTAAGCTATCGCGGGAGACGAAAGATCTGATCAAGAAACGCCAATGTATGAAAGCCTCTAACCCTACAGCTAGAATAAAACTGGCAGAACTTTCGAAGTTAATCAACAAGCGTAAGACAGCGGACATCAGGAACTATAATATGGATAGAATTGAACAGGCTCTCAGGAACGGAGGAAGCCTAAAAACAGTGAAGAAGAAACTAGGAATAGGCAAGAATCAGATGTGTGCGTTAAGAGACAAAGCCGGCAATATCGTTAGTAATATGGATGAGATAGTTCAAGTGGCTGAGGAGTTCTATAGAGATTTATACAGTACCAGTGGCACCCACGACGATAGTGGAAGAGAGAATAGCCTAGAGGAATTCGAAATCCCACAGGTAACGCCGGAAGAAGTACAGAAAGCCTTGGGAGCTATGCAAAGGGGGAAGGCAGCTGGGGAGGATCAGGTAACAGCAGATCTGTTGAAGGATGGTGGTCAGATTGTTCTAGAGAAACTGGCCACCCTGTATACACAATGCCTCATAACCTCGAGCGTACCGGAGTCTTGGAAGAACGCTAACATAATCCTAATCCATAAGAAAGGGGACGCCAAAGACTTGAAAAACTATAGACCGATCAGCTTACTGTCCGTTGCCTACAAAGTATTTACTAAGGTAATCGCAAATAGGATCAGGAACGCCTTAGGCTTCTGTCAACCAAAGGACCAGGCAGGATTCCGTAAAGGCTACTCAACAATAGACCATATTCACACTATCAATCAAGTGATAGAGAAATCTGCAGAATATAACCAACCCTTATATATAGCTTTCATTGATTACGAGAAAGCGTTTGATTCAGTCGAAACCTCAGCAGTCATGGAGGCATTACGGAATCAGGGTGTAGATGAGCCATATGTAAAGATACTGGAAGATATATATGGCGGCTCCACAGCCACCGTAGTCCTCCACAAAGAAAGCAACAAAATCCCTATAAAGAAAGGCGTCAGACAGGGAGATACGATATCTCCAATGCTATTCACAGCATGTTTACAGGAGGTATTCAGAGGCCTGGAGTGGGAAGAATTGGGGATAAAAGTTGATGGAGAATACCTTAGCAACTTGCGATTCGCTGATGATATTGCCTTGTTTAGTAACTCAGGAGACCAATTGCAATGCATGCTCACTGACCTGGAGAGGCAAAGCAGAGGGGTGGGTCTGAAAATTAATCTGCAGAAAACTAAAGTATTGTTTAACAGTCTCGGAATAGAACAGCAGTTTACAATAGGTAGCGAAGCACTGGAAGTGGTAAGGGAATACATCTACTTAGGGCAGGTAGTGACCACGGATCCGGATCATGAGACTGAAATAACCAGAAGAATAAGAATAGGCTGGGGTGCGTTTGGCAGGCATTCTCAAATCATGAACAGCAGGTTGCCACTATCCCTCAAAAGGAAAGTGTATAACAGCTGTGTGTTACCAGTACTCACATATGGGGCAGAAACCTGGAGGCTTACGAAAAGGGTTCCGCTGAAATTGAGGACGACGCAACGAGCTATGGAAAGAAGAATGATGGGTGTAACGTTAAGGGATAAGAAAAGAGCAGATTGGGTGAGGCAACAAACGCGGGTAAACGACATCTTAGTTGAAATCAAGAAAAAGAAATGGGCATAGGCCGGACATGTAATGAGGAGGGAAGATAACCGATGGTCACTAAGGGTTACGGACTGGATTCCAAGGGAAGGGATGCGTAGCAGGGGGCGTCAGAAAGTTAGGTGGGCGGATGACATTAAGACGTTTGCAGGGAAAACATGACCACAATTAGTACATGACCGGGGTAGTTGGAGAAGTATGGGAGAGGCCTTTGCCCTGCAGTGGGCGTAACTAGGCTGATGATGATGATGATGATGATGATGATGATGATGATGATGATGATGTAGCGTCAATAAACAAAGGGCCATTACAGCACCATTTGTTACCGAGTCGTGCGATTCCAAATGGTAAGTCTTGCTCTTGACAGTCTGACGCCAAAAGGCGTGAGCAAGGCTCGCCATTGAATTTAGATGGCAATTGTTTTCTTCACGCAATCAAATACCGCTGAAATCCGCCGAGACTCGCAACCAAAAACAAAATTATTGACATCTGTGTGTCCTTTTTGAAGCGTGCAGCAGTGCTGCTGAAATGTGTGCTGCCTAAAGGATTTGGAACTTCCTCAACCAGCTCCTTCGAGTAAAAGAAGTCGATCACAATGCTCGTGTTTCTGCTTGATACAAACATAGAAATGATTGCAGTAATGGGAAATACGTCATGACAGCTGTGCGTCGTCAAGGTGGCCTTGTTGACACAGAGGAGGGGGACGTCACGACTCATAGCAGCCATGACGTATGTCGCAGTTGCCGAGATGAAACGTGAGTACGTGTTAAATGTCGAAGGCACCGAAGTAATGCAAGCAACGTCATTGAAATATACATCTATGTATTGTAAGCGTTCGCACAAGCCGATACAAGTGAAGAAATCTCAGCTTTATGTGAACTTTGCCTAACAGATGTAAAAGCAGCGACGTCGTTTTATAACTCTATTTGAATACTGAGAGCTGCGCGGACTGTTTAATTTCTGGTCAACTGCACAGTGCATGTTCTCATCGAGGAGCCTGTCTAATATATCGTATTTCCTGCGCTATATCTTTCCCCCACAATGTCATCCCAGGCAGTATTTCCTTTTGCCATGACATTCGTCGTCCTTAGGCGGAATTTTGTTTTTACAATCAGTGCGCCTTGGTTGACCAACGCTCTCTTTCTCAGCAAATGTTTTTTTTCGGAAATGCTGCAGTTGGGGACCTACATATGCTTCACATCACGTGTGTAGGTGCTAATGGTTGGTCACATTTTTAATAAATTTGGTCACCGCCGTGGTTGCTCAGTGGGTATGGTGTTGGGCTGCTGAGCACGAGGTCGCGGGATCGAATCCCGGCCACGGCGGCCGCATTTCGATGGGGGCGAAATGCGAAAACAGCCGTGTGCTTAGATTTAGGTGCACGTTAAAGAACCCCAGGTGGTCAAAATTTCCGGAGTCCTCCCCTACGGCGTGCCTCATAATCAGAAAGTGGTTTTGGCACGTAAAACCCCAAATATTAAAGAAAATTTGGCCACAGTGGCTGATATAAATCCGACGTGATAATGCTCGCAATCTGAATAATTCATGAAACCCACTAAACGGTATCAGGAGTGCTTGTCCTTGCAATGCATTACAAATGTTTCAAATTGGTGAAACAATTCTTTTAAGCCTACTCCTCGAAAATAAGCTTCCCTTCACTTTCACTAGGCATAAGAAGATTTATATAGAGAAGAGCATATAAAGCTTTCGGCCATAATCTTGGCCCACCTTATGAATTCTTGGAATTTCAATTATCACCCTGGTTATCTTGATTTATGTGCTTGCGCACGGGGAAACAATCTTGGAAAAGTGGCCAGCATCCACATGTGCTGCTGTTGGCTGCTAATCAGCAATCACAACATTTCTTCACATTGTTGCAGCACTCACAGAGCTTATCGGCCAGCCATCGCACGGTTTGATGGACGTAGTGGGTAAATGTTAAAACTAAATCTAAACCTATGTCACAGATGTCGCTCCAAGAAGGCGAAAAGTGAATTGTTGTCATAGATGAAAATCAATTGTCTTGACAGTGGCCTACTGTTTCTGTTTAAAGCCATGTGCTGAACTATAATAAGCACGATTTAATACAGTCGATGTGATCTCGGGTATTCTATAGGGGTTGATTCTGGTACAACGACAAAAGCTGTCCCTCCGCCGCTACGTCACGTAAGACGAATCACTTTCAATAATTTTATTGCATAAGAAAAAGTTAGCCCGAATCAAAAAAAAAAACGTCAGTGTCGTCTGGGGTATTGCACAGAGGTTAATTCTGGAGCTATATATATTTTTTATATGCTCATAACATTGTCGATTGGAAAATTCGTTCATCATGGTGGCAATTTCGTGAGCGCGAAGTAAGCGAAAAATAGTGATTTCTCCCATTCCCTCAGGCTGAGTATTTAAAGTGAAATTTATGTTTGAAAGCACATTATCCATGTTATTGGGGTCATCGGCAAGGTACACGGACAGCACGTCAGAAATTTTATTATTAAAACACTCGATTGTCTTTTATTTCGCGAATAATACACGATATCTCGATGGTGCGTAGAGGTACACCGTTGCAAAGTTTTATCTCGAAATGTTTAAACAGGCATTAGTTCAAACATTTACAGTTCTCTGGCAATTACCGCAAGGAATAAGTGTTAGCGTCTATAGCATATGCTCAAGGTCAGACCTCTGCTGATTTTTCTTTTTGCAGAACGATGCCGTACATTGTGAATGAATAACAAAAAAATGTACACTTTGAAAAGGATGGCCACTGAAAAGAAAATGTGAGAAGGGCCATGTATCATTCTGAGCGTCAGGTTACTCCCTTTTTTCGGTGCGGATACGTCGTGCACGGCTATAACCTCCTACTACACCATGGGGCATCTTGTGGAACAATATCAGTGACCTTCAATGTCGGTGACTGAGAGTTATTTGAACTGCGCGTTTTTCAGCATCTGCAATAAAGGCAGGTATAAAAAAGCTGTATAATGTCAGGTCTACGATTAGGAACATTGATTGTCGTGTAGCTTTCACTCGGAATCCCTTCGCGGGCAAAAGAAAAGTGCACTAGTATGCTTTGACAGCATGATTTACGCATATGCCAAGTACTCACGTATCACTGCCACATCATCAAGACGAAATTTCCTTGGAAGCATGCAGAAACGCGGCCAATTTTATACAGAACATCCTTTTCATTTTATAGCCACGGAGTACCACTTCAGTAACTGTAAACAAAACGGCGCCCGAAAGCAAAATATTAATAATTGTTAGGAGATAAAAAGTGTGCGAAACTTTAAAATCAGACAAGGAATGCAATACCTCAATGATTTTTATTTTCTGCTTTGGCTTAACTAAAAAGCTCAGATTGGTAGGCTATAGTAAAACTAGTTGTTCGCGGTTTTAAAATATCAGTGCACAATTCACAGCCAATTATACTCAGATTATAATTCTGCCGAACACAACATATGCATTCCAAATAAACAAATAAATATGCCTAAATACCTCATTCTATAGTTACTTCACTGCACAACTCTTCGCTAAATCAAATTTAATAATACTGCGCCATGTTTTCAGCTATCATATGTCAGGGACAAAAAAAGGTATCTGTCCAAAATGACTTAACTGAAATTCAGAAGAGCACGTTGTTGGGCGAGTCGGTCGTACATACTTAAAGAAGGGAATTGCGCTAAAAAAGACACGGACGAGTAAGGACATGGACGTCCCGTCGATGTACTTACTCGTCCGTGTATTTTTTAGCGCTATTCCCTTCTTTAAGACATAACTGAATAGTGCAAAAGACAAGCACACAAGGAAAGAATGCGAGTGGACACGTGTTAAGCGGTTTTTTTGTGGTGTGTATCTTTTTTACGATTTTTAATCATATCAAGTATGAACCAATTTCACCTGCAATTTTTTTTTTGTCTACAACCTAGTCAGCTTGCTGCAAGCAGAACGAGGGCAACGACATTCCTCGACGCACCAACGAGACAGCAGAGTATTTAGGAAAGGCTATCCACAACACTGGCCGTTCGGCTGCACATCTTCATTTATAAATAAATTTTAACTTATCTCTTTACTTGTGACATCTTGGTAGAGGCACGGGTAAAGGTTGAAGACGGAGGTCCGTAGTAACCTTTTCCTAGTCTGTCCGCTGACGTCTAAAGTAGAGAAAACTGCTTACAAGTCTATTCCAGCCTCTATGACCCGCCACGACTAGTCATGAAGTCGCACCTGATGTAAACTTGGTACTTCTACCCACGCCGACATTTTTGCCTTCAACAAATTCCTTTGCACGTCCAAACGCTTCACTACGCTAAATAAATTGGATCTGACAGTGATCATCCTAAATGCCCGGAAAAGCAGTTTTCTGTGTTTTGTACAGAGCGCATGCTTGGTTTGAAAACCACGAAGACGAACAGACCAGCTGGACCTAATGGAAAGAAAAGTTCAATAATTTTGCCGGCAGGCTGGCCTGTCGTTAGCCTGTCGCTGTGAAAAAACTCTGCTCTATCGCTCAGACAAAAAGCACCAGGTAAGTTACACGCATACTTATCACGCAATGTTAAGATGTAAACGAGCTGAGAAAATGTTCAGGACAGGAAAGAGTGTCACTTGCAGCTAATTTTATCCGAAGCAGACGGAATCCTATTTATTGGAGAAAGTGACAATGTGCGCACACAGGCTTGTGCACAATTCTGAGAAACAAATTTGCGACTTCATCCAATCACACAGCCCCAGAAGTGGCGTTTGTGCTGCGTAAGGCCACCGCCCTATCGCTCACGCTGCCGTTACGTTTCTTAAAAGAAGCCTCGATTAAGCCCCGTGCAAATGAATCTTTGCTTTCGATAACATATTCGGATATTGGAAAGATCTGGCCCACACGTGCAGGAATCGCAGTAGATAGACAAATTTGCACTAACCCTATTCTTCACCGCCAGCTTGTGTTTTCTTGCCCTATCATTGACGCAAAGGCGTGTCTGGCATATGTATACCTTTCCGCAAGTAAGTGGAATCACGTACACAACTCCGACCGCGCTAGTCACATGCGGCCTTGCATGCCTTTTTACGCATAAGGTCAGCTCCTGCGACCGTGACCTGAGTGCACACAAGCGAGCGAGCTTCCGTGGAGCTGGAAATCGACAGGTAGTTTGTATATGTAGGCCATTACCCTTAAACTGTGGGCCACATTAAGCATGCATGGAACAAACCTGCGCCCTTTTCTTTACTAGGTAGCGGTTGGGTTTGGCGCTTACCCTTCAATTAAAAGAAATATGCGGTTCTACGTGCGAAAACCCCGTTCTAATTATGAGGCACGCCGTTGTTTGGGACTCCGGAAATTCGGACCACCTGGGATTCTTTAGCTTGCATCTAAGTCTATGCACACGGGTGCTTTCGCAATTTGCACCAGACCAAACGCGGCCGCCGAGACCACGATTTGGCCGTTTGATAGCCGCTCATTGTCGCGTCGAAACTTGAGAGTGAAAGCTTTTCCGCTTTTTGTGAAAACAAGACGTAACCAGCGACGTCTAAACACGCACGAAAGCTATTGCCCTTTTATCAGGCTTATTATCCATCGAGTGGAACGTTAAAGATTACTTCGGTGAGGGCGGCCAGTACGCTCAGCATATGTGTCACGCAGAATAGATTGGGCAAAAATATTAAAAAAAACTACAAATTGTCGCGTAAAGGAAGTCCATGCGTCAAGGAAAATCCTTTGTCATGTTGGCCAAATAACCTAAAATTAATCGTAAAACTGAGATTCCTTCGCCGGTATGGGCCGGTTCGAACGTCTGATATCCTTTCACGTATATTTCAATGGCGTTGCTTGGATTATTTCGATTCTTTGGTATTTCAAAGGGCACGAAACTTTCGTTTCAGTATATGCGACATTAATTTTTTCCAAGCCGCGGCAGTTGGCCAGGGGCACATTGGTGAGAACGAGCGACGGCGTGACCTTGGAAAACTACCAGTGCGGACTATGGAGGCTCTGTCCGATGTTACAAGAGGTTATGGTGAATGGGGCACGTAAGTGCTCATGACTCACAGGTAATCATCAAAACGCGGTTTGTGGCATCGACAAATGCACGCCACGAGTACCGCAATTCCACAATCTGTAAAAAATTAGACGCTTGTGTGCTGCGCTGATGTTCTGGCTGACCTGGCAACTGCCGTACATGTTTAGAAACTATCTGGAGGGTCTTTGTGTAACAACTTGGAGGGAACAAAAAGAACGAGGATTCACAGATGAGCCCGAGTTTTATTTCTCATATTATAAGAAGCCAACAAACAAAGCAGGCAAGGAATTTCATTGGTGTATTTATTTGTTAGTTTCTTGTGATATTGTCGGTTGGAGCAAGGACGTCAGGAAAGTGAGCCTATACAACAACGTTTGCGTACATCAAGGATGCCCCGGCGGTAGGCTGTAGGATGATAGCTGGCTGCCACTGGCAACTTACTCCTTCATGACATTTTCCAGCCTCGTCGCCAATGGGGAGTATTGTGGCTCGTTCCAAAAGGGCAACAGGGAGAGTTGGTGCGCAACTCTTTCAATCGCGTCCTCGTTTGCCTGGTGCAACAGGGGTGATACAGTTGCACCTAGTGCAGGACGCGAGATAGAGCCAACTTGGGAGGGTCAATTAAGTTTATTTATTAATTTATTTATTAGATACCTGCATCGCCCATCCGGGCATTACAGCAGGGGGGATTACATATTAAAGGAAGGAACAAGTAATCACATACATAAAGCGTGATAAAACGCATCAATTGTTTTCAATATTAACAATGTCCGGCGAAAGAGCATTCCATTCTCTCATAGACCGAACAAAAAAAGAATACCTAAAGACGTCACCTTTGAAATGATATTCGCAGACTTTCAGCGCATGGTCGTGTCTCAACGACGTGTAAGTAGGCGACTTAATATATATTTCTCTCTCAATCCCTGTTTTTCAATAATAAACAGCGTGGAAAAATTTCAACCACAGGTTTTATCGCCAGTCTTCTAATGCCTGCCACGATAATTTAATTTTACTTTCTCTTTAAAGCTCTTTAAAGGGGGGATAGAATTGTTTTCTTTACCGTTACACCTCACAAATCTCCAGAACTCTCTGGAATCTTTGAGCAACTTCACACCAAGGTTTCCGAAATACGTATGCTTGGCCTGCTCCGCAAGATTCTGAAAGCTTTTTTTCAAAAATTTCAGTTCTAACCAAGTATTCGGGGACTTCGTTCTCCGAAACTTGAGATAAGCTCTCCTAATTTTTTGTATTAGTGTGCGCAGCTGGTGATTAAACCAAGGCTTATCCTTTGACCGTTTAGATGATATAACATGAGTAGGAACAAATGTATCGCGCAATTCAAACAGCTTGTCTTTAAACAGCTTCCATACCTCTTCAATGCTCAATTCATCAACTAATCCATCAAAGGTAGGAAAACATGACTCAAACGCTGAAATTATAGCCGCGAAATCAGCCCTCTTATACGCGTAAATCTTCCTGGGTTCCTTCTTCGGCACGGACAAATATTGAACGTTTATATCAGCAGTAAAAACACAATGGTCACTTAAGCCGGGAAGTACATTCACATTTTTTAAAATGTTCGGGACATTACATAAGAGCAAATCAAGTACGTGACCTTTGCTGTCGCTCCGTGACGCATCACGAATGTACTGTTGAAACGTAAAATCATACACGAGATCATAAAATGCAGAGCACACATGGCCAGTGACCGACGCTGCCGGGTCATCGCACGACCAGTCTATACCCGGAAGATTAAAATCTCCCCCTAGTATTATGATATCGTTCTCAAGCGTATCAAGGAAAGCAGACAGCTGAAGAAACTGGTCGAATGATGTTCCGGGAGGACGGTAATATGATCCAATAACTAGACTTTTCCCATTAGATAGCCTCACTTTGCAAAAAACAGACTCAAGGTCGGCTGTAGAACCTTCCAGTGGAACACACGATAAGCTTGAGCGAACAAGAATAAATACCCCTTCCCCTCTTGCTCCTCCATCGCGTCTGAAACAATGATAGCCAGCTGGAAAAACTTCAGAATTTAAGACACTCGAGTCCAAACATGACTCGGTGCCAATAACTATTGACGGCTCAAATGATCTAAGAAGGACATGGAAAGAATCGACTTTATTTCTTATGCTCCTGCAGTTTATCACCAAAACGCTAAGCATTTCCTTTATGTTAGTCACTGGTGATGGTCACATCTGCTTCACTTTGGTGGTCACGCTATTAATCTGATAGCGGTCGTTGCCCATGTACAAGGTATCAGACTTCAGTAGTGCTTTTATACCTTCTTGCCGATTCTGTTGCGCAAAATTCCATAAAAGGCTTCTTTTATCCCTCACCACGCGTGAAAAATCTTCGGAAATGCTGCAGTTCGTGCCCTTTAACTTGCGTGCATTATTTAACACTTGTTGGCGTTGAACTACTCTTCCTAAGAAAGTAATTATATGGGCACGTGTATTTATTTATTTTTTTGTCGCAGACTGCCTTTCACCCTTTAAAAAGTCAATGCTATCGCTCAGCGAACAAGGCGCCAGCTTGTTCGGAAATTTCGGGACTGTTATCCATGCTTTCATGTTTTTCGCTGTCACTACTGCGCGACATCTAGTGGAGGTGCTAGTGCGTTCATAAACCGCACGCCCCCGCAAAGCCACGATCCAATTTGGAACCTCTAAGACAACGCCAACGTCGCCAAGGGCCAAGGAGCTGACCGCAGAGGGCAAGGACTGCTGGTGGAACACGGACTTGTCCCTGACAGGACCAGGAAGATTGTGGCGACCACAAGAACAGCAAGGACGACAGCCGCGTCAGGCATCGGGCTTCAACAATGCAGGGCGCCACCTAGCTTCCGTGGAGCTTCTTCGGAGGATCAAGGAAACCTTCGAAATGATCTCAACTTTCAATACCTGGACCTCCGAGGATAAGCTACGCTCGCTGGAAGATGCCACGATGACTTGGTTCGATAACCGGGCGTCCACTCTTAAACCGTGGGACCTATTCCGCAGTAGCTTCCTCAGTATGTTTACGAGCGTTGTCCGAAAAGAAAGGGCCCACGTCCAGCGGAAGACCCTAGGGCAACTACAGAATGAGAATATTCCCATCTTCACAGATGAGATGACCTGTCTTTTCCGGCACACCAATCCGGAAACAAGATTGGAGGAAAATGTCCGCTTGCTTATACGAGGCGTAAAGCGAGAACTTTTCGCCCGACTGATCCGCAACCTACCAAAGACGCAGCTAATTTCTTAACAGAGGCAACGATGATAGAGAAAACTCTGGAAAAGCGCACTAGGTAATGTAATTGCCAAGTGCTCATGACGCAGTGCTCCGGTGACCTCCAAAATACCATCTGGACCATTCTGCGTGAAACATTTCGCAAGACCTTGCCTTTCTCGCAACCTCCGGTGTCCTTGGTCATCTACGAGGTCCCCCTTTGCGCCTTTACCGGGGCACCGTAATGAGACAATTCTTTCGTCCGCCGCCGCTGCCGCCCGCTAGTCTGTTTGTCCCACAGCGCCACTGTGCAAGGAAGACAGACAGACGCTTGGTGCGCCCCCGACCACCGTTCTCTGTGCTATCACTGCAGAGAAGCGGGCCACATCTACAACCGATATTTGTACCGGGACACGGGGCTGCGAGGCTTCACCGTCAACGCGCCGCAACCGCAGCAATGTGAACATCCTCGTAATATCGACGAGTACTTCACCGCCACTCAGTGAGCCCTTAAGTGAGTCTTGTTCCCCGTCACCAGGCCGCTACCTGTCCCCGCAAAGCTGAGCATACACTGGCTTAACCATTGGCTGGTCTACAAGCCCATATCTGGGGAACTAAAAGCATCAACCGATAGAGCTGCGGTTGCTGTTCGTCGAACTGAGGAAGATCCTCCGCCACCAACGAAGACGCCGAAAAGACTACCTCGACAAGGTATGAACGAGACGCCACCATCCCAGCGAAGCCTAGATGAAAAGAATACGCTGACAAAAGGTGACCTGACGAAGCGATGTTCCAGCCACAGGTCAACATGACGCAACCACGATCAGACCTCAAGTCCTAACTGGAACGCAAGACGAAGCACTACTGACCTTGCGATGCGTCTCAACAGCCCACCGCCTTACTGGGCAAAGAAAAACGGACCCGTCCCAGCTGAGTTGAAAAAAGTTAAGGCTGCATGGGAAGCACCTTGAATTCGGACAGCTCGAGGACACCTAGTAACGCCGAATAGAATCTCCACAGCATGAATTACCATTCATGGCTGGAACTCTCCTATCAGCTTCGTGGTCCTCTAATAGCGTTCACGAGACGTCATTCTCGGGATGGACATCCTCAACCAACACAGCCAAATAATCGACCTGAACTTGAGGTTAATAGCACTGTCCGAATTTCAGTCGATACCGCCGGCCAGCTCTCGTAGTCATCACACCTGTAGTGTGCTCAAAGATCAAGTTAGGAATCCACCTCACTCCAGCATTGTCATTTCCCTCTGCAGCGAAGCACCCACTGACATAAAAAGCAACATTGAGGCCGATCAACGTCTACTACAGATCGTAAAATTTGTGCCGCAAGAGGGTTCGCTTGACTGCAGGGCAGAAAGCGAAAGTGATGATGACCAACTTCGCCACAGACTCCAGGCCAAGGACACCAGTTGAAAATGAAATCGACGAGAGGGGCGATATGAGGGTTTCTTAGTCCATGGTTATTGAAAGGTATCTGTACAGCGCAAGAAAACAAGAGCATAAGAAGAAACGAAGACGAAGACAAACGCTTGTCTCCATGTTCGTTTCTTCTTTTTTCCTTGTTTTGTCGCGCTATACAGATACCAGTTTTAAAGCATAATCCACTCGACCTCTTTTTTTGTATTTTTTTGTCGCTTGACCTCAAGACTGGTTACTGTCAAAGTAAAGTCCACGAGAGGGATCGAGATAAGACCTCGTTTATCACACAAACCGGCATCTTCGAGTCCGAGGTGACGTAATTCGGACTTTGCTCGGCGCCATCAACGTCCCAGCGCGTGATGCACACGCTGAGAAGTGAGACTTCTGAGAAGTGGCAGACTTGCCTCATCTGCTTGGCTGACGCTGCAGTTAATGCCAACAATCTCGAATATCTCCTAAGGTGGCTTCAGACAGTACTAGAGGTGTCCAAGTCATCTCGAATCACCCTGAAGCTGGGAGAGTGCCGCTTGGCTTGCGAAGAACTTCTCTGGCTAAGCCAAGTCATTGGAAAGTCTGGAGTTCGTCCTATCCAGCAGAAGGTAGCAGCCTTCGTTGAGTTCCTGCGGTCCGTCGACAAGAAGGCAGCGACCACAATCCTTGCCCTTTGCGCCTATTACAAGTGATTTTAAAAGACTCTTCAATAATTTCGGAACCCGTATCTTACAAAAGCTGACATTCATTTTAAAAGCAAGTCACGGCAGGTCGACGCATTTGAGGAGCTGAGACGATGGCTGAAGACACCACTGGTGCTTTCACACTCCGACGAAGGAGCCAAGACTGAAATCCAGCCGACGCAAGTAGCGTACTGTAAAATCCCGAGCGATAGCCAACCTGAAATCGAGAAAAATACCAGTGAAAGCATGAGTTGAAATAACTGTCAGCGTGCCGTAAAAAAAGTTGAAAAACGTATAGTAGCCAAAGAATCGACACGCGTTTATTATCACTGAATTGAATCATCGCCAAATCGTCGAACCAACAGTCGCTGTCTCTTTCATGCGACTGTTCCTTTTCGTGCGTTATACGATGCATCCTTTGCGCCCTGATTTATGCTAAATGGATCGAGTTTGTATTTCGTGAAAATTGGGACAATTTATGGCTACGTGCAGCGAAAGTTCTATGCAAGAGCTAACTTCAGGCTTCAATGTAAACACTCCGGAGTGGTTAAAGGGTTGCTTACGAACAGCGAAGGTTTAGGGCTGCTATCCTGGCAGAACAAGAGTTACCCTGGAACCAAATTTGTGAGAACATGCCGGGACGCTTATCAACAACATGTATACTCAGTAAAAGTCTATGGACAACTTATAGACGTCAGAAGAATATTCTTTTAAACAGAACAACAAAACGATTGGTGTGCTTTAGGGATATCTGCGAGGCAAGCGTTATACCTTGAAGACGTAAGACGGAATTTATTTTATTACAACGGCATGCGTCTAAGTGCTAGAAATTGAATTTTCGTTGTCTCTAAATCCGGCCGTGTTTTTGGATACGCTGACAATAACCATTGTCGCCATCGACAACACAACAATTTTTGTCATCGTGAAGCCGTCCGGTTAATGCCGGCTTTATTATCGGCACAGGGCAAAGAGAAATGAAATCAATCCACAACTGCCAGCACTGAGACTCAAACACATTTCACTGGAGCAATGCGCATTCCGGAGCCGGGGCCGTTAACCATGGTGGATCCTTCGAAAGCTGCGCTGGGAAATTACTGCGTGGCATTACGCTCCAAAACAACTTTAGAGCGGTGGCGCCTGTGCGTATATTTTGTTCGCCGAACAATCAATACTGTAGTGGATAAAGATGGTATTATGTACAACACAGAGTAATTCTTCTGGACAAGATGGCTGCGCCCCGCCATCAAAGCATTCGTTGTCATACGGTTGAAAACAGTGTTGGCGGCACATTGTGGCAATACACTTTTGGCAAGTTAAAGATGGAGAGTTGGCTGGTTTCATTCAAGGGTAAAAGGAGACTTGCCGAGTGGCTGTGATGATGAACCTGCCGGACAGCCGCTTGAATTTGAGCAGGGGCTATGACCCTCCGGTGGGGACAACCAAGTGACGGATGGTCGCTATGAGCCCTCCCACCCCCCACCCCCCCGTTCCCCAAGAATGCGGAAGACTTAGGTGTGAATGGCGGAAAGAATCAAGAGTTAAGGTTCAAGATAGGCTGGTTTCCCGCGGTTTCATGACGCGGTCTCTGCTGTGCCGCAAACGTCAATCTTCAAGGTTTTCCTTCAATGGGACACCACGCGAAACGGGCCTTCACAAGGAACGATCTAATTGTGGCTTAATAGAGTCGCGCTGCATAAATACGTACGTGATTGTGTCCATTATCAGGAAACTAAAAGACACACTGCCCACTCGCGATGCCTGGGGGTGTAAGTCGAGCTGGTCGAGCTATGAATGCAGCCTCTCGATATCTTGCGCAAGTGCTGGCGGAGTGCCTTGTTGGGTGATAAAAACTGGCCTGGAAGGCATATTGAAATTGAAATTGCAATTGAAATTGATTTTATTCATTATAGATTACAGGTTGTAAAAACAAATAATATACAGAAGGAGGTCCCATAGTCAATGACTGTATCGGGACCTCCTGTTATTTATAAAAATGCGCTTTCTAAAGCAACGAATTGAACTACATTAAAATCATATATAAGCAAACATGGAAGAAAGTAAGTACTGGACAATGCAAAACAAGATTACGAGTTAGTTACAAGAAATCTAACGAAGGAAATTATACAATTGCAAGGAGCAAATGCAGTAAAACCAAATGAGCTAAGCGAATTGAACAGTAAAGGTAATTTTACCCAAACGTGCAAGACACACACAAAAAAAAGAATTTCAAATATACATGACCATAAATGCAACAGTAGAAACAACAACAAAACAACTTTGAAATACACATGACTATTAATAAAAAAGAAAGGTATCAGAATAGCAGAATATTTGAAGTAATAAGGGTGAAGAAAAAGAGGAAAAAAAGAAGAAAAAAAAAGAAGTTAACGTTAAATATTTTCTGTTAGAAGAAAGTTCTTGAGGTGTTTTTTAAATACGGATGTTGAACGCGAAGTTTTGACACAAAGTGGTATGGAATTCCAAAATGAAAAGGCAGCAAAATGAACTGATTGTTTGCCATAGTTGGTGCGCACTTGAGGTAAAATTAGATTATTGTGCAAAGCAAATCTAGTGACATTAGTGTTGATCAGGCAGGTTTTAGGAATTATACATGCAGGAACTTCATTATTCAATAACTTAAAAATAAATATACCCAGATTATACATCACAGTTTTTTTGACAGACAGAATGTTATTACGGTGTAGCAATGGGAGAGCGCTAGTATTATAGGGACTAGAGGTGACTATTCTAATTGCTTGGTTTTGCAGAGTTTGAAGTGAACTGAGGTGAGTATTGTATGTATTTCCCCAACATATTAACGAGTAGTTAATGTGTGAGTGTATAAAAGCGTAATATAGTGACACAAGTGTAGAACAGTTAAAAAATTAGCGGGCTCTAATTAATAACCGAATGCCGTAAGCAACTTTCTTTTTGATATTCGAGATATGATGATGAAACTTGAGGTTAGAATCTAGTTCTACCCCTAAGAATGAGCAATGAATGCTAGAAGGGATTAAATCGGAACCATGAATCAGCAATGGAACTGAACAAAATGGTTTCTGGGGGGAATTAAATACAATAAACTTGGTTTTCGAGGGATTAATAACTAGATAATTATCTATACACCAGTTTGTAACCTTAGCCAAGTCATTGCTTAGTTTAGTAACTAAGGACGAAATATTTTTATCGTAGTTAATTATGGTTGTGTCGTCGGCGTACAACACACATTGTGAGGATGTTAGACAGTCAGGCAGATCGTTAATGTAAATTAAATATAATAAAGGTCCCAGTATAGAACCCTGCGGTACCCCTAGGTTAGTAACCTTGGCTTCCGAAAAAACATTAGAAATTTTAACTATGTTATGTCTATCCTGCAGGTAGGTTCGTAGTAACATTAGCGCTGGCCCAGTTATGCCTAGAGCTTCCAACTTTAAAAACGAAATGTGATGGTTAATAGTGTCAAAAGCTTTCGTAAAATCAATAAGAACTGAACCAGCAAAAAACCCTTTATCAATAGCTTCTTTTAAGCGATCCGTTAGGAAGATAAGTGCAAGGTCGGTTGAATAGCCAGGACGAAAACCATACTGAGAATTGGAAAGAATATTAAATTTAGACAGGTAATTGGTTAATCGAGTAACAGTCAACTTTTCAATCACTTTACTAAAGAATGGAAGTATACATATTGGGCGGTAATTTGTTAGTAAAGAACGATCGCCTCTCTTAAAAACTGGAATTACCTTTGCTCGTTTCAGGCCAGATGGAAAAATGCCGGTCCTGAATATTAAATTGATAATAAAACATAAAACATCACATATGAGATGAGCAATTAGTTTTATGTTACTAGGATCAATATTATCAAGACCGGCACTGGTTACTTTCAGCTTGCGAATGACATCAAGAACCTCATGGGGAGTTGTAGGGTAAAGAAAAAATGAATGCGGCACACGATTCAGTGACAAAGGACGGCTACTGATGACTGGTTTGTCCGGAAAAAAGGCATCACTGAACGCTCTTGCTATCTGAAATGGTTGATCATATGTAATTTGATCGTTTGTGATGGTATCGATGAATGATAGTTGTTCATTTCTGCGCAAAAATGAATTTAAAACTTGCCACTTTTGCCTCGAGTTGCTGCCAGACTGACCAAGTTTGTGCTCATAGTAGGTCTTCCTCGCATTCTTTATTTTGCTGTTGAGTGCGTTGCAAAATTTTTTGTATCGTGCAGAGAGGGCGACATTAAAAGGTTGCCTTTTAGTTTTTTTATATAGGTTGTCACGTTTCCGCATATTGGCTAGTATGCTAGCATTTAACCAAGGGTTTTGAGGAAGGGAGAGGATTTTCTTGCAATTTTTCTTGACGGTATGTGAATCGATTAATGATAACAAAATTGCGGAGAACTGAGAAAAGGCTTCTTGCGGATCATTATTTTCTAGGACAGCAGACCAGTCACTTGTAGTCACAGATTCCAAAAAGGCATCTTTGTTCAGTACGTAGCTGAAGTATGAAAGAGCGGGTGACTGCGGCTCTGAGTTGAGGAAAATAAAGATAGGATAATGGTCTGTTATGTCGACATCAAGGATACCAGCCTCTGGCGGTGACGTCATGTTGCTTAGCGCATGATCTAGTAGTGTGCCCTCATTTATCTTATTACAACGAGTAGGTAGCGTTACCAAACATTCAAAACCGTAACTCTGAAAACAGTTGCTATAAAGGGAGCAGGTAGGGGAAGTGTCATCCAGAATGTTTATATTGATATCGCCCATAATAACTACATTCTTGTTATTAAATGATAGTTTCTCTAGGGATTGATCGAGGGCAGAACAAAAGTCAATGTAAGATGAAGACGGTGATCTGTAAATGCAACCAAAAATAAAGTTTCTGTTATCAGCCTGAAGAAAAGGATGATTGAATTCTAACCAAACAGATTCACAGTTAGTTAGCTTTAAGTCGAGGTCATGACGACATTTATAGCTAAGATGTGATGATACGTAAACGGCCACACCACCATGACTGCTAGTTTGTCTATGACAGTATTCGGCTGAGTAAGAAGGGAAGGAAAATAAGTTTTTGTCGTCATTGCAGAGCCAAGTCTCAGTAAAGCTAATGATGGTAAATCGAAAAGAGAGCGTTGACAGAAGGGAATTAAAGTCGTCATAGTGTTTCCGCAAACTTCGTGCCCTGAAATGAACGGCCGAGCATGAACTATTAGTTTTTAGTTCATTTAATTGGTTAGTTGAAAAATACGCGGACATGTTTGTTTTTGTTATTAGCGAGGGTTTCTGAAAAGTTTCCCAAGGTATAGAGCTGTATTAAGTAAATACAGCCAAGTCAGATTCGTTAGCAATGCGAAACACCCTACTACCGATGCTCTTGCGGGCATCATTGGCAGCGGCGACGGCACAGTGAACACCTATTAAGCGCGTTTTTCTGCTTGTGCAGCTTTCGATGCTGGCCACCTGACATCGGAACACGTGCAAGAGGAACAAGGTCACCTGAGTCATCAAGTTTTCGATGCTGGCCGCCTGACATCGCGACACGTGCAAGAAAAACGTCACCTGAGTCATCGCGGTACCTGCGACCCTAGCGGCTGAGGCGGACACCAGAGTTCGTCGCTACTTAAGGCGTGGAAGCTTCGACAGGCGGCATCATTGACAGCGGCGACGGCACAGTGGACACCTATTAAGCGCGTTTTTCTGCTTGTGCAGGTCAGTATTTCTGTGCTTGAGCACTTTATCTTTGGTTTTGTTGCTTTGCTGTCACTGCTGCGACATATATTCCGTGCCTTGTGTAAGCGCAGTTTTAGGAAGGTTCTGTTTTCTTGCATGCGTGTTTCAAGGCTGTTTTCACTATGCCCACTTGTGCTGAGCTCGCGAAAAGAATCGATGAACTCGAATCAAAATTAGGAAATGGGATCGGTAATTTAACAGGTTCAATACCAAGGGGCAGTCGTGAATGTGTATACATACATACATGCATGCATGCATGCATACATGCATACATACATGCATGCATGCATGCATACATACATACATACATGCATGCATACATGCATACATGCATGCATGCATGCATGCATACATACATACATACAATGTATGTATATACTCTCATTTCTTGTCGACCAGGAAACTTTATAAATAAATGTGTGCGCGTACCTTTCGTCGCGGTGATCAATGATCACCAAAATAATTGTGTACGTACCTGTGTTAAAGTAATCTGTCACCTCTGTTCCACGTGCCAAACAGCTTCAATGGTTATCCACCTTCACAGAGTGGAATGGCTGATTTTATTGAATCAACTCATCCTCAATCACCTTGATAAAAAAGCAGTATATATAGCTCAAGCTCTCTACACAGAGAAGAAACCATGAAAATTCCAATTTCATCGCATGTGTCAAACTACCTGATTGTGAAATCAGCCTCCTTGCAAGATTTGGCAGCGTGAGCACTTGCTTGCTGAGGAACTGTGTGTATTTATTCTTTCCTTTACGAAATAAAGCCGTCACTTGTTAGTGTGCTAGTCCAGTGCCTGTCTTATCAACACAACACTTCCGCGGTGTGTCTTGTCGTTATTTTAGTGCTGCTTATACTCGGAATTTCAACGAGCAGGGCCACATTTACGCTGCATTGGACTGATTCATGCCACCAGCGATAGTTGATGAAGCTTGTGAAACAAATTGTGAAACACCATTCTTCATCAGGCTCTGATTGCAAAGGTAGAAAATTCCTGAATACGTATAGATTTTGCACAATTATATTACCTAAACTGTTGCCACAACCTTTAGACACATTAACCTTAGCCGCAGAATGGGAAATTGGGAAAGCGGTTGTTCTGTGTAAATCTTGTAACAAAGTTTATCCTGCTAGTTAAAGGCCAACATCTCTAAGGAGCACGTTAGATATAAATAAAAATATAGATACAGGTAAAATAAATACAGATATCGAAATATATGCATTGTAAGCCTAAAATACCGATACTGATTTACATTTATTTTGAGGTAACGGAATGTTTTATATATAGCTTTGCAAAAAGACACAAAAGTACACCGAAACTCAGATACAGCAATACAGAGACAGGAGTGCACATACAGGAATCGTTTTTTAGTTCGGGGTTGTTCGTGCTCCGCGACGGGTATCTCTCGAATGGAGGCGCTTCCTTCTCTCTCGCAGCTGCGATTGGTCGATTTCTGTTCAGTGATAGCGCGCGCTTTTTTTTCTTGATATTTTGATTTCTTGCCTCTCGGCGGCATCTTGAATGTTCCTCAGCGCTCGCCACGTGCATGCGAAGCGCCGATCTGCGTCTCGCTCGTAGTGTCTCCCTGTGCCGCGAGGATCTGTGTGTGGCTGTTGTAAGTGGGACAGTCAAACGAAAAGACGGGTTCGCAGCACGCGTCATCGCAAACTGGTTTCCGAACATACATAAAGAAAGAAGATAGCTCTGCCCGCACAGTTTCGCTCTATAACCGACATATCCGAAAAGTGTTTCACTGGTGTGATACAAATGAATTTTTCAAATATATCTCGATCCTGAAATACAGATACTCAAAAGTATATCTAAAGTATTATGGCGACACGCCTGTAGCTTGATAACGCCCTGCCGTGCTTTGTACTCGGCTTTGCATATTTGTTATACTTTGTTTATTGTTGTGTCAATTGCTTTAGAAGTAAATTTTTCATTCTATAGTTAGCAAGCATTCATTAGCAGCCGAGATTGTTGTTTATGCTTTAAGCTAATGCTCGCTTTTTGTTCCATGTTGAGTTTATAACCAGTCCCTTCTTTAGTGCCTTTGGTCCTGCCGATATGATGATAAAATAAATAGAGATACCTGTCCTGGTTGCGTAGTGGCTATAGTGCTGGGCGATTAAACATGATGTCGCGGCATCGAATCCCGGCCGCATTTCAATGGGAGCGGTGTGCAGAAACACCCGTGTACATAGAATTAGGCGCACGTCAAGGAAACTCTTGTAGTCCAAATTATTCCGAAGTATCCCATTATGCCATGCCTCAAATAATGTTTGTGGTTCTTACACGTAAAAACCCATCAATTTGACTGAAACAAATCAAACGAACTAACTAAAGAAAGACAGGCCCGCATGCTTCGTTGCGGCATGGCTCAATACAGCCTAATACCGGGCCGTGAAGCCAAGCAAAATGTTCCCTGTTCTTATCTTCCACTTTTGATTCATGAACTGCCAGGACGTCACGATTGTGATCAAACATCGATAAATACATCTACGCCTGTCTTAAGGAGACGCTTCCATTGCCTCTTGCCTTGAATTTACTTCCTGTTCTTTCTGCTGCTTTCCCTGTTGCCTTCTTGCACGCGTAGTTAAGAAACGGTTGAGAGCGTACTGAAGGGGTGCAACAGAAGAGATACGAGATGTTAGAAAAGGTGACTCGATAAAAGGTAGCATTGCCACAATGTCCTCGCTCGGGCTCACAACAACGCCCTCTCCCCAGAAACATTGCGTAAACTTGAGTGCTTGCTCTCGGGCTCATGCACAACTGTCTGAAGAGAAAAGAGAGAGAGGAGGCGAAGAATGGGTAGAACAGGATGCTTTACCCAAATCATTAACAACGGAGTGGCGAAATCACATTTTGCCAGCATGGCGGGGCAGAGGGGAGAGCGACGTCAGAAAGCGTGCGTCGTTTCGGTTGTCTGCAATGGCGGAATGGCAGATGCTACATGTAGGAAAAATTGATGACAGGGTTGTTAACTGTAACATCAAAGAATGGTAAAGTATGTTTCGGCTATTTAGAAAAATAAACATCCATCAAGTTTGTCTTACAGAGAATGGACACCGGACATGCACAAACAAATTTGTAATAAAGCACTATAGCGTGAAGCGGGGAGTTCATATTCACACAAACGTTCTCAAATATCGTCACTACATTACGTGGACGCCAAACAAATGTCAGACAACCAACTGTTTGTTCACCGGTTTATTACAGGATAAGGACGTTTTGAAGATCAACCAAAACTTCCAAGAACCAAAAGCGGGCGAATGTTAACGTACAAATATGTTAGCTGTGCCTAGGCTGGCGTCTTCAAGATAAAATTCTTCCAAGGCTGTAGATACTTCGTCGCGGGGCATCCTTTCAGGCATGTACCCTTTGCTTTTAGAAAACCTTTCTGACGGTTTCAGTTATGGACTCCCGTGCACGGCGAACGTTAATCTCCGCATGCCTAATGGCAATTTTGTACTTGATACGCTATGCAGGGCAATTAACATAATGAAGTTGAACGGAGAGCTATCGTCTGTTTCGACAGACCATCCCCAGATTGTTTGATGATAACGGGGAGCTCAATTTTAATTGTATGCTGTGGTACAGGCGTAAAGAAATGGGGCGCACTCAAGAATGTTCCTCATGTAAGCCAGCACGTTCTTGCGTGCTTATGACAGGCATAATGACAAAGTATTCGAATCTTTTGATTCCAGATCCGCGGTTAGCCCTTCGTGATAGATCAAAATAGACCGGGCCCCAACCATTGGCGCGCGGCACTTGACCAGATTCTCCGGGCCTATGCTGTTTTTAATTTTCATGGAGTGCAAATAACAAATATAAATAATATACTCACTCAAATAGTTTTACGTTGTGAAGACCTTCAGAAATTTGGCGACGGGCATAAGCCTAGACATGTGAAATAGAACATCTTTGGGAATTCCGCGCGTGCGTGACACCGTGTTTTGCCGCTTGCGATGCTTTGAATTCGCAGATGGCAAGTGAATTAAATTACGTAGTTTTCCGGGCGAAAACCACGATTTGATTATGAAGCCTCCTTTAGTGAGCGACTATGGTGCGGTCGGGATATGATCCCGTGACCGCGTGTTTGGCAGCCCAACACCATAACCACTAAGCAATCTTGGCTGGAGTAGATGACGACTATAATCGTGTCTGGCCAAAAATTAATTTTCTGCTGGCAACTGCTTTAATGTTGCAAATTGGCTAACCGAGATATCGTTTTTCAGCACCGTAAACGTGTTAAGCGCCGGTGCTCTTCCTTGATAGTCCTAACACATCAAGTATCTGAAATGTGTCGCTTGACTCTCTGAGCGTGTGCTTCAAAAGCCAGATCTATTTACTAACTTGGTCAAAGTGATTTTAATATCTTTCTGCTGTTTTTTGAAAGATGGGACGCATGCTCAATGAGCTCAACGATCATGCTTTCGACACTGTTTCTGTTCACCTTCGAATCAACGGCAGACCATCATTCTAGACATAAAGTCCAATACACACAAACTATTATTCGCCACAAACGAAGCAATATAGAAAGAATGTTGAAGCGCATGCAACTGACAAATCTGTCGAGCCATGTGAAAATACCCCTTCATTGCCACGCCAAGATCAGGAAACGGGCTGACAGATGGAATAGCACAGTGTGGTATAAAAATTGTAAACAGGGATATGGTGTCGCAGAAAGGCTAGCCTTTCTGAAGCACCTTATCTTAGTATACAAACTTTATAGCTTCATTTCCATTGTGCGCTAAAGAAGTGCAGTATGTAGGAACACGAAGAATATGTTGTTTGCTGGAAGGAAAGTTCCGAATACGTGACACCCATCTCAATGTTCTCTTATACTGTAGCATGGTATTTATTCCCCGTCTACATTCAAAATAAAAATGATTGAAAGTCAGCGCTCTTTGCTGCGATTTTCGTTACTTCCTACGGAGACTACCGCACTAATAATGAAAGGTCAAAGTCATAGTTATCAAGCCTCTGGCGCGAAGAATGATGAGTGAGGTTGAAAATGTGTACTGCAAAGACAGCTTCGAATTCACGAGGAGGGATATCGTGGAGGATGCCGCATAGATACGGCTATAGTTAGGGGTCACTCCTCAAGAGTGTCGTCGCGTCTTAAGAAGGGTGTTTCTTTTCCACTGCGCTTGACGGCAGCATTCTTCGTGTATAGCGCAAAACGTGGTGACGTTTTTGGACAGAAGCAAATTGAAAGCGTCGTCATCAATCCTCTGACGTTTGAAAGTTAACTGAACTCGGACATGTGGAGGTCGACTTTCAACAAATAGAGAATGCCTGTGGAATGCCAGAAAAGCAAGGCTTCGACGACGTCAGCGCAGAGGTAGCAACGACATTCTCTGCAAAGCGCTGTCGACCAAATGCGCTGGCGGAGAGGCTAACAAGCTTCTCATTGAAAAGCTTCCAGCTAGTTTTCTTTTAATAACCTATCATCAACCTCAACTTTTAAGTGATATTGAGGCAGAAAATGACGTTAGCTATCATAGCCATAGTACTGCTTGTTTTGGGTGCTGATATGTTCATAAAATCCTCGGCTTTATCAAAAGTGTGGGCCAATTCAAGCCGGAGAAACGGAAAAGGTCAAGAACATGTGAAATGCTGACGAACGTAATAGACGTAGTTATAGTAGCTGGCGTATTCTATTTTCGTGTTCCAGGTTCCATGGTGACAGTTTCCAGCGTGGCTAAGTTTCAGCTGAATGGCTAAGTTACTTAGCAGGGGAATTTATAACGCTCTTTCAAGGGTGACTAACATGATACATGATTGGCAATGAAAAACACATTGTTAAAGCATACCTTCGACCTCAGCTTAGCCTTATTATGCGGCTGAGGTACGATAATCAACCTGAAGCTCCCTTCTTGACTTTGTGGTCTTTCAACGTCTAATGCGACGCCCATGCGAAAACTTATAAAAACATGTTTTGATAGATTCTGTACGAGTTGCTCAGCGCCCCAACAGAACAAACATTTAAGTTAACACTTTAAAAAGTCACAGTTTCGCCATAAAGGCGAAGCACTTATTTCGACATCAAATAAGTGCATAGCGATATGAAGTATGGGCAGTAGTTCTATCCGCAGTGTATACTTGCTAAGATTCGCTAACAAAGTGGGCGCCCGCGTAAGCGTTCGCGCACTTTGACACACGTCAGAGGCAGCTTTTAAGATAGGGCGCCCGCATGGCTAAGCTGCAAGCGGCAGTTGCCGGAGAAGCAATCTCCCCTCCCTCGTCTCACCACCGCACCTCGCGCTCGACAGAAGAGGGCGCGCTTCCAGCCCGCCTCCTCACTTTCACGCACGATAATAAGCCGCGCTAGCATTCTCGCCCTCGCACTGTTTAACTTGCTCATAAAGCATAAGACGCGGGCGACGATTTTATCGCCCTTGGATATTGTACGGAACGTCACGGCGACGGCGAAGGCATAACTGCGCCTGTAGTGCCTACATAATTGATATCGCAATAAAAATGTTATTCAATAGAATGTTACGGGTGCAAAAGTCGGCATGATAACGCGTCGTATTGCTTATGAAAATTATTTGCGTCGTGTTCGACGAATTGTCACACTCAGAAAAACGTTCCCATGACGTCCAGGGGGCATATTGGATCGGTTTTCTTCTTGCACCAGCTTGAATCGCCGATCTTATTCGAAAAATACAAATGTCCCAAAATTCTTTGAACAGTGTTTCTGACGTACTAAAGCAAATTAGCATTGCGTAATACTCAAAGCGAGTGGTTTGGAAAAACATGCATTACCTTGCGACGGCCTAAGATGGAAACGTAATTATCTTTGTAAGATGTTCTAGAGTAACCAAGGAGATATAAACACCGATATAAATGTATATGAACCGAGTAAAAAGCAATACTTTTTCAGAAAATCCGTATTTGAAGCTGGTATTTGACGGTTCTTTATTTTTTTTTCTACCTCTTTCGTTTTCACTCGCGTGTTTGTAGCGTCGGGACGATGCTTTTTAGGAGGTGGAATTGACACATGTGCGTCCTTTTTCCTCGGACAGTATTTCACCCGCTAACCTAATGTTATCGCTCAGTACAAGACACGGCTGCTTGGCTTGGAACTTCTTCGAATGTTATCGTCAGATTTTGTCTAATCAGATTCGGTAGTAATTTCTTCAAGGCACGCGGGTGACGTCAATTACGCTGGAGAGTTCGACGAGTCATGCATAAAAGCCAATGATTTTGACCCGCTGAGCAGATTCCGACAATTGCCGTCTTAGCGAACTGCTGTTATGGTTCTTTGGGTGCAGCCGCTTCAAGTCGGCGCAGATTCACCAAATAAGGAGCTAATTTAACAACAGACAATTTTTCCCACTATGTTTTTCACAGTCACTACAACCTGACAATTTGTACTTATGTATGTATTTTTTAATTGTGGGGTTTTACGTGCCAAAACCACTTTCTGATTATGAGGCACGCCGTAGTGGAGGACTCCGGAAATTTCTACCACGCGGGGTTGTTGATCGTGCACCTAAATCTAAGTAAACCGGTGTTTTCGCATTTCGCCCCCATCGAAATGCGGCCGCCGTGGTCAGGATTCGATCCCGCGACCTCTTGCTCAGCAGCCTAAAACCATAGCCAGTGAGCAACCACGGTGGGTGTATGTATGTATGTATGTATGTATGCATGTATGTATGTATGTATGTATGCAGGCATGTATGTATGTATGTACGTACGTACGTACGTACGTACGTACGTATATATGTATGTATGTATGTAACATTTTTCCCACCTACCTTGTCCACTGGGTAGTCTTTGGTGGGATGTGAAGCGCATCGAACGGCTGGGCTGAGGGAACAAGGAGTGAAAGCAAGCATCGGCCTAACTAGGATTACCGAGTTATGGTGATCTGTAAATATGCGCGGCTGATCAAGGAACCCACTTTTCGCCGGCTTAGCGCACTGGGTACGTGTCATTCAGTTTGTGCTGATCTTCAATGAAGCTTATGAGTGCACCTCTATTGCACCCGTTCCTTCGGCGAGCGTCGGCGACCCTAGTAGCCTAGAGAACGAGCATAGCGAAGAATTAAAGACCAAACTAGGAGTGCAGTAGCGATGAAAACAAGCGGTGACGGAGAGTTAAAAAATTTTCAAAAACAATGTTAGTACAGAAGCTCGGGAGCAAATCCGAACGGATTTGTAAACAATCCAGGCAGCTCATTCCAAAACGTAGACAATTGAAATCTTGGAAACTCAGCCAAACATCTTAAGAGAAACTTTAAACGATGAAAGTTCTTTTTGAAAGAGAATGTTTTGATAAGTGGCTTGTGGATGTGCTGAACTCAGGGGCGCCGTTTGTTGTACGTCCGCTAACAATACCGTGTGCTCATGTGTACATGCGCTGCCCGTTTCAGTGCCGCTGACCTAAACGCTCAGCGCAGTGCTTGCATGTTCTGTCAGTTCAGTAGTCAAGTTCACTAAGCACCTATAAGCTCCTCCGCTCTATTTCCCCTACTAAATATACCTTGTAAGGCTGACCTTCAAGATGAAGCTTCGAGCGGATCGTGCTCCGCCATGCACATTCGTCTCACCTACATATGTGTAAAGTGTGATCGTTTTGAACACACAGCCGTGCCACTCACGGTGATATTACCGTCTTTCGTCTCGCGGACTGTCTGTCTTTCCCCTTCACATTCCTCTTCCTGTGACTACACTACACACACACTCCATGGTTCTTTACTGGCTCATGGTGTTGGGCGGCTGAGCACGAGGTCGCTGTGTCGAATCCCGACAACGGCAGCAGCGTTTAGATGGGGGTGGAATCCGAAAACGTCCGTTACACAGATTTAGGTGCACGTTAAGGAACCCCAGGTGGTCGAAATTTCCAGAGCTCCTAACTGCGGCGTGCCTCATAATGAGAAAGTGGTTTTGGCACATAAAAGCTCATAACATTTTAAACTACGCTACAGAGGAAGGCATCGCGTTAGCCTTGCTGTATTGGTCTACATACTGTCACGGTTCGATTTCACAATCGCCCGCCCTGCACTTCATGTGTCACCGATGTTGGTCTCTGGATTAAATATGAAAGCATTTGGACATGAAATTTATAGTATGTAATTGTTTTTCTTGCGAACTACTAAAGGTGAGACCTACAATAATACGGTGGACATCGCGAAAATTGACAATATTACACTGCCTGCCATGCTGACATAGTAGCCTTGCCGTTGCGCTGGTGAGCCTATGTGCACGGGAAGAAATCTCAGCTTCGGCTTCTGCATGTCGGTGGAGGCGAAATGAAAGAACACCCGTGTACCGACCTCTGGGTGCCCGCTAAAAAACGTCAGATGTCAGAAAAGAGCATAGAGTATACAACTACAACGTGCCTCGTCATGATATAATGGTTTCGGCGCCTAAAACCCTGGCATTTTTGCGCATTACTTACCAGTATGCTCTAAATAACAAAGCGTAGCCTGAAAGGATCACCGCGCCCGACATGAAAAATAAGCAGTATATTAAGGTTTACTTGATGTCGGATTTTTTCCTCAAGAGAAATAGCCGAAAGTGGACATGGAGGAGCCAGAATGCCAAGACTAGAAATGAAATAGACGTTGTACTCTGCGCTATCTCTGGCATCATACAAGATGTGCACGTGCTCGGCAAATGTGCGCTGAAGTGACCATAGGATGGTAAGAACTCGAATTAGCCTAGACTTGAGGAGGGAACGGAAGAAACTGGTACATAAGAAGCCGATCAATGAGTTAGCGGTAAGAGGGAAAATACAGGAATTCCGGATCAAGCTACAGAGCAGGTATTCGGCCTTAACTCAGGAAGATGACCTTAGTGTTGAGAATATAAACGAGGATATAATAGGCATCATTAAGGAGTGTGCAATACAAGTCGGTGGTAACTCCATTAGACAGGATTCCAGTAAGCTATCGCAGGAGACGAAAGATCTTATCAAGAAACACCAACTTATGAAAGCCTCTAACCCTACACCTAGAATAGAACTGGCAGAACTTTACAAGTTAATCAAGAAGCGTAAGACAGCTGACGTAAGGAAGTATAATATGGATAGAATTTAACATGCTCTCAGGAACGGAGGAAGCCTAAAAGCAGTTAAGAAGAACCTAGGAGTAGGCGAGAATCAAATGTAAGCGTTAAGAGACAAAGCCGGCAATATCATTACTAGTATGAATCCGATAGTTTAAGTGGCTGAGGAGTTCTACAGAAATTTATACAGTACCAGTGGCACCCACGACGATAATGGAAGAGAGAATAGTCTAGAGGAATTTGAAATACCACAAGTAACGCCGGAACAAGTAAAGAAAGCCTTGGGAGCTATGCAAAGGGGGAAGGCAGCTGGGGAGGATCAGGTAACCGAAGATTTGTTGAAGGATGGTGGGCACATTGTTCTAGAAAAGCTGGCTACCCTGTATAATGCCTCATGACTTTGAGCGTACCGGAATCTTGGAAGAACGCTAACACAATCCTAATCCATAAGAAAGGGGACGCCAAAGACTTGAAAAGGTATAGACCGATCAATTTACTGTCCATTGCCTACAAAGTATTTACTAAAGTAATCGCAAATAGAATTAGGAACACCTCAGACTTCTATCAACGAAATGACCGAACAGAATTCCGTAAAGGCTACTCAACAATAGACCATATTCGCACTATCAATCAGGCGATAAATAAATGTGCGGATTATAAGCAAACCTTATATATGGCTTTCTTTCGTTACGATAAAGCGTTCGATTCAGTCGTATACCTCAGCAGTCATGGAGGCATTACCGAATCATGGTGTAGATGAGCCGTATGTAAAAATACAGAGATACCCATAGCGGCTCCACTGCCACCGTAGTCCTCCATAAAGAGAGCGACCAAATCCTTATAAAGAAAGGAGTCAGGCAGGGAGATACGATCTCTCCAATCCGATATAAAGCCTGTTTACAGGAGGTATTCAGAGACCTGGATTGGGAAGATTTGGGGAAAAGAGTTAATGGAGAATACCTTAGTAACTTGCGATTCGCTGATGATATTGCCTTGCTTAGTAGCTCAGGGGACAATTGCAATGCATACTCACTGACCTGGAGAGGCAAGGCAGAAGGGTAGGTGCAAAAATTAATCTGCAGAAAATTAAAGCAAGGTTTAACAATTTCCGAAGAGAACAGCAGTTTAGAATAGGAAGCAAGGCACTGGAAGTGGTAAGGAAATACATCTACTTAGGGCAGGTAGTGACCGCGGATTCGGATCATGAGCCTGAAATAATCAGAAGAGTAAGAATGGGCTGGGGTGTGTTTGGCAGGCATTCTCAGATCATGAACAACCGGTTGCCATTATCCCTAAAGAGAAAATTGTACAACAGCTGTGTCTTAAATGTACTCACGTACGGAGCAGGAGCCTGGAGGCCTGCGAAAAGGGTTCTACTTAAATTGAGAACGACGCAACGAGCCATCGAAAGAAGAATGATGGGTGTAACGTTAAGGGATAAGAAAAGAGCAGATCGGGTGAGGGAACAAACACGTGTTAATGTCATCTTATTTGAAATCAAGAAAACGAAATGGGAAGGGGGGGCATGGACAGGACATGTAATGAGGAGGGAAGATAACCGATGGTGATTAAGGGTTACGGAATGGATTCCAAGGGAAGTGAAGCGTAGCAGGGGGCGGCAGAAAGTTAGGTGGGCGGCTGAGATTAAGAAGTTTGCAGGGACAACATGGCCACAATTTGTACATGACCGGGGCATTTGGAGAAGTGTGGGAGAGGCCTTTGCCCTGCAGTGGGCGCAACGAGGCTGCTCCTGCTGCTGATGATGATGTCTGGCTTAGATTATATGCATTAATTTACATTTAGGTAATACAGCATAACCTTTATGCGAGTTGATACGATGCTACCAGTACGCTGTTTACGCAAATGCGTACATGCCTGCATAATCAAGGTGGGGCAAAAGGCAGAGCTCATCTTTAATAGAGCATTGATGAAGCAATCACATTCCTCCTTGTTTATAGTCACGCGCTTATAATGTTTTATGGTTGTTACAGCCTTTAGGAATTCTAACGGATTATTGTTATAACAAAGCTGATGACCTAAATGAACCCGTTTATGCTTGGCGCTATATTTGAAGGGCGGCAGCTCGCTATCCGTGCCTATGAAACTCTTTCGCATTCGTGAAAGTATTGTGAACACAAAACCACCTTGTTGTCACGATAGGACGACATATTCGTCGAAATGACTGATTTGAACAAAAGCGTGTTTTGTTGGACACTGTCTTCCTTACAGTTGTAAACTGCTTAACAGAGACACAGTTCAAAACTGCCACTCAGCCTAATCAAGCTTTTTGTTCCTTTTAGCCTGAATGGCCTGAACATTCCATTGCTATTGTACCATATTAAAAGGATAGGAAAAGCGAAATACCGGCCGTAGTTACAGAGCAAAACGGGCATTATTTGCATGTACTCTTTCCAGGAAAGACGTCCCGTCATTATGCAAGTCTTTGTGCTGTTCAGGCATGCTCTCTGTGTGTGTGTAAGATTGGCACCGTACTCTGTCCACGCGCTTTCATATAAAGAAAGATTTTTAAATTGTGCTAAGTAACTGCACAGGTCAACAAAAAACGAAGACAATCACGTTTTTAAGTATTATATTTTCACAATGTAAGGCAGTTTCTACTATTTATAAAAAAGGCTAAACTGTCACTGAAGGTGGTATTTTCAGTACTAAAAAATCTTCTCATTCCGTGGAAGTTCATGAGATTGTTAACTCTACAACGCTATACTTATGACGTGCGTCACCAGAAATGTAACAAGGGCTAACGATGCTTACATTCAGCAAGAACTTGTGTAGTACCTATTAAGTTTCTATGCCATATATCGTTTCTAGTCATTAGAAAATCCTAAGCCTGCTGAGTTCATGTCTACCAAATTGGAGATGTGAATACTGCTGGGCGAGATAATTTCATTGACTAGATTTTACTCGAATGAATGGCAACGACCGGAGTTGGCTCCATTATGTCTAGAAGGGTATCATTTAACAAATGACACCGCTTCATTAAACTAAGAAGCGAATCGTTGGAATGAACTGTATATATCACGAGATTACCTTATTATACATGATACTACACAATTTATATAGCTTAGAAGAAGTCAACGATATGTGCCAACCACCTGTGCAGAATTTTATATATTGCTTAACTATTCCGGATAGACTTGTGTTTACAATATACATTTCAGTATACCAAACAGTGTGCATGATTGCTGCGTTGTGAGATAGTGTTCATGGTAAACACGAGATTGCCGACATCAAACTGCACGCGCAAACCCTGCTAAACAAGTCAATATCGCGGAAAATTTACCCTAATGACTGTTTGCAGGTAAAAATATTGTGTTCGTTGTCGCTTAAATCGCCATCAAAATTTAAGTTTTATTTTTCAAACTTGCCACTGATGCGTCATCTGTGCTTAAAGCACCCTTTGACACCAGTTTGATTGGCGAACCTCAAAGAGGCCATGACATGGTCGTTCAGCTATTCTCAATTTAATATTGTAACAAGGATTGCGGGTCGAGTATTGCAAACAAAGAAATCGGGCTCTCAGGAAACTTTTCAGCTCGATATTTTATTTAAGATCACTTATTCCGAATGCCTTCTATCAACAGCGACTTCCATTTTTGGCATGTACTATGTAGAGTGGAGAAACAAAGGGCCATTACAGCGCCATTTGTTTCCGAGTAGCGCGATTCCAAATGGTAACTCTTCCTTTGCTCACACTAAATGGCGTGAGCAAGGCTCGCCATTGAATTTAGGCGGCAAATGTGTTCTTCACGCAATCAAATACCGCTAAAATCCACCGAGACTCACTACCACAAACAAAATTATTGACATCTGTGTGTCCTTTTTTAAGCGTGCAGCAGTATTGTTGAAATGCGTGCTGCCTAAATGATTTGGAACCTTCTCAAACAGCTCCTTCGAGTAAAAGAAGTCGATCACAAAGCTCGTGTTTCTGCTTGATACAAACATACAAATGACTGCAGTAATCGGAAATGCGTCATGACAGCTATGCGTCGTCAAGGCGGCCTTGTTGACACAGAGGAGGGGGACGTCATGACTCATAGCAGCCATGACGTATGTCGCAGTGGCCGAGATGAAACTTGAGTACGTGTTAAATGTCGAAGGCACCGAAATAAGGCAAGCAATGTTATTGAAATATACGTCGATGTATTGTAAGCGTTCGCACAAGCCGATACAAGTGAAGAAATCTCAGCTGTATGTGAACTTTGCCTAACACATGTAAAAGCAGCGACGTCGTTTTATAACTCTATTTGAATACTGCGAGCTGCCCAGCCTGTTTAAACCATTAGGGACCGGTTTCTTTTTTTTTCTTTCTATCTTGAAATAAATCTAATATATTAACTTTCCTTTATACTTATAATTCACAAGCAAGAAATTATTACTCTTGCCTATTAAGTTTTCGATATATAGCCTGTGACCATATGGTTACACTGGGCCCTTACGCTACAGCAAAATACGCGAAGTTAAACACATATATTTCAAGCCATGAAACATCACAAAAAACATATTCGAGCACTTATTTAGTGTGACATGGTTTAAATAATGGAATAAACGTGCCGTCGTCATACTTTGTACATTGTGTGCGCACCACGCTGTTGCAATTATCTCATGCACACCTCCACCTCTTGCCATTAGGTATTGGTGCAACAAAGTGGGCCACTTGGTCATACCGGGTACCATTCAGGACACCAGCAGTCTTTGGGATTCTGCCTTGATCAGGTCCTCTAGGCTTATTGTCCCATCGCATCAGGTATAGCTTTGTGCAATTTGCCTGCGGAATTCTACCTGCGTGAAGTCGAACCCTGTGCTACGAATTAGCACCCAAGCGTTGCTGATAGCTACATCACAAAGTCAAGTGAAAATCGGCCACCACCACTTTTTGCTACGAATTGCAATCCGCCTACATATTGCTCCCACTTTTTGCCACACTCTTTTGACATCCACCACTTTTCGCCACAATTGCTATAGGCGCCTACATTTACATCCCTCTGGTCCGCACCTCCTATAATACTTGTGCTGAGCAACAGTGTTTGGACGGGCCACCTTGATTCGCTTCTTCTCAACACGAGAGTACCTGTCTGCAGATGACATTGGCTCTACGCCATAAATGGTGCTTACGATCGTTACTACGAATTGTCCATCCAGCGGACAACAATTATGCCATTGTCGCTCAGCACGGCATCTTCGTGCCCGCGAGGTTGGTGCTTGACGAATTCTGGTCAAGCGATAAGGCACTCTCTGGGAACACGGTTCTGCTGCACTGTGCCCGTGACTTCGTAGCTCTGTGCGTTGAGATGCCTGAGTAACTGCATGCTTGTGAATAAACTATCAAAATTGAAAAAGAAAGGAAAGTCGTGCGTCTCTGCTGCGAGTTCTTCCACCATTTGAAGAAGTGGCGCCGCTGCTTTTACGAAGTCCATTTGATATTTTTCAGATGTTCCGGGATCCCCCGCTTGCCTTGATACACTTTGAAGTTTACAAGGTATCTGTTCTTGGCATTTAGGCACCATACTTTATACCCGAAGCGGATAGGCTTTCCGCGCACAAACTGTTTACAGCCATGATGACCGTAATACTCGATCATACTTTCGTCATAGCTCACGTGACGCACAGGTTGAACATGCTCCAGAAACCTTGCATTCAATACTGCCATCAATGGACGCAGCTTTGGCAACTTGTCACTAAGTGCTAGGCTTGCATTTGGCACCGTGCAGCAATCGCATTATCTGAACGAAGCGATTTCTTCCCACAGCATTGTAGGCCATCGTGTTTCGCATATCCGTGCCGCTATCCCAATAGCACTTTTTCCCTGGCAAGCGGTTATAGGCGGACAAAACGAGCACTCCAAGAAAACCTAATTCTTCTTTGGTAACCTCCGGATAGGGCATATTCAAAAATAACACATACGTTCTTGCTTGTTCGACTTGCAGCTCCACGACGGCTTTGTCAAAAAGCTCGAACTGCTCAACAGGTGAAAAGTCCTCGTAAGCAGCAAAGTTTGGTTCTGGAAATATGCCAAGGCTTACCTGGAGATCACCCTTCGTCCACTTAGAAGCAGTGCATAATTTTGCAGGACTGGCCGCATCAACTACAGAAGAAACCTCTGATGTACCGTCACCTTGCTCGCCGGCGTCGTCACCGTCCGAGTCGCATCCGCCAATGCGGCGTCCGTCAGTGAAAACAGTTTCAGCGCCGGCTCATAGCTGCCACCTGCTTAGAATGTCAATGAGCCCACCTGAGCCTTCATCGGCCGAGTTTTCATCCGAATAGGTGCTAGCCTCTGGCGGCTCGATATAAATCACTGACACGTCGTCATTTTCCTCTACGACTATCGTCGCTATTTCTTCCAACATCAACCTACTCAGACAATAGAATAAGAAATAACCACTGCGAGAATGCGCCAGCAGCCGAGCAAGAGATGAGAACGCACTTAAAAAAAAAAGTTAGGTAGCCTGAAGGCCCAGCGTGACCATATGGCAACGCGCAAGATAACACGCTCGTTCGTGGATAAATCAAACAGTAATCTTTCACAAATGCTCATAGAAGGTCACATATTAATAGAACAATACGGAGGTAAGGATATCTGACTATTGCTTAAAGAAGTGGTGAAATAAAAACACGCTTAGCCCTTGGAGCAATGCATGGCAATGCTACTCCTAGAGCAACACTTATTCCCGCCTTTGCGAGGGGCTCCCACAAAACGACTGACAGCTGCTGCCACTTGGTATCCATAAAGGGAACTCTAATCTTTTAAACGGCACGTCAAAGGCGATTTTGGTGCCGTTTTGTTCATCTTAATTAATTGAAATCCACTGTGCAGACTACCGTGACCATATGGTCACGCTGGTCTTTAATGGGTTAATATCTGGTCAACTGCACAGCACATGTTCTCATGGAGAAGCCTATCGAATCTATCGTATTTGCTGTGCTATATCGTTCCTCCACAATATCATCCCAGGCAGGATTTCCTTTCCGCGTGACTTTCATCGAGACTAGGCGCAATTTTCCTTTCCGAGTAAGTGCGCCTGGCTCACCAGCGCCCTCTTTCTCAGCAAATATTTTTTGGGAAATGCTGCACTTGACCTACATATTCTTCACATCACGTGTGCAGGCGCTAATCGTTGGCCACATCATCAACCGATAGAATTGCGGTTGCTGTTCCTTGAACTGACGAAGTCCCTCCGCCACCAACGAAGACGCCGAAAAGACTACCTCGACAACATATCAACGAGATGCCGCCATCCCAGCGAAGCCTAGATGCAAAGAATACGCCGACAAAAGGGCACCTGACGAAGCGATGTTCCAGCCACAGGTCAAGATGACACAACTATGATCAGACCTCAAGTCCCAACTGGAACGCAAGACGAAGCACTACTGACCTTGAGATGCGTCTCAACAGCCACGCAGTCACCGCCTTACTGGAAAAAGCAGAACGCTATGGGTGGACCCGTCCCCGCCCAGTGGAAAAAAGTTAAGGCTGCATGGGAAGCACCTCGAATTCGGACAGCTCGAGGACACCTAGTAACGCCGAATAGAATCTCTACGGCATTAATTACCATGCATGGCCGGAACAATCCTGCCAGCTTCGTGGTCCTCCAATAGCGTTCACGAGACGTCATTCTCGGCATGGACATCCTGAACCAACGCAGCACAATAATTGACCTGAACTTGAGGTTAATAACGCTGTCCGAATATCAGTCGATACCGCCGGAGAGCTGTCGTAGTCATCACACCTTTAGTGTGCTCGAAGATCAAGCGAGCAATCCACCTCGCTCCAGCATTCTCATTTCCCTCGGCAGCGAAGCACCCGCTGACATAAAAAGAGTCACCGAGGGCGATCAACGTCTACTACTAGATCGTCAAATTTGTGCCGCAAGAGGGTTCGCTTGACTGCAGGGAGGAAAGCGAAAGTGATGATGACCAACTTCGCCAAGGACTACAGGCATGTCAACACGGGCACGACAATCGCATACCTCGTGGAAACTGTAGACACTAGCAATTTGCATGTGCTCTCTGATTCTACTGCATCTACTTTGGAGACCATAGTTCCCGAATCAGTCCTTGAAATAAATGCAAACCTCCCTATGAGTAAGCACCAAAAGTTCGAAAGTCTCCTCCTACGATACAAAGAATGCTTTTCGATGTAATCTAAGATTCGGCAAACACCAGTTGAAAATGAAATCGACGAGGGGGGGCGATATGGGGGTTTGTTGGTTCGTCGTTAATGTAAGGTATCTTTATAGCGCAAGAAAACAAGAACACAAGAAGAAACGAAGACGAAGACAAACGCTTGTCTCCATGTTCGTTTCTTCTTGTTTCGTTGTTTTGTTGCGCTATACAGATACCAGGTTCAAAGCATAATTCACTCAACCTCTCCGCCAGAGCCCTTACCGACTGTCAACGCGAAAACCAGAAGCTATAATGCAAGTCGGCGAAATGCTGCGTGACAGCATCATCAAGCTGTCTAAAAGCCTGTGGGCATCTCCTGTGGTCTTAGTAGAGAAGAAGGATGGAAGTCTGTTCTGCGTCGATTATTTCCGCTTGAACAAATCATCAAGAAGGACGTATACCATCTCCCACGGATAGGTTACGAATTTGACCAACCTTGGAATGCTAAGTATTTTTTGTCGATTGACCTCAAGACTGGTTACTGTGAAAGTGAAGCGCACGAGAGGGATCGAGAGAAGACCACGTTTATCACACAAACCGGCATCTTCGAGTCCGAGGTGACCGGATTCGGACTTTGCTCGGCGCCAGAAACGTTCCAGCGCGTGATGCACACAGACTTGACAAGTGTGAAGTGGCAGACTTGCCTTATCTGCTTGGGTGACGCTGCAGTCAATGCCAAGAATTTCGAAGACCTCCTAAGGTGGCTTCAGAGAGTACTAGAGTTGTCCAAGTCATCTCGATTCAGCCGGAAGCCGGGAGAGTGCCGTTTGGCTTGCGAAGAACTTCTCTTCCTATGCCACGTCGTCGGAAAGTCTGGTGTTTGTCCTATCCAACAGAAGAAAGCTGCCTTCGCTTAGTTCCTGTGGCCCGTCGACAAGAAGGCAGCGCGCTTTCTTGTCGACAGCAGCGGGCTGTGCGTCTATTACAAGCGATTTTAAAGGACGACTGTTCAAGAATTTCGGAACCCTTAACTTATCTTACAAAAGCCGACATTCATTTTGAATGCAAGCCACGGCAGGTTGACGCATTTGAGGAGCTGAGACGATGGCTGAAGACACCACTGGTGCTTTCACACTTCAACGAAGGGGCTAAGACTGAAATCCAGCCGACGCAAGTAGCGTACCGTAACATCCCTAGCGATAGCCAACCTGAAATCTAGAAAAATACCGGTGAAAGCGTTAGTTGGGATAACTCTCAGTGGGCCGTAAAAGAAAGTTGAAAAACATATAGTCGCCAAAGCATAGACACGCGTTTATTAGCACTGAATTGATTCATCGCCAAACCGTCGAACGAACAGTCGCTGTCTCTTTCACGCGCCTGTTCCTTTTCATGCGTTATACGACGCATCCTTTGTGCCCTGATTTATGGTTAATGGATCGGGTTCGTATTTCGTGAAAATTGGGACAACTTATGGCTAACGTGCAGCAAAAGTTCTATGCAAGCGCTAACTACAGGGTATAATGTAAACACTCCGGAGTGGTTTAAGAGCTAACTACAGGCTACAATGTAAACACTCCGGAGTGGTTTAAGGGTTGCTTACGAACAGCGAAGGTTTAGGGCTGCTGTCCTGGCAGAACACGAGTTAACCCTGGAACCAAATTTGTTGAGGATGCCGGGAAGCTTATCAACAAAATGTATACTCAATAAAAGCCTGTGGATAACTTATAGCCGTCAGAAGAATATTCGTTTAGACAGAACGACAAAGCGATTGGTGTGTTTTAGGTGCGCTTTGATTGGTGTACAACAAAGAGATTGGTGTGCTTTAGGGATAACTGAGAGGCATACGTTATGCCTTGAAGACATAAGTCGGACTTTATTTTACTACAATGGCATGCGTCTAAGTGATCGAAATTAAATTTCCGTTGTCTCGAAATCCGCACGTCTTTTTGGGTACGCTGACGATAACTATTGTCGCCATTGACAACACACAACAATTTTTGTCATCGTGAAGCCGTCTGGTTAATGCCGGCTTTACTATCGGCACAGGGCGAAGAGAAATCCACAACTGCCACCACTGAGACTGAAACACATTTCACTGGAGCAATGCGCATTTCGGAGCCGGGGGCGTTAACCATTGTGGATCCTTCGAAAGCTGCGCTGTGAAATTACTGCGTGGTATTACGCTCCAAACGACTTTAGAGTGGTGGCGCCTGTGCATATATTTTTATGGCCGAACAATCAATACTGTAGTGGATGAAGATGGTATTATGTGCAACACAGGGTAATTCTTCTGGACAAGATGGCTGCGCCCCGCCGTGAAAGCATTCATTGTCATACAGTTGAAAACAGCGTTGGCGGCACATTGCGGCAAGAAGCGTACATGCACATGATGATGATGAGCCTCAAACGTGGCCCCTACTCCCAAAGGAGTGTGTGCTATCAATCAGGCGCTTTGTAGAAAAGAACGCATACAGCCTTCATGGTGTGAATATCAACAACGACGTTGCATTGTTAACGCCACCTAGTTTAGGCACTGGTTCGCCGGATCCGCAACTGCCAAGTGTCCAACAAGGGAAATATTAACGAAAAAATCCCTCAAGTGTCGTAGATGGCACTACGTCATCTCGCTCATGGGATCAGTTGTTGTAGGAGTTTTGGCCGCAGAGTTGTGTATGTTCCAAGCGGGGCATTCACAACAACTGCTGAAGCCTCAGAAGCCAGAAGCCTTTAACACAGGAATGTCCTCATCCACGGCGACCTAAAATTAAAATAAAAAACAAGTACAAAAAAGCGTAGAAAACGTAATTCGTAAAGGTTATTCGACATGCCACACTTACGGAAGGTCGACCAGGCTGGTGCTTTCACGTTCGCCTATTGATTACAGGAAACATAAAATATGATTGTTTCACACAAGTTTTCGAATATTATTGCACGGCCCACAACGCGACATTACCAAACCAACAGACGAAATGAATGTAAATCAACAGGATGCGGCATGTTTGTCTGAAACATGTATGCTGAAAAAGTAATATTGAAGGTCATTCAATCAAAAAAGTATTACTCCAAGTCCTCGGCAAAAATCTGCAAACAGCTATAGATTTCAACTAAATGCATGTAGCCTACCGTCTCAGAGGGCTAAATGCTCTTCATGTATGCATTTGTAACTCAAGTACATGCACTGCCGTGTCCTAGGGAGGAAGTTCCTAAACAACGAATAAGATAACCTAGTCATAACCTATTTCTTATAATCTATGTTTTTCTTTCTCTAAAATCATATTTCTAATTTTTTGCTTATTACGTAAAGCTCGTACGCAATCTAGCACTAATTTTTGGTCAGTATGTAGATCCTACATAGGCTGTTTGTTACCACTTGAAGTAGGTGCACCATATCGCTTTAAAAATATGTTCTAATAGCGACTCCGCCATCAGCATCAGACGCCCGCGGCAACTATGCAGAAACCAGGAAAGTCGCGAAATAAGGCATAGTTTCGAAATACCAGCATGAGAGCCTCGTTACCTATAAGATTTAGCGTTCCAAATTGTCGTGCTGGACTACCTATATACTTCTACATATACTCTATATAAGTATACATGGCGAACATTACGAGCTACTTCAGTAGATCCGAAAAGTTATGCCGATGTTGAAACAATTGCTCATAATAACCCGCAACAAACAATCTTGCTTTCCCGCAGTGTGGCGCCGTACACTGCGTTAAAAAAACATACGGCGCATGCTTGGAACTTTCTGAAAATATGAAGGCGAAAGCCTGCTTGGATCTTGTATTGATATGCTATGGCACTTTCCGCTGAACTTTGTAGATTCTAAATTGCGCATTCCCAGAACGCCTGCGTCGCATTAAAGCCACATGTTGCTCTCGTCGGGTCGCTGCCGCAGCTTCATTCGTAGCAGCTTTCGCCGGATTCAAAATAAATTTGTTTCCATCTATCCACTCATAGCCTCCTGCCGATGAGAATTATGACGAGTAGCATTTCGAGCTGCCCTAGCTTGTTCCGCCGTGTCGCGCTTTCGCGGTCTTCACCGGCTGCGACTAGGCACTTGTGTGTCGTCACCCAATTGTGAGGTGGAGTCAAGCTACGACGCCATGCGGAGACGTACGCATGGTGTGCAGCTGCCTGCGAGAGTGCTGCCGCCGTTTCCAGAACGTTCTACGGGCGCCGCCATTGACATATCCCCTCCTACCCCATCCCACATCACCTCTGTTAATAAATGCCTGTTCATTTCTATGCCTATAAAACGAGAAATTGGGCCGTCACTTAAAACAATGACTCATATTCGCTTAAGCCACTGCTCATACCTGCGTTAATTGCTGTAGCTCACAATGCGACTTTGAAACATAGAAATCTGAGGCTATCGCATTAAGATTAAGGCTCCAACAGATTGGTTCGCGCCACTTTAAGAACGCAGAAAGGAAAATAAGCGACGGAGACTTGTCCACTATTAAAGGTTACACAAAATTTGACAAACACTACTTAGGATTTTCAGCACAAAAATTCTGACAAATGTCCTGTTTTACCAGGGTTATGCTGATTGATCTTTTTTTTTCATATCCTATGACTGTGAACATATTGTTACGTCCAAGCGCGTCAAAGGGACGCGGGGATCAAGAAGAGAGGGGAAGAGGAGAACGAAGACTGTGCAGCGGCCATTCCTGTTCTTCGTAGCCTGCCGTTCCTGCCCTGGCACGCCCAAATAAACCCCTTTTCCCCGTGCTTGTAACAAATTGGTGGACAGTGCGGGGTAAACCTCGTAATCACGGAGCCTACGCTGCTACAATTTCGCCGAAGCCGTCGACTTGCCGGACTTCCGCCACCCTCACCTGCCATGCCTGAATACGCCTGCCAGATTCCCGAAGGATCTGACGCGGCTTCAAGGCCAACACCTGGCGTTCCGTGGCAATACCACCGGGTGCCACTCACTTTCGGAGGAAAAGCCGGAGAAGATGTCGACGAGTGGCTCACGAACTACCGAAGGGTGAGCCGGTCTAACGGTTGGAACTCGACCGCACAGTTGTCCAATGTTGTGTTTTCCCTTACCGACACAGCGCTCGTCTGGTATGAGAATCACGAAGACACGCTCACTTCGTGGGAGCTTTTTGTCGAGGAGCTCAGAGCGTGTTTTGGAGACTCTAGCGCAAAAAAGAAACGCGCTGAACAGACGCTTTCGCAAAGAGCTCAGATTCCCGGCGAGACCTGTACGACTTATATCGAAGAAGTGCTGAAATTGTGTAAAATAGTTAACTCTCAGATGTCTGAGGATGACAAAGTGGGACATTTGTTGAAAGGAATAGCCGAAGACGTCTACAATTTTTTTATCGGCAAGGAAAGCTTGGACTCCGTGTCTGACGTCATTCGCCACTGCAGGACCTTTGAGACGTTGAAGATACGATGGATAATACCGAAGTTTGGTCGCCTGGCTAATGTCACAACGGTGGCGAGTGTAGACCCGAGCTCGTGTGTTGACCTTCCATCCACTATACGGCAGATTGTTCGCGAAGAGTTGCTCCATCAGGAAGAGATGTACTGTTGCACACCCGGCATCACTGGCGCGTACTCACCACACGAGATGAGAAACACGGCCGTTTCGACCGCATGGCAACCCACGGTTCACTGAGCGACCATGGAGTCTAGGTCTACCCCACAAACGAGAGGGACCATGAGCTATCAAGGTCATGACTACGGCCAACACCCACGCCGCACGCAGGCCTCCCGGCGGCCGATGCCTAGCCATGATGAATGTCACCCACCTGCTGTCTATGCAGTCGACAGCAACATGCGCGACTACATGAAAGAACATCGCAATTCGAGGCATCTGCCGGTGTGTTTCCAATGCGGTGTCGCGGGCCGCATAGCGAGATTTTGCAATCGTCGCCCAACAACGCGGAATTGTCGATCGGGGCCTTCAACAAGGACCACACCTCCTACGAGGACAACTCAACAGCCGTACACCACCTCTTGGTCAGTTGGCGTCCCTCCTGGCAACGATTACTGGCAGAGAAGCTTCAGGAGCCGCTCGCCGGCATCTGACAGGAGTTTGACGCCACCGCCAACTTCTCGTGCACCGCGTTTACGTCAATCGCCATCGCCAGTGCGCCGCTCCTTCTCGCCTTCACAACCGGAAAACTAGCTAGCGCGGCCGATGGGGGTGAGGTCGCTCGACACGTGCTATCGACAGAAATGCCCCCCGCAGTTGCTATGATTAAGAACAAAGTGCATGTACTTGTTGATGGTGTTCCTACAATGGCTTTAGTGGATACCGGAGCAACTGTATCCGTAATGAGTCTCAGTTTTAAAGGTCGGTTGGGGCGTAAAGTTGTCTTTCGGTGGGACCAGGCTGCAACGTTTTGTGGAGTGAGCGGCGAGTCGTTGCGCCCTGTTTGTGTGTGCACTGCTGACGTATCCTTTGCTGGTGGAATTTTCGCGACGGAGTTTGTAGTTATTCCCCGATCGACGCACGAAGTGATTTCGGGCATCGAATTTTTGCGACAGTGTGGTGCGACCGTCGATTGTCGCACGGGGGAAGTTTGCGCCGATGGCCATGTTTCGTCCGGGCTCTTAGAGGAGACTTGCCGTCAAGGTGAACTTTGTGTGTCTGCAGAGTGGGCTGGAGAGAGCTGGATGTCTGCAGAGTGGGCTGGACGGAGCGGCAGCCATGCAACCGCTTCAAAACCCGTTCTTGTTTGTTGTACAGATTCTGGCGTTCCTCGGCACATGGCAGCCCTTGGATTCCTTTTGCGAGGCTATCGTCCTGCCTCTATCACCATGTTACGTCAGAGATCAACACTATGGCGGAAACGCCACATCATCAACCCTTGACGCGGTGTACATCGTGCCCCGACTTGGCTGGCCATTCCCATCGCCTACGACACCAGTCAGCCGGATGTACTTAAGAGCGACGCTTTCATCGGGCCACTTCAGTGGGCTGGACGGAGCGGCAGCCATGCAACCGCTTCAAAACCCGTTCTTGTTTGTTGTACAGATTCTGGCGTTCCTCGGCACATGGCAGCCCTTGGATTCCTTTTGCGAGGCTATCGTCCTGCCTCTATCACCATGTTACGTCAGAGATCAACACTATGGCGGAAACGCCACATCATCAACCCTTGACGCGGTGTACATCGTGTCCCGACTTGGTTGGCCATTCCCATCGCCTACGACACCAGTCAGCCGGATGTACTTAAGAGCGACGCTTTCATCGGGCCACTTCAGTGGGCTGGACGGAGCGGCAGCCATGCAACCGCTTCAAAACCCGTTCTTGTTTGTTGTACAGGTTGGTAAACACCCGTCGTTGCACGCTAAGCGATCCAGTAATATCTGTCTGCTGCTCTTCCCAGGCCCACTGGTGATTCTTTGTGATTTTTTGAGTGTATATATGTTGTTAAGTTGCTTATGTTAGCTGGGGATGTGGAACAGAACCCTGGTCCTCAAAAGGAGATTCTAGACGCCATTGCGGCCTTGTCGGCTAAAAGTGACGCACGCCATACCGAGGTAATAGGGTTGCTATCAGAGGTCCGAGCTAATCAGCAAAAACTTGAGGAAAAAGTTTCCAGCTTAGCCAGTAGGCTCGCAACAGTTGAATCCCTGGTGGAATCATATGAAGCAAATCAGAATGGTGTTGATCTACCGAGAGTAGTCGATGAAGCTGTGCGAGACCAAACTGCAGCAATAACTTCTCGGTTGGACGAGCTGGAAGACCGCTCTCGCCGTGACAACCTTATATTCTACGGGATTCCTGACGTCCCAGCTGAGAACTGGTCCGAATCGGAAACTAAAATTCGAAACTGCCTTACCAATTTACTACAGATAACTTTAATAGATGAAGCCATTTCCCGCGCCCACAGGCTGGGTACCTATGCAGTAAATAAGCACCGGCCCATAATCGTAAAATTCTCGTCCTCAAAACTTAAGCAAAAGGTTTTCACTGAGCGAAAAAAATTCAAAGGTTCTGGCATTTCTGTTAGCGAAGACTTCTGCCGCGCCACACGCTTGTCACAGAAAAAATTGATTGAATTCGGAAAGGCTAGCGGACAGAAATATGTGTTACGGCTTAACCGTCTACAAATCGACAAAAAAACTTACGTTTACTGTCCGGTAACTGATCGAGTCTGCGAAATCCACACAAACGAGCTTCGTTCGACAAATTCTGTCCCAAATGCACCTTCTGATGGCCCTAGCAATTCACAAACATAGCGGAGTCATGGTCGGGTGGCAAAAAATATTTCTCTTCTGTATTCAAATATTCGCAGCGTATGCAACAAGCGGGATGCTTTATCTTCTGTCGTCGACACGTGCAGTGCAGATATTGTTATCCTGACAGAGACACGGCTTTCTAGCAAAATTGAAGACCGTGAAATTTTGGAATGCCAGGGTGTTTACCGTTTCTATCGACATGATCGTGATGTGCGGTGTGGCGGCGGTGTACTTATCGGTGTTCGTGATTCGATTACCGCTGCTGCAATTGAGCTTGCGTCGCCATTAGAGCTAGTGTGCACGCGCGTAGGCTTCGAACGCAAAAATTTTATCATTTGCGTCGTTTACAGGCCCCCTTCCTCACCTAACACATTTTGTTCAGACCTTCACGATGCCTTAAATAGTTTAATTTTACGGTTCCCTTCTACGCCACTAATACTCCTTGGGGACTTTAACTTTCCTGGCATTAACTGGCATACTGATCCCCCTTCAACCCAAGAGTGTTGTTCTGAATATTCCGAATTCATCAGCCTTTGCCCCGATTTTAACCTGCACCAGCTTGTCCTGAAGCCTACTAGATGTTCTGCACACTCGGCTAATATCCTAGATTTAATCCTTACTACATCCCCGGAATTTGTTTCGCCCCTAACTTACCTACCGGGTATTAGCGATCATTGTATAATCCAGTGTAATTTGATGTTAACCATCCCATCTGTTAATTCGTCGAAAGTTATACGTGATTACAAAAATGCTGATTTTGCCGCAATTAATAACGAACTAGAAACTTTCATCACTGACTACATTCCAAGTTTCCACACTCGATCGGTTGAAGAAAACTGGTCAATATTCAAAGAGAAAGCCAACTCCTTAATTAACCGGTACATCCCGCAAAAACGTATTTATTCTAATTCTCGCGCACCCTGGTTCAACTCGCGTCTTAAACGTTTACTGAACAAAAAGAAAAGACTTTTCCGACGAGCAAAATTAACTGGCAATCATGATCGTTGGAATGCTTACACACTAGCACTGAGCGACTACAAGAATGCTGTAGCAGAGTCCAAAACAACATTTTATGAGCACACGTTGCCTTCTTTTTTGAAAGACAACCCACAGAAATTTTGGAGTGTGGTCAACGGTAAAAAATCTAGTGCCATTGAGCTGTGTGACCTTAACAACGAACCTGTCGATCGGAGTGTCTGTTGTGAAGTGTTGAATGACGCGTTCATCTCTGTATTTTCGGATTGTGTGCTGTGCGCAAGCGCTGTTTTTCCTGATGTGCATTATTTTCCAATGCTTCCTATTACCATTGACTTTGATGGCGTTGTAAAGTTGATACAGACCTCAAAAGTTTCTGCATGCAGTGGAGTAGATGGTATCAACACGAAATTTCTTAAGGGAACTATTAGTTATTCATCTATAATTCTGAGCGAAATCTTTGCTCAGTCACTTCAAACCACCATCCTTCCGAATGATTGGAAGGCAGGGATGGTGATTCCCGTACATAAGTCTGGCAGTCGGTACTCCCCACTTAATTACAGACCCATATCCCTAACCAGCGTTCCCTGCAAATTAATGGAGCACATAATTTACTCACACCTGGTTTCATTTCTCGAGTCAAACCTATTTTTTACCCCCTACCAACATGGATTTAGAAAATACTATTCCTGCGAAACACAGCTTTTGTCATTCACTAATGATTTATTCCAGGCGATGGATGCTAACATTATTATTGACTGCATTTTTTTAGACTTCGCCAAAGCATTCGATACTGTTTCACACGAATTACTTTTAACCAAATTAAGTAACCTCAACATTGATCCTAACGTGCTTGCTTGGATCAAGTGTTTTTTGTCTAACCGTTCCCAATTTGTTTATGCTAACGAATACTTCTCTTCCACTGGTCGAGTAACCTCCGGTGTACCGCAAGGCTCGGTTCTAGGACCATTATTATTTCTAATTTATATTGATGACCTCCCAGACCAAATTAAATCATCATTTAAGTTATTCGCCGATGACTGTGTTCTCTATCGTGTCATTTCTAACTCTGGCGACTGCGATACTCTTCAATCAGACATTGGCATAGTAACATCATGGTGTGCTAGATCCCAAATGAAGCTCAATTCTAATAAATGTAAGGCGATGCGTGTGTCCCGTGTTGTAAGAAATACCACCCTTCCTACGTACAATATTAACAACATACCTGTAGAAAATGTATCATCATATAAATATCTTGGTATCTACATTACGCACAATCTTACATGGAATATTCATATAAATTACATTTACGGTAACGCTAATCGCATGCTTGGGTTTTTACGGCGTAATTTTTCATCGGCATCTGCAGCTGTCAAGTTATTTCTGTACAAATCCTTAGTGAGGCCTAAACTTGAATATGCATGCTCCATTTTCGACCCTTCTACTCTAAAGCTAAAGAACACCATCGAATCCATTCAAAACCGAGCTGCTCGTTTTATTCTTTCGAATTATTCTCGTCATGCAAGTGTCTCATCAATGAAACTAACCCTTGACTTGCCTAACCTAGAGTTACGTCGTAATTACTTTCGCCTATGCCTTTTTCACAAGATCTATTACTCTAACGAAACACTTAAGGACGAACTAATCTCCCCTCCATCATACATATCGTCACGCACGGATCATCGTTTTAAGGTTGAAGTCCCAACTTGTCGCACGAACGTTTATTTTGATTCCTTTATACCAAGAACGACGAATGACTGGAACCGCCTCCCTGCCTCCGTCACTGCCATTTCTGACGCCACAAACTTCAAGAATATTGTTAACGAATATGTTTGTACTAATCACCACTCCTCTCTGTAATGCCTCCGGGCCTTGAGAGTATGACAATAAATAAATAAATAAATAAATAGATACTGTTGTGGCTGCATCAACCTCTGTGTGCGTGCCGGTTGTGTGTCGCGGTGAAGTTCCAGACAGTTTTGATGCCTCCGTAGAGCCAATGCATCTCAATTGTATGAAGAAGAACGTTTTTGTCCCTCATTGTGTGGTATCCATCGGCAACGGGCGTGCTGGCTTGTGGACGGCCAACTGCTCGACAGAACCCATCCTGCTTCCAGACGGCTTGAAACTCGCCTACTTTACAGAATACACGTCTTCGTCCGTAGCCGTACTAACAGATCGGCCGTGTGAACCTGCTGACCTTCGCCACGTCTCAGACAAAAAGCTTCTGTCTATGATAAACAAGTCACTCAGCACAAGGGAGCGCCATACCTTGGTGGATACGCTTTCTAAGCATCTGTCAGTGTTTGACTTTGCGCAGCCGGACAAAGCGTTCTCGATCCCCGAGTCACGAACACGCCATACTGTCGATACGGGACCTGCGCGCCCGATCAGGCAAAAGCCTTATCGCGTGTCGCCTAACGAGCGGAAGATAGTCGGGGAACAAGTGAATGACATGATGAAAAATGGAATAATACAAGAGTCCTCGAGTCCTTGGGCAGCTCCGGTCATACTTGTGAGAAAGAAAGACGGTAACTGGAGATTTTGCGTCGATTATCGAAGATTAAACGCCGTGACTAAGAAGGATGTCTACCCCCTGCCCCGGATTGATGATGCAATTGATTGCCTGCATTCGGCCTCTTATTTTTCTTCAGTGGACCTGCGCTCAGGATATTGGCAAATCCCGATACACCCGGCAGACAAGGAGAAAACAGCCTTCATAACCCCGGATGGATTATTCGAATTCAATGTGATGCCATTTGGGTTGTGCAACGCTCCAGCAACCTTTGAAAGGTTCATGGACACCATTCTACGTGGGTTAAAGTGGAACATCTGTATCTGCTATCTTGACGACGTTGCTATATTTGGGCGCACATTCAATGAGCACAATACGCGCCTGGATATTGTCCTCGACTGCATCAAAAACGCTGGCCTGGTTCTGAACTCCAAGAAATGTAACTTTGGTGACCGTCAAACACTTGTGCTGGGTCATCTTGTTGACAAAGACGGTATCCGGCCTGATCCCCTCAAGACGGCAGCTGTCGAGGCATTCAGTGCACCGCAGTCAGTGAAGCAACTTCGTAGTTTTCTGGGTCTTTGCTCTTACTTTCGCCGATTTATTCCTGGTTTTGCTGACGTCGCTTATCCTCTGACAAATCTGCTACATAAAGACGCACGGTTTGAGTGGACACCTGAGTGCGATTCTGCATTTCGTCAGCTGAAGTTCCTGTTAACCTCCCGACCTATCCTTCGCCACTTTAATGCTACTGCGCCAACAGAAATCCACACAGATGCTAGTGGCGTTGGTCTGGGTGCCGTCTTGGTCCAACGCTATGACGACCGTCAGCACGTGATTGCTTATGCAAGTCGCTCATTAAGCAAACCTGAACGCAACTACACGGTGACAGAACAAGAATGCCTCGCTGCAATCTTTGCGGTTCAGCGATTTCTCTCGTACTTGTACGGACGCCCATTCCAAGTCGTCACAGACCACCATTCCCTGTGCTGGCTCGTGAACCTTCGCGACCCTTGTGGTCGCCTTGCGCGCTGGGCTTTGAGGTTGCAGGAATATAACTTCACTGTTTCCTACAAGAGTGGCCGAAAACACGCTGACGCAGACTGCCTTTCCCGTATGCCGCTTGCCACGACGGACTGCGACGCAGACCATTTTGATCATCTCGTCGTTTCTGTGACACCCCCTTTTCCAGATATCGACGCATTCAAAGGAGAACAACGGACAGACACTAAATTGGAGCCACTCTTTACTTCTGCCCATTCAAGTGCAACAAGCAGCTACTGTGTACGTGACGGGCTCCTGTACAAAAAGAACTACTCAAGCACGGGTGCACGCTTCCTTCTAGTGGTGCCGGAGCGTCTCCGGCCAGCAATCCTTCAGGCTATGCACGATGACCCTACCTCCGGTCACTTAGGCACTGTGCGCACACTTTATCGCATACAAGAACGCTTTTACTGGCCCCGGATGCGACATTCGGTTGCGTTTTATGTCGCCAGCTGCATACAGTGCCAACGTCGGAAACGCCCAACCACTGCCCCATCTGGTCTCCTTCAACCTGTGCCGCCTTCCAGCTCACCCTTTCGGCAAGTTGGAATTGATCTGTTAGGCCGTTTTCCAAAGTCATCTAAGGGGAACTGCTGGATAATTGTCTGCGCCGACTATTTCGCACGCTATTGCGAGACGGCGGCTATACCATCAGCAACTGCCACCGAAGTGTCGCTTTTCTTACTTCACGCTATTGTTCTACGACATGGACCGCCTGGTGTTATCATAAGCGACCGGGGGCGTCAATTCACGGCGGATATCGTGGAAGAGCTTGTGCGTTTATGTAACTCGCACCTCCGGCACTCGACGCCATATCATCCGCAAACGAACGGCCTCACTGAGCGCACTAATCGAACAATCACCAATATGCTTTCCATGTATGTTGCGTCCGATCACAAGAATTGGGATGAAGTTTTACCGTTTATTACTTAGGCCTACAACACCGCCAAGCACGAGACAACCGGCTACAGCCCCTTCTTCCTTCTATATGCTCGGCCGCCCCAGTATACGCTCGACACTGTCCTCCCCTTTTACCACCACGAAAATCCTACGGTCGCCGATGCGCTATGCCTCGCTGAAGAGGCTCGGCGACTTGCGCGTCTGCGGACTTTGGCATCACAAGAAAACTCCAAAGCCCGCTACGACGCACGATATCGGCCTGTTACATATCACCCTGGTGATCTCGTTTGGCTTTGGACTCCCACAAGGAAGCGCGGTTTGTGTCAAAAGCTGCTGGCAAACTACGATGGACCGTATGTTGTCATCGACAAAGTCAGCGAAGTGAACTATACTCTCGCGCGCCTCACGAACACTGGTAGACCTTCTGCTAGGACACAAGTCGCGCATGTCGCACGGTTGAAATCATGTACGCCACGACAAGCTAGTTGACTCGCCCAGGGGGCTTTGTCTGCGAGGGGAGGTATGTTACGTCCAAGCGCGTCAGAGGGACGCGGGGATCAAGGAGAGGGGAAGAGGAGAACGAAGACTGTGCAGCGGCCATTCCTGTTCTTCGTAGCCTGCCGTTCCTGCCCTCGCACGCCTAAATAAACCCCTTTTCCCCGTGCTTGTAACAGTATATACGTTTCTGCGATTCTATTGTTTTTCTGTACACCTCTCTGTAGCGTGAAAGATGTTGGTGCGAAGATTGGGTTTGGGGTACAGTGGCTCAATACTAAAACGTAAAATGACTGAGCAGTGACTGGGTGCGTGTTTGGCGGTCAGTATAGAATGCCGTGATTTTAGTCACGAGACCACGTGTTCTTGGGAGTACGTAGCACATGCAACAATGTAGATAATTCTCGTACATTTGTGCGATGGTTATTGCGGGCGTGTTGTTCTCTCGGACATTAAAGTATTGTTCACGTGCAAACTCGGGCAGAGTTATGCACTACCAGGTTTTGTCGGTTCCTGCCGCCTAATATATGCAACCACATCATGCGTGGTCCTTATGAAATGAACCATCAAGAATTCATTTTTTCTTCCACTTCCCTAATATATTTACACAGCCTACGAAGTTAAGAATTTCGATTGCCTTAAGCACTGATACATTAAAGTTGCTCAACGACACATAAAGTATACCAGAAGAGACAGGAAAGAACGAAGAAAGATATAACCTTGTCGTGGCTTCACCCGACACGGATAACATAAGAGGATTTGTGCGACATGTACATGATAGGTTATGCTGCACTTCGCCGCAGATCCGCCAAGAGCTGCCGTTTGCTGACGAAGGGTCACTCACCGTCTAGCACTTATGAATTGTGCTTCATTCTTTTTCATTTTCGGGGGAGGGATCAAGCGGCATGTCCTGGTTGGTCGGTCTGTGTTTTGCTTTATATCCAAAGAATAGGTTTGTAAGGCCTGAAACCTCAGCATGCAAAGTATGGCTTACAGCTGTATCGAATGAAGAGCTCAATGCCTGACTTATACCTTTACCCACGAACGGACTAGATTCTTTTGATATACGTTCTTTCATTTTTCGCTGAAACAGCCTTTACGAGAAGAACTGTCCCCGGTGAGACATGGTGAGGCCGGTTGCCTTCACATGTTTTCAGTAAGCGCCGCACCAAAACAGATGGAGCTGCGTGCTGAAAGTGAAACTGATTAAAAAAAATAAATATCAATAAAAGATCATATGGTAAATGCAAACACAATGAAACATGACGCAAAAAGTATAACACGCCGGTGGAAGCAATATCATTTGTATATTCTTTATCTTTCGCGGTTTGTTTTTGTTTGAAGTGAAACTCAACCGTCGTTCAACAGCAGTCCACAATTACCTTCCTTTCTTTCTTCATTTCTTTCTTTCCTTATTTCGTTGTTTTTATATGCGCCGTATACACTGTGGCCCACACGCTGTACAAATACATTGCAATCTGCCGCCTGAAGCCGGCTTGATGGCGCCACGCTAAACGAAGTGCTTACACTTGCAACGTCAGCTATTTCTTCAGTTTTTGCGAACTTATGTAGTGTCAATTTAGGTTCTCGGAATTTATTCGTGCCATTCACACTCAATACATTACGCCGGGACCGTGATGAGCTTGAGAATACATTTATTGTTTGAATTACCGTTTTGGCAACAGTATTTCCCAAATTCGGGATAGTCTGCATTGCATACACTCAATGGCTGTAGCAGCATGTTGTCCAAAGACCGCTGGAGTGCTTAGTGCTTACGCAGAGAATGGCCTTTACGACCATTCGTAGCAGACAGTGGCTTCACGCACGCCTTCCACACGTGAAAAAAAAAATAAGCGGTAACAGCTGCCTGGAGTTAAATAAAATATCCGAAGTCGGTCCCTGCAGCTGGTAGCGATGTGAGTTAAGAGGAAGATTTAGCTCGGGCCCAACTCCAACGCGGCCTATTCAATTACATGTGAAACGCAAGAACGTTTCTCTAAGAGAAGCTTTTGACTGACTTTAATGAAATTTCTTGCACTTGAGAGAGAAAGTTAAATTCTGGTGACTGTTGGAAGGAGAATTTTGAGTTAGGGTTCAAATTTTGTTTAAAAAGATTTTCAAATATTCGATAATTTGAAAAAATAGAAACATCAAGTTTACAAATTGGTAGCTCTGTATCAAGAAAATATATCGCGGTTTTGTGAACGGCATCCATTAGATCATTTAAAGCGGACAAATTCTATATGTCATTTTACATTTTACGGGAATATGTTGCGTTGCTTTTCAAGGGTACTGCAAAAGCTGTATTTCCACAATATTAATTATTTTTTATATTTATGTGTGACATACCAATTTTGTCCACTTTAGATGTACTATCAGATACAATTCACGAAGTTGTGATATTATTTTTCATTGCCGAGTTACAGTGTTGTAAACGCGATAGTTTCGTACTCTGAAAATTTTCGATTTTCTCCAATTTTTAATGAAAAAATGAGGATCTAAATCTAATATTCAAGACCAACAGTCACTATATTTTAAGGTTTCCTTTTAAATGCAACAAACTCCGTAAAATTTTGTGCAATGGTTGTGGAGAAAACGAATTCTCCTTTTACATATATTCAGATAGGAGCACCCGAGATATAGCTTCCTCTTAAGCAAGGAACTGGCTAACACACAGTTTTAACGCGATAGCGTTAAGGAGCTCGTGTCGCAGAAAATCCGGTGTCGTCGGCGTCGGTGTCGGCGTCCGCGGCGTTGACCGTGAGCGATAAATCACGGCAGGCACTTCATAAATAAAAAGCAATTGCCAAGATGGGCTGGGTAAGAATCGAACCAGGGTCTCCGGAGTGTGAGACGTTACCACTGAGCCACGAGTTTTTTTCTTTGTTACACTGAGCCACGAGTTCGATGCTTCAAAGCGGTACAAAAGCGCCTCTAGTGAACACGGTGTTGCCTTAGAAACGAGCTGTTTCTAAGGCTCCGGCGTGCGTCGCTTGCTCAGGCGCACATTTCGTTGTCGCGCCGAACGCTGCGTTGCTCGACGCTCACCGCGTCCAATGCTGGGCGCGTAGTCGCTGCGCCGTAGCCCATTGTCTTACACCCCTTGGCGGGTCGACGGGAACGCTGTCGCGTTCCACTCTTGAAGGCGAAGCTTAAGCGTCCTCCAATTTTTAACGCGATAGCGTTAAGGAGCTCGTGTCGCAGAAAAGCCGGTGTCGTCGGCGTCGGTGTCGGCGTCCGCGGCGTTGGCCGTGAGCGATAAATCACGGCAGACACTTCATAAATAAAAAGCAACTTCCAAGACGGGCTGGGTGGGAATCGAACCAGGGTCTCCGGAGTGTGAGACGGAGACGTTACCACTGAGCCACGAGTTTCGATGCTTCAAAGCGGTACAAAAGCGCCTCTAGTGAACGCGGTGTTGCCTTAGAAACGAGCTGTTTCTAAGGCTCAGGCGTGCGTCGCTTGCTCAGGCGCACATTTCGTTGTCGCGCCGAACGCTGCGTTGCTCGACGCTCACCGCGTCCGATGCGGGGCGCGTAGTCGCTGCGCCGTAGCCCATTGTCTTACACCCCTTGACGGGTCGACGGGAACGCTGTCGCAATCCACTCTTGAAGGCGAACCTTAAGCGTCCTTCAATTTTTTTCTTTCCTTCTTTCTTTATTTGTTTTTTTTGTTGCACTACGCTTATTTTCTTTCGTGGCTGGTACACACTATGTCGATGGTGCGCAGTGATATAGCGTCGCAATGTTTTATCACGAAATGTGTAAACAGGCGTTATTTCACACAATTACAGTTCTCTGGCAATTAGCACAGGGCATAAGTATTAGCATCTATAGCATATGTGCAAACTCTGATGACTGCCGTTTTCTTTTTGTAGAGCGATGCTGTACATAGTGTACATAGTGCTGAACAGTGAAAAAATATACACTTTCAAAAGGATGTCAACGAAAAAGAATGTGAGAAGGGTCATTGTACCATTCGGTGCGTCAGGTTAGGGCCTTTTTTCCGGTGGGGATACGTCGTGCACGGCGATAACACCCTGCTAGACCAGGAACGTTTCGTGCAACAATATCGGTGACCTTCAAAGTCGCTGACTGAGATTATTCGAGCTGCGTGCTTTACAGCATCTGCAATGAAGTTAGATATAAAAGATATATATAAAATCAGGCACGCGTTTAGGAACATTGAGTGTCTCCTAGCTTTCACTCGGAATACCTGCGCGTGCAAAACAAAACTGCACTACTATGGATGGCACTGACACTGCTTAGAGGGTATAATTGACGTCTATGTATTGACACGTCACTACACATCATCAAGACGACATTTCCTTTCAAGCTTGCAGAAACGCGGCCAAGTTTACAGAGAACATGCTCTTCATGTTTTAGCCATAGAGTACCTCCTCAGTAACTCTAAACAACAAGGTCTGTGAAAACAAAGTATTAATAATTGTCCGGAGACGAAATGTATGCGAAACTTAAGAAAGTAAATAATGAATACAATATCTCAGGAATTTTTATTTCATTCTTTGGTTTATCTAAATACCTAATAGTCGTACGCTGAAATCAAGTAAGCCGTTTGCAGTTTTTACATAACAATGCAAATTTCACAGCCAATTTTACTCAGATTATAATTAAGGAGGAAACAACAATGTAGTACAAATAAACAAAATGAAATGTGCTGAATATTTTTTCTATATTTAGTTAACTTCCCAACTCTTCGTGAGTCGACGCTTTCTTTCCAATAGCCTACAGTGAAGACATTAATTGCTGGTTGACTAAATCAAGTGTATTAATACTACGCCATGTTTGTAGGCATCAGATGTCAGGAAGAAAGAAGGTACCTGTGCAAAATGACATAACTAAATTATGCAATAACAAGCACACAACGAAAGAAGGCGAGCGCAAACGTGCTAAGCAGTTTTTTGTGATGCGTTTTTTACGATATTTCAGCCCATCAAATATGAACCAACTAGACCTGAAAATACTCTTTTTATCCACAATTTCGTCACCGTACTGCAACCAGAACGAGAACAATGACATTCGTCGACGCGGCGAAAGAGACAACACAGGATTTAGGCAAGGCTATCCACAACACTGGTGGCTCAGCTACACATCTTCATTTATAAATAAATTTTAATTTATCTCTCTTCCTGTTACATCTTGGTAGACTGACGGGCAGAGGTGGAAGACGGAGGTCTGCAGTAAACTTTTTCGAGTCTGGCCGGTGATGTCGAAAGTAGAGAAAACAGCTTACAACTCTATTCCAACATCCGCGACTCACAACCATTAGTCATCAAGTCGCAGTTGCTGTAACATTGGTATTTCTCGCGCCACACCTTAGCCTTCAGTGAACTCCTTTGAACGTGTCATGGCTTCACCACGCTAACTTAATGAGACCTCACAGCGATCGTCCTGAATGCCCTAAAAGCAGTTTTCTGTCTTTCGTAGAGAGCACATGCTTGGTTTGAAAGCCATAAAGACGAACAGACCAATAGGAACTAATGGAAAGAAAGTTTGCTTTATTTTGTTGGCGGGCTGGCCTGTCGCTAGCCCATCGCTATGAAAGAACTCTGCTGTATCGCTCAGGCAAAAAGCACAACGTAGGTCACTTACATACTTATGACGCCATGTTGAGGTGAAACGAGCTCGGAAAAATGTTCAGGACAGGAAAGAGTGTAACTTGCAGCTAAGTTAACCGAAAGCTAACGGGATCACGTTCATAGCAGAAGGTGGAAATGTACGCACGCAGGTTTGTGCACAGTTCTGAGAAGCAAATTTGCGTCTTAATCCATACATACAGCCCAAAAACGGGTGGTTTTGCTGCGAAAAACCACAGACCTATCGCTCACGCAGATGTCACTTTTCATAAAAGATGCCTCGAGTAAACCCCGTGTCAAGGAATTTTGGCTTCTATCAAATATGTGCAAATCGGGAAGATCTGACCCTCACGTGCTGGAATCCCAGTACATAAGCAAATGCGCACTAATCTTATTCTTCACCGCGAGGTTGTGTTTTCTTGCGCTGACATTGACGCAATGGCGTGCCTGGCATATATATACCTTTCTGCAAGTAAGTGCAATTTCGAACACCGCGCCCACCACGCTAGTGCCATACGGCTTTCACGTATGGTCACATATGGTAAGCTCCTGCGACCTTGATGTGCGTGAACACAAGCGAGCGAGCTTCCGTGGAGCCGAGGAAACGATAGGTACATGATACTTGTAGGCCATTACATTTGAATTGTTGGCCACATTAGACATGCATTGCAGAAACCTGCTCCGTTTTCTTCACTAGCGGTTTGGCTATGCGTTTACCCTTCAGTAAAAAAAAAAGTTGGGTTTTACGTGCCAAATGCCCGACCTGATTATGAGGCACACCGTAGTGGGGCACTCCAGAACTCTGGACCACATGGGATTCATTAACCTCGCTATAAGCTAGAGCGCAAGGGTGTTCGGGCATTGTGCGGCCATCGAAATGCAGCGGCCAAGGCCAGGATTGGGATCATTAATAACCGCTCATCGTCGCCGCAAAATATTACAGTGAAAGCTTTTCCGCATTTTGTGAAATCAAGGTCTCACCAGCGGCGCCAAAAACACATGAAAGCTATTGCCCTCTTGTCAATCTCAGTATCCATGGAGTCGACCGTTCAAAGTTATTTGCGTGAGCACGGGCACTACACTCAGCATATGTGTTATGCGGAAAAGATAAATTTAAAAACTGCCACTTCTTATGGGAAGACACTTCATGCGTCAAGGAAACTCCTATGTCATGTTTGTGAAATCACGTAAAAGTTCATCTTAAAGCTGAGGTTGCTTCGTCGCTATGAGCCAGTGCGAACACCTGAAATCCTTTGATGGATACTTCAGTGACGTTGCTTGGGTTATTTCTATATCTTTGGTATTTCAAAGGGCACGCAAGTTTCGTTTCAGGAAATGCGACATTTGTTTTACCCAAACCATACCGCTTGGCGAGGGACACAATGATGAGAGAGAGGGACTGCGTGACGTTGGAAAACTACAAGTGGGGATGATGGAGGCTGTATCCGTTGTTACAAGAGGTTGTGATGAATGGGCCACGTAAGTCCTCATGACTCACTGGTAATTATCAAATCGTCAAATGCACGCCACGAATATCGCAATTCGAAAGCGTTTTCTCGTGCGAGCGAAGGAATTGCGAGCAAACACTCACAGACCTTGGCGGTGGACGTGGAACGTCCTTTCTGCCGCAGGCATCACGAGAACGTGATCTTTTTGGGTGAAGGTCACTGTTCAATAAACCCACACATGCTACCTGAAGGCATCAATGTGATTCGAGACCCTCGTTATGTAATAAACGAGGGGAAAAGGGGTTAACCGAGGGGCTCGACTTTATTAGTCATATCATAGGAAGCAAACAAACATTGACACAAAGGACAACATACGGCAAATAACTTGTGCTTAATAAGTGAAATGAAGAAACAATGAATTATTGGAAATGAAAGTGGATGAAATAAGAACTTGCCGCAGGTCAGAACTCAACTCAGAACCTTCACATTTCGCGTTGTGGGTTGGTTGTGGGTTCGGTTCCCACCTGCGGCAAGTTGTTTTTTCATCCGCTTACATTTCCATTCATTTACCGTTTCTTTATTTCATTTATTAAGCACAAGTAATTTCCCCTTTGTTCTCCTTGGTGTCAGTGTTCGTTGGCTTTTTATGATATGACTACACACACACACACACACACACACACACACACATATATATATATATATATATATATATATATATATATATATATATATATATATATATATACATATATATATATATATACATATATAGCAGGAGAAAGGGGGTTATACGAGGGGCCCGATTTTAATTATCATATCATAAGAAGCCAACAAACCTACGCACCAACAAAAACACAGGGGAAATTACTTGTACTTAATAATTGAATTAAGGAAATTATACATAAATGGAATTGAAAATGGATGAAAAACAACTTGCCGCAGGTAGGAAACGGTGCATCCAGTTGGTTTTCCATCCATTTTCCAGTCCGTTCATTTGCAATATGGTATGGCATGAATAACTTTATTGGGTCCTGAGGGTCAACACTAGGTTGATGCGAGCCGCTCCCACGTTGGGACTGTCAGGCCGAGCCCTTCAGCCACATAGCGGGCCTTCTGGACTGCCCGTAAATTGGTGAAAGAGTGATTCATTGTGTAGCATTTGCCGCCACCATTCTTGTTCCTTGTCACACTCTGTGAAGACCGCGGGGCACTGCCAAAGCATGTGGTCAAGAGTAATGATGCAATTGCACTTACTACAGTTGGTTTGAGTTTCCCTCTTCGAATAGACTCTGTTAATAAAATTCGGACTTGGGTATGTTCTTGTCTGTAGTAAACGTAATATGACAGCTTAGGCTCTGCAAAACTTACCGTGTGGCAATGGGTATTTCATTCTGCTTAAATAATAGTGCTTCGTGATTTCATTATATGTTAATAATTGATCCCTGTGTTCCCCGGGTAAAGTGCAAGTTGCTCAGTCTTGAAGAGCACGGCTAGAAAATCCTCGTGCTGCTTCATTTGCCACCTCATTGATGTTTCTCCGAGCTCCATCCACCACCCTCAGATGTGCAGGAAAACAGCGGTTTTCAATCCCCTCACTGTTTACCTTCTCTAGTAATCATGTTGCTATCCGTGTCACTAATCCGTTAGTAGCCCGGATGGCTAAGGCGATTGCTACTTGTTCTGTTACTGTTGGGTCCTTGGTATAGACAGTGATGGCATCCCGTATGTTACCTTGAGTGTCTACAACAACGGAGGTATACGCATCCTTATTTTTAACTCAGGCAGCGTCAACGAAGACCGCCTGCTGCTTATGTTGATCTATGTCTTGAAGGAGTGCCTTCGCCCTTGCCTTCCGTCTCTGTGTACAGTGTACACAGAGACGGAATGCTACACTGTGTACAGTGTAGCATTCCTGCCAGGTACGAGAAGTGGCAAAAGGCGAATGCATGTACCAATCTTATGGCACTGTCTTCTCCGAGCCCCCTATGTTTGTTGGTAATTCTACGGAGAAGCCTAATGACTTCTTATGACTTGTTAGAGATATGTTGTATCATCCTGCAATTAGATCCATTCACTTGCAAGAGAAGTCCTAGCACTCTAATAGACTCCATCTGCCTGATTGGTTCTCCATTCTTGGCGTTAATGTCAATGCGGGGTTCTTCCTCTGGGACATATCCGTTCGGTTTGCTCCCACGCTTACTGCTGCGTAGTAAGCGTGGGATAGTGCTGATTTTTTAGCACAGCAGTTCAGTCCAATACGCTCAAGTATTGTTTCCACCACATAAATGCTTCACTGTAGTTTGGTCTCTCTTTGTCCCATGTTACCTTCGGCACTCCATATTTTTACATCATCTGAGATATTACATAGTGGATACCCTCAATCCGCGCGGGACCTCGAGCCACTTTTGACATTGCCAATATATATATATATATATATATATATATATATATATATATATATATATATATATTAGCAGGGGACATTAATTGTACCTAATAATTGAATTTCAGAATTCACAATATGTTTAAATTCAATTATGAAGTACACGTAATGTCCCCGGTGGTTTCTTTTGTGCCTGTGTTTGTTAGCTTCTTATAATATTTATATATATATATATATATATATATATATATATATATATATATATATATATATATATATATATATATATATATATATAGTTCTGGCTGCGGAAATTACGCTGGAGCAAAATGAAGAAAAAGAGTACGACATAGGTTCAATAAGCACAGTATAATTGACTGATATTGCGGCTGATATTGACTGATATTGTCAAAGTGAGTTTGACGAAGTCTGGTCCACCAGTCAAAACGTCAATTAAATATACCGTGCTCATTCAACGTATCTCGTGCTCCTGTTCTTCACGTCTCTCTCTCTCTCTCTCTCTCTCTCTCTCTATATATATATATATATATATATATATATATATATATATATATATATACGCAGGAAAGAGACGACGAACTTTTTGGGAGACTTCTTTTACTTAACGTTTTCGGCTGGTGGACCAGCCTTCGTCAGAGTACAGTACTCTGACTGTACTCTGACGAAGGCTTGTCCACCAGCCGAAAACGTTAAGTAAAAGAAGTCTCCCAAAAAGTTCGTCGTCTCTTTCCTGCGTATGTTACGTCGGGTCCTGCGTGCTGAACTTTGAAGAAAACCCCTATATATATATATATATATATATATATATATATATATATATAGTGAACACGAAGTGAACTCGGCTTTGGGAGCACGCACGGCGGGTGCTGTAAGAAAAGACGAGGAGGCAGGGCATACATAAACCGCCCCGTTGTACGGCTGCTGAATCTGTTCTCTCCCTTTGAATGGCGCAGTCGACGAAAGGCCTGTCCTAATGCTCTCTAGTGTTAAGCAGCGTATTGCGTAGGCCTTGCGTCCGCCTGCATCTCGCCGTCCTGCGTCCATCCGGCTAGGAAACGCCTACAACCCTTCCTTTTTTATGGATTTCATACCTGAAGCTACCTCTATCTCCGCGCTGCCAAGGCATGCTGTCCTTCCCGATTGCCTCGGACATGAATCCTCGCCGTTATAGGTGCGTCTAGAAAACACCGTCCACGCTTCCCCACTGTACGCATATCTTCCCCACAACATCAACCACTTCTCAGCCGCCATGGGATGCCGTTGACGCTCCGCTGCCTACACTACCGGTGGCCGTGAGTACCATGCCCTTGGCTCAACGAATGCCCTTGACGCTCCTTTGTCCCTGGGGCTGACTGGCGTGACTACTGAGGCCACAGCCCCGCCTTCTTTCTACGTTGATTTCACCTATGGCTCTATGGATGCTGCTCACGCTCCCTGAGGCCAAGGGCTCTACTGGCGTCAGTACTGTGGCTGCGGCCACCACCACACAGTTCGTGGATTCCGCACCTGTCTCAACGGGCGGCTTAGGAGGCGCTAAGATCGACGACGTAAAGCGAGCCATCTCCCTGCTGTCGAAGAATTTGGACTACATATTTTCTTTCACGTTCGGTTCTATGCGAGCAACTTTATGATCACCACTTGTCTGGGAACTACCGGAGTTATATGGATTCCAGAATCACCCCACTCAGTGGGTGCAACCGGCCAACGTGCTCACCGCTCTCCATGCCTCGCCCGACAACACCATATGGCTGGTTCCAGCGTGGAGGCTTCGAGGACGTTCCAAGGAGTGGGACCTCGACGAAGGTAAAAAGTGATGGTCATGGGCAGAATGGAGCTCAGCTTTGATCACTATTCCACTCTCTTGCATATGCCTGCTACGAGCCCGGCAACCACTGGTAAGCGACCGGAGCTCGCGAAGTATACGCGATGGACGTGGGAGTCGCGCACAGCAGCACCTCGATAGAGAGTCCCGCAGCCTGCCCCGCTGCAGGCGTCGGTTTACCAGGTGTCACCGTCAGGTCCACCTCAGACGGTTGAAGAACACGGCAGCTAATGTGCCCGCTGCGTGGTAGCACCGGGCGGCGCATGATAATCCAACACCATCCACCGAACCACAACCCCTACACGCAGCCGACCGCCACTGCTGTTTCTACTTCTGCTTCGCCGACTTATTTCAACGCAGTCGTTGGCCGACTGCGTGGCTGTTCGCCCCCGCTGAGTGAGGCCTCACTGAAGGAAGCGCAGACGAGTAACACGGCTGAGGCCATCATCATCAAAGAGCTGCCCGTACGCCTAAGATGAACAATATGCCCAAGAGGCCTCAGGGTGCTCACGAGACCATCGCACGATGCCATCACAAGAGACCGAAAGATACGCGCAAGAAGGCAGATGCGGAAGCAACCATCGGTTTCAAAGCGGACGACTCTCGCGTCACTTTCGGGCACTTCTTATTTCGTCGAGCTCCGCGTATTCGAGCACATCGGCCAGACTTCGTTAGTCAGCGGCAACACTGAAACGACGCTTGCGACAGCTGAGAAGAGCAGCTGTTTATTGTACAGGGTCTATGGCAGGAGCCTATCAATGACGGGATATTCGTCGGCGAGGCCTTCGAATAGCGCGCCACCGTCAGTGCCAGACCGACAGAGAAAGTGGTTTCACACGGGACGGCTCACCAATGACGACCGCATTCCGTGGACAAGTTCCGTCCTGCCTAACGCACCAAAATTTTCAGCGTGATTGAGTGTCGAGACAAAGTGAACTTGCATTCGGGTGTTCGCAAGGCGGGCTTTGTAAGCAAAGAGGACGAGCAAGAGAACAGACCAACAGGCCCAGTGAACACACACACACACGCACAGATATATATATATATATATATATATATATATATATATATATATATATATATATATATATATATATACATATATATATAATGGTACGGCGAGCATTTATTTAACAATAAATGCCTAGCTTTCTCGTAATCAATGAAAGCTATATATAAGGGTTGGTTATATTCCGCACATTTCTCTATCACCTGATTGATAGTGTGAATATGGTCTATGGTTGAGTAGCCTTTACGGAATCCTGCCTGGTCCTTTGATTGACAGAAGTCTAAGGTGTTCCTGATTCTATTTGCGATTACCTTAGTAAATAGTTTGTAGGCAACTGACAGTAAGCTGATCGGTCTATAATTTTTCAAGTCTTTGGTGCCCCCTTTATGGATTAGGATTATGTTAGCGTTCTTCCAAGATTCCGGTACGCTCGAGCTCAAGAGGCATTGCGTATACAGTGTGGCCAGTTTCTCTAGAACAATCTGCCCACAACAACAACAACAACAAATCAACAAATCTACTGTTACCTGATCCTCCCCAGCTGCCTTCCCCTTTGCATATCTCCCAAGGCTTTCTTTACTTCTTCCGGTGTTACCTGTGGGATTTCGAATTCCTCTAGACTATTTTCTCTTCCATTATCGTCGTGGGTACCACTGGTACTGTACAAATCTCTTTAGAACTCCTCAGCCACTTGAACTATCTCATCCATATTAGCAATGATATTGCCGGCATTGTCTCTTAATGAATACATCTGATTCTTGCCGATTCCTAGTTTCTTCTTGACTGCTTTTACGCTTCCTCTGTTCATGAGAGCATGTTTAATTCTATCCATACTATACTTCCTTATGTCAGCTGTCTTACGCTTGCTGATTACCTTGGAAGGTTCTGCCAGTTCTATTGTAGCTGTAGGGTTAGAGGCTTTCATACATTGGCGCTCCTTGTTCAGATCTTTCGTCTGCTGCAATAGTTTACTGGCATCCTGCCTAACGGAGTTACCACCGACTTCCATTGCACACTCCTTAATGATGCCCACAATATTGTCGTTCATTGCTTCAACACTAAGGTCCTCTTCCTGAGTTAAAGCCGAATACGTGTTCTGTAGCTTGATCTGGAACTCTTCTATTTTCCCTCTTACCGCCAACTCATTGATCGGTATGTTATGTGCCAGTTTCTTCCGTTCCCTCCTCGAGTCTAGGTTAATTCGCGTTCTTAACATCCTGTGGTCACTGCAGCGCACCTTGCAGAGGACGCCTACATCTTACGAGAAAGCGTTTGATTCTGTCGAAACCTCAGCAGTCATTGAGGCATTACGGAATCAGGGTGTAGACGAGCCGTATGTAAAATTACTGAAAGATATATATAGCGGCTCCACAGCCACCATACTCCTATATAAGCAAAGCAACAAAATCCCAATAAAGAAAGGCGTCAGGCAGGGAGATACAATCTCTGCAATGCTATTCGCAGCGTGTTTACAGGAGGTATTCAGAGACCTGGATTGGGAAGAATTGGGGATAAAAGTTAATGGAGAATACCTTAGTAACTTGCGATTCGCTGATGATATTGCCTTGCTTAGTAACTCAAGGGACCAATTGCAATGCATGCTCACTGGCCTGGTGAGGCAAAGCAGAAGAGTGGGTCAAAAAATTAATCTGCAGAAAACTAAAGTAATGTTTAACAATCTCGGAAGAGAACAGCAGTTAGGGAAGGTAGCGAGGCACTGGAAGTCGTAAAGGAATACATCTACTTAGGGCAGGTAGTGACGACGGATCCGGATCATGAGACGGAATTAATCAGAAGAATGAGAATGAGCTGGGGTGCGTTTGGCAGGCATTCTCAAATCATGAACAGCAGGTTGCCACTATCCCTCAAGAGGAAAGTGTATAACAGCTGTGTGTTACCAGTACTCACGTATGGGGCAGAAACCTGGAGGCTTACGAAAAGGGTTCTGCTCAAATTGAGGACGACGCAACGAGCTATGGAAAGAAGAATGATGGGCGTAACATTAAGGGATAACAAAAGAGCAGATTGGGTGAGGGAACAAAGCTGAGTTAATGACATCTTAGTTGAAATCAAGAAAAAGAATTGAGGGGGGGGCATGGGCAGGACATGTAATGAAGAGGGAAGATAACCGATGGTCATTAAGGGTTACGGACTGGATTCCAGGGGAAGGGAAGCAGAGCAGGGGGCGGCAGATAGTTAGGTGGGCGGATGAGATTAAGAAGTTTGCAGGGACGACATGGCCACAATTAGTACATGACCGGGGTGGTTAGAGAAGTATGGGAGAGGCCTTTGCCCTGCAGTGGGCGTAACTATGCTGATGATGATGAACTGGCTAGTTTCCCGGATGGTGGCCAGAATAAGCGGTGGAGGGTGAGCGACGGCGTTGAGGGGAGCGCAACTGGTGACTCTGAGGTGACGGCGATCAGCTAGAGCAATGTCCTGGAGCGGCAATGTCAGCCTACGTCGGTGCAGGGCGCTAAGGTTGACGGATAGACGGTGTGGTTCGCGGCCCGAAAGGCGGTCGCTGAAAAGAGATATACGAGAAGAGGGGCGAAAACCTTGGCGGAAATCACCGGGGGAGCTTAGTCAGTAACACCAACGATTTCGGCAGTGGTTTGAAGTGTGGCTCACGGGAGAACAAGAAAAACAGATTGGTCGATCGTCAGGAGTGCTGTACTCAGCTAGGTTTCCATTCGGGGCGAGCTCTACCACTGGAACAGCTGGCGCCATCGTCAGCGTGACCTGGCATGAGGGATCCCGTGTACACAGAAGCCCTGTCAGCTGCTTCGTAAGCGCCGAAACGAGCTGAACACGAAAGTCCTAACTGCGCTGCAGTTCTGGTTAAGTGATGAGGCTTTACCGCCTTGGGTGCCTGCTTGGCAACAAGTGAAAGTACTATAATAGGTAGTGGCTGCCTTTGGAGGCGTGCAGCATGGTAGACTACTGGTCGGTGCCGCAGTGTCGGGCGTACGCAACGGAGCCTGGTGTCAGCCTTATTCCCACGCAGCCGCTGGATAAGCAGCTGCGTGAAGCTTGGCTCGCGAAACTTAGACCCGTCAGACAGCCATCGGCTGCAACTCGGGTATGCAGGAAGCACTGACGCGAAAAGGATTTCAGCTACGGCGCCGGGACTGCGATGTTTAGTGAGTAGCAGAAACCGCGTACTGAGATGCATGCCCGCGCCCGCTGCGCGGCTAATGTAATGACGGTTTGGGCTATGAACTTGTTGAGTTCACTGGAACGGAAAGGGAACGGTAAGACGCACGTACATTAAAAAAAACATGGCATTTGGTCGTATTTGTGTTCTGAATTATTGCACTGGCTTACGAAAAAGAAGCAAAGAGAAATCGCACGCTGCGAAGACCGATCAACATACAATGCGACGCAACTTGAGAAATAATATGGAAATCTCCATGAATTTAGAAGACAAAAAGAGATTGAATCGTCGCGACGGCACATCATAGTCGCCGTAGGCGTCGAAGTCTCTATAACGAAATAATTTCTGAACAGTTCTGATAGCGGCCACCCCACAATGGTTGCTAGTGTACTGTGAAATTCTCATATGCTGCGGCGTAAACCTCACGTCATTGTGCGAAAACGCGCTCACAGCAAAAGCAAAACATTGTGCGCGAACATGCAAGCAGACGCGCAGTAGTTCGCTGCGAACACGTGCGATCGCTGCACTGAGGTTTCATTCTGTTATGCTCCATTTGGTTACGCAGACAACCCACTATACGAACACATTTAAGATAGTTTACTCTCAGTGTTTGCTTACCTTTCAGGCAAGAAGCCGGTTCGGGAGACTCCATCAAGTCGACCGCGCGCAGTGGCGTTCAATGTGCGTATTCACTAAAGAGATAGCATCTGTAAACGATTCTGTCCTTTCAGTTTGCCCAAGATTATTATATCGATATTCAAAATTTTCCCTCATTTTCAGATTACTTACATAAATGTCCAAGAGGGCTCCTTAGTGGTGTTTTCATTGAGCGCCGTAAGCGAAACCTATGAGGAGCGCTCCGCGTGATCCCTCATACTAGGTAAAGGCGCCGCTTCCGAAAGGTGTCGAAGCCCCATGCCCTCGCCCCCAATAGCAGCATGTGAACCGCGGAGCAGAACTGGCAGCAGCAACAATTGGGGTGGTGAAGTGTTCAGTGTGAGGACGGGTAGAGCACACGGGCTGACGTGCGTGAGAGGCGGCTTGTGGAATGGCCAAATTCGCAACCTCTTGACCAACGACGGCTTCAACTAGGGATATCGTCGCCAAATGGTCATGAGCAGGTGCCTGATAAGCGGCTGGAGCCATGGCTTCGGGCTCCTGGTGAAAAATCCCGGTTCGGCTGTTAGGCGTCGAGAACGGAAAGGGAATCACGGAATCTCCGCATGAGAATGTCGCAGCCGTCTTCGGGAGTCTGGTAAAGCGGTGAGTAATGCGCCTGCTTTTTGCTTGTTGAAACCGATGACACCGATGACATTCTGTTATGAAGTAGTCAAACATGCTGCAGTGCTTACACATGAGTATGTTGAAGGCATCGTCAGCTATGCTTTCAACACGTGGCCAACCTTGTCCGTCTCTGGCATGTCTTTGTCAATGGTGCGGCACGAGGATTGCACATCATGAATATACGCGACGCACAATTCCGTCTAAATCTGAGCTCTGGGCACGAGTTCGTGCCAGGCGTACGACCAATCGGCCAGACGATTCGCGCATCTTGCATTCGGCCAATTCGTCAGTTCTACCCCGTGCGTGTTAAGCCACACGCTAGCTGTGCCCCGTGGGTAGAAAATTACATTGGCGAGCATAAGCGTCTTATCCCACCTGACGCGCTCGTACAATAGTAACCCATCGTCGATGTCATTGTTGTCCGTACCGAAAAATTGCCGAGATCGAGGGGATGAGAAATGACCATGGTTGTCGGAGCCGCGGGTGCGCGCTGCCATGACGGCTCATTGGCTTTGGCTACGGAGGCGAGAAAAACGCAGCGTCCGCTCCGAAGATCCTGGGCCGGGAGGAATAGAGCCCGCAACCTCTACCAAAAAATATTGCGCGGATTATTTAATCAGCAGTAAATGGCTAGCACTTGGCTAGTCAAGGCTGCACAGAGCACACAGGTTTTAGCAGCTGTTTCACTCCGACTGGAGAGACCCGGGCCCACTACAACATTGTCTACCTTCACACCATATATATATATATATATATATATATATATATATATAATATTTGGTGTGAAAGTAGACAATGTATCTTTGGCTCTGCTGCAATGTCTTCATTGAAAAATATGTGCACTTCTTAAATATAATTGTTAATTACGCCGACGTTTCAGCCGGAAACCGGCCTTTTTCAAGACGGTGCTTGGTGTCGGTGTGGCAGAACATTTAAATGCGTTAGCATTTCTATGCTTACCCAATGAACAAAGCCGCCCGTTGCGTAAGAAGATGGCACCTGCAGCAATGAGCTTATTCACCTTCGTGATGCTGCTTGCTTCAACGCGAACGAAGCGGTAAGTCCACAGCACTCACGGAGCTCTTAGCGCATGCAGGACTCCGCCCCTTTCGCAGATCGCTTTCAAAATACGGGACCGCGCTTCTCCCCTCAAAACTACATGGCGCTAAGATAGCGCGCGAAGCTATCAGCAGTCAGCACTCTATGTTGACATCGCAGATCGCTTTCGAGATACAATCCACGCGGCCGTGCCATGCAGGCACCACGGGGCCCTATAACGTAAAACTATTCCAATATGTTTTTATTCCAATCTCCTGACGTCAAATTTGCGTAACTGCCGACACAAGCATCGGGCGTTGAACCGCAGGGTTTTCTGAACAGACCAATCAAACGCCCTCCTCATTTATAACAGGTCACTTTTGTTCACTTTAAAAAGGAATAACATTGCCTACGCTGAGTGGCTTGTCTTATCTAATTGGCTTACAAGGGGCGAGGAGCATGCTAGAGTGGAGAGAGATTTGATGGGGCCGAGCCACTGTACTGAATATGGATTACCGGTTGAAGAGGGTGGTGCCGGCGTCTGCGATTGGTCCGCTTTTCTTTACTTGGCTTGACGTGGATGGTCGCCAATCGCGGCGGCATGCAACGGAAGGGTAAGAATGCCGCTAAAACTGATCCTCAGCGAAGAAGAGTTGGCACACTGAGGTCATAAACAAGCCGTAAGTGCTCGATAACGTTACGCGGCCACGCAAAAACTTTTATTGTACGTAAATAAGCCCAAGCTCTCCGGCAGGTGCGAGTAGCCAGAGCCCAAGCAATCGGCGGCAGCCATCTTTTATTCCTTTTGGAACGGAGCAGCCTGCGGCTATTCAGAAGAAAATCCAGTTTTGTTCGGCATATTAATGCGTCTTTTGCGCGTGCACGTCACATTGGCGCGGTGAGATTTCGCGGTTTCGTGACGTCGCGTGACTGCTAGGTGAAGTGGGTGTAGCCAGAAAACGTTTGAACAATAGCCGAGGGCTTATGCCGAAAAGACGGGGAATCAGAACTAACCATTTTTCTTTTGTTCGGTCCAGCATGCATAATCAGTGTGCACGCGTTATATCAGATGGGGAGCTAACACGGTTTTCGTGACGTCGTTTTACAGACAGGTGAAGTGGGGGTGGTTCAAAAAAGTTTTTGACTAATGGCGGAAGGCTGATTGCAGAATTGGAATAGGAAAGTTTGGAATAGCTTTACGTTATAGCGCCCACGGAGTGACAGATCGTAATGGTTCGACGCAGACGAATAAGGCGCTAAAGAGCCACAGCGGCTTGTAATCATCGGAGCGTAACCAGCGCACTTGTCGACACCACTTGCAGTTCGTTGCTTGCGTCACCTATGAACCCTACGCCGCCGTGCGCACCAGTTTGTTTCGCCGCAACGCTGTCGTTCGCATTGGTAATATAAGGTTTCATAGCATTGATAATGACACTCGGTTGCGCGGAGATGAGCAAGTGGCCCAGTGCTTACGCATACTTATACAACTCCCAGGTGAGTGTCTGGGTGGATTTTGTTTTACATTTTTCTATGGAAAATGAGCCTCGGCAGAGGGGTGACGTAGCGCAAAGTTGGCCCGAAGAACGACGTCCAATGGACCGCAGAGGTGCGATCTCTTAAGCGCCACTGAAGTCGGCGATTTTACAAGAGGTGGCTTCCGACGGCATCAAGCCACTCACTTCGTTAAGCGTGCCGTGGTAGCCCTAAAAATGATTCCAGGAAAGCCAGGAACTTTTGCCAGGAAAGCCAGGAAACACGTGGACGGGCGGGTTAGGTTAACGATCATCAACTATTGAGCCGGTCAACTACTGCAATGCCGCAGCCACAGCCGTTGCCTTCTTCCTCTCGCGACATTGCCATAGGAAGACCTGCTGGCAAAGTAGGAGAAAGGTGAACCTCGGAGTATAGAAGAGGGTGAGATCTGTAGTCTTCTATAAAGTATCCCAAAGGCGTGTTCCTATTCTTCATCGGAAAGGATATGCTGGAGTCCGTAAGCGACGTGGTTCACCAGTGCGGCCCATTGAAAACACTGACAGCTCGGCGTATCACACCTAAGTTCAGCTGTCTAGCGAAGATGATTATTGACGACAGAATGGAAGTGGTCAATGCATCCAATCTCGCTTCAGTAGTTTGTTTAATTGTTCACGAAGAGCACTAACGACATGAAGTGACTTCATTGTCCCTCTCGGCGGATACTTTTTTTTCATGCCACTACAGAGAACAGACCGTCGACGCCAACGTTGAATCATACAGCAAAGCGACTCCTCAAAGAGTGTCAATCCGATGTATTAACACAAATTTCGGTTAGTTGTTACGGGACGGTTACTCATGTAGGCCACATGTTTTTTGAGTGAGTGAGTGAGTGAGTGAGTGAGTGAGTGAGTGAGTGAGTGAGTGAGTGAAGAAACCTTTATCGCAGGTCCGTCGAGGACGCGAGCTCGTCGCGCACCCGGCCAGTCCCACGTCGGGACCGGCAGGTCTAGCCCACCGGCCCGGTCGCGGGCATGCCGGACAGCCAGGATTTGCTTTTCCAGTGCGGGGCTACGCAGAAGCGAGTCCCACTCCTCCTTGATGAACTTGGCGTATGTCGACCCGCACTCCCACAACATGTGCGCTAGAGTGGAGGTCTGCCGGCAGGAGGGGCAGGCGTCGTCGCGATACACGTCCGGGTAAGCCTCGTGGAGAACGGACAGGCAGGGATAGGTACTGGTCTGCAGAAGCCTAAGCGAAACGGCTTGCGCCCTATTCAACTTGGGGTGAAGGGGTGGAAAGACCCTTCTAGACATGTAGAAGAATTTGATAATCTCGTTGTGAGTAGTGGGAGCGTGCTTGTGGCCTTGTGGCCGTAGGGAGGAGGGGAGTCGGTGCTTCTTGCAGAGGAAGCGCGGTCGGTGAGGTCACGCGCAGACTCGTGAGCAGACTCATTGCGCTTCGGAGGAGCACCCTCGACCGACCCTACGTGAGCTGGAAACCAGTGGATTGAATGATGCGTGAGAGCATATCGACTCGAGCTGCTAAGAAGACGACCAGCTGGCTTGGCGATGCAAGCCTTCTGAAAAGCCGTAACTGCCGTTTTGGAATCGCTGTAGATCTCTGACCCACGACCGTCTAGCAGGGCTAGGGCGATGGCGGCTTGCTCGCCGACTCGGGGGTCTCAAGTGCGAATGGAGGCGCAATTGGAAATCTTGCCTCTGGAGTCGACCACAACGATTGCAAAGGCCTTCCCATCGCTGCACTCCGCGGCGTCGACGAAGCTTGCTCTAATGTCTCGTTGCTTGATCTGTTTGAGGATGGCTGCTGCTCTGACCTTGCGTCTGCCCTCGTTATGGACAGGATGGACGTTTCGGGGCACAGGGGCCACTTCGAACATGTCTCGAATCCACCTACGGATCGGGGTACTGACCATCGGGAATCCCGCAGTTTGGTAACCCAGCTCTTCGAAGATGTGTTTACCTGCCGCTGTGGTGCTCAGGCGAGTGAGTTGCGCGCGTTCTTTGACTTCGGCAATCTCCTCGGCAGGGTTATGTACTCCCAGCTTGAGGAGATCCTCGGTATGGGTCCTGATGGGTAGCCCGAGAGCCCTCTTGACCACTTTGCGGATGAGAGCGATGAGCTTGTCTCGCTCCGCTCTAAGCCAGTTGTGCATAGAAATTGTGTACGTAAAGTGACATAGTACTAAGGGATTGATAAGCCTGAGGATATTGTTTTCCTTCATTCCTCGGTACCGGTTTGCTATCCTGCGAACGAGGCGGAAAGCGTTGTCCGTCCTTGCGATGATCTTGCGGAGAGCCGTTCCGTTCCCGCCGTTCAATTCAACAAACATGCCCAGGACCCGAATAACGTCGACCCTGGGTATCACCCCCCCCCCCGTCACAACTGCGAAGACTGATGCTGCTTTCGGAGACTGGCTTCCAGTCTTTGGGTCTACCTCCCTTCTCTTTTCTGTAAAGCAGAAGCTCCGACTTGGCCGGGGCGCATCGAAGTCCGGTGGGGCGGAGATACTCCTCGATCACGTCGATCACCTCCTGCATGGATTCTTCGACTCTGCCCTCGCAGCCGCCGGAGCACAATAAGGTGATGTCGTCGGCGTATATGGTGTGCTTGACGCCCTCGACGCGTGCCAACCTCTCGGAGAGACCAATCATACAGATGTTAAACAGGGTGGGTGAGATGATGGCGCGCTGAGGAGTGCCCCGCGCTCCGAGGGGCACATCGTTGGAGCGGAAGTCCCCAATGCGAAGCTTAGCCTGCCTTTTCGTTAGGAAAGAGCTGACGTAGCTATGGAATCTGGAACCGAGACCCGGGTCTAAAATGGTCTTTACGATGAAGCTGTGGAGCACGTTGTCGAAAGCTTTCTCGAGGTCCAGACCGAGCAAAGCCTTGACGTCTCTGGAACGGCCATCCACAATCTGATGCTTTATTGGCTTCATTGCATCCTGTGTCGAGAGTCCGGCGCGAAAGCCGATCATGTTGTACGTTTAAACCTCGTTGTCTTCGAGGTACCCGTTGACCCTGTTGAGCACGACGCGCTCCATGATCTTTCCGACGCAGGAGGTTAGAGAAATCAGCCTGAGGTTCTCGATGTTCGGGGCCTTGCCGGGCTTGGGAATGAGCACCGTGCAAGCCATCTTCCATTCTGCAAGAACAACGCCGCTATTCCAGGACTGGTTGATTTTGTCGGTCAGAAAGACGATCGACGTGTCCTCGAGGTTTCTCAACATTCTGTTGGTGACTCCGTCTGGACCCGGCGCAGACTTGCGGTTGAGCGCGAAGATGGCCTGTCTGACCTCGGCAACGGAGAAGTCTTCGTCGAGCTCAGGGCGTGGAGGGCCTCGGTAGTCCGGGAGTTGGATCACTGGATCTCCGTCGTGACGGACGGGCAAGTAGTTCTGTACGAGTTTTGAGACGAGCTTATCGACCGTGTGAGACTGGTGGCTTCGTGAAGGTCCCGGGCCAACGTATGACTCTGATTTGACTTTGAGCCGCTTTCGTCGAGAAGGTGCTTGAGCATACCCCAGGATTTGCCGTTGCGCATCTGTCCGCCGATGGATTAGCAGAGCTCGTCCCACTGCTGCTGGCATAGCGCCTTGCAGTGGTCATCGATGATCTTGTTGAGCTCCGTTATCGTCTTTCGGAATCTGCGATTGAGCCTTTGACCCTTCCATCGGGGGAGCAGGACGTCTTTCGCCTCGATCAGGTGGGCAAGTCTGCTGTCCATCCGCTCGACTTGGAGATCGATTGCCAGTTGCGCGGCAATTTTGCATGTGTTCTCGGGCTTCTTTCACGCCAGGAAAGACTTTTATGTAGTACATATTTAACAACAAAAAGCTGTATCGGGAATTGTTCTTGTTGCTCTACACTTTTCTCATTCACGCTATTAATCTAATTTTATTATTTGAGGAGTTCATTACTTAATTCAGAGTAATTATGCAATTAGGCGGATTGCAAGATAAAATAAAAGTATCTCCAAGCGACGGCAAACAACATTACCATTGCTCTGTCCAGGTATGTGGCATTGGTGAATATTTAAATGTTTGTTGATGATACTAAGGACACGCTGTATATGTCCGTTTATGGTCCGTGTACGGTTTGCTGTATTTAGCGTTCCTATCGATTACCCACGTGGACAAACTGTCAATCTGGTCAATTTTATCGCATAAGACCCCTTATGGTGAGGTGCATTCTGCCACCTTGTATTTCTTGCTGTTTTTTTTAATGGATGCGTCGAGATGAACTTGGCTTCTGATAATATTTTTCCAGTGACTGTATACTCTTCAATGAAAATTTTGTATTATACACAGCAATGAAAACGCACAAATTTATTCTACTACTGGCCCAACAGCGTGCTTATCCTTCCTGGAATGTAGATTTACGGCACTGTTAACGTTAAAGGAAGCAGTCAAAATGTGCAGCGGAATTTGCGAGAGAAAGCATAATGTCATACAGCCGTAAAGTGGAGGCTTGTACACATAGAAAACCGAAGCCGACCCTCCAATTTCATCTGTTATGATATATCAGATTCTGACGCTTATGAACCTTGGTCTGTGTCTGGGTGGCTGGTGTTGCAACTTAGTGCTACACAACTTGTCATCTCTTCAAAATCAAGCGAAATTGATTTTTTGTTGCAATGGACACCTCACGCGCATTTTAGCAGTTGCCGTCACCACCACCTTTATGTTCCGTATAAAGTCCAAGGGCGATACCACTGTCTCTGCGCTCCGTGCGCTGTATTTGCGAGTGAAAGCACGCGCTTTCAACCGACAATCGCGGCTCAGCCATGCGCGCGCAAGAGAGGAAGGTGGAAAACTAAGGCGCCGTCTTCCGCCGCGCTAAAGGCGGGGGGGGGGGGGGGATCAGGTTTGAGGGAGGGCGTATAGGGCTCCAGCAGCCACTGTGTACTTCGCGACCGGGCGCAAGGGGAACTGACGATCGAGGATCAATCTCGCGCGCGAAACTGAGGAAAGTGGGAAGCCAGAACGGGGGAGAGGGGCGAAGCGGTTTCCACTCCGCCAGCAACTGCATAGGTTGCATGGCAGGGCGCGGTAACGCGCGCCGTATCTTGAAGCCCATCTATTTCTGGGCTCCTTCCATTAGAAGCACGAGCGAAACAGGCGCGTTTAAAATGTTTTTACCAACTCCGGCATGATTATATAAAAATTCAGATTATCAAATTATCTTTGTTATTCACAAACACGACCTACTAGGCACAAACGCACATGTACTTTAGTATAGTATAAATCTAACAACAATGTGTTTAAATATTCCTCTTTTCCGGTTGCCTTCCGGGAATAGAATTTGTTAGCGCCTCTCACCACTAGCGCAGAGTCCCTGTCTGAGTTTGAATTAAAAATTGAAAAAATCTCGTAGCATGTTAAACTTACCAGTGCTATTCTTTGATTATGCATCTTTACCTTTTCTATGTAATCGTTAATGCAGCATAGAATGTTTAAAATGCTGTTTTATTCTGTCATGAAAAGTAGCAAGTACTTGTATTTGGTGTATATGTTATGTAGCGTAACTTGCCAATGGGTAAAATGCAAGTTGTTGCACATTTGCTGTTACATGTGTTACAGATTTTTGTATTTGTAAATATAAATATAGGCCCACCTGCTATGGTATCAGTAGAGACTGACAGTATTGTAAACAAATAAAATAAATAAATTTGTTCTTACTCAGAATTATGGCTGAAATATCGTGGGCTGTGGTGGTCCGAGATGTCACCCCTCGATGGCCCCAGTGCACGCTCGCCACACGAAGGAAGAGCCGGGATCTGGTGGACGACAGCGTTTATTTCCCCAGCAAAGCGTCCGGCCGGGCTGCACCCAGACAACCTTCCCAATACCATCCCGAGAACTCGTTTTTAAAGGCTCGGTCTCGCTCAGTCAAACAACCGCAACAAAAACACGTACATTCTTTGTGTCTGCTTTCGCGCGCCCCTGCGGGAGCAACACTCATCTCGAAAAACCCCGCAAACATTTTCCAGTCACTCGGTGCCGCAAGTACAAACTTGCTAAGGGTAGCTAAGATGAAACAATAAAATCCGGAAATAAACAGTTTATGGTATCTCAAATGGAAGCGCTTTAATTTTCGAAGCCACATCAGGGCGCTTTAGAACGTGTACTTATAAAGCGAGGTATAACAAGGAAGAAGCATGGTCTTGCTGCGGTAAAGCTACTCAGGAGAACAACATCAACAAAGCTTAAAAAAGGATCTAGCACGTTTTATAAAAATGTGAAGAGCTGTCGACTCAGGCACCTCTGGCCTCTTTCAAACCCTTGGGTTCAGAAATAGCGGGGCGCAAGAGTAGGGAGAGCACAGACAACGGAGGCGTTCAAAAACATTGTTCCCAGTAGCGCTTGAGAAAGTTTGATGCTGGGAATTCTTTGTGCGTGTGTTTCATTTCTAAAGAGATAGGTACACCATTAGGCAAAACAGGATGAAGTGCTTGGTGGCACACGCCACTACCCCGTTACAAAGGGGGTATTTATAGCATCCATCCATTCATCGATCCATCCATCCATCCATGCAGCTGTGTCGTCTATCAACGCTGGTGCAAGTTTCTGAAATTAATGGTAATTCTCTTGCTTCTGCGGAGTGACCGGACTTATTGAGTTTTAATTTTCCAGGGCAACACCTTCGTCAGGAAAAAATTACCTGAAGTTAAGCAATGCTCTCGTGAAGCGTACTTCGACTCAACGTCGGCAATGTAGTTTTCGCGCAGACACTTAGTTTCTTCGAGGACGGAAAAAAAATCGATCAAGCATGGCACCTGCAAACTGGCCTAGGCCAAGTAGCCTCCTCGGACGCTGAACGAGACTTACTGTCTGGGGCTTATCTGCTCTATGACTATCGAGGAGCAGGCACTACACGCTTGGCAGGCCTTGTTTGTTACACGTAGTTCTTACTGCTGCCTTCGTTCCAATCGACCTTCATAAGGCGCTCTCCGGTCCATTCTCTTTCGTACACTTCGCTTGCTGAGCGGCTGGAAATCGCCCCTTGCGCATCACGTGGTCATGGATAGCCTTTCCTCAATACTTCATGATTTTGCTTCGAGATTGCCACATCACGCTCCCTTTTAGTATTTTTCCTTCTTCCGCGTTTCATGCTCGCGTTCAGCGGAATTCTGAGCAAATATGAATGCAAGCAGTGCCACTTTTGCAAATGAGAGACTTCCCCTATGCATGTAGTGCCCTAGACAAAGTTATTCCACAAACACGAACACCCGAGTGCGGAGCAATGGGAAAGTCGGCTCACCAGCAGCGAGCTCACGGCCCAAAGGGCCCTAGTGCAGCACGCGAGCGATGCAGCACGAATCAGTGGAGCCTTGGAATAGGGGCCCACCCTTGCTGAAGAGAAGTCTCAAGTCGCCAGCGCCAAGAAGATGAAGATGACGGAGACCTCGTAACCGCGAAACTCTTAAAAGACTCAATAAAAGTTTTCACTCACTGATTCACTCACTCACCGCCTAACGCGATGTGGGGCAACTCAACCCAATACAACGATTCGAACTTTCTTTAGTGTTATCATCAATCGGGGGGGCGGGGGGTGTAGTTAAAAAGTGGCACTGCCTAAATTTGAGATATTTTTGTGCACAATTTCAGTGACGCCTATTTTTATTTATGAGGCAGGCCTTCATGCCGCACAGTGCCAGAAACAAGGCACAGAGTTTTATCTTCAACTTCTGCTCAACACGCACGTGCACGCCGCCGTCACTCGCGCATGCATGCACAAACACACGCGTAAGAATTACCGTGGTTTTGAAAATCCCTTTACCACATTTCATTTCCGCTAACAGGAAATATTTCCACTACTGCCAGCTTCGCGCCGCATAATCGTTTCTTACTGGATATAGTGATGCACTGGAGATAAGTAACTTCCTTGTATGTTAAAACGTATTAGATAGCCAAGCAGAACAGTTGCCGCCTAAGCATGTTAGAGTTACGCGTCCATCGCTACACTACCAGATCCGCCTTGGCCAGTCTTTTCGTTTTGTAGATGTTTAGCCTTTGTAATTCATCTGCATGTGCGATATTCATTCACAGGAATTACATGCATGTGCATGTAATTGCAGGTGCGATATGCATGTGAACGAGAAAGTCTCAGTTTTGAAAAGTCTTTAGGCCAAGTAGGTGTGGCTGAAGCTGATTCAGGGGAGTGAATCGGAGTGAAAGCGGCTGAGTAGAACTGAGGTGAATATGAATCAGGCTGCTTTAAGAGGAAGCTTTAGCTCGGGCGCAACTCCGATATGGTCTATTCAAATACCTGTAAAACGCAAAAACTTTTTTTTTTGCCGAGAAACCCCTAGACTGATTTCAATAAAATTTCTTGCATTTTAGAGAGACTGTTAAATATTGAATAATAGGGAATATTGCAAGCGGATTTTTGATTTAGAGCCTCAATATTGTTTTAAAGACTGAAAAATTTTAATATTTGGCATAGAATAGAAGCACGAAATTAACAAATTAGTATCTCTACTTTGAGAACAGATATCGCGGTTGTGTAAACGATACCCATTAGATCATTGAAAACGCACAAATCCGATATGTCATTTTATATCGTACGTAAATTGGTAACGTTGTTTACAAGGGTGCTGCAAAGCGGTATTTGCATAAAGATGAATTTTATGAGATTCATGTGAAACATAAATTTTGCGCGGTTTAGATTTACTGTTATTGCAGTTCACCGAATAGAGATATCATATCTCATTGCTGAGTGAAAGAGCTGTGAACATTATAGTTTTGTTTTCTAAAAATTACCAATTTTCGGCAATTTTTAATAAAATATTTCTTACTTAAATAATAAATTTTAAACCAACAACCGCTAGATTCTAAGATTTTCTTTTAAATACAAGAAACTTCGCCAAATGTGGTGCAGTGGTTGCTGAGAAAGACGAATTCAGCTTTTGCATAAATTTAGATAGGAGAACTCGAGCGAAACCTTCCCCTTAAGAAAGACATAATTTCTGAGTGAGTCTGAGTGAGTTGCGTTTATTTTGCCAACCTATGTTTTTGTCTTGTTCGTCAAACATTAGCCAGCGCAAGCATTATTATTATTATTATTATTATTATTATTATTATTATTATTATTGCTTATTATTGCTTATTGTTATTAGTCGGAGGCAGATTTTTGCCACAGCCTGACGTTTATTTTCTGCACAGGCACTTCAAGGGAAAGCAGACAAGGAGCATGCGTAGTACAGCCCGGGTCATCTAGCGATCGTCTGTCAGCAACCAAGAGTGATAACAGAAAGATATTCACGTGGCGATTTTCAAGCCAGTACAAGCAAGATCGCCTCCCCTTCGACCAGCCACAACACCAGAGGGCTCCTGTTCGTCTCAGCGCTGCCTTTAAAAGACTCGACGAATTCCCGGCCTTCTGCAGCCGGCGGAAGCTTTTTGCCACAGCCTGACGTTTATTTTCTGCACAGGTAGAGTACTTTTCTGTACCTTGTTTTCAGTTTCTTAGTTCTTTTTTTTTGCCGCCGACTGCTGACTGCCGAGTGTTAGTGTGTATTGTTGCACTGTTATGGGTGACGGTGATGAATGTATTGTGTGTCAGAAGGCGTTGCCCGACGATGGCCGTTATATTAGATCTATGGATTGCAAAGAACCGCATCATTTGGGGCAGAACTGCTCTGGCATTGCCCCAAACACGTTCAATACGATGGGTCTACAAAAAATTACCGACGATTACGTTACTTCCTAATGCGAAATTTGAGCGCAGCAAATAAGCTGTTTCACCTTTTGGATAGATTGAGGCAAAGAAATCGAGCAACACATGTATGCGCTATCACAGAATTTTTTTTTATTTTTCACACGTATTCCTTTAACAAAGACTCCACTAGGTAAGCTTCTGCTTCGGCGGCACGCACCTCTGGATTCTGACCGCGATGGCGCTGGGCCTCTGCTCTGGCAGCTCGTTTAGCAGCAGCAGCAGCAGCAGCAGCAGACGGAGGACTTCCATCGGTCGTCTCGCTCATGGCTCAGACAGAACTGGCAGATAATTTCGCAGTGGCGAACGGCAGCGGCAATTTCGGCTCGGGCGGTGCACATATACAGATCCGCCGCCACCGATCTGGCTCTCTGATTGCCACCGCACAGGGGTTGCATTGGAGGAGGAGCGAAGAAAGGAATTAAGTTCGAGCCGGCGCTTTGACAACCGGAGACTCGCAGGAAGAGGGGGGAGGGGGGCGGCGTGTACACCCAGCGGCAAACGATGGGGGCAGTAGCGCGCGCAGCAAGCGGACAACACGATAAAGGGAGGAGGGAAGAGATAGCGGCGACTGACTGATGCCGCTTACTCCGATAGTGAGTCAACCCCAGCTGCGGAGTGGTTTCAGGGACAACGCCGCCGATGCCGATACAAACAATATGATACCCTCGCTTCCGCAGCGCTAAGAACCAGGTCTAGCCGTGGGAAGGTGGTCACGTATTCGTCGACGTCCCGGGGCCTACGTGAAATAACCGGCGCGTCGGCAACTGAAGAGCACCCTATCCGCCAAACAAGAACAGGGGGGGGGGGACCCTTTCCTCCTCTTTCTGCATGGCGGCGACGGTGTTCTATGCAGTCACGTTATCTTGACTCTCTAGCGGCGTCAGCGGCATCCAGCGGTATCAGTCGGTCGCTGCTAGCGCTGGGGGGATGAAAGGGGGGCGGAGCTGGTTAGGAGGCCGACGACGACGCGAAACCCAGGAACGGACGCCAAAGAGCTGCGCTCTAAAACGAGAAGTCTGGGTGTGCAAAACCTGCCGTACTAACAAAAAACTTACTGGCTCCAGTTCGCAACAGGTGCCACAACCTACGCACAGCCCCGATGTGCTAGCAGCACTTTTAGCAGAGATAAAGGTCATCAATCGAAATGTGGAATCGCTGCCAGAGCTCCACGCGAAGGTGGATTCCCTGCTTCTCTTAAAGACAGAATTCACAAGGCTTTGTACAGTGGTTAATGTCGTAGAGGAATCCGAGGAGTTCCTATCTCCACAATACGACGGTGCGGTCGAACAACTTAAAGCTGATAAAGAGGAAGTCTCGGCTTGCAGGAAAGAAGTGCAGCAACTACAAGAAAAGGTGCTCGCCCAAGAATCATTGATTCAACTGCAGCAAGGCCTAAATGATTCCGAACAACATAGCAGGAAGGCCAACATAGAAATTCATGGCTTGAAATCGAGAACAGATGAAAACCTGACTGAGTTCCTTGATGAGCTAGCCGAGAAACTCGAGCTAGAGAAGCCTCGTAATGGAGAAGTGGTGGCTATACACCGTCTTCCAAGCAACAAGCCATCTCCGCCGATCTTGGTACGATTCGCTTCAATTGCTGTTCGGGAACACTGGTACGCAGCGCGAGGCAAGCTACAGAGCCTTTGTAAATAGGAATCATTGGACCAGCTGCATTTCAATGAAAATTTGTCGCAGTTCAACAGAAGGTTATTTTGGTTAGCAAGGACCTCAGGAAAGAAAGCAGGCTACAAATTGATATGGGTAAGAGGCGGCAAAATCTTTGCAAAGAAAGACGAAGCCGCAACACTCATTCGAATTACTTGCGACGCGGACATCAATAAGATAAAATGACTGAGCGATCATTACCTAGTACACTAGAATTTCCAGACTTTGCCACGTTTAAGACAAACTTTGGCCGAAACAAAGATCATGAATTCACATTGCTAAACTTGAATATTCGTAGTCTCCGCAAATATTGGGAACAATTCAAGATTTTAGCAGAAGAATCAGCGGGTTCTGTGGATATATTTGTTCTCACCGAGATAAATGCACCAGAGCCCTGTCTAGATACGTTCACAGTGAACGGTTATCGTGCCAGTTGTATAGTACGCCCGGCACGCCGTGGAGGAGGGATCGCGGTCTTTGTGAGTGAAAAATACGATGTTTCAGCTGTTGACATTACATTTATGCATGTGGAATGTTCGGCTCTAAACGTGAATTTATTACACGCGGCTTTTACATTACTCGCGGTATACAGGTCACCATCTGGTAGCTTGACAAGACTTGTAATTGAACTCGAGGAAATACTTCTCAGGTTCAAAGATGCTGAGTTGTTCTGCCTAACAGGGGATTTGAACAATAATATCTTAAGCACAAACAAAATTTCTATTTCACATTACCTATCCTCACTTCCAGCTTATGGAATAGAAAATACAATCACTGCCCCCACACGTGAACATTTGTTCAGCGGTCGTCAAGTTAAGTCATGTCTTGACCGCATAGCTGTTCGTGCGCCGAATCGCACCTTGACCTCATGTATCATTTCTCAGCGACTGGCTGATCATTATTTAACCGCCTGTCGTTTTTCTCCTCAGTCTGGAACTGCTTCATCAAGTTTCAGTGATGTTAATAAGATACCCGGGTCATTAACAGATGAAAGAAAGTTGGATGCATTAGTGGCATCTTTTCACTGGACAAGTTTAACTGCGGACGATTCAGCACAGGTAGTTTACTTAAAGATGTGCCGTAAACTTGACGAGCTCAAAAATACTTGTGATGTTAATAAGACACCCGTGTCAATAACAGATGAAAGTAAGTTGGATGCATTAGTGGCATCTTTTCACTGGACAAGTTTAATTACGGACGATTCAGCAGAAGTAGCTTACGTAAAGATGTGCCATAAACTTGACGAGCTCAAAAATACTTGTACGCGAAAAATTACGCGTAAAAAAGGCGGAATCATGATTGGCTTAGTTCTGAAATTTTACGGGCAATCGCGAACAGAGACCGGCTGTGGAGACGTTCCAAGCAGGCTCCTAAAAACGCAGACCTTCGTTCAGATTACAGAGCCGCCAGAAACAAAGTCGTAGCACTTATTCGATCAGCTCGACGCCTGTACGTTCAACGGCAATTCAAACGAGCGTTTAAAAATCCTGCAAAGATATGGTCCCTGATTAACCATCTTCGTGGGCAAGACGGGAATGCGCCTAGCTTTGATATTTCAGTAGAAGAGCCTGTCTCAAAAGCTGATAGTTTCAATAAGCATTTCACGCTTGCAGCGGAAATGGCAGCAGCTCGACAAGGCGTAAAATGCACTTGAAAAGTATCCTTGTCAGCTTCTGCATATCTTCCTAAGTTATCAAAGAAGGATCTTGCCAGATTAGTGTTTAGCTTCAAGCGGAGTAAGGCCGCTGGAATAGATGGCATATCGGCGGCACTGTTGCAACGAAATTTTGACGCTCTTTGGGACATTATGCTCTTTCTGCTTAACGACTTCTTAGAACATGCCGTCTTGCCAGAAAAGTTGAAGACCGCTATTGTAAGATCACTGTTTAAGGGAGGTCAGAAGAACGCAGTTGAGAACAATCGACCGATCTCTGTTTTGCCGATCCTTTCCCAAATACTGGAGAAATTTCTATTTGAACGCATGATGTCCTTCTTAAACAAATTTGCTGTCCTTTCAAACCGTCAATATGGTTTTATCCCCGGAAGGGGCATCATACATCTTCTGGAGGAATTCGCTGATCAATTGTACGCAGCATTTGAGGAAAACTCTTTTAGCTGCGCTCTCTTTCTAGACGTAAAGAAAGCTTTTGATAGTGTTAACCGTACTATTCTTTTAGAAAAACTGTACTTACTAGGCTTTCGAGGTCCCTTTTATGGCATTCTCAAGAATTTTTTGAGTGGTCGTTCTCAAATTGTTAGTTTAAACAACCAATTAGAATATAGTAGCAAGCTGCCTGTAAAGGCTGGTGTACCACAAGGATCCATTCTCTCCGCACTACTCTTTAATATATATACAAATGGCTTGAGCCTAATGACTTCGAAGTGTTCAATATTTCAGCACGCAGACGACACTGTTTTTCTCACAAGACATATAAACTACGAGAAAGCAGTTAATATGTTGCAGGAAAACGTGATTAATGTCATGAAATGGTTCGCTGATAACGGAATTTCAGTTAACACACAGAAAAACAAAATAATGTTTTAGAAATCCGTTAAAGACAGCCCTTATAAACAAACAAGTATTTTTACATGATCATGATTCTCTCTCTTGTCGTTGCGAACCCGTTGAATATGTAAATTCATTCAAATACCAAGGGATGATTTTCGATAGTAGTTTATCATGGCATGACCATTTGGCTTACGTTTGTACCAGGCTGCGGAAGGTTTCATGGTTACTGTTTACTATCAGATCTTTGGCTCCAATGTATGTGAAGAAAACTGTAATTTATGCACTTGCGTATAGTGTTCTTAGCTACGGAATTACCTTATTTGCGTCATGTCCTTCCCGTTGGCATTTGTAACAATTGTAAACATGCTATCTATGTACGTTTCATCCGACCACAAGAACTGGGATGACGTAGTGCCTTTTATCACGTACGCGTTCAACACCGCCAAGCACGAGATCACCGGCTATAGCCCTTTCTTCCTGCTGTACGCACGGCCACCCCGTTACACAATCGACACTGTTTTCCCCTTCTGCAGTCACGAAAATCCCACTGTCGCCGAGACTCTCTGCCTCGCCGAAGAAGCTCGTCGTATTGCTCGTTTGCGCACTTTGGCATCGCAGGACAGATCAAAAGCACGCTACGACATTCGCCACCATCCGGTGACCTATCGCCCTGGTGGTTTAGTCTGGCTGTGGACTCCAGTACGGAAACGAGGGTTATGCCAAAAGCTTTTGGCCACCTACGATGGACCGTTTGGGATTATTATATATATAATATTGTCACGTGGTGGTGACGTTGAAGAACACAGTAGCAATACTGTGAACGACAAAACTAACTTTTATTGGGCGAACCTGTGACCACGAAAAGAGGCTACACTTATAGCACAACGATAGCGGCGAACACGGTCGGCGATCGTCGGAAATCTCCTCAGCGGGTCAAGCACGTCGTCTTTTATAGAGCAGTCGTCGAATGTTCCAGACTAATCGTTCGGACCCGCGTGCCTTCCACAAAGTTCTACACCATTCGCGTCAGGTGATGAAATCAGATAACATAAGGTTCGGCGACAACAGACAGCGGATAGAAGCATCGATAACTTTCCAGAAACTTCGGATACATGCAGGCACGTCCCACGCTGTGCGATTACATTTGTTAGGCGGCGAAACGTGGTTACCCGATAAAGATAAGTACACGTGTCTATATATATATATATATATATATATATATATATATATATATAATACAGGAAACGAGAGGTCAATTTCTATTTTGACACTTTCTAAAGTCGGTTCCCGACCCATATTCCCTTTAGATAGAGTTCTAAAGTATCAGCGAATGCAGCTGGCTCCCAGCTTTTAAAATATAAAGGCTATTAGAACTGAAAGGCGACCGAATCCAAGATTGCCCCCTGCACTGTAAAAGTTGGGCTGTCGTTTCTCAATTTGAGGCTTACTCAAAGGCATAATCCTAATATTAACTTCATCATTTTGCACTCTTTTTTACTAGAGCGCAAACAGCTCAAGGACGTCGAAGAAAAAATAGACACACATAGGCGCTAAAATACAATCCACCCATATAGACTCCATCAATCTTAAAATTCCCTGCAGTATCACAAAGATTCGCTCTTTCTTCTTCTTCCAAAATTGTGGCTTCAATTCTCCGAAGAAGAGAAAATTCCCTCCATGGTACATCACTGCTTGGAAGGGATATGGCTGCAAAAGGTCAGGTGAAACGAGTGACCCCGAGCTTTCCGCTTCAGGTGGCTGCATGCAGAACACAATTTCCCTAAACTCCAACCGCAGCGCGATTCAGAGCCATCTGCTGCGTGAAACGCTTACTTTCAAACAAGCGTGAGGTATGCCAGATGTTCCCGCGGCATGAAACTATAGTGCACTAGAATATGGGAGTGGCTCCAGCGGACGCCCCCTCAAGCGCCGAGGTTGATGCAAAAAACGCTTAATTCGCCATATCCTGAAACACCGACGGTTTCGGTAGCGCCCATTGCCTGATGCATGCCTACGGGCTGAGTAGCTGTCGCCTGCTCGGCGCACCATCGTTGCTGCGTCTTTTGCACTGTTTCTGTCGTCTTTCTCTATTTTACTGGCAGCAGGTGGGTGGGAAATAAGATCACTGTTTCCGCCACAGAGTTACGAAACTAGGTGCAGCAGAGTGAAACGCCTGTCAATGCTGCATGCACCTGCGGTAGCGTCTCCGACGTGACAAGCGTCTGACCGGTGTGTGAGACCACTCATTCAGGTGAAGGTGACGCCACGAACTTTTCATTTAAAAAAATCCTCAGCAGGAGGCCCGCGGTGGACGTCCGACACAAAGATTTCCCCTCTAATACTAACAAAAGAGGCGCCACATGAACAAGTCAATTACAATATCGGTGGTAGACGATATCTCGCTCTCTCTTCGGGATGTATTTTATGCGAAGCATATTACTAGAGGTCAACCCAGCCCCTCAGGCGCGGCGGTGTCGCCTTCAATACCACGTGACACCGTGACGTCACGGCAGAGGAGAAACGGGGCTCCAACTCGCGGCGTCGCCTTCAAGGCTGACCACGTGACACCGTGACGTCACGACAGAGGAGAAACGGGGCTCCAACTCGCGCCGTCGCTCGCGGCGTCGCGGCGGTATATAAGCAGCTGCGCTTGTTTCTAGGTGGCTTTGGCTCAACTCTTGCAAGATGTGTTGGGTGGGAATCGAACCAGGGTCTCCGGAGTGTGAGACGGAGACGCTACCACTGAGCCACGAGTACGATGATTCAAAGCGGTACAAAAGCGCCTCTAGTGAATGCGGTGTTGCCTTAGAAACGAGCTGTTTCAGGCGCACATTTCGTTGCCGCGCCGAACGCTGCGTTGCTCGACGCTCACCGCGTCCAATGCGGGGCGCGTAGTCGCTGCGCCGTAGCCCATTGTCTTACACCCCTTGGCGGGTCGACGGGAACGCTGTCGCGTTCCACTCTTGAAGGCGAAGCAGAGTAACGCATGAGTTGTTTCTTCGTCTAGCCGAACCAAATATAGCCAAGCAACAGCAGTTCACCAGGCTAAACAGTGGTTCAACAACTAAAATAAAGGCTAGTATGCTTCGCATCCTGGGCTTAACCTTAGCTAAGCCACAGCCATTTTTTATTCTCCTGTGGCAGCTATAGCCTCAGAAACTGGTCAGCAAATACAAAGCTTCCCTTGAAGTGATAGCTGTTGTAGAGCGGTATCATGTACAAAGGCAACGAGCTTGAATGCTATTGAGTTGAGGCAGGTGTTTTCTGCGCTACCGAGCCTTAAGTTACCACGTCGTCTATTGCGGTTTTTTCAGCTATTGTACGTTTCGTTGACACCAAGTTTGCTTGGAAGCCCGTGTGCTGTCGTGGCCTAGATGGAGAGCTAGGAGATAGGGAAAAATTGTACCACAGAAGGTCCCATTGATGGCTAGGTCTCTCGTACATAAATTCGGAACTGTTTTTTAGATCTTAAAGACACCAGCGTGTAATTTGAGTCCACTTCAGGACGAACGCTTAGCAATTTCGGATGAAATCCCGGCCGCGGCGTCCGCATTTCGATGGAGGAGGCACTTTCCGCGCGTTGGGAGAACCCTAAAGGCGCAACCACACGCGGTTAATCGTACGCGCCTGGCTACGCGTCACGTGTCTGCGTGGCCGTGCGCGCCTGTCCTACGCCTCTAGAGAGGGCAGACGCGCAGGAACCGCTTGCGTCAAGGAGGTCTTGATATTGGGCGGCATTTTTAGCTTACGCGACGGAAGTGGAAGCTTGTGGACCGACTTCACCTGGGCCGCTTGTACACTTCCGGCGGTTCAGAAAGGCTGTTGAAGTTTCAGAATCGTACAGAGACGTCGGGAGTAGCTGCTGGTATCGTGTCGCTAGAGCACAGAGGCTATGGGGGTGATCAACAACGAAGCGCTGATCGCCTGCGTTGAGCCTCGACCTCCGCTTTCGGGGCAGGCGAAGCACAAGGGCAACAAGAACAAGCACTTGACGAGGTGCTCGTGGATCGTGATGCCCAACGCAAAAGGTGAGTGCTGGTAATTTTATACGGGCGTCATACTGGAGCAGTTTCAATCGCGATCGAGCCCTATCGGTATCGGATTTTGGGATCACGATTGCCTGTACTTCGGAATCTGCGTAGAACCGATCGTGATCGGGAAATTCGATCGCGCTCGATCGCGATCGAGAGCCTGCGTGGAACCGCTATAAGCTCCCTCTCTCATCAGCCGACTCGCAGATGTCGAAAACGCGTTTCATCTGTGCAGATGACGTTATCACAGCGCTGCAGAAGTGATGGAAGTCCTTGGGCAATAAATGTCGGCGCCTTGGAAGACGCTTCAGAATGAAAAGAGCCGCACTGTGGCAGACGACGTTCAGGACGACGTCATCTGGCTGTTTTTCGACCAGATGATGTTCCTGCGGTACACAATGGAGTGTATACCATAAGTGATTATGAAGTTTCCATCTTAGCCGGCGTGTTAAAAATGAAACACGGGATTCCAGTGCTTTCTTTTGCAACGTCGACTGGCGATGCCGTATTTATTTATTTATTTATTATTTATTTATTATTACCTCAAAGGCCCCAGTGTGGTGTATCACATGAGGGATGGGTGAGCACTTCAGTGGAATATGGACTCAATGGCAGCCTTGAAATGATGTGGATTGGAGTGGTGCACAGCGTCGGCGGAAAGGTCATTCCAGTCCCGGGCAGTCTTCACAAAGAAAGAATGTAGGTGCACAGTGGTCCGGGCAGGCGGAGGATACACAGATGTTTCGTGACGTTATCGGCAAGACTGACGGTGTGCTGGAATGATGGCTGAAGTACTAGGAGCAGAATGATAAAATTTGTGATAAAGACACAGTCTGAAAATAGGATGCCTTATATCTAGATTGCGAATTCTTGCTGTTAATTTTAGCTGATAGACACTAGTGTGGTAAGAATAATCAGAATAAATATAACGCGCTGCACGACTCTGAACTGCTTCTAGAGTGTTAGAAAGGGTGGTTTGGTGTGGGTCCCAAACAGAGCATGCGTATTCTAGCTTAGGTCTGACAAAAGCTAGATAAATTAGTATCTTTAAGGATGGTGCTACGAAGCGCAAGTTGCGGCGGAAGTAAGCAAGCTTGCGATTGGCTTCGTTAGTGATGTTCGTAATATGAGAGGACCAAGAAAGCTTATTTGAGATTGTAAGGCCAAGGTACTTGCATGACTCCACTGATGATATTTCAGAGTTGCAGGGAACGTACTTAGGAGTATGGTGAAGCTTCCGTCGATGAAAAGGTATTAGTAAAGTCTTTGTAGCGTTCAGTGACATTAGCCACTTGCTGCACCAAGAACGACAGAAAGCTGCGCTAGTTGGTAAGGATTCATTATTCAAATAAAAGTGAGGCGTGGAGTGCAGTGCAGTGCAGTGCAGTGAGGCGTGCTGCATAACCAGGTTCGTCCCGGAAGAAGAACGCTCACGCTGTATTTCGGATTGCATCGCTAGCAATAAAGAATGAAATTCTCATTTTAAGACGCCTGACCCTGTCCGACCGTTAGTTGATTACCTTGTGGAGCATAAACTTAGACCAGTAATGTCTGACAAGGAAGGTTATTTCGTGATTATGCCAGATGACATGTTTTCAGAAAAAGCGATTTCAGCCATAGAAAAGAATTCGCAGCCAGTAACACTCAAGCCTTCGGTAGTTAAGCAACGTGCGGTTGACCTCTTGTCAAGGCATAATCTTGATAGGCTTGTCTCTAATGTCAAGAAAGCTAAATCCCTCACCTTAGAACTGTTTTTCTCTGCCAAGACCCATAAACAGGAAATTCCTTTTCGTGCTATAGTGTCAGAGAAAGGGACGTGACAGGTCTGTGTCGCTAGTTACCTACAGAACTGCCTAGCTTCACTAGTTTTTTCAGACCCCTTTTGCCTACGTAATTCTCCGGCACTAGTTCAGTATTTGAGAAAGGAAAATCCTGGTAATTGTAGAGCTTTATTATGGATATCGAAGACCTGTATTATTCCTTGCCGCATGACGGGTTCCTAAATTCCGTAAATGAATGCATTAAAGAACAAGTGCAAGAGTCAGCTTTTATTGACAGATGTGGTGTTTCCACGGGTGCTTTTCTAGAAATTCTTTCAATGTACTTGAAGTCAACGCTGATTGGGTGGACAGATGGCGTTTTTCTGTAGAAATCAGGCATTTGTATTGGCTCAAAGGTTTCCCCTATTCTTAGCAACATTTACCTGAGTAAGGTTGACAACTGCTTAGAGAAAGCATTAGGTGATAGCGTTGTCAAGATATTTCGTTACGTTGATGATTACCTGATTTTCTGAAATAGGGAAGAATTCGATTCCGCTGCTACCTCAGTAAGTGAGCAATTTAAACTTTCTGGGGGAGGATTAAAGTTTACCAAGGAATTTCCTCAGCGACGCGTACTTCAGTTTCTTGACATTTCCTTGATCTTCGAACAAAATCATGTTTGTTGGCAGTACTCCCCACTATCTTCGAAGCCGCTGCTAAACTTTCAATCGAAGCATTCTAGATTAGTGAAAAACGGAATATTGCCATGTCGTGCCTTAAGTCATCCCTCACCAGATCCTGCATGCACAAAATGAGCGCCAGTTTTAATGCGCAGGTCCGGCGCCTATAAGAAGCAGGTTATCCTAGTGCAGCGGTGGCCACTGTGGCTGAGCGCTTAAAGAAGTCAGTTTCGAGAGGGCCGGACGTGATTACAGAAAACAGTAATAGCAAAAAAAGAGTATTGGGTATTCCGTATATTCATTCAGTCTCGCACAGGCTTAAAGAAGTTGCTAGTAGATATGATGTTAACGTTGCTTTCACTGCTCCCAATAACCTAGGTAAGATATGCGCTGCCGTGCAGAATAAACAGGAGCGGGTAAAAGGCAAAAATACAAAACAGATACAAAAAACAGATATTTGTCCAGTAAAGCACAATAAAAACAACAGTTTTACTGACTGTCGTATGGGTGTGGTTTATAAAATTCCCCTTAGCTGTGGTCAGTTCTACGTAGGGCAAACGGGACGGTGTATCAATCAGAGGCTAATAGAACATAAAAGGTCGTTAACCGGTGGAACGCCTTCAAATCTTTCGCTACATTGCCGAGATTGTAACTGCACGCCAGAGTTATATGAATGCGCGATATTGTACAGGCATAGGAATGAAGATACGCGTCTTATGGTAGAGGCATGGCATATCTATAATAGTGGAAGTGCGTGCGTGAGTCAGCCTTCGATTACTTTACATAAGGGAGAGATGAAGTGCCTTAACAGTTATCTCTCACGTAGACCGGCACGTGTACCCGATTGACACGTGGTGTTACCATTCCTGAGCATGTGCAGATTAGTTTTGTGTCTTCTTTCTCTTTTTCGCCTCAGTGGTCCTTTCAGTTGATAGTCGGCGTTCGTGTTGTCCACTTCTCTACTCTTGTGTCCTGTCTGCAAGCCTCACTTTTATTTGCATAATGCTGCACCAAATGGTAACTTTGTATAGATCATCTTGCAATGCGTGGTTGTCGGTATCAGCTAGGATTGGGCGATAAATGACACAATCGTCAGCAAAAAGGCAAATGTTAGACGAAAGAATAGCCGGTAAATCATTAATATATATAAGGAATAGGAGGGGCCCGAGAACTGTGCCTTGGGGTACGCCGGAGAGAACAGGCCTTTTAGAGCAGTAGTGGTTGTTAGCATACACAAACTGTTGTCTGTTAGTCAAGAAATTTCGTATCCAGTTCAAAACAAGGAGATTAAGGTGCAAGCGAGATAGTTTTAAGAGAAGTCGTTGATGCGGAACTTTGTGAAACGCCTTTTCGAAATCTAAAAAGAGGGCATCAATTGGGATGTTTTGATCAAGGTCAGAGCTTATGTGATTTATAATGAGTGCTAATTGGCTATCACAAGACAAACCTTTACGGCAGCCACACTGGTTAGGGTGGAAGAAACTGACAGATGTTAGGAATGTAGCAATGTGGGAGTAAAGCACATGTTCCATTAATTTCGAACAGACGCTAGTTAGAGAAATTGGGCGGTAGCTACTACATTATGATGAAAGACCTTTCTTTGGGTCTGGTATAACCTTACCCACTTTCCAGTCATCCGGCACCACTCGTGATGATAAACATTGCTGGAAAATGTGGCATAACATCTCGCTTGTAACATATTTAGTATTTTTTAGGATTTTGGAATTAATACCATCGATGCCAGGTGAAGGTGACAGTTTAAGGAATCAATGCATTTCCTGATTCCATCAGAACTGAAGGTGATTGCGGGCATTGTATGGTAACTGAAAAGTGGGAATTCAGGAAGTTAGCCTTTAGGTTCACACATAAACACGGAAGAGAATGCATGATTAAGCGCTTCGGCGATTCCATGATCAGGAATAGGCTTATTTTTCTCATCGCACAGCGCAAGTGTTTGCGAACGCTTTGGATTTATAATATGCCAGAATTTTTTTCGAGTTATTTCGCAGGATGTTTGGTAGGGTAGTCGAAGAAAAGGAGCGTTTTGCTTGACTAGCAAGGGATAGGTACGTTTATTCAGCGGTGTAGTATTTTTATGTATGTTTATATTATAGTATGTATGCATGTGTATATTATAGCTGGCAATGCGCCGCATTTATTGGGATCGACTCAATATTGTGCTTACACAAGTAAATGGACGCACAGTATGCATCATATTCAGCTTTGTCTAATTGGCAATAAATGATTTGTGCGGCAGCGCTTCTCAGATTATCGCATATTTTGTTAAATGTGATCCGGTAAGGGGACATATAAGCAGTACAAGGATAGCTTTATATATTTATTTATTTAGGTACCCAGAAAGCCAGTTTGGCTATGCAGTGGGGAGCAGAGAAAGCAGAAATACAGGTACAAACTAACAAGTAAGATAGCACATAGAAACCAAACATAATAAAGCATAAGACAGAAGTAAACAAAATATTACGTACAAACTAGCAGGATGAATAAAAAGAAAAGGACTTGCATGATGCGCATACAAAAGCAAAACACAAAAGATGCAGGTAGTTTCCTCTGATTCTGGGCACTGATTCTAGAAGGCATCATGCAAGTCAATGGGCAGTATTTAGCCCACTATTGAATGTTGCTATATTCACATGTGTCTTGGCCATTGCAGTGAACAGCTTTAATTTTGCATTTTGTTGTTTCCAGCAGTGTGCAAATCTTTGCTTCATCACAGACCCACAAATTTTACCTAGCTTACTCAAGGATTCATTCAGTGCCCTCATGCTATAGGAATAAGTGCACCATAGTACCAACGAAATTACCAGCTGTGTAATTGACAATGCTTGTTTTTGTGTCTGCACAGCAGTGTCCTTACCTTCTTATCTGCTTGCGGCTATATTGCAGATACCAAGCGTTGTGGTTACTGGTTTAAGCGAAGCTTTCACGATTTTTGTGGAGAACGCTGTTCCTGCTTAGCAAAATTTCCAAGGAAAGACTAGATGATCCAGTTGAACGCATTTTCACTGTGAAAGAAGTGATTATTGAAATTTCACATGCCAAAACAACGGTCTAATTACATTATTATATTCGGTATTTGCACTATGTCCGGTTCTGGTCACTCGTGCAAGACAGTAGCCAGTAGTCCGCTGGGATGACAATGGTTCAACGACTACAATAATATCAGTATGAAGCATTCAGCAAGAGCTATCTCGCAAGACAGTCGCAGCAGTGGTAGGAAAGCCCAGAGAAGAGGCAAAAAAAGCTTAGCTTTAAGAAACTTTCTGAAAGGGTTTGCTCGCTAATATCAGCTACACTAGGCCAAAACAACCTTTACAAAGCAGATGGCAAGATGACAAACATGATTATACGTAACTTCCTGAATACAAACAACAAAAGCACTGACTACTACGTACACAGCTTCACACTGTGTTTAGACATACATTTAGTTAAGAAAAACTGTTTAGAATGAGAGGAAGTTTAATATCAAATGAAAGGAAAACAAAGTTACAAGCCAAGAACGTTTCCAGTAGAATAGCTGGAACAGGAGAGAGCCTTATGCTAAAACAAGACCTAACAATACTACTACTCTGTCTTTAGAAAGTGTAAGCGTAGATCTTTCAACATGAAATTTATTAAGTGGTATTACTGAATAAATGTAGTGGAACACTTCCTGCTAATTATTTCGGCACTGAAACACACCAAATATCACGCACTGTTTTGAGTAGTAGCTATCGTCGGGCTTTAGTCATGCAGATCTCATAAGAACTGCTTAAATGCATCAGAAGCAAAAACAGAAAAACATTCAAGAGCTACAATTAAGCGCATGCGGAAACTGTTCATTCTGGTTGTGTAGGCAAACCACTTTTGTCCCTACAAAACTGACTCAGCTTCGGCGTTCTCTAATAAAATGACACCATAAAAATAATGTGGACGGACTTGAGCTTTCATATATTTTTGCATTCCGATTGGCACATTATTTACACACTGACAATATGTGCAAACCTTATTACGCTCGCATGCAGGACGTCCGCCAACCTTCCACCAGTGCCCCCATCGAGTGAGGAGGGAAGCGCTGCAGACATCTTAACGAAAAATGTGCCAGTTTTCTGATCTGGCAACACTTGAAGTGCCATCACGCTCAGGTGAAGAGTCACAAGCACCAGCATTGACTCTGTCTTCGGCGTCGCATGAGCCTGTAGAGTCTCAGGACATTTTGGAATCTCTTGGATCACCGATGTTTCAAAATGTTCTGGTTCCTGAGGCTTCTGAGGCACACACACCACAGCAGGCCAGTCACAAGAATTGCTGGCTTCAGCAGGTAGTTGCAGGCTGGATAAGATGGGAAGCATTGCTTCTGAAGGGACAAAGTCAAGAGGGAGGAAAAGTAAAAAGAAAGAAGATAGTCAGTTAATATTAGAGGAATTAGGCAATGTTTCAAGTGCAATCAAAAGATGCAAACAACAGGACGACCTCAAACTTTTGCGGTCTTTCTGCTCAAATACATGAGGGAGGTCAGTCAGGATAAGCATCTCGATATGAAAATTAAATTGATGCAAGTCGTAAAGTAATTCAAAGATTAATGTTTTTAATGCACACCTTTCCGATAATAAATCAAATCATTCATGAATTTAATTAATTTATATTGAACAGGAGAAATAAGAACGGAAATGAAACGGGATGAAAAGATAATTTCACATTAATTCAAGATGAACCCACAACGTTTGGATTACGCTTGCGTTGCTTTACCAATAGAGCTGCAGCAATGGCTATCCCTCTGCAAACTTTATCGAGCATGAATGTGCATGTAATAGATCTCGCCCTGGTAGTATTACCCAGTGTTACTCAATCAAGAACACTTCCAGAGCCTAATCTAGTACACATAAACATTCTAGGGAATTGATGGTGGAATAGCCTCCACTGTAACTCAAATGGTTTTGGGTTCAGCTCCCACCAGTGGCAAGATATACTTTCTCCACTTTCATTTGCTTTCTCCTTGTGACCTCGACATTCGAAATAAAACAACGTTATTTTCATCTGTGCTTTACTAAGTTTCCTCGTCTGTTGGCGTCAAATCAGAGCTCCTCAGTTCATCTTTTTATTCATTTTACATTGTGTTGTATTCGTATTCTTGTGCGCAATTATTCAGGAATTTCATAACGTTGATATTTGTGGGCCTGGCTGGTTGGCCATTGCTGCTGTAGAGATGTGTGAACATGTTTTAGCAACACACCTATGAGAGAGAAACAAGCACTGACTTGCAACTAAAGGTTTGTTGTTACAAGACAGGTGTTCATCGCCTTCATCTATCCTTTCTCATTGAACCTGTCTTGTAGCAATGAACCTTTTTTGAGTTCACCAGCTGTGCATGTAGAGTTTATAAATGCATCTACGGGTGTCTGTACATGCCCATAAAGAAAATAAATGTAATGCACTTTCATGCAAGCCCCACAAGAATTTTCGGTTATATGCTGCTAGTTGTAAACCATGGTCTCGGGGCGTTCTAGCACCCTAACTATTCTTGAAGTTGTTTTATTATTAGAAGAAATAGCAGAAAGTGAAAAGTCCTATCACCATTTAGCCAGGAGGTGAGGTTCACTGCCAACACAGACAACCACAAGCCACATTTCTTGTTCAGTTTTTTTATGCTGTCGCATGGCTCACTTCCAGAGTTGGTTTAGCATGTTCTGCGTTGGATGTTTGTCCAAAGTCTTTGTACGTAATCAGTGACATTGAAGGCAATGCGTAAATAAGGCATTTGTACATATGACCCTGCTTCTCTGGCAGGATGCTGGGCTACCTGAGACGAACCGTGAAGAACATGAGCTTTGAAAAATTCTTAAGCTTTAAAAAAATGTAAGAAATTTCTGCTACTGTCATGCTGTGCAGCAGTTTAATACTTCGTAGACACAATCGTTACAATACGTCTTACATAGCATTGCAGAGTCTAGCCGTCTCAATCCACACACGGTAAGCAAAGGCAACGTCTTTTATGTCTTGCCGTGATGGCAAGTAGCTGGAATGCAAGTTGGAAAAAGATTAGTACCCATGTCTCAATTGCTGTTTGCACATCAATTACGATTAGATGAGTTTTCTGGACAATGATTTCCATGGCTGTGGCGACACTTCTTGCGTGACATACGGTCAAAATTCTTTTGTGTAGGTTAGCTACCACCTTTGTTTAATGCTACATGTGCAAGGGCATTCCTGAGAGCATGTTTTAGAAGTTTAGAAATCATTCTGGATTTTGTCTAGAAGGCGCTTTTCACGCTCGAAAGGACATTTCAGCGCGAACATAGAGAAATCGGGCTGCTTTTCGCGGCAATGCCCATGCACTGGGAGTCACATAGCGACGGAGCCCCATTCGAGCACAAAGTTTAAAGGGCATTTTAACGGCGAGCTGGCTTGTGGCGACATCTCGCGGAGGCCGCGGAAACTAAGGAGGGCATGGATTTAAATTCTGCAACTTTATGGGTATAAAGTTCTCATAAACTTTTGATGCGAATGGTGCATTGACATTTCCAAAGTCGTGCTTTAGATTTTCAACTGCGGTACCTTGTGAGTTTAATGTTGTTACAAACATTTGACGCAGACGGTCCACTGACATTTCTATAGTCGTACACCGGACCATACAACAAGACAAGCCATATGAACACATTATCCGACAATTTGACAAAGCACGCAACGAGGTCCAATCAGACGAAACGTTGTGGTGGTTGATTTTTGCCGTAATGTCAAAGAAAATATCAGCATCTCTTTTACCTGCGCCAAAGCCTTCATGTCAAGACACATAAGCCAGCAAACGTAACTGCGTTCTCATTTATTTTTCTTTGTCTCTTGTTCGCGAGGACACATTAAGCCTCTTCTATTTTTCTTATTTTTTTTATCTCGCTACCTGAGGGCTGCCACAGTCAGCCAGAGCGCACGCGATTTTCTCGTGTTGCCCCGACCACCACGGGCGCGCACTTCGATGCGTGGTCGTTTTTCTCTGGCTGAGTGTACTTGCGCCTGGCAGAGTTTCGGACGTTTTCTGGATAGTAGAGGAGAAAACGAAACAATGGTCGCTCGCCGTCATCACTGCGGGGATTGGAAGGATTGCAACGCGTTCGCTTGAGCGCAACCTCTGCGGAAAATTTTGTCTCGCCGGTGTAGGATACCCAGCAGTATGCGTATGGTTGTCTTTGGACCAAGCATCTGACTTTTTCTTCGATATTCCTTCGGTAGTCCCCTTAGGTGCCCAAAATAGGCATTCGATTGTGGCCAACATGCTTTCCTTCGCGTTTTTTTTTCATTTCCGTGCCCCTGTGCCAGAAACGAAAATAAAGACAATGTTGCGGGGCAGCAAATTCTCCATTAGTGAAAATTCGTTTTTGTTATTTCTTCCTTTGCGGAAAATAATGGGTCATGGGACGCTTCAGTTGCAAGTTATTCGTATTATATTATTCAGAGAGCAAATATAACTACACTCCAGGCGCATTCCTGCCGTCGTCGCAGCCCTCATGTCCCGTATGAAGTCCAAGGGCGATAACATCGTGACCAGGTGCCGTATGCTGTGTGTGCAAGTGAAAGCGTAAGGGGGGGTGGCATGGGTGAGCCGACGATGGTGGCTCAGTCTTGTGTGTTCAAGGGAGAAAAGCGAGGAGGAAGAGCGCCGTCTCCTGTCGCGCGTGATTCATCAGGGGTAGTGGAAAGAGGGAGGTCTGTGATATTTGAATCTGTCGTTGTGCAACATGTTTACTGACCTTGCTTGAAGCATTATGTACAGTTACTTTCTCTTATAGACGTGGATGTATTGGAGACTTATACTTATAGTTAAATATCTTGTGAGGTTTTGTGTATACGTGCAGTGAACTTTGCTTCCAGCGACACTTAATTGCCCTTTTTGAGCTGGATCTTTGCATTTCTAATGTACAACCGCGAGTCCCATGAAAGTGAGCCAACCAACCCCGCGCCATAATGGTTCTGTTCATTATCGGCGAAGCATGAGCGCAGCACAAAGGGCAACTCTCATTTACAAGAGTGACACGCAGGTGTGAGGATAAATGTTCTTTTACACTCTCACACACTGGCTTGGACATGGTTGCGTGATATAATGGACACCCCCGAAGTTGAACAGCGTGGCGTGATGAGGTTTCTGACAGTTCAAGGTGTTTGCCAAAAGGTGTTTCCCAAAGGTCTTTTCCGTATCGCTGCCGTGTACGTTGAACGTCGCATTTCATAGGCCACTGTGAAGCGTTGGAGCAAACAGTGCAAAGAAGGACGTGAAAGTTGTAAAGACGATCCAACACCTGGCCAAAGCTACCGCGCAATCGCCCCCAACACAGACGCAAAGGCCGATGAGCTGATTATAAAAGAATGAAGGCTAAACATCGATGAACTCGCAGAGCGTGCAAACATCAGCCACAGTTCGGGTCACACCATGATACATAAACGTCTCGGTTATCGGCTCTTGTGTACGCAATGGATGCCCAAGGTTTTGAACCACCGCCAGGAGACGGAGATGTTCGGCGCTGTCTTGACTCATCTGATCCGGTAACACAATGAGGGTTACAAGTTCATGTCTGCAATTATCACCGGGGATGAATCATGGTGCCACTAGTGCGAACGTGAAACACGACCGCAATGCTTACAGTGGAAACATTCAAATTCACCACCACCGGAAAGCTGTTGTTGGCTTTTCTTTTGCAATCCCCAGGAGCCATTACTGATACAATTTGCTAAACCTCGAGAGGATATCAATCACTTCCGATGTTGTGAAACGCCGGATCGGCAGCGTGTTGCCATCAAGAACAAATGACTTCGAAAGTTGATGAATGGGGTCATTTTGCTCCACGAAAATGCCAGTGCCCACATCACTGATGTGGCTAATAGAAAACTGGCAAAGATAAAGTGGGAAATACTGCAACGTCAGCCATATCGCCCCGACCTGTGGACTTGCGACTTCAACATTTTGGAGCTTTTCAAGAAACAGCTCAAGGCGACCAGATTCCTGTCGGACGATGACGTGAAGCAGCAAGTGACGGTCTTTTTGAAACAGCACTGAAGTAGTTTTACCAGACGGGAATCACGCGGCTCGTTCATCAGTGGAACAAATGTCTAAATGCTCACGGAGACTACTTTTCCATAAAGTACACCGTTTGTCATATATTCGCATTGGCTCACTTTCATTTTGCTCTCAATTTGCTTTCAATTTGCAGAACTCCTGCTTTTTGTACGTGCTCTCTGATACGACTATAATTGTGGAGGAATTACTCGCAATACTACGCCGGTGAAAGCATATTCTGCGTAATACACTGTAGCAAAGCACAGTGAGATTTATCCTTGGTCGTTGCATATGCACAAAAATGTAGAGAAGGTTTTGGAATGACAAAGTTTCATTAAAATATTTATCCTGAACTTGTTCATTTCATGGCCTTTACATCGTTAATATCAGCGGCGTGCACCGCTTTGTTGTTTTCAAAATTATATATTTCTAAATTTCGTGTCATGATTTCCTTACTTATTAAATAATTTTGGGCACAATTTTTAGACATGCGAGTATAATCTTTTAAGAAAAAAAACATATATTACTTCTCTTGACTGTGTAGCGTTGAAAAATTCGTTTACAGCATCTTTGGCAATGACGATGCAGTTATTATTAGTGTATTTGATCCATCAACAAATTCTAAAAGGCGGAGGCCGAGCTGCAACGTTAGCCTCCCCTTGAACGTAATTTTTGGCTACGCCACTGCTTGTACGTGGAATTCTAAGCGTCAGAAATTGTGAATGTAAATTCATATGGACTGTACAGAGATTAATGCAATGCGAACTCGCGCCGTAATCACCTACTGAAAAGGACGAGGAAGAGAATAAAAAAATTTTTTTTGCGTATTACCAAATATGTATCGCCAATTGGAGTGAAATATTTAGCATGTATGCATGCAAAAGCTAGACGATCACAGTAACACCAACTGAACTCTATAATACAATAGTGCAATAAGGCAAAACAACTGATAAAAGACTTTCATGAAATCTATTCAGCTGTAAAGAGCAACCCGTCTTTGACATAATAATTGTTCTTAAATCACAAAAGCACAAAAAGCACACATAAGCACATTCACATATATACATATGCAAGGGAATGAAAAATTACTATACGAAATTACGACCGAATATTACCCGCCGTGATAGCTGAGTGGCTATGGTGTTGGGCTGCTGAGAGCGAGAGCGAGGGCGCGGGATCGAATCCCGGCCACGGTGGCCGCATTTCGATTGGCGGCGAAATGCGAAAACAGCCGTGTACTTAGATTTAGGTGCACGTTAAAAAACCCCAGGTGGTCGAATTCTCCGAACTTCTCCACTACGGCGCGCCTCATAATCAGAATTTGGTTTTGGCACGTAAAACCCCATAATTTAATTTTTAAGATCGAATAGGCTCATGGGTAGATTTAGGATTTTAGGCACCAGAAATACTGCACACAAAGGCGCACTACAAGCGGAAAAGCGGCAAAAAAGGCACTACTAGCTGTTTAAAAATCATGATCTCCTTGAAGCGCTATCAAAACTTGAAGTTAACAGCACTAAACAGTTTATGAAGACGACACGATATTAGCATGCTGCTTTTTGCACGTATACTTTAATACATACTGGATCTACAATTCGTTTCGTAACAGGTACTGTCTGTACTGCGCATTATTGATACACAGCGTTTACATTGTTTAAGATGTCAGCAGGGAGCGTGATTTGAGGTAAATAAACACAACCACCACATAACTGTACCTTGAACGCTTGAGCTCCCAAGCCGGATAAGGAGCGCAATTCGTCCTGTAAATTCATAGACATTGCAAATGACGAATCCTGCTATTTCACAGTACACTTTTGTACGCCGAACTTGCTTCAGCTATACGCGACTTACACTGGTAACGTCCAACTTTGCCCATCCCACTGGGAAGCCAAGGTTTTCCATGAGCATAGGAGCACGGCGAGGACTGTATGACGAAGACGACGAAGGAATGACGTGTTGATGGTACGACAAATACTCTACCACGACAACGGCATGTCAAAATGATATGTGAATTCCTAAATAATGACGATGGTATAACGACGACAGCGTGGCGAAGACAACATCAGGAGAAGGGATGGTGTCGAGCATACGAAGTTGTGACTACCATGGCATGACGACAACCAGATGATGAAACTAGAATGATGATGGCACAACAATGATGCTATCGCAGCGACAGCGTGACAACGGATGCGCGAAAGCGACTGTCTCATGACGGTGCAACGATGACAATTACATGAAACGCTGGCATAATCATGATGGAAGAGCTACATCATGATTACGATAAAATGACAAACAAGGAATTAACGTAATGGACTGATTAAGTTGTCAACACGACGATGTTGTGTGAAAATTATGATGAAATAATCATTGGTAAAACGAAGTCATTAAGACATTGGTTTGACGACGACTGTGTAACGAGGATGGGTGACGATGATGGTGGGAGAGAGTCGCATGTCGAAGTTAACATAACCACGATTGAACGAGCGTGAGGGTACCACGACGACGGCATACAACTAATGTTGAAAACGAATGTGCAACATCGACAGCTGGACAAGAATCGGAAAACGAAGATGGTGCGATCACGATGACGACGAGTGCATGATAAAAATGGCACGACGACAATTGCATCATGAAGCCTGTATAATGACGAAAGCGGGAAGACAACGGCAATACGACACATGGTTGAAAAATTTGTAGACAATAATGGCACAACCGCGATTAGATGACGGCGACGGTCAGAAAAGGGGTGAAGGATTGCGACTCTGCTCACGGTCGTGAAACAACGGGCTAATCACGATTGAATTACAAAAGCATGAATACTATATTATGAAGAAATATTGACATTGATATAATAATGAAGGCAGTATGATGACGATGGCATCACAATAATGGTAGGGCATCACTGCAGTAATTTATTTATTTATTTATCTGTTATACATACTTTCAAGGCCCTAAGCCACTACAGAAAGGAGTTGTACATAACAAAGCGATGTAATATGCAGACAACGGTATGCAGACAACGTTAAGCGACAGTGTGGTAGACTGCTGTTTTGAATGAAGATTTATTTGTGATGTGAATGATGCAAGCAGGAAGGTGGTTCCAGTCGACACTTGTGCGGGGTAAAAAGGAATCATGGTACTTGTTCATTTGGGAGAATGGAACGGCAACTTCATATCTGTGGTCAGGACGGGATGGAACGTAGAAAGTTGGGGTGATAAGCTGATTCTTGAGCACGTGGTAAGAGTGATAAACCTTGTGGAATAGGCAAAGACGAGCACATTTGCGGCGTAATGAAAGATTAGGCAGATTCAGGGTTTTTTTCATACATATAACACTGGAATCGCGGTAATAGTTAGATATAATAAAGCGAGCTGCTCGATTTTGAATTGCTTTAAGGTTTACGGTTAGTGATGCTTGATTGTTATTCTAAGTGACAGATGCGTATTCAAGTTTTGAGATAACTATGGTTTTGTAGAGTAATTTTAGCAAAAACGGTAGAAAAGTTTCGACGAAGATATCCTAACATGCGATTTCCATTACCAGAAATATAATTAGTATGCCTGTTCCACGAAAGATCATTAGTTATGTGAAGGCAAAAATATTTGTGAGCGCTCACGGACGTTCATGAAGTGTGATTCAGTACATATCGGCACTGATAGCTATTGCTGGCCGTACGTGTTATGCGCATCGATTTAGACTTGCTGGCGCTGAGTTTCATAAGCCGTTTCTTAGACCAGATTGATGCGTTGTGAATGTCTCTTGCAGTTTATCTGAATCGTCAGGGTTAGTGATCTTTCGGTATATTTCGGTATATATCGACTTCGAACAGATTAATTGATGATGACGTTACAAAGTTAGGGAGATCATTATATAAATCAAGAAAAGTAAAGGCCGCAAGACAGAGCCTTGTGGCACTTCGGATGCAACTGTTGACAAAGCAGATGAATAGCTATTAGTTGTGACATATTGAGTTCGATTAGAAACTCCTTAATCCAAGACAACACACTTGGGTCAATATTAAGTTGATTAAAATTATGGATAAGTAGGTTGTGAGATACGGTGTCGAAAGCTTTGGGAAAATCTAAAAAAGATACAATCAATATCGAATCCTTTATCTAAGGTGCCAAGAAATCGTTAGTAAAAGAAAAAATTGAGTATCGCATGGAAAAGCTTTTCTAAGACCGTGTTGAGATTGATGGAAGAACGAGATGCTTTCCAGGAAATCGATGATGTGAGCATATATTACATGTTCTAAGAGTTCGCATGGAATGCTAGTTAATCAGATGGGTTGGCAGTTCCAGGGACATACAGCGTTATCTGATTTATGGACTGGAGCCACCCTCGCCGCTTTCCAGTCTGTAGGTAGCGATGAGCACTGTACTGACTGAGTATACAGTTTAGAGAAAATAATAAATCAAAATAATGCCGTACATTGCAACATTTTCGAATTAACAACATCAAGACCCTCGTAAGCTGAGATCTTTTGATTATCAATCAAACGGTTAATAGCAACCCAATCATGTAATGTGGGATCCATAGCACAAAACAAGGAATGAGGAATATTTGGTAACTCGGAAAGGTTATCATCACAAAAAATTGAGGTAAACACCTCATTATCACAGTGCAACAGTGGTTTTCGTCATCAATGCCATCAACATGAACAAAATGAATTGAGTCAGATTTCTTGATGCCAACAATACTTCGGAATTTAGATGGTTTAGTTCGTAAGAGGGATGGCTGTGTGACACTAAAATAGGTTTTTCGGCATTGCTAGAAGGATAAATGTACTGTGTGTAGTGGTTTTTAAAGAGAAATGGAAGAGATAAGTGCAGTGCCGTAACTTTCTCTCACAGGAGGACACCTCAACAGCACTGCACGGGGAAAGAGGTGTGGGGAGAAAAAGATGGAGATAGTGACCGGAAGTAAAGAGAGACCGGAATAGCAAAAAAGAAAAGACGACAATGTAGCTAAGCGTTTGCGGGGCCTACAACCGCGCTCTGAGGTGTGTTGCTTCACAGAATTCCATCAATGCCGAAAATGCACGCTTGGTGATGGAACTGGGAGCATTGGGGATGAGTAGGCACTGCAGGGTGGTGTATGGCAAGCCACATCGGCGGTAGGAAGCGTACAGAGCCTCCCTCTCGGTCCCGAAGGCCGGGCAGTCACGTAGAAGATGCTCCAGTGTCGCCACGCCGTCGCATCCACCACACACTGGTCTGCCGGTTCCCGTGAGCCTGTGTGTGCGCGCCGCTGTTTTGTAGCAGCCGATGCGCAGGCGTATGAGGAAGGCACAGTCAGCCCGAGAGAGGCCCGCACGCGGGAGCAGGCGCGGGGGCGTCCCCGCCGCGACGCACCGATCGGGCTGTTGCGCAGTGAGGCTGCGCAGAACCGCTGTCTTGGCCGCGTCGAAGCTCGTCACCAAGTGGGTGAGGGGAAAGCGCTCACCGTGCGCCGCCTTGGCGAGGCAGTCAGCCTCCTCGTTGCCCGGCAATCCGATGTGTGCGGGTACCCATTGAAGCGCCAGGTCGCAGCCTTGATTCACGATGTGTCGCAGCTTGCAGCCAACTCGAACAACAAGGGGCACTCCGGCGTAGTCCCTGGCCAACATGCAAAGCGCCGCACGAGAGTTAGTGAGAATGGCCGCTGACACAATATGCGGATGTTCCAAAAGGAGGTTGGCAGCGAGATCGATGGCGGCGAGTTCGGTCACTGTCGATGACGCGGCAAAGCGTAGTCGGCACTAGCGCGTTTCCGAGATGTCCGGTGCCATGCAAGCCGCAGCACCAGACCCGTCCGGCGTTACCGAGCCATCGGTGTAGACGAGAAGTCGTCCTGCCAGTCGCTCGTGCAGTAGGGAGGCGGTCTCCTGTCTCATGGCGCACACCGCAGTTCGGCGCTTTGATGCGACGCCAGGCACCGCGATGTTCACTTCGAGCTGACTGTAGTAGTACGGCAGGGAGACGAACTGTGGCGACGACCCGATGAGCTTTGAGAACTCGGTGGCGCACTTGCCCATTCCCGAGTTCGGCAGGGAGTGGAGTCTGCAGACGAGCCGCTGGACCTGTGGTGAGCGCTGCAGGCGCTCAATGTGGTGGAGCGCCTGCTTTCGTGCACGAAGCGATGGCGGCCAGTTGCCCACTTCCGCGAGTGTCGCCCCTACTTGGGAGGAGCGAGGGAGCCCGTATAGTTCTCGCACCGCAGTACGGTGCGCCATGTCAATGGCATTCCAAAACGCCGCTCGAGCGTTGGTGGTGGGGAGGGCGTAGAGTGACCTCGATGTGGCCACAGAGTTGTACACGCGCAGTGCGAGTTGCGGCGTGCATCCGTGTCGATGCGCGAGAAGAGAGCGCACGGCGCTGGCGACTTTCCTTGATTGCTTGCAGATGTGGGAGACAGCCGCATTGAAGTTGACGCGGCAGTCGATCTGCAGGCCGAGGTAACGGACGCTCTTGCGCCACGGGAGAGGGCAACGGCGCAGAGTCAGCGGTGGCGCTTCGGAACGTGCTCGCGTTCCTCGCGGGTGTACCAGTAGTGCCTCTGTTTTGGTCACCGACAGCTGGAGGCCGATGCTTCCCATGTACTGGTCCACCGCGTCAATTGCAGTCTGGACCGATGCACGCACCCGATAGCCGACTTGAGTAGGGTCAGTCGCAAAGAGGGCGATGTCGTCAGCGTAGATTGCCACCCGTACTTCGTGCGACATCGCTTTTGGGATGTAGTCCGGAAGTCGCGCGAGGGCAAGATTAAACAAAAAGGGGCTCAAAACACTGCCCTGCGGAACACCAGAAAACACACCTCGTGGCCGGCTGAGCGCACCTCCAACCCGCACCCGAAGCGTGTGATCAGACAAGAAGGCTCGCACGTAGTCGAGTAGTCGGTCGGTGATGCCGAGCTCGTGCTGCGCACTGGCGATCGTAGAATGCGGCAGCCCATCGAAGGCGCCCTGTACATCAAGCAGGACGAGGTAGCCGACCTCGCGACGGCTCGCCGCCTGCTCGAGAGTAGCGACAACCTCGGCCAGGGCGTCAGCCGTTGCGCGCAGCCGGCGGAAGCTGCTCTGCAGTGCTCGGGAGCGAATGCGTCGAGTGCCGCCGCAATCCACTCCAGACGACGAAGTGCCATAGCTTCGAGTGTCTTACCGGCGACAGACGTGAGTGAAACCGGGCGGTAGGAGCTCACGCTACTTCGCGGTTTGCCACTCTTGAGGAGAGGTACCACGTTTCCTTCTTTCCACTCGGGAGGGACGACGCCGGTGCGCCAGGCGCGGTTGTACACCTCCAACAGCGATGGGAGCTGCTCGTCGTCGATGTTTCGCAACGTCTGGTAGGTGATTCCATCCGCGCCCGGCGCAGAACGTCGCCTACGAGCGTTGAGCACGATGCGAAGCTCGCTCAAGGTGAAGTCCTCCGTGCGCAGCGCCTTCACCTGCTGCAGAATTCCGTTCGTCGGGAAGTAGCGAAGCGGCGCGAGGAGAGCGGCTTTGTTGTGCTCAGGAAGCTCGAAAACTGGGCCATCCGGCGCAAGCAATGGCGGCGGCGGTGCAAAAGTGGCGGCGAACGCGTCCGCGAGCTGCTCTGCGCTCAAGCCCTGTGCGACCGCGATGGAAAGCGCTGGACAGCGAGGGACCTTTGGTCGAAGGAGAGCGCCGTGAATGCGCCACGGGCGCGATCTGTTGCGCGTATCGTCGAGCGACACACACAAACTGCTCCTGTTCTGATTGCGCCGCTGCCCGGCATGACGGCTGCACGCCGCATCAAGGCGATTGTAGAGACTCCAATCCTCTCTCCTGTCACTCTTGATGGCTCGATGTTCAGCGCGGCTCCCGACAGCTCGAAGGTTCAGCAGCTTGATGTCGGGCACCGGCGTTCCCACAGGCACAGAACAGCATTTCGTGGCGGCGGCCACACAACGTGTCACGTGAGTCAGGAAATCTGTGTTCGCAGTAGGGGGCGTGGCACAGAGTTTCCGAAACTGTGTCGAGTCGGTAACACGGTAGGAGCGCCGCGGTCCATGGGCTGTAGCGTGCGGCTCGAGGGAGATCGGGTAATGATCGGAGCCCTGAGTGTCGGGGCTGCGTCGCCACTCGTAGTGGCAACCCTCGCTCACAAGCGACAAGTCGATGGCGCTCTTCCGCACACCCCGGCGCACGAATGTGGGACTGCCGGTGTTGAGAAGTAGGAGACCCGCAGAGAGCATGGAGTTCAGCAAGTCCCTACCTCACGGCTCGGTGTGCGGGCACCTCCATGTTGTGTGGTGACTTTTGAAGTCACCCAACACCACACAGTCACCTCCGATGCGAGCGACAAGCGCAACCACGAACGAACTGTCCCACCGACGCACGGGCTGAACATAAACACTGGCGACACAGGTGTCGGCACCCCCAATACGCACAGTCACGGTCACGCACTCGATGCCACTGGTCACGATGTCGGTGACATTTACGTCGGCTTGCGCGAGACATGCGCGAACATACAGAGATGCGCGGGACCGTTCAGGCGAATGCAGCGGGTCACAACAATGAGTCTTGTTGCAGGTCTGCGACTGGCATTCGGTGGCACTGTGATAGGCCACACATCCGGGGAGGTTAAACTCGCCGGGACGGGCGTAAGTTTCTTGTAGCGCGAGCACGTCGTATTCGTGTAGTGAGAGGTGCTCGGCGAGTTCAGCGTGACGGCGGCGCATCGAGCGGACATTCCACTGGAGGATGCGCGGCCGACGTTTCGGAGATCGCCTATCCATGCTGGGGCAGGGCTTCCTGGCCTGCAAGGGCCGCGACGCACATTTGCCGAGGGGTGTCGTCCATCGCTGCTGTCTCTATGAGGACGCGCAGTGCTGCTGCGAGGGCCGCAATAACTGCATCCTTTGGATCGGACGTGGCGGAGGTAGTGGGCTGTTGCGTCTGCGCTTGCTCCGCCGGCTGGGCGCCGCGACCGCTGAGCGCGTCTCTGAATGACAACCCAGGTTGTACGACCGCGGAAGGACGGGTGGTTGCTCCTTGCTTCCGTCGGATGGCGTCTGATGAGGCGCGAGCTTTAGCGATCGCCTGCTGTCGCGTGAGAGGCTCTGGCGACAGTGAGAACAGTACGGCAGCCTTCCTCTCCATTTGCCAGTTGGGGCAGCGCGGCTCCGAGGTTGCGTGATTCCCGCTGCAGCTAATGCAGCGCGGCCTCTGCGCGGTGCAGTCGGCGGTGGCGTGCGATTCTCAGCAACGGAGGCAGCGGGCATCGCGCGAACAGGTTGCGCCGGCGTGGCCAAACAAGCCGCATCGATCGCACTGGAATGGCCGCGGGAGTCTGGGACGAACCGTGCGACGCTGCTTGAAGAGGAGCACTTCTGCTGGAACGGCGTTGCCGGCGAATGGCACCGCTATGTTGTGGCCCCTGCGCTCGCATGAGAGGACGGTCACGGAGGCTTCAAGGTGGTCTCTTATTGTGTCGCGTCGAACGAGCGGTCGACACCGAAGATGGTGCCAGCACAGGTGTTTTTTGTCAGAGCTTTCGCCCTCACTGGCACATCGCCAACGGTGCGGACTTGTAGGAGATGAGACAGTTCTGCCCCCGGGAGCGCGTCGACGGCGACAACATTCCGTCGAAAGTTCACCCGCACGCGGTGTGCTCCCTGAATAGCTGAGAGCTGTGCGGCGATAGATTCTTGCGTCAGTCTCAGAAAGTTGCCTTTCTTCCCTTGGGGACGAAACAGGACCGTGTCAGCGCGTTCTCCTGGAGCTGGGCCGTCGACCGAGGGTGTATGCGGGATCATCTCGAGAGGCCTGTAGCGCGGCCTCCTTTTCCTGGCCCTCTTGGGTAGTGAGGGTGGATTAGCGCCGTGTTGATTAGCCTGCTCGGTTGAATCCGAGACGGAGATGAGTGCTGGGCGACGTTCTGGCTCGGTGTGGGGCTGTTGCTGCTGGCTGCTTTGCGGAGCGAGCGGCTGGAGCGGCCCGAGAACACAGCTGGGGCGCGGGTGCGCCGAGCTAACTGGGTCGGTTGAGGAGTGCATTCCTTTTTCCCCCATTGCCTTTTTCACTTCGGCGCCGTCGTTGCTCATACCTTGAGAGCTTGTCGCAGGCGCGGCTCCGGTGTGAGTCATTGGAGAGGGAGACTGACCCTCTCTCTCTCGCTCTGTCGGGCGCGGACGAGTGGGTGGCTCGGCCAGTGGGGGCTTTTGTTGTTCCCCGTTTGACTTGCCGGCGCTTGCTTGGGGAACTGGCCCGTTCTGCGAATGCTCGGCAACCGCTGCCACGTGGAGGGCTAGGGAAGGTGACGCCAGGTGGCTGTCATGGCGCCGGCGGGGGTCGCCTCTGCACGATGTTAGCGATCGGCTGATTGGTTTCTTTGGTAGAACGGAAAATACGTTTCTTTTTGTTACGTAGTCGCTTAATAAGAGAATTATTAAACCAAGGTGAGCGTGAGATATAAGGAATCTGCCTTCGAGGTAAATACCGGTTAATTAAGTGGGGCAATTTATTTTTCTACAGCTGCCAGTTTTCTTCGACACAGCGTTCATCAAATTTAGTAAGGTAGACGCTGGTGAACGTTTCCAGTTCACCGGTAATTGAGGGTATGTCAGTGCGGTTATAGTCAACGATAATTTTAGATCGTCTCTTGGAAGATACATGCTTTTTCAATGAGAATTTAATGATCAAGTGATCACTTACGCCCTGGAGGTAAGCTAGTTTTAAGCTAGGCACAGTGGTGAAAATTAAGTCCAGGATGTTAGATGACGTAGAAATTGTGCGGGTGGGTTCATGTACTAATTCTGACAAGGTAAAGTCTGAACAGATATTCAGGAATTGTGTATCTTCGGATGAGCTTTTTGCCAGGGTATCACTTCCCAACAAAATATTAGTAAAATTAAAGTCCCCCAGAATAAACAAAGGTGATGTAGGCTACCGAACAGTTACATTGTTCAGAACGTCATGTAAATCATCGCGGGAAAGATTTTGGTGCTGTTGGAGGTCTATAGCAAGCGCAAAAAATGTAATCACGATTATCAATAACAACACACAAGTTCTGAAGCAGACACTACTGGAACATTCAATGAAGAAAGTTGATCTTTCACGGCGATTAGAGCACCCCCGCCAGCACGAACATCACGGTCGTACCTGTAGATCTTGTAGATTTTTTTTTTACATTCAAATATTTTAGCGTTTCTTTATTTTTGCCGTAAGCCAGGTTTCTGAAAGGACAACTATGACAGCTGAGCATGCGTCAGTGCGAGATGATAAAGCTGTTCGTTTATTGAGAATACTGGTTGCATTGGCGGAAAGATTGAAGAACCATTTGCAGATAGGGGAGATAGCTATGCCGACCTCTCATGTGCTGGATTAGCAGGTGTTTTGCGAGTGGAAGCCGCACGCGCCTCTCTAGGGGATTCCAGTTCACAAACAATGTCAGTGACTGCGCTGTATATGTAGGCTTTGCTGTTGATGACTAGTTTATTAAAACGAAGTGAAAAAGTCTGGCCGCTAGACTTGCCAAATTCGAGAAGTCTTTTCATGTGAAATGCGTTGCCCTGCAGAACTCTTTGCTAATGGAAATACCTGTACTACAAATTTAGATATCTGTTAGAGAATACTCTCATTTTGAAGGAAGAAAACTTCACGATGATTGGGCGTGTCTTATTTGCAACATAGCCACCCAGCCTATGTGCTCTCTCCATAATGCCATCTGTAATAAGCAAATTTAATTGACATAAAAGAAGCTCACAGATATGCTCACAGTAAATATGCTCACAGATATGCTCACAGTAAATTATGTCGCCGTGACCTATCCTCTAGATCATCAAGACGCGAGGCCAACGCAACACTTTCAGCCGTAACGGCCTGGGCAACAGAACTACTGACATCTGCTGTAGGTGCCGTCGTTTCAAGACATTCAAGACAGTGATGATGATAAAATGACAGCGTGACGACGAGAGCATGAGATATTGGTATGACGAAGACTGTGCTACTTGTGTGACGATGACGGCATGACGAGAGTCGGATGACGAAGTTACAATGATGACATTAGAATGACCATGAAGACATCCCGACGGCGGTGTGACAACGAGTGTTGGATGACTATACGTAGATGACGGCATGACAAGATTGAGCTGCCGTAGTTCTGAGAATTTACTATGCATGGTCACAACGGGATCGCAACCAGGAGCACATACTTATGGGCCTAGCTATAAGAGGAATTGGGCCACTGGTTCGCTAGAAGGTTTCACAACGAGGACATGACGAGAGTTAGATCATGAAGCTGGAATGATGACAACTAACACGACGGCAACACGACGGTGGTGGGACAACGAATGCATGACGACTCTAAGACGAATATGCGTGACGACGACGGCATGAAGAGTGTCGCATGACAAAGTTGGAATGACGAACATGCAACGACTGAAATGGGATCACAACCACGAGTATAAATTAGTGGCGCAAGCTAATATGCGTTGGGTCACTGGTTCGGGATAGGAGGCGACACAACCGCATGACGAGAGTCAAATCACAAATCTGGAACGTTGATGATGAAATGACCACGACCGCGTCATGACACGAGTGCATACCGTGTGGCCCAAGCAGGCACACAGCTTGGTCCAGTGGTTCGGCGTAAGAGGCTAAATAGATAGACAGCAAGAGCTCGGGAGATTGAATGAAGCGGATGTCGTTTCGTCTCGCACCAAGCCTTTGTATAAATACTGGTTACATGGCGCACAGTTAATAAACCGTTGAGCGCGATCAATAGGTGATATTACTATTTAATCTAGGCTCCTTAAGACATTTATGAACGTGGTGAAAGGTGTAGCCACGCCTAAAGCCTACTGACAGTAAATATGTAAGCAAAATGCCCACAAAGGTTGTCTTGCCAAGGCGATAGGGTTTCTGGCATTAAAAGGACAGGTTTACATGCGCTTGTTGGAAGGGTAGCGGTTAGTGCATGCACATCGGACACGTTGATAACGTATATTTATATGTTTCAGAATCGTACGCGTATTTTGCGCAAAAGCGCCATCATTTCTGCATATGGCAATACGGCAAAGACAGACATCTGCGACCACTTTTCTTTCTTCTTGTTCCAATAAATGCTTCTTCTCTCTCTTGTTATTCAAATGAACGTCAATAACTATTCAGCACCCTTCTTGATAGAAAACCTGATTGCAGGGTTCATCTATAAGCGTTCCTGTATTACAGAAGAACAGAATTCTACTGAGTATGTTGAATATGTTCAATGACATCCATAGAACGTTAACCTATTTGTACTTTTGTAAATTTTTAATGAAACAGCTGTTGTGTTCTTGGATCGTAGCACGAAGTGACACGGACAAAGGCTAGAAGCAGACGGACGAGCGCGAACGGTCAACTAAATTTTTATTGAAACGAACAACATATTTAATTGAGAGTTAGCGCTCGTCCTGACTGCTTCTAGTCTTTGTCCGTGTCACTTCGCGCTTCAATTCAAGATCATGTTACTGTACCAACTCGCCCAAATTTCTGTCCTTTTGCAGCTGTTGTGGTCTGACTTTAACAGTCATTCCGATATCCAGTGGGGTCGTTGCTTTCGTTGTTTATTGAAGCAATAGTGAAGTGCTGCAAGTCAGTGCACGACTAACAAACAATTTTCTGCTTACATTAGCAATGGTTCCAAACATAACAGTCATTCTAGGCCGCAATAATGTGCATTTTGTATATAAATATTTATTTCTAGCCTCACAAGGAATACATCGGCGCAAGTCGTGCACAGGAATCATTGCCCTGTCTATGTAGACCGCGATGTACGAGTGCTGATGAAAGGTAAAGTGGTATCCGCGCTTCAAAAAAAGAAAGGGGGGATCTTAGGCGAAGCCATCGCTTTCTGCATGACCACGTAATTAAATTGATTTGTTTTTGTGAAGGGGAATTTCATACACACTGAAAGTGATTTCACAGTATGCGAAACGCTGGCGTGTTGTGCTGTACATCATATTGACCGCTAATAAAGACGGGGCAGCGGACGAGAACCCAAAAAAGTACGGCGCGGGTCTTGTTGCAAACAATGGGCCGACGTATACGTATATACTGTTTCTTCTGTCTATGTTCAAAGTACGTGTCTTGTGTGTTAGATTATTGAAGAATTATAGGGTGCTCTGTTATTGAACATGTTGGAGAGATTGTAATGTGTGCAATAGTCAAGTACCTTAGTCTTCATAATGTGCGCTTACAGTGAATGCCAAACCAAGAGTGTACTTGAACATGTTAAAAGGAAATGCAATTGATCCAGAGGTCAGGTGGGCAATGGTACATCAGTCAAATATGCGGATGAATCAGTGATACCGAAGAGACGATGAAGGGACACTATATCACTCTTTACGTTACTGTTACTTCACACTATTTACGTCTACTGTTTTTGTCTCTCTGAAATATTAGTTTTAAGCATTTGTACAGGGAGATACGCTTTCGTTTTTGTCGATGGAAATAGAATAGGTCGAGCGCCGCACGAATCTGCCAGCTTCTTTGGGAGCTATTTCAAGGAAGAGGAACTGTCCTCCAAATCAAGCTGACAGCAATAACCCCGAGCTGTACTTTCCCTCCAGTGACGGCACTTCGGGAGATGAAGGCTTCGAGTTCTACAAATGCCAAAGAGCAAAGAGATGAAATGCCAGTGGATCCTGCACATCAAGTCTATTGTGACTCGTACTCCGACAGCTCTGGAGCATACAAATATCTTCGTTCCTGAGACGGGTACGGACAGTCTCAACCAACTCAATAGACATACGACCTGTGTTTGCCCTGAGATGAAGCGTCGCGGAAAAGGAAGGTAGGCGGATGCGTGCTGGGTTGACCCCCTCTGGCAGTTGCTTCAGGTTTTGTTTGCGATGCATACGTACTGGATTCGTAGCATGGTAACATCGCCCTCGCGCGCAGCGAAAGCGTGCGATGGTGAGCCGGCAATCGTGGCTTAATCAGCCCTGCGCAGGGGGTGAAAGAGCACTGTATACTGCCGCGGGCGTGGCACCATGGCACTGGGGGAGGTAAGAGGAGGCAATCTGCTTCGGAAGAACAGTCTACGTGGTTCAACTGTGCGTAGCTTTGCGTGCGCTCTGTTCCCACCGCTCAGTTTGTATTGAAGCGATAGACAGCGCGAAGGACACTTCGCTCGCTGCTGCGGCAGCGATTCCTCACACCAGCGTTTTGACAGCAAGTGTCTGTGGTCACCGAGTGTGAAGTATTCATGTTTGCGTTTGCGCGGTAACACCATGCTAGGTAATTTAGATAGTAAACTAATGTTTTCAATGGGGCGTTCTACCACGTGAGTCTTGTCTTGAACACGATCTGCGATGCGAACAGAGTAGGCGTCAAGGTAAACTGAGTGCCGATAGCGTCATGTGTGCTATAGTCGACATACTCTTGCGCTTCACCTGCATTCAAAAAGTGAAACGTGATTGAAGTTTTTTTTTTAAATACGTGCCTGGTGTTTAGTCTTTGAATAAGCGAAATTGCTTGATATTTGTTTCACATCCTCTTTGTCTCGTCATCGTCACCCATCAGGGGCCTCTTCCTTTCCCCTTCCTTGCCCTCTTCCCCTTCCCTTCGCGCAGAGTAGCTGGCTAGAAGAACCTACCTTAGGCCGACCTCTCTGCATTTCGTATCAACAAACCCTATTCTTTCTAGTTTAAGCCCTGTAGCGCCAGTACGCAATGAAGGAACAGCAAAAGAACTGTAAAATTTAAAGCTGCGAAAAAAAGTGTTGGAAATATTTTCTGCTTGACAAGTTCGGTTCGGTGCGTAATTTCTTGAGATCGGGGTTTCTATGCAAGGTGCGCAAAGTTTCCCGTTCGCACGAATCTTACTGAGTTTGCTCGACGACAGTCAGTGAATGGAGATAGCATGCAACGTACAAAACAGCAGACTAAAACAAAGTGTCGAGGAGCGTACTATGCGTGAAGCATTGCTTCCGTGTTTAAAGCGCAGAATGCTGCGCAACGAAACGCGCCGGCATCGCGTATGGTTATCAACGTATCATCGCAACTTAGGAATACCGTGCCTGTGCAGCTGGCTATCTGCACACTTTCCGTGAGCTGCTTGGCACGCCTTTCTCGTGTGCGCCATGAGTGTCGCTTCCCCTTCTGGGCATTATCTTTCTATTCTCCGTCGAATGCGAAGTGGGCACATATGGTGCATTTTTGCACGTTTACTTTCCCTCTATAAAATGCGGTAAAACAAACAAACAAAAGAACAAGTATTTTATTTCTTAAGATATCTGTTGTTCCTTTTGAATTTTATAAATTGCTGATGAGAAACAGAGATCGATCGGATTAATGAATTTTGCTCTTTTCTCCACGAGTGGCGACAGTCCTCGTGACGTGAACGTTTGCAATCGGATACATTCTAATGGGTCGTGCGAGCGAGAGAGTTCTTACAGTGATTAGTTTATGCAGCTACAGTTCTATTCTCGATAAGGTTAGTCCTGACAATATACCGACCATTCTCCGTTTATTACGGGACTTACCACGAAGTGTCGCAGTATGGCTCTTTACCGCAGGCGCATGACTGAGGCTATTCAGGCTACCGCTTTACGAACTAAAACTACACTGTATCCATAGTGACGGAAGCAACGGCAGTCACTGCAAATAAGGCGGTACGGTACGCGTTCTAGCGTCCGCAGTGACTCAGCCCAGTGGCAATGCGACAGTTTATCTGTGCGCGCGAAACCGCAGCGATTCACTGAAGATAAGAGCGTGCTGCCGAGCGACGCAATTATACGCTTGTCATCGCTTACCCAGTGAACGTGCCACAGTGCGCATGTACGCAGTATCTGAGTGAGTTGTATGGTCCAAGGGGCTCGCCGATTGCCTCTGCTGCAGCCAACAGCGATTGCAGATAGATATAGCAATGATACCAGTACAATCGCATTTTGGCAGGTGACGGCTCTTGTGTGCAGTTATGAGCTGGGAATTTGAACGGAGGAAGGCGTTGCGACTGTTTAGTTCGCAGTGCTGGTGATGAAGAAATGCCATTGTACTGGGTCTAGAAAAGTGAGCGATTCTCCACACTGACAGTGTTCACTGCACTGCGGCTCCGATACATCACCGATAACAGAGCAGCCGTCTCAAAAGACAGCTGCCATATGTTGTCGTTAGAGAGCACTACGCGCTCCTTAGCATCGTCGCCCACCACGGCGCATCGACGCCTTGCAAGCAGCTACAGTGAGGTGCTGATAATTATCTGCTGTGCGCTACGTCACCATAATCCAGGCAACAGAACCGTGTTCTGTGGCCATCACAGCACGAGATGATATATGCATAAGCCAGCGACAGTCCACGCTTTGTTTTTGATAGTTGTGCTCAGTACATCAGCGACCACAGTACGTTGTGCTTGTTTTATTTCGGCTGCCTAGTTACTTATCTCAGCCCAGCACCTTACCGCTGTTGCTGAAAAATAAGTTGGGCATGGGGGGGGGGGGGGGGGGCAACCGGTGGTGGGTGCGCACACAATAGTTACATGCCTCGCGCGGGGAGGGATCTGTGGTTTTGATTGGCAACCACAAGTTTTGATTGGCAATCGCGCAACCCACCTGACTAGAACTAGGGAACATGGCGATGGCAGTAGCAGCCTGTGTGATTGCAACCAGTGGCAGTAAGCGTCAATATCACTGTCTGATCCCGTTCCCCTACACAACTGATGTATACCTTCAGCCTCATATTTGCCTTTCAAGAACGTCAGTGTACTGGCTGTTTGACGCGTTAGGCGTGGACAATCGCCTGCGAAGAAAGCGAGGCACGCAAATTACGCTTTCCGAGCACAGATTTGTGTGACAGCGCTGCGGAGGAAGTCTTGATGCGACCGCTTCGGTTCACTCCGGCTTCAAGCGCTCTGCGTCGACGCGCCCCAGGGCCAGGCCACGTCCTGCGGCATCATCGTAGTACAAAGGCATCTTCAAAGACCTAGAGTTCAAGCCGGACCAACCAACTTCAGAAGGCGGAGTGGTCACATTATAGAACAAGACTCAGAATAGACGCTGGGCTGCCTTAAGGCGCAATATGTACCGAAAGCAGTTGTCGCAGTTGCATGGTACCGCTGTACTAAACGGGCAGAGAGGCTGATCAAGTCACATCACCAAGACCGATCGCTTCGGCTCTCCGAACGTCTACCTCTCCAGGCGACAAATCACTAGGTTCACGTAATGCGTGAACAAAAGCGTAGACGTGTGGCTGTTGAATGACATGACCGCCGACTTCTTTCGTTTGTCGGAGCCCGCCAACGCCGACCGGAGTATGCGGAGTAATACGTACACGTATTATTATGCCACTTTTTGCATCTTCGAAGGAACTCAGTGAACAGACTGCGGCGCTCCTGTGTTTGGCCGATCGGTCCATCCCGTTTTTCCCTTTCTCCACGCAGTGACCAGGAGCGCACCTATCGGCGAACCTTGGTACTGTCAATCTCACTCACGAACACGCACTTGAACTGCGACGGTAACCTCTTTCCCTTTCAAAGGTCGCGGTTCAGTTCTCAACGCAAAAATGTCAACGTGAGTGTTGACAACCAGCGGCACCTTTGAAAACCCTTCTAGGAATTTTGCGGTTCCTTGAAATTGCGTTCTCCGAACCTGATTGGCGACAGAGAGTGGCGACCGCCGGTGCGCGGTGCGTTATTGTTTCCTCCACCGGGTTGTTTTCGGTTGCTGGGGGAGGTGGGAGGGGGGAGGGGAGGGGGAGGAAGGAGGGGAGAGGTGATAACGGCATCAGAAAAAAGAATAAATATATCTATTCAAGCGCAGCTCCGCGGCCTCGAATTTGTTTATTTTATTGTAGTCGTCAAACACGTGCACGTAGGCGTGCGCACTTAATTTCAGCCGGAATGCCCAGTCCGCAGAAAAAAAATCTCGGCACCCTTGGTAACCAAACTGTTGCTCGCGACTGTAAAACTACGTTATATGCTTTACTTGGAAACTATCTCTTTACACGAACATATTTTTTCGCCACCAGTAGCGAAACCCTGGCTTATATCAATTCCCTCTATGCGTGGGATTAGGATTATTCTTGACCCTTTGGTGGATTGACTGTTGTTTCGCCACCCGCCGTGGTTGCTTGATGGCTATGGTGATGGGCTGCTAAGCATGAGGTCGCGGAATCAAATTCGGGCCCCGGCGGCCGCATTTCTGTGGGTTCGAAATCCGAAAACACCTATGTACTGGGATTTAGGAGCAGGTTAAAGAATCCCAGGTGGTGAAAATTTCCGCAGTCCCCACTGCGGCCTGTCTCATAATCAGATCGTGGCTTTCGCAGCTAAAACCCGATAATTTACTTTTTTTTGCTTTTCTGCTCAGCAGAAAAGCTTTTTAGCACTATTTTCTCACTTTTTCTTATTTCTAGGAGACCTTATGGCATAGTAAAAGCAAAACATTTTAGAAATGTGCATGCAATCCTGCATCACGTAGGATTGTATTTTGTCTTGTATTTAGTATTCAGCATGCTGTTTGTTCTCAGGTTATGTTTTTTTGGGCGAAAACAAGGTTGGTGTACAATGGCCTTCTATCCTCTCCTATCGGAACTCTGTGTTTGTTAGATGTCATTATGTGGTAGTTAGATGTCATTTGTGGTGGTTAGATGTCATTTCATTTATTTGCGATTTTCTTGCGGAGTATAACAGGAGCACATCACGTCTAAATTACCTTTCATTTTGCGTACAACGGCATATTTAGACTTTATTTGCACATTATTTATCTGTGCTATTTTCGTTTGTATTTTTCCGAACTACTCTGTACATAAATTGTACTGTTCTTCTCATTGTGAAGCGAGACGAGGGCGCGTAAGGGAGTATGCGCCTTTAGCTACGGACCCCTCTAAGGCACTGTGTGGGAAACAAAAAATAAATAACAACTTGGGCGAGTAGGTAGGTGGCCTCATTAAAGTGGCCTCATGATCAATAGACGATATAAGTCGCTTTTTCAGTATTTGTCTGACACAGTCTTATAACTTATAACGTAGTCTTATAACCAGTGCTTATAACTCATTTTATAGCGACATTACGCCACGTTGCAACCCAAGTAAAACAAAGGAAAGGTGCACAACTCGACGACTAGGACCGCTGGTTGTGTGGAGCGGGGAATGTAGGGCAGTGTATGTGAACATGCTCACCAAGCCCATACAATGGTTATGTTTACCTTGGTAGGTACCAAGTTAAAGAAAAGTCAAGCAGAACGAGAGACAAATGGAAAGAAACCAGAAACTGAAAGTTGGAGAAGTTGACTACACAGAAGTGCAGAGATCGACAGCGAAGGCAACCAAGTTTGCAGAAAGACGTAAAAAGGGGGGGGGGGAATCGGAGCAATCCGCACGTGACATCGTGGTGCCGATGGACTCCAAATTATCGTTACAACGATTACACCGTGGCCTACCTCGAGAAAAGTTTACAAGGCAATCTCTGGCACTGATCAAAATTCTAATGAGCAAGGGATTTCCTGTAAAATTTCAGTGGATACTATTCCACGTAGGAATTGAAGGACATGAAAAAGCGGACGCTCTTCCACGCTGTCCACTACATGTGCCCCAAAAGTAAGAGCGCCAAAGATTTTTCAGAACTCTAAGAATGTTATTCGCAATCACTTTAGAGCGATCTCAGTCTCCACACCCATCCTGCGTGATCCACGGACTTACTCGGGAAGAACCAACGCTGTTGTACCGCATCTGAAAACTCCGCGTACACCCCGGCTTGGTTATTCAAGACTGGACGAGACGATTCCCCGTTCTGTGCTTTCTGTGGTTCGATCGCCGACATCGAACCTTTCATTTGGATATGCCCGCAGATCGACACAGAAAGGAAAGGATGGCCGAGAGCCTACAAAAGAATAGTATTCTCCACAGGACCTTTGAAGACAGGGTTTTCCCTGGAAGGCCTGCGGCCATCAGGAAGGGGGCGCAACGACTGCTGATTGCCTTCATTCGAGACACAAGGCTCTTCGACACCTGGTGACGCACACTGTGTCACACATAGGAGGCTTAGGCGGAATAAGTGCAGGTTATGTATGCCAGGGCAACCCCGCCTGCTGCACCACCACCACCACCACCACCACCATCACCACGACTAGAATATTACCAAAGTGTGCATTGTGTGAGATTTGCTGAGATATAGAAAAGGGAAGAATAAACGCAATAAACAAGAGGATGGCGGGGAAAGTGGACAAGTAAACAAAATATAACCAGAGTGTGCGCTTCGTCAGTAGCGTTGCACTGCATAGCACTGATGAGTTTGATGTGAGGACAGCTCAACAAACAACAAAGTAAGGTGGTTTACCACTCTTTCCCAGAAGTGTGTGCTACCGTCTATTCCTTTTTTTTTTTGCATTTGTGGAGCCGTCGCCTCGCAGCTTATTTTTACAGAGATAGCCAGGTTCCCATGGCGTACTGATCACGGTTGTATAACAGTTGTGTTTGAAAACAATATCTAAAGTAAGGAAATCGAAGGTTGACGGTCTTTTAGACAAGTGCCTGCTTCATATGTGGATGTCTTACTATTGTTATGAAGATTTGAAGTGATTGCGAGACAGCTGTTAAGCCTCAACGGTTTATGGCGCAGGTCGCGCGCTGAAGACGATGACGCTGCCCATGATGATGAATATGTGCAGATGAAGAAGATTAAGGGGTAATATAATGTTCACACAACTTCCCCCGCGCGTGGAAGCGGCCAATCTGACCGCTGGTTATGGGGGAAAACGCCGTATGAAAGGCTTTAAATGAGAAACATGCACAATCTCCGTTGCACGGCAGCGGCCGTCCAAAGGCGGAACAACTGGAGTGACACGATAGTTAACAGGTGAAGTCTGTTCCCGAACAATGTAGGGCCCGATAAAACGGGACTGATATTTCTCGCATAATGCAGGAGCGCGAACTGGGTTCCCCAGTAACACTTCGTCTCCAGGGTAGAAGGAAACAACACGGTGAGACGCATCATAGCGAATTTTGCGGTCTTGTTGACTGGCGTCAGCGTTGAGGCGGGCACGTTGGCGACACCGGGCAATGCGCGAAACGAACTGCTCACACACTGATTGGGACGAAGGCACGGGGACACCGAAGAAAGAAGCGTCGAGGATAGTGAGTGGTTGGGGACCACACACGAGGAAAAAGGGCGAGTATCCCGTAGTGCGTTGGACGGCCGTGTTGTATGCGACGAATGGTAGAATGACATCCCCAATTGGTGTGGTCAGGTTTGATTTACATCGATATCATGTCGGACAGCGTGCGATGAAAGCGCTCTGTCAGACCATTAGTTTGAGGGTGGTAGCTGGAAGTCGTTTTATGGATGGTATTACACGCACGGAGAACATCGTCGAGAAGTTTAGAGAGACAAGTCCTGCCGTGGTCACTGGAAACGGCACATGGGGCTCCGTGCCGTAAAAAGATGGCTTTCAAGAAAAAGGCTGCAACCTCCTCTGCGGATCCCGAAGATAGTGCAGCTGTTTCAGCGTAGCGTGTCAACTGGTTTACAGCTGTAACGTCGTTTACCGCCAGTAGTTATGGGTAGCGGTCCATAGAAGTCGATACCAACGACTGCGAAAGGAGCTTCAGGACACCGGACAGGTTGGAGCAGCCCAGCCAGAGGTGAGGTCAGTCGTCTGTGGTGTTGGCAGGGCGAACAGGAAGCCACGTATTTCGCTACGCTGGTTGCAAGTCCAGGCCAAGAGAAGCGGCTGCGAATCCGCTCGTAGGTATTATGGAAACCAAATTGACCGGCAGTGGGATCGTCGTGAAAAGTTTCCAATATCTGAGCCCGATGTAATTGGGGAACGACAGGAACCCAACGGTGCCCTTCGGGAAGACACACGTACCGGTATAATATGAAATTTTAATCTTGAAGTTCTTCAACTGCCGACGGAGCCGAGCGAAAGGTGGGTGAGACGATCCGCGAATACGTTCCATAACGGAGTGGCAGTAGGAGTCGTTACGTTGGCTAGAGGCAAACGTATGAGAATGGCTGGATGGAAGCCGGTCGAGAGCTGCGAGCGAAGGGAGTGCAGGCGACGCATCCTCTGGTTTTCTCACGGAAGGTGGTAAGCAAGCAATGTTCGAAGACGGTGGTAGGAACAACGAGAGTGAGTATCGGCATCCTGCTGTTTCTTTCCAGACTTGTAGGTGACGTCGAAGTCGTATTCTTGTAAGCGGAGTATCCAACGGCCGCGACGTAATGTTAAATTCTTTAGCGTCGCCAACAAGCACAAGGCGTGGTGATCAGTAACGACAGTAAAGTGGCGGCCGTGCAGATAAGGCCGAAATTTTTGGACGGACCAAACAACGGCGAGACACTCTTGCTCGGTAATGGTATAATTTTTCACTGCAGCTGTTAGCGTGTGACTTGCGTATGCAACCAGACGTTCTTCAGAATTTTGCTGACGTTGCAGAAGAACAGCGCCGATACCATGTCCGCTGGCGTCAGTATGTAGAAGAGTGGGTGCGGTGTTGTCGAAATGACAAAGCACAGGTTCGGACGTGAGGGCACGCTTGAGGGCGTCAAAAGCAGTTTGGCATTCGTCCGACCATACGTAGTGAGCTTCAGAAGGAAGGAGTTGATGGAGTGGTGCCGCAATGGTGGCAAACTTACGTATGAAGCGCCGGAAATACGAAGCTAGGCCAAGGAAGCTACGCAAGTCTTTGGCGCGTTGGGGCTTGGGGAAGCGAAGGACAGCGGTAAGCTTGTCGGGGTCGGGTCGAAGGCCCTCCTTGCTGACAAGGTGTCCGAGCACTTTAATGGTTGTGCTGGCGTAGTGGCACTTTTTTGTATTCAGCTGAAGGCCAGCAGCTGAGAGTCCGGACTTTGTCGAGGCGCCGCAAGTGCTGATGGAAGGTCGGCAAAAATATGATTATGTCATCAAGGTAGCATAAGCAAGTATTCCACTTTAGGCCCCGTACTACCGTGTCAATCATCCGCTCAAATGTGGCGGCAGCATTACATAGGCCGAAAGGCATTACGTTGAATTCTTAAAGTCCATCGGGTGTGGCAAGGCGGTTTTCTCCTTGTCTGCTTCTCGCATGGGTATCCGTCAGTATCCGGAGCGTAAATCAAGGCGGGAGAAATACTCCGTGCCTTGTAATGAACCTAACGCATCATGGATTTGGGGCAGTGGATATACATCTTTGAGGGTTATATTGTTCAAGGCACGGTAGTCTACGCAAAATCGCACTGAGCCGTCTTTCTTACCCACCAAAACGACAGGTGATGACCAAGGGCTTGAAGATGGGGGGATTATTCTACGTTTCAGCATGTCGGCAACGTGGGTATTGATGATCTGTCGGTCAGCGGAAGGAACGCGATATGGCCGCCGGCGCACGATGGAAGTTGATGAGCCATCGGTTTATTGCGCAGGTCACGCACTGAAGACGATAACGCTGGCCACGATGATGAATATATACAGATGAAGAAGATGAAGGGGTAATATAATGCTCACACAATATATAAAAACGGGTATGTATTCATCACAACTTCCCTCGTCATAAGTTCACTTTGCAGCAAAACAAAACACCATGAAAGAAACACGCTATTGTGACTAACTTAGGCGCTACAGCCAGCTATGGAAAAACAAGTAAGGTATTTATTTGCGCTTGTTAACGCGGAGAAGGATTCAAATGTTGAATATATTGAAGCGCACATCCGCAGGAAAGTAGGGCTACTTGCGTTGCTTTGGTATATTTTGCAGGTTGCAATGTTTCCGCCAAGAATACTTGAGTCCAGCAGCAACCTTGCACTTCGTTTTGTGTGCATGCTCACACAGCGTATGATTCTTCTTGATATGACTTGCTCCCACGAAGTACAAGCATAAAGTGTAACCTGAAAACACGAAAGTAAAGGTTTCATACAAACTCGGCACAAACATATTTTAACGTAATTAACAAGACTTCTCTTTCGGGAGCGGCACTACACAATTGCGGGTAGTGTCCAATATTTTGGTTGAACGTAATTTCACCTAACGGCCTACTGGAACAAAATATTCACAAAGTGAAAGTCCTACTTTCACATATTTTGCTATACCGTATCCCAGTGATAATTTTATGGTTGGAATACAAATGTGTGTGTGACAAAACGCTCGTAAAAATAATATTTGCATACCCAAACTGAAGAGAAAAATGCCGCCTTTTACACTCGCTGCAAGGGGCGTACGAATTGTAGCGTAGAGAACCAGCGCCCATGTTGTGTGATTTCCTTGCTTCGACCGTTCCCTTGTATAAGCAAACAGCGCATGCGCTTTCCATAGCCCTAGACTTAATCTACTCCTGCCTGCTTCTTGGGCTGTGCCCGTGCCGTCGCACGCCCGCGATGTTCTTTTGATGTGAAGAATTCTCCGCGTGTAGCCAGTTTTGTGTATATGGCTATCTACGTTCAAAAACCTCAGTCTCGATGCGTTCTACGTCCACTTGCAGACAAGGAACACGAAGAAACTAAAGCACTTTAGTTACTTCAGACCGAGAGACCGAGCAAGAAGCTACCTCAATCGGAAGTAACGGATGAGCAGCAGCTAAGGCTTCACACAAACTGCGAGAAAAAAGTCGCATGTTTCTCTCTGACGGCGTCGGATTCTTGCCTAATTCGCCACTACATCTGCACCTTGCTGCCTCGTCGGGATTGCATCCAAACACAGCATGCGGTTCCTGCTCACAGTGTTTATGGCGCAGTCAGAAAGGCGTTCTTTCGTCTACTTCCACGTGGCCGCTATAGAGAGGCACGGCACGTCTTGGGTTAAGCCAAATGAATTTCGCCATATACGCATCACTACCTCTCACCACTAGGGGCTCACGCCCTTAGCTTAGGCACGGTTTGAAGGCTGCTGATAAGAATATAAAGAATTACCAACTGAGAATTTCCCAACATTACTTTTGTGGTGTATCCCATGCATTTAGAGGATATAATGCCCAATTGAAAAGTTATTGCAGTTCTCCTTTAGATAAATATTTCAACACTTTCATTCATTATTACAATAGTGCGCGATTAGTAATTTTATTGAGTATGATACCGAATTGACTCTTGGCTGGCGAGCTATGAGGACTTTTACGTCCTGACCTTCCAGTCTATTTAGCACAAATAATCATCATTGCGTCATGGCTGGATTGTTCTTCTGAGTTCAATATCTCTGAAACCTAGCATGCGTATGGCGCATAATAGCGTGAGTTGCTTATTGCCTATGCACCATTAAAGCCAACACAACACAGCACAACAATAGCTCTGAACGTCGAAACGAGGAGTGTAAAGCCTTTCTGCTTAGACGAAAATAAATTGAGTGGATATCGTCGGTTGTTGGCGACAGCTACTTCTTTTCACTGGATTGGTATGAGTTGATATCAAAAAACAAAAAAAAATCGTGCGCTGACCTTCTCACAGGACAAATAGTCAGCCGTGCCCACAACAACGATGAAGGCGCGCCTGGTATCTTAGGTGGATTGGTCATATTGCGTGTTCCTGTAAATAGTTGAAAATTGTTTGCGCCTCCATTCGCCTTGGTGATATTTTTGGAGGTGAGGAGTAGCCCCCTGGCAATACAGAGCTCTGAAGTATGCTATTTGCACAACCTGAGGTATCATTGAAGAACTACAAACGAGCCTATCCACAACTTCATATTTGGTTTCACATCACCCACCTGCTCATATATGAGAAGACTGAGATCTTTAGTTTGTTGAGATCCTCGGAGTCCTTGTCCAGACAAGGATCGTCGCTGAGGTGACCCAGCGTTTTGAAAAGAAATTTGACCTTGCGTTTGGCACATGATAGCCTGAGTTGCTTACGCGCCATTAAACCCAACACAACACAAAAATATCTCTGAACGTAGAAACGAGGAATGTGATGGTTTTCTGCTTAGACGAAAATAAATTGAGTGGATGTCGTCGGTTGCTGGCGACAGCTACTTCTTTTCACTGGATTGGTATAGGCTGATAAAAAAAACACAAAAAAATTGTGCCCTGATCTTCTTACAGGACAAGTAGTCAGCCGTGCCCACAGCAACAATGAAGGCGCGCCCGGTAATATAGGTGGATTGGTCATATTGTTACATACGAGGTGTTTAATGCAGAACCAGATGAATCTGGTTGACAGGCGCGGTTGTTGCAGAGCGGTCTCGCGGCAGCTTGGCTAACGTCGTTCTCCTTTTTCTTTTATCTGGTTGTCTGCGCGGCAGGCATGGTTCATGACAGCTTGTGACATTTCCCCGCTGGCAGACGAAGCCCGCCGGGCGAGTCAGTCATCTCGTGGATTGTAACGCCTCAGACGCGCGACGTGTGTCACTTCAGCCTTGGCCGAGCGTCGTCCACTGCTCGAGAGACGCGCAATGCGGTAGTTTACTTCGCTGAGGCGCTCCAGAATAACGTAAGGGCCGACGTAGTGGGCGAGAAACTTCTGGCACAAGCCACGCTTCCGCAACGGCGTCCAGAGCCATACAAGGTCACCAGGATCGAAGTAAACGTGGCGGTGACGCCCGTCATAGCGTATCTTGGACCGGTCCTGGGATGCTAGGGTGCGTAGCCTAGCGAGGCGTCGCGCTTCTTCTGCTCGACATAGGATCTCATCAACTGATTCGTTGTCATGAGCGAAGTAGGGAAATATGGTGTCGAGGGTGTAGCGCGCCGGACGAGCATACGGAAGAAAAAATGGTGAGTTACCAGTGGTCTCGTGTCTCGCGGTATTGAAGGCATAGGTAATGAAAGGCAAGATACTGTCCCAATTCTTGTGTGCTGAATCGACGTACATGGACAGCATGTTGGCAAGCGTTCTGTTTGTGCGCTCGACCAGACCATTAGTTTGTGCATGGTAGGGCGTGGAATGGCTGAAGCTACACGAACACAGACGAAGGGTTTCTTCAACCAGGTCCGCGGTAAACTGTCGCCCAAGATCGCTGATTACTATGCGAGGAGGTCCATGTCGGCGTATAACGTTAGCCAGCAAGAAGATAGAAACTTCTGCAGCTGTGGCCGATGGCGATGCGGCGGGCTCACAATAGCGGGTAAGGTGATCTACGCAAACGATAACCCAACGATTACCCTTGGAGGATCGCGGGAAAGGGCCCAGAAGATCTATACCAACTTGCTCAAAGGGGACGCTAGAAGGGGGAACTGGTTGAAGCAGGCCATGTGGCGCTTGTGGCGGACGCTTGAAGCGCTGGCATTGAGAGCAGCTGGCGACGTACCGTTGGATATCTTTCGGCATCTTAGGCCAGTAAAAACGTTCTTGAGCCCGGTAGAGCATACGTGTGGAACCAAGATGACCGGAAGTTGGGTCATCGTGCATGGCGTGTAATACTCGGTGGCGAAGGTTCTTGGGGACAACTAAAAGGTAGCGTGCACCGGTGGTCGAGTAGCTCTTCTTATACAGCGCGCCTCCATCACGTAGGCGAAAGCGACTGCCTGCAAGTGACTCCTGTGCTGCCGCGAAGAGCGGCTGTAAGCTCTCGTCCTTGTGCTGCTCGGATATGACAGTACCCATATCCGGAAATTCCGGGGACACAAAAGCGATGTATTCATCAAAATTGTCCGCATCACATTCAGTTGTTTGAAGTGGCATCCGAGAGAGACAATCAGCGTCAGCATGCCGCGGGCCACTTTTGTAGCAAATAACGAAATCGTATTCCTGTAGACAGAGGGCCCAGCGCGCTAGTCGTCCTGAGGGATCCCGCAGATTCACAAGCCAGCATAGCGAATGATGATCTGTTATCACGGTGAAGGGGCGCCCATAGAGATACGAACGAAACCGTTGCACGGCGAAGATGACCGCCAGACACTCTTGTTCGATGACTGTGTAGTTGCGCTCGGTGCGGCCCAAGGAACGGCTAGCGTAAGAGATCAGGTGCTCACTGTCGCCAACACGCTGAACTAGCACAGCACCGATGCCTACGCCGCTGGCATCGGTGTGAATCTCAGTTGGTAATGAAGGATCAAAGTGCCGAAGAATTGATTGGGATGTCAACAGGAACTTGAGCTGGCGAAACGATGAGTCGCAATCTGCAGTCCACTCAAGGGGAACGCCTTTTTGGAGAAGGCGTGTAAGGGGATGAGCCATGTCAGCAAACCGGGGAATGAATCGGCGAAAATAGGAGCACAAGCCCAAGAAACTTCTTAACTGCTTGACAGAGTTGGCTACTCTAAATGCTTCTACGGCCGCAGTCTTTTCTGGATCTGGTCGGATACCTTCTTTAGCGACCAGATGGCCAAGCACAAGTGTTTGTCGTTCCCCAAAACGGCATTTTTTTTAATTGAGCACAAGACCCGCTTTCTCCAAGCAGTTCAAGACCAAATCCAAACGTTTGTTGTGCTCACTAAACGTTCGCCCGAAGATCACAACGTCGTCTAAGTAGCACATGCAAACTTCCCATTTTAAGCCGTGTAATATCGTGTCCATGAACCTTTCAAACGTTGCGGGTGCGTTATACAACCCGAAAGGCATCACATTAAACTCGAATAGTCCGTCGGGTGTTACAATGCTGTCTTTTCTCTGTCGTCCTTGTGTATAGGAATGTGCCAGTAACCTGACCGTAAATCGATTGAGGAAAAGTAAGATGCCGCAAAGAGACAGTCGATGGCGTCGTCAATTCGTGGGAGCGGATATACATCTTTCTTAGTAACGGCGTTTAGGCGACGGTAATCAACACAGAACCGCCACATACCATCTTTCTTCTTCACCAATATCCCGGGGGCTGCCCAAGGACTAGATGATTCTCGAATGACGCCTTTGCATAGCTTTTCTTGGACCTGATCGCTGATTATGTTGCGTTCTGACGGGGATGCACGATAGGGTTTTTATCGGATTGGATGGGCGGCTCCTGTGTTGATGCGGTGACGAGTTCTGGACGCAGGAATTGATGGCGGGCCATCGTGCTGCGCAAAGTCGAATACCGAGGTATGTTTCGTAAGTAGGGCCATCAAAACTAGACGCTCGGGATCGCTGAGTGACTTATCAATCATGGAAAGTATCTTCGAGCTCCCGGGGCTCGAGACACTGGTTGCTCCTCCATCGGGGAGCTCTGTAAGTACTGCCACCGATACGGGCGAGTCTTCCTGAAATGTGGCAATCTTTAGGCCTTGAGGTAGCACTGCAGCTTCAGTGGAACAGTTTAGCGCCCAGAGCCCCGCGCATCCATTGGTCACTGAGACCGCGCATTGTGGAACTAGCACGTTTTTCTGGAGGCAGTTCTGATGTACAGGTTCCACTGCAGCATCGAACGAGATAGGAGTCGGAGATGAACAGGCGACGGCAACATGCATCGCTGATAAGGCGGGCACAGCTGTATCCTCAGACACGCACAACACACTCTCCGGGCAAGCTTCACCTTCAAAGAGCACACTGGTGAAACACTGGTGTCGACACTGAGTTCTCCCGTCCAGCAGTCAACATTTGCACCACACAATTTCAAAAAGTCAATCCCCAGAATCACGTCATGTGAGGAGCGAGGAAGAACAGTAAACTCTGCATTAAGAACTTTCCCACCCAAAGACACATCCAGGTTACACACACCAATCGGGTATAATGCTTCACCACTGACTCCACGGAAACGCGTTCACTGTTCCCAACGAAACATAATCTTGCGTCCCAGAAGGCCTTTAAACCCCACACTCATGACCGAGATAGTTGCTCCCGTGTCGACTAAAGCCATTGTAGAGACCCCATCAATCAGTACATGAACCTTATTCTTTAGCATGAAAATAGTTGGAGGCAGTTGAGTCGGCAGCACACATTTTCCAGCGACCTCACCTCCATCGGCCGCGCTGGCTAGTTTCCCGGCGGGGGCGACACGAAACGGCGCCGAGGCGATGGTGACGTGAATCGCGGCCGAGGGGATGGTGATCGCGAGGCTCGGAAGGCTGGTGGTGGCGTCAGAGAACGGTCGGAGGCAGGGGAGCGGTAGCGGTTCCGGGTTCTTTCTTCTCCAAAGTAGGTCTCCAGGGCGGTGCATCGGTCCTCTCGAAAGTGGCTTCCTGAAGTGAAGTCTCCTGGCCACAGAGTGCGCAGTGTACGACCGCTAGACCGCATAGTCGGCGCTGAAGATCCGTAGTTTGATGTTCGGCGTCGGCTACGGTACCTAGCTATATGGCCAGGTATGCCGCAGCAGTAACGCACTGGCGAAGGGCGAACTTCAGAATGCGGATTGAAGTATTCTGCCGAAGACATAGGTTCAGGGTAACGAGGCTCTTTCCTTTGGAAGTCGTAGGTAACGGCGAGTCTTCGTGGACGAAAGTTCCGTGGGCGTGGATCAAAACGTTGAGGGGGCGAATCATTGCGTGGTGGTTCGGTCGTAATGTAATGTGGTTCGTCTCTCGAGCCGTTAAGATCCGCGACGTTCACCGAGTGGCTCCAAGTAGCCGAAGGGGGTTCCCAAAGAGTGTCTCGGTAAGCGGAGGAGCTGCAACGTGGCGCCACATAACGTACCTGTTCGTCATGTAGCTGGAGCTCCTCGCGGACTATCTGGCGGATGGCGGACGAATGGTCTGGGAGCGGAGGACTCGTGTCAACAGTTGCTACAGTCGTTACGTTGGCCAGCCGTCCAAACTTTGGTGCAATTCGGCGAGTCTTCAGCGCCTCGAACGTACGGCAGTGCCGTATTAGTTCTGATACAGTGTGCAAGTTCTCTTTATCAATGAGGAAGTTGTACACGTCTTCCGCTATTCCTTTTACAACGTGCCCCACTTTATCTTCCTCTGTCATTTGAGGGTTGACGGTTCGGCACAACTTCAAAATTTCTTCGATATAGGTAGTGCAAGTCTCGCCGGGTACCTGAGCTCTCTGGGCTAATGTGAGTTCCGCACGTTTCCTCTTTTCGTCCGAGTCAACGAAACACTTTTTGATCTCCTCAACGAAGCGTGTCCATGTAGTTAGCATGTCCGCGTGGTTGTCATACCATACGAACGCCGTACCAGCCAAGAAGAAAACAGCGTTCCTAAGCTGACTGGCAGCGTTCCATTTATTGTATTGGCTTACCCTTTCGTAATGGGTTAGCCACTCATCCACATCTTCCTCTGCCTTCGCCGAGAACGTGCGTGGCTCTCGGTAGTGCTGGATAGGGACTGGGCTCGCCGAGGCACTGCTGGTGAGGGTATTTTGCTCTGTGGCCATGATTTAGCGCGACGGCGAAAGTCCGGCGAGGCGACGGCTTCGGCGTAGCTCTTGTGCTGGTGGCTCCGTTGTAGGTCGTTGGAGTTACCCCGCACAGCTCCACCATATGTTACACACGAGGTGTTTAATGCAGAACCAGATGAATCTGGTCGACAGGCGCGGTTGTTGCAGAACGGTCTCGCGGCAGCTTGGCTAACGTAATTCTCCTCTTTCTTTTATCTGGTTCTCTGCGTGGCAGGCGTGGTTCATGACAGCTTGTGACAATATTGCGTGTTCCTGTATATAGTTGAAAATGGTTTACGCCTCCGTTCGCCTTGGTGATATTTTTGGAGGTGAGGAGTAGCCCCTCGGCAAGATGGAGCTTTTAAGTAGGCTATTCGCGTGACCCGAGGTCATTCGAGCAGATCCGCTTAGTTCTCAGCCGGCTGATTTTGCACCGGCTACCACACTCTATGCTTCACCTTAGCTCACCCTTGTCACCCTGGTATGTTTTCTAGGACCGACGACATCGACGTTGAGAACTGCTTGAACTGGCATGAACGCTTTAGTTCTGACAGCAGTTGAAACACGAGGCTGATTTTCTCAAATGTAATATTTAATTTTCAAGCGGCACCCAGTGCCTGATAGGAAACGGACGCCACGAAGAACCTCTGACTTTCGCAAGTAAAACCTTTGATACCCTTTGGACAAGCAAGACAGTCCTCAGCGCGCCCCGAGCAACCGGCATCTCAAGCGCAAACGTCCATGAAATTTCACGTGGCGTACATCCAGCGTCTAATATTCCTAAGTCTCAAGGTCAATCACAAGATTCCAGAATCAGACAAGGGCGACCAGGTACGAATTGGTATTGGCTGTTTTTATTTGCTGGTATTTCAAAAAATGCGATACAGATTCTGACAGTTCTGAAGACTTCTGACAGTTTGAAGATGCTTTGAGTTGGCGAATCCGGCAGAAGCTCGTCAGCTGCCGAATACCGCCGCCATTTTTGTTGTTGATATCTCCCGCTATGTCACCAGCAATTTGAAAGAAAAATAAGACGAGCGCAAGACGAGGAAGTTCCCTTCTTTTCGCGTCCACCACGTGTTTGAGCTTTCACCAAGATGATCGCGCGGCTTGCGTCCGAAGCTAGCTTGGCTAACTTTGATGACTCCTCGCTCATGGAGGTTTTTAATGACTCTTGCGGTCATCCGACAGGTGGAACACCTTGAAGGGGCAGCGCAATATGACGAAGGCAGAAGGTAGGAACATACAGCACAGCGCTGTCCTGTATGTTCCTGCCTTCTGCCTTTGTCATATTGCGCTGCCACTTCAAGATCTTCAACCATTACCAACTCGCCCAAATGTCGATCCTTTTACAGTATATATCCGACAGCTGCTGTTCGGCAAAACATCAACTAAGGCACGACCGGGTGATAGCGTACGCCAGCCGTGTCTTTTTTTAAAATCCGCGAAGCGTTACCTCATTTCTAAAACTAAATATTTCGGTCTTGTCTGGGTCATCGAAAATTGCTGCTGAACCTTTACATGCGACCGTTCCCAGTTATCACTAAACAGCGCGGCCTGATATCTGAGGACTGATTATTTTTTCACCTAGTAGATCCACCTGAGTGTGACTCCTGTGACCCTACAGACTGCAAAATGGAGATCTTGCATTTCACCTATCTGGCGGATGAATAAATGTGTGATGTCGCCTTTCCCTAGCTTATTGCACGCTTGAGCTCCTCGCCGCGTGTTGCAGAGCAATTTTTTTTAATCCGAGATAGAATCTTCTACCAGCCCGGTATGTTCTCTGAAAGCATAGAAATCCTACTTATTATTCCGGTACATTGGCGACCGACCATCATTGCCCAACATGATAGTCGCTTGGCCACTTCGGTGTTTCTCGTTTGTATGACTGCAGAAGTCGCTCCTTTTATGTGCCCGTTAATAACAGCTCTGTTCGTCAGCAACGTCGAAAGGGTCCCCCTTCCCCATTGTTGTCTGCTTCACCCCCTGGGCATCCCGAATGGCCTATCTTTCAAGTCAGTCCGGAGTTACTTGACCGATTCCTTGTGTCCCTCTGTGGGAACGAGTGTATCACCGTTGCAACAGATTGTGCCATGCGGTATGGAATCAACCGCGCCCTCCTAACTAGTTGTGTGACTTATGTCGCCCACATTTATTGCGAAAGCATCATATGGCTCATGAAGGGGAATGTCCTGCGCAATTATCCGCAGTGGCGTGAGCACCCATGGTCCAGAAAGTTGATATGCATACTGAAAAGTTTTGCGCAGAGACACGAAGACAAGCCTAGAAAAACAGGGCAAGCACTCACAACTCACAATTAAAGTTTATTCCAAACACATGTACAAATAAAATAGCAAAAACCGAAAGAGAACAACACATGACTATCATCTTCAAAACCACGTGATATCCCGTGTACGCGATTGAATTGGCCAAGAAACGAAACTCACTATGAAAGACGCGGACGGAAGTCTGACTTCCGCACTTATCTCGGCTGATACGCACATGGAAGGCTTCCATGAGCTCACGCACGAGTTGATCCCTGCGACTGAATAAAATTATTGTTTTGTCAAAGAGAAGTTTGCATTGGGGGATCTTCTCTTTTTCTTGTCATTCTTGCCACAAGTGCGCAATGTTTAGGGCTGTTTAGGCGATGTTTTCTCGGCTTGTCCACGTGTCTCCGCGCAAATTTTTTCAGTATGCATTTCAGCCAACAGGGTGAACTTTCTGCTTTCCGATATCCTAAAGTCATGGAACTCTCAACCTTGAGTGGCAGTCGAACCATGAACTTTGGTGTTACATAAGGTATAGTTAATTAGGATAGACGTACTTGAGGAGCTCGAACCCACGACCACTGGTGGGAGACGAACCCACAACCTTTGATGCTAGTTAAGGCGAAGGTAAGTCACATGTAATTAAAATAGAGGTAATTAAGCCACATGAACTCACGAGCTTGCGTTTTGCACAACTTTTGACGAACACCGCTGGTCACGTCGCGGCGCTTCTGCTTACGTGGCCGCTCGAGTTTACTTCACCAGTGGTGCCACCGGATGTTGCCGCACTTCTAATGACGGGGCCGCACGGCTTTCGGATTCATCCATGTAAGTAATACTAAGTGCCCCTTTAATTTCTTTTCTTTCTGCGAAGTCACCCCTTATCATGGTTCTGCTAAACAGCTCCTTCCTGAATGCGACCCATCGTTTATATCGAAAGCGATTACCATCATTCTTGGATCGTAGGCTACCTGGTACATGCTCATCACAGCTTCCACCACTTCACTAAAGGACTAATGAAACGCTTAAATCCCAAAATTGCAAAATTGTTGACAATGGATATCAATGTGAAAGGTTCCTTTGACTTTCCCGCCGCGCCCGCTGGCTGCGACTTTGCAGAAAAGCTCTCACACTGGGCGGCAGTCTTATGTTTAGTGCTCCTACCTGTGATCATTCCTCCGCTGTCGTGCGGTTGCGCTAGTCTTATGCAGGTCTATCTATCATAGTGGTTCGTGCGCCGTTATAACGTGGTCCTCATAATCAATGCTTCAGCTTTGAATGGTTGAGCTAGGCAGAAGAAATGTGCTGGGAGGGCGTCATCGTTTAGCGCTGGCTTCACGTTGTCATCGTGCGGTCACTGTCAAGCCAGCGTCGGCATACAGTGGCCGTCACATTCTCGTCCTGCGGCTGTCAGCACGCCTTTATCTTTGTACAGTTTTTCTTCCTGCTGGTTGCTGCCAACATTATTGCACGATTGGCTGGCACCGTTGGTATTGAAAACAAGCACCAGATATAAGGCGAACCAACAATGTCCGCGTCACTAGGTGATGCATGTGAGCATAGACGTGAACTCAGGTACCAACACGCAATCATTTCATTGTGTTCATGCTACCATGATCATTCCTTCGTTCTCATATTGTCACCCATCCACCATCAACAATCTGTTGGTCTCACCAGCGCTGTATATATGGTACCCTCACACAGCCGTCGTCCTCACACCGTTATCGTCTTTCCTTTGTAATCAGTTCTTCGTCATCATTGCCTTGTCCTTATTGCATCGTTGTCAAATAGTCCCCACCATACGGTCGTCGTCGTTTCATCTAAATGATATTGTCACAGTCTGTAGTGTGGGACGATGACATTGATGGTCGCCTTGGAGACGACGAAGAAGACTTGAGTTTTCCTCGCTTCTCTTGGCTGGTTGGCTCCGTCATTAAAATCTACCCCTGAGTAGGGATAGGAATAGGAACGATGCAACGAACGAGCTATGGAAAGAATGATAGGTGTAACGTTAAGTGATAAGAAAAGAGCAGATTGGGTGAGGGAACAAACGCGACTTAATGATGTCTTACTTGAAATCAAGAAAAAGAAATGGACATGGGTAGGATACGTAATGAGGAGGGAAGATAACAAATAGGTATTAAGAGTTACGGATCGGATTCCAAGGGAAGGGAAGCGCAGTAGGGAGTGGCAGAAAGTTAGGTTAGCGGATGAGATTAAGAAGTTTGCAGGGACAACATGGCCACAATTAGTGCATGACCGGGGTAGCTGCAGAAGTATGGGAGAGGCCTTTGCCCTGCAGTGGGTGTAACCAGGCTGACGACGATGACGATGAATAGCCGTACGTTCTTCCTTCCCGTCGCATTATTGATGGAGGCGCTGGGTAATGATTCCGCAAGACGGAGCTCCGCAGAGGACGTAACCTGGCTGCCAACGCGCTTAAGAAGGACCTTGGGACCCATGCAAAGACTTCCATTGAGTTTTACGTGGATGTCGTTGCTCTTTGCCGCAAGGTGGAATGTAAAATGGCAGAGGCAGACAAGGTCTGCCACGTTTAAAAGGCATCACGGACGACGCGTTTAACCTGCTTGTTTACAAGAATTTAACCACGGTCAATGAGATCATTACCAAATGTAGCGGCTTTGAAGACACGAAGGGCCGCCGCATAGGTCAACACTTTACGCGTCTGCCCAATACCGCAGACTCATTGACGTGTGAAGACATTTGTCTACCGCGAGAGCCCACCTCCTCCGAGAACGTCGTACGTATCGTCCGGCGAGAAATCGAAGCAGTGTCTCCTGCCAGACTACTGACGTAGTGCTTTCACGATACTCCGTCGCTCATCTCTCTCAATCAGTCGCTAATCTGCCAAGCAGTTGCCACTGTAGATCGTCCGTCAATCTGCTCCACTAGCCATCCTGACTTTGCTTCGTCTGTTGCGTCTGCCCCTGTTCACCGGCGCCAATACAGTGCATATCCGAGATATCGCAACCCGGCCCGATGGCGCACACATAATGATATATCCATCTTTTTTTATTCTGGACGTGTGGGCCACATCTCTCGTCACTGCCGAAGTTCCTAGCCAACCCACTCTCGGCCAAGCTTTCCCGCCTACCACCGCTCCCCAATTGGCAAATACCAGTGGATTAAATGGAACGTGAAAATATCGCATTCGTCACTGCAGCTGTCCTATATCACTTCACGCTAATGCCTTTTGGCTTGTGCAATACCCCGGTGACCTTCTAGCGGGTGATGGAGATTCGCTTGCGTGGCTTGAGATGGTCTATCTGTTTGTGCTACTTGGATGATGCAGTCTTAATCTCTTCAACTTTTGCGATCCATCTCGAAAGACTTTCATCTGTTATTTCAGTTTTTCGTACCACTGGCTTGCAGCTCAACTCGTCCAAGTAACACTTCGGTTACCACCAAATAACCATGCTCGACATCTCGTCGATTTGTCAGGCATTCGCCCCGACCCCGCTAAAGTTCATGCTGTGCAGAATATCCCCGTACTGCCTTGTGCCAAAGAAGTTCAAAGTTTTCTTGGCCTTTGGTCTTACTTCCGCAGGTTTGTGGAAAATTTGGCCCCTGTTGCCCGTCCCCTGACCAGCCTCCTCAACAAGCACGTTCCTTTCAGCTGGGGCTCGGGACAAGCGTTTGCTTTCTCGTTCCTAATCACGCTGCTCACCATACTTCTTTTTCTCGCCCTTTTCGACGCTTCTGCTCTGACAGAAATCCGCACTGACGCCAGTGGCTACGGCATCGGCACAATTTTAACTCAACGCCAATGTCGGCAAAACCGCGTTATCGCCTACGCTAGCCGCTTCATCTCTCCGGCCGAGCGCAATTACTCGATTACTGAGCGCGAGTGTCCCACGCTCATTTGGCTGGTGGGCAATTTCCGACCCCACATATATGGTCGACAGTTTGCAGTTACAAGCGATTCCCTCAAGGATCCGAACGGACGCCATGGTCTCTGGGCCCTACAGCTGCAGGAATACGCATACACTCTGGTCTACAAGTCGGGTCGTCTACATCAGGACGCCGACTGCCCGTCTCGTCATTCCGTCGATGCACCGCATTGTTTAGTGGATGTCGCGCTGATCTGCGTTTTTTCGCATTCCACCATGAAAGTCATTGGTGCTGAACAACGACGCCGTGAATCGTTAGGGCACATTATTGAATGCCTGCTCTACGATTCGTCAGACATGTCTGCATCGTCAGACGTCTGCAGCATCCCTTCACATCTTCGTGCTACAAAATGGCATCCTGTATAGTCGCAACATGCACACTGAGGGGACCGAGCTCCTAAGCGTCATTCCATCTCATCTTCGACATATTGTACTCCAGCAACTGCATGACGTTCCCACCGCTGGACACCTGCGTCACTCTGACCTTTGTCTACATTCGGCGACGGTTTTTCTGGCCCTGTCTTAACCGCTTCGTCCGGGGCTATGTTGCCCCGTGTGAGTCGTGTCAATGCCGGGAAAAATCATCTGTGCATCCTGCAGGTTGGCTGCAGCCTTTGGATATACAGACCGACCAATTTTTTCGCGTTGGCGTTGACATTCTCGGACTCTTCCCTATATCAAATGACGGAAATAGGTGTATTGCCATCGCTACATTCTATACAATTCGCTATATCATTACTAGAGTCCTACCGACCAGTTGCGCTACATACGCCGCTGACTTCTTGTTTGATGACGTTATCTGGAACCACGGTGCACCTCGTCATCTTCTCACCGATCGCGGAAGCTACTTTCATGCCAAAGTCATAGACGACTCACTTCGATCATGTGCAACTAAACACAAGCTTACTACCGCTTGCCATACTCATACTCACGGTCCTACCGAACGCCTGAATTGCACAATAACTAGATGCTAGCAATGTATGTTTCTTCCTATCATCTCGACGTGGACACTGCTCTACCATTTGTCACGTTGGACTAGGATTCCTCGCGCTAGGACACAGCTGGCTACTCGCCTTTCTATCTACTCTTCCGCCATGAACCTACTTTGCCTTTCGAGACTCTCCTTTCAACCACACTCGACTCGCCGACAGAGTATACTCGGGATGTCAAAGCCACGGCTACCCAAGCGCGCTGAATTGCCCCCATCTGGCTGTCTGCTTCGCAGACAAGCCAGTAATGCCGTTACGACCAGTGCCATCTCGACGTGGAGTACGAACCAGGTGCTGTTGTGCTAGTTTGGTCTCCAACTCGGCGTGCTGGTTTTTCGGAGAAATTCCACTTGCGATACTACGGCCCTTACCGCATCCTTCGCCAGGTGACCCCTGTCACATATGAAGTGTCTCCACTGGATGCCACCATGCCTTCACCTCTCTCTGGCATCATCCTCGTCGGCGGTTTCACACCGTACCTTTCTCGGACCGATAAGTCGCACCAATAAGATACTTTTTCCTGTCGGGGTGATGTCGCAGTGTGTAATGCCGGAAGAAGAGGACGCTGAAGGTGGCCTTGAAGACGACGAACAACAGCTGAGTTTTTTCCATCCTCGAGGTTGCTTGACTCCGTTATTAAAAGGCATCTAAGAATAACGGTCTGCTTCTTCCTTCCTGTAACAATATTGTTGTGATGATTTCACTGTCAGCAATGAATTACCGTCATGGCTTCGTGTGACACCGCGATCGCCATGCAGTCGTCGTCAATCCAGCGTGGCCACACCATTGTCGTAACACCTTGAAATCCTTTAACATCGTGATTCCAGTATCTACATGCCGTCGTCGTCATACCTTAGTAGCGAAAAATTGACACCATTATATCATCAATATGCATCAATATGCATCAATATCATGTTGTCATCACACCGACATGGTCATGCCGTCGTCGTCATATCATGGCCATGACTCCAGCATCGTCACCCCATGGCCAGTATTGCATCGTCAACACGTCGCTGTCGTCCATCTGTCCTCGTGATGCAAATTGTGGTCATTCCATTGTCGTTATGCTGTCGGGTTCTTTTCATAGTTTCGATTCTGTCAGATCAATATCATGGTCGTGACGTCATTGTTGTCGTGTAGTCGTCATCATTGGATCGTCCTCATGTAGTTATCTTCATACCGCTGTGGGTATTCTGTCGGCGTCATTCGTTGCATATTGATTATGGAGTGCAAAAAGTAATGGGGAGCGATGTGTATCCCAGTTGAAGCGTGTCGAGCTGGTGCGTGTGGTCTCTACTTGCAAAATAATATGACCATGTGAATATGCTTACGACGCTACTGCCTGCCAACGCTAATGCCGATGCTACTGCATGCGATCAATTAGCTACATCGCGAGCGTATTATAACTCACTCTACGACCGGCATCACCTGCTCACCAGCTTAACTGGCCCTTAACCTGTCCATCGCCAAATCATTGACATCAGCTATAAAGTCATAAGTCTTGCCCCCTCGACGTCGTGTACTGGACGCCAGAATAGCAAAATTGTGCACTTTTAGAGGCTGAAATCGTACCACGCGCTCGAAACGTAGCCGCGCCTATCTTGGCTCCGGCTTCTTTCATCCAGAAACAGCCCTGATTTGGTGCGCCTGCCGCCGGAGAATTGTGCTACGGGACTCTTCATTAGGCATATCCACATGGATGCTATAAAATGAAGATAATAAAGGCGCGCCTAGAATTTTATGCAGATACGTCCCAGTGTGTGTGCCCGAACTCATAGTTTTGAACATATATTTCATTCGTTATTGTTTACCAATTATCGTGAAAATATATATTTATAATGCTTTTTGAACACACTGCAATGCTTACATGCGCTCTGAAATGAATGGTTTCAAGAGGAGCAGGTTGTCATAGCGAACACTTCGACATCTATATGAAAAAACTTTGCTTTTTCCTGCACATATCTTCCTGGTCCGCTCGAATGAATTGCTATTGTGACCTCCGAAATATATAGGCGGACACCGCTGCTCTCAGTTTCAGTGTGGGGCGAAGAACTTGTGCAGAGTCGCCATGCACTGAGATTATTAAAGAAGCATTGCAGATGCATACCACACTGCCACCGCTGAAACACGGCATATATGTGGCGCTTAGTGCATCCGGCCTCCTCTCTTTCACTTTCATTTGGCTACACTGCGGCATCTAGCGGCACCGCTGCGAAATGCACGTATATCTAGATGTGTAATCGCACGAGATTGTCGCAATATATATGAAGTGGGTTTGATTCTACACCGAATAGGACGAATTCTAAAAGAAATAATTCGTCATTGAACCACGACAGATACACAGTGACCCAAGTTTTCTTCAATGACATTTTTGAAGAGAATCAATTAAATCGTGTCACATATCCAGTGACGCAAAATTGGCGTCAGGAAGGTTCACTGAAGGTCGCTACAACCGTTGGCCCATAATCAGTGACTTACGTCGCAGGTTAAGTGGGAGACCGCAGCGGCCAGTCTAAGCAATATTATTTTATTGGGATGGAAATAATATTGAAACACCAGGCGAATTTTCGCTGCAGGTGTTACCATCTTTTATTAATAATATATCTATCTATCGAGAGAGAGAGATAGGAAATTGTTCGATAACTAGGACAACGAACTCTAGCTCAACGATACTCTAACTACTGGGCCACAGCCACTTGCCTCAGATGAAAATAAAGCACCCTTAAATATTTCCCGCGTGCAAGAGGCGTTTAGAAGTGGCCAGTGTGGTTCTTCCTGCACATCCAACGCATGGCTCATAACCACTATAGAAGAATGGCGGAGAAATCGGTGCATTATCCTCACATATAACCACAAAAAATGCTTCAAGACTGCCTAATATAAGGGATTCCGAAAGATTCAATTAGATGTCAAAATAAAACAAAATAATAATATATAAAACTGTTATTCAACAACTGAAGCCTGAATGAATAACAAAGAAAAGATGAAATTCACAAGGAATTCGGTTGCACCCATACACATTCCACGGACGAAGATTCTGAGGCTAAATTCCAGCGCAAAGGAAACAAACTCGCGAGCCAAAGCGCAACGTTAAAATATGCTGTCGCGGTCAATGATTCATGACCTTCATGATTCAATGATTCATTCGTCCACACGTCAAAACCCTGTGGACGATACTGTACTTTTTGCCATGGTTTTTCGTAGAACTCAGTCTCAGAAGGGTAAGAATATTAGACTGGGCTAGCTTTCTTGACGGTTTTCAGCTTATATTTCGTTTCTTTTAGGTAGAGATAGGTAAGGGAAATTTTTAGGGAAAACGCGGTTATTGTTTACCAAGGCGTTATTACGAGGTAACTGGTGAGAAAAGGAGACAGAACGCGCGTTGTGAGGAGTGCGAGTATCGCTATTTGTTGGAAGAAACGCCGTTTGAGTTGATAGGCGCGGCAGAAGGCGTGCTGCGACCCGCCATGCAGTTATATCAGTCATGTACAATGCATACTGTGACATGAATGCGAGCTGCTCCAGCGATCCGGTGGCGTACTCCCGACAACCGGCCAATATAGTTTGCATGCGGCTACGCCGGTCACATCGCACGTTTTTGCGATCGAGCGCAGCCGCCTAGCGCCACACCACCAGCGCCGAACCAGTCTAACCGACCATATTCAGGCCTGCGGTGGCTATGTCGCCGACATTACGCCTGACGCTTCTGCACGGCGTCGTTCACTGTGGGCGATGTCACCTCACGCCGTAACTCGGGACGAGGAAAGCTAATTGTTGCAGTCCAAGAGGCAAGGGTTGAAAGGCAAGGGACAACGTCGAAATGCGAAAGTCTTCGCCGCAGTCCCTCTGTCGTGATCGAAGTGTTTGTTTGCGGTGTTCTCTAATCTGCATTCATGGACATTGGAGCTGTCGTCGATGTTATGAACGCTAAGTTTTGTCGCTTACTTCGGAAAGTCACGACGCCCCTTCCTGAACTGTCCCTCCGCACAGCCACTACTCAGCATATCCACTCCTTGGTGGCTTGAACTGCTCGTGCTGTGATTGCCGACGTTCTATACGGCATAGAATTTAGCATTCTTCCCTTGTGCTCTCCTGACATTATTCTCGGCTGCGATTTTCTCTCGTGCCACCATGCCGTTATTCATTGCGCAAGAGCCAAAATAAAACTCTCGAAGCTGCTAGATATGCCTATATCCAACAATTATTTGCTTTCGGTGAAACTAGTTGTCCAAGCGCACAACCACAATCCTCCGAACACCGCAACCATTGTGCCGATATCCTGCAGCAGAATCTCAGACGCTGTTTCACTACTGTTTCATCTGACCCCTTTCATACTCGGAAAGGTCTGCTGCTGCCTTTTGCAATAGCAGACATCACACAGGGCTGCAGCACCATTTTTGTTTGCAACACGCTTCGTTACCCACTGTTGCTGCTCCAAGAGTTGGCACCGTGGAAGCGATCAAAAATGTGCAACTTCTGGACGTGCTCAACGGCAATTACTGTGCTAGTTTCAGTGCGCTCAGTGCTGTTTATACGTTTGAACTATCGCACAGTGGGGTGTTTGGTTCTTCTGCTGCCGATGCCCTTACAACAGTCCAGCGGTGGCAACTTTTGTTCATTCTAGAAGAATATCGTTCTTCTTTCGATGCAGAGCAATCTTCTCTGGGCCGATGTCAACTGTTACTCATTAGGTTAACACTGGCTCGCAACTGCCATTGTGGCAACGTCCGTATCGTGTATCTCCTGCAGAACGTCGTGTAATCAACGAACAAATCGACGACGTGCTTCGCGGCGAGGTGATAGGACCTTGCAATGGTCCACGGGCATCCCTTGTCGTCCTAGTTACTAAAAAAGATGGTTCTGCGCGGTTTTGTGCGGACTACCACTACCTGAACTAGATCACTTGCAAGGACGTCTACCATACCCCGCGCATAGACGATGCGAGCGACAGTCTACAAGGGGCAGAGTTCTTTTGATGTCTAGATTTGTTTTCAGGATATTGGCACGTACCCATGGCAGACGCCGATGGGCCGGAGATAGCTTTTGTCTCACCTGACGGCTGAAACGAATTTAAGGTAATGCCTTGTGGACTTCGTGATGTGCCCGCAACGTTTGAGTGCATAATGGACACAGTTCTTCGCGGCTTGAATTGGCACACGAATCCTCTGCTAACTTGACGACATTTTTGTTTTTGATCCTGACATCCTCACGCACCTTCAACGGTTGCGGTTTGTTTTAACGTGTTTTTCAAACTCCGGGCTACAACTAAACCTGAAGAAGTTCCGATTTGCTGCTCAGCAGCTGACAATTTTAGGTTACGTCATCTCCAAGGATGAAATTCTCCCCAATCCAGCCGATGTGGTAAAATAAACTTCTTCTTCTTCTTAAAAAAAAAAAACTTTAGGCCGTTGCCAAATTCCCTGAACCTACATCCGTCAAAGACCTGCGAAGTCTTATGGGTCTGTGTATCTGCTCTACGGGCTTCATCCCAAACTTCCCCTCCATCATACCGCTCTTGACGAAGCTCGTTTGAAGCAGCGGATCCCTCACTTCGTACTTGTCAGAGTGTGTCGAGGCACTCGCAATCCTGCACCGTTTGCTGACATCACCTCTAATTTTGGTCAATACGACCCGATGGCCTCTACAGATGTGCACACTGATGTCAGCGGTGTTGGCCTCGGCGCAGTCCTTGCGCATCGCAAACACGGGTTTTCATATTACGTTGCGGCTCATGCAACTCACACGCTTACGAAGGCCGAAAGATACTTAACCGTGACGCAAGGAGATTGTTTGGCGATTATCGGTGCTTTTAATAAGTTCCGGCCCTATTTGAATGGCAACCCATTTGACGTCGCCATGGACGACTACGCACTTCGCTGTTTGTCGTCACTGAAGGTGACCTCAGGCTGCCTTGCCAGTTGAGCACTTAGCCTGCAGGGCTACGATATTCGTGTGCCCTACAGTAGCGGTCACGAACACTCTGACGTCGACGCCCTCTCGGGCTTTTCCTTGCCTGACGACAATGGTCGCTGCACTGTGTCCCAGCTTACCGTTTCTTCCATCGACCTACGCACCAACACTTCCGAACAGCGCAAGGACAACTGGGTCACCTTGCTGATAGGCCTGCTCGCTGATTCAATGGCACAATTATCCACTCACAGGTTTCGTCGTCAAGCCCTCCATGTCGCCATACGCGACTACTTACTCCACCAAGGCAAATACACCGCCGATAGCCGCCAGTGATTACAAGTAGTGCGTCTCATTCTGCGTTCTAAAATATGAGCGTCGTTCCCTTTGACACACAGTGTGTACAATTGGGAGTATTCAAAATTTACCAACGCATTTGACAGCGGTACTACTTCTGCGGATTGTGCAGCTACGCTAAGAAGTTCGTTCGCTCGTTCCCCGATTGTCACTACTGGAAATCTTCACCACGCCTCTCGCCAGCGATCTGCAACCATTGACTTTCCGTACCCGGCCATTCGAGGGCGTAGTCATTGAGTTGTATGGGCCACTTCCCTTGACACTTGCTTTTACCCGCGGGACCATCGTGGCTGTTGATCATCTCACGCGATACGCTGAAACTGCCGCTCTCGCAGCGGCTACAGCGAGCGATGGCGCCGCCTTCCTACTTCGCCGATTAATACTGCGTCATGGTCTACTACAATAGTCGCTCACCGATCGCGGACGTTTCTTCCAGTCGGAAGTCGTGGAAGCCATCCTCAAAGTGTGCCATGGTGTGCACCGCAACACTACTGCTCACCATCCGTAGACCAACGGCCTCACAATATGCTTTAACCGTACGCTTAGCCATATGCTCGCAACGTACGTTGTCTCCTAACACACAAATTGGGATGCTATTCCGCTCTTCGCAAACTACGCTTGCAATACCGCCACTCACAGCACCACTTTCTTTTGAAAAGTTTTTTTCATTATTGCACGGCCGACACCCGCCGCACACAATCGACACAATCCTTCCGTACAAGCCCAATGCCTCTGAGTGTACGCCCATTTTTGCCACAGCCAGACATGCCGAAGGATGTCGCAATCTCGTCCGTGGGGGGTTATTTAGTTATAATATATTATCATATAATATAAATTATTGAAAATTATAAATGAGAAAATGACACAAATTCTTACATTATACATAGGTAAAAACAGATAAATACCACAGTAAGTGTAAGGGAGGACAGCACCGCGTTAGCTCAGTTGGTAGAGCTTCGCACGCGTAAAACGAAAAAGTTAGGTCGTTCCCCACCTGCGGCAAGCTGTTTTTTCATACACTTCAATTTCCATTATTTATCATTTCTTTAATTCAATTGGTAGATACAAGTAATTTACCGTGTGTTTTCCTTGGTGTCTTTGTTTGTAGGGGGGGGGGGGGGCTTCTTATGCCATGATTATTATATATAATCTGAAACCCCGAAACTATCGTGAACGCTTATTTAGTAAAATTATACGCATGAATGCAGGCGAATAAGTTTAGTTTAAACTTGTCAAAAACCAGGCACATAATTTTTATACCTAATAATGCCTGTGTTCATTACACAGTTAACCTAATATACGCCAACACAAAATTCCGACATGTAACAACTCATGAGTTTCTTTTTAATGAAGGCATATCTCAATACAACTTACGGACCTTAGTAAAACTGTCGGTTGTCTTTACCGGATCAGCGATCTCTTCTCCGTTTCCCTAAGCCTGTCCAAATACTACGCACATTTCTTTTTCAAAATTTTCCTATTGTGCATTGATCTGGGGCACTACAACATTAAGTAATTTTCAGAAGTTATTGCTTTTGCAAAAGAAGGCAGTCCGGGCTATTGAGCGTTACCATGGTAAACCTATGAACATTGCCGCTCTATCATAAACATAATTTAGTTAAAGCAAACCATGTTTAGATATTTCGCCTGTTACAGTACATTCATCTTAATCGTTTGTATTCCATTGCTCCAAACCGCCCTCCTACTAAATACCCCCTTCGGCAACACAGAAAGTTGGTGCCTAAAACATGAAAAATTACGGCAAACAAAAACTAAATTACCAGATTCCAGTCGTTCTCAATAACCCATCTTTAAGTGTCATGTTTAATCTCCATAAGAACAAATTTGAAAAAGGCATCAAAAAGTTACTAATCAGCCCCGACTCAATAAAATTTGTTTTTTACTTAGCGAAACATCTCTTGTTTTTGGTTAAAGTTGTTTGTGTTTGTGTTTTCTTTACCGACCTCATGCCATGTTTATACACTGCCTTTTATTTATGGAACACTGTCTTTGTATCGAAAGTAATGTTTCTCATTGTAATACTGTCGTTTGATGCAATGTATCTTGTTCACTATCATACTATGGTAATGCTTATTTCTGTGTTGCTGACTGCTGTATCGACACTTTTGGGGAACTGTGACCTCGTCAGGCTTACCACCATTTATCGCAGTTCCCTCTTTCATCTTTGAAGAAAAATAAACTTCAGCCTTCAACCTTCATATATCATCATCATAATCATGATCATCATCACCAGCCTGGCAACGCCCACTGGAGTGCACAGGCCTCTCCCATACTTCTCCAACTACACCCGTCATGTGCTAATCGTGGCCACGTTGTCCCTGCAAACTTCTTAATCTCATCCGCCCACCTCATTTTCTGCCGCCCTTGCTACGTTTCCCTTTTCTTTGAATCGAGTCCGTAACCCTTAATGACCATCGGTTATCTTCCCTCCTCATTACAAGTACTGCCTATGCCCCCCCCATTTTTTTTCTCGATTTCAACTAAGGTGTCATTAACTCGCGTTTCTTCCCTTACCCAATCTGTTCTTTCCTTATCCCTTAACGTTAGACCTATCATTCTTCTTTCCATAGCTCGTTGCGTCGTTCTCAATTTAAGTCCAACCCTTTTGGTAAGCCTCCAGGTCCTCCAGGTATTTGTAAGACACAGCTGTTATACACTTTTCTCTTGAGGGATAATGGCAACCTCCTGTTGATGATCTGAGAACGCATGCGAACCGCACCCCAGCCCATTTTTCTTGTTCTAATTATTTCAGTATCATGATCCGGATCCGCGGTCTATACGTGCCCTGAGTAGATGTATTCCTTTAGAAATTCCAGTGCTTCGCTACCTATCGTAAACTGCTGTTCTCTTCCGAGATTGTTAAACATTACTCTAGCTTTCTGCAGATTAATTTTTAGACCCACCCTTCCGCTTTGCCTCTCCACGTCAGTGAGCATGCGTTGCAATCAGTCCCTGAGTAAGCAAGGCGATATCATCAGCGAATCGCAAGTTACTAAGGTATTCTCCATTAGCTCTTATACTCAATTCTTCCCCGTACAGGTCTCTGAATACCTCCTGTAAACACGCTTTCAATAGCATTGGAGAGATCGTATCTCCCTGCCTGACGCCCTTCTTTATAGGGATATTGTTGTTTTATTCATGGAGGACTACGATGGCCGTGGAGCCGCTATAAATATCTTTCAGTATTTTTACACACGGCTCCTCTACGCCCCGATTCCGTAATGCATGCATGACTGCTGAGGTTTCGACTGAATAAAACGCTTTCTCGTAATCAATGAAGGCTATATATAAAGGTTGGTTTTATTCCGCACATTTCACTATATCCTGACTGTTAGTGTGAATACAGTCTATTGTTGAGTAGCCTTCACCAAATCCTGCCTGGTCCTTTCGTTGACAGAAGTCTAAGGTGTTCCTGTTTACATTTGCGGTTACCTTAGTAACTACATTATTTTATTTGCAGGTAGTGTTCGATGATTGCGCCGTTACAGGGGTGGGGTACAAATGTGGCTCAAGACCCATCATTGCCTACATAAAGCAGCACTGTATAGCTAATACATAGATTTACAAGTCACAGCGTGCCATTTTACATAAATATAATATAAAATCTGACTTAACAACCGTCATATTAAACATAAAGCAGCAATGTATAACCGAAAATGCCATCACCATAATACATACTATAACTTACATGATACATATAACGTCACATACCTTAAAACATTCTACATTACAATACTACATTCTACAACTTACACGAGAAATGTTAGATCATGAGGATTCATTTAGAAAATATTCTGTAACTTCGGTCTCAAAATGTTCTATGGTTTGAGAATTGTAGAACACTTTGTAGGCACGGACAGTAAGCTGATCAGTCTATAATTTTTCACGTCTTTGGTGTCCCCTTTAAATGAAGTAAGATTATGTTAGCGTTCTTTCAAGATTCCTGTACGCTCGAGGTCATGATGCATTGCATATACAGGGTAGCCATTCTTTCTAGAACAAACTGCCCACGATGCTTCAGCAAATCTGCTGTTATCTTATCCTCCCCAGCTGTTTCCCCGTTTGCATAGCTCACATAGCTTTCTTTACTTTTTCCGGCGTTGCTTGTGGGATATCAAATTCCTCTAGACTATACCCTCGTCTATTATCGTCGTGGGTGCCCCTGGTACTGCATACATCTCTATAAAACTCCTCAGCCACTTGAACTATCTAATCCATGTTAGTAATGATTTGCCGGCTTTGTCTCTTAGCGCATAGATCTGATTCTTGCCTATCTTAGTTTATTCTACACTGCTTTTAGGTTTCGTCTGTTCCTGAGAGCATGCTGAATTCTATCCATTTTATACTTCCTTATGTCAGCTATCTTACCCTTGTTGATTAACTTGGAAAGTTCTGCCGCTTCTATTCTAGCTGTAGGGTTAGAGGCTTTCATACACTGGCGTTCCTTAATCAAATCCTTCGTCTCCTGGGATAGCTTACTGGTATCCTGGCTAACGAAGTTACCACCGAATTCTATTGCATGCTCCTTAATTATGCCCATAAGCTTGTCGTTCATTGCTTCAACACTAAGGTCCGCTTCCTGAGTTAAAGCCGGATATCTGTTCTGTAGCTTGATCTGGAATTCCTCTATTTTCCCTCTTACCAGTAACTCATTCAACGGCGTCTTATGTACCAGTTTCTTCCGTTCCCTCCTCAAGTCTAGGCTAATTCGAGTTCTTACAATCCTGTGGTTACTGCAGTGCACCTTGCCTGGTCCTTCCACTGCTTGTATGATGCCAGGGTTAGCGCAGATTATGATGTATATTTCATTTCTAGTCTCACCATTCGGTCTCTTCCACGTACACTTTCCGTTATCCCGCTTGCGGAAGAATCTATTCCGTATCCGAAAATTATTCTGTTCTGCAAACTCTACTAATAACGGTCCCCTGCTATTCCTCTAATATATACCATATTCCCCCACTGACTTGTCGCCAGCCTGATTCTTGCCTACCCTGGCATTTAAGTGGCCAATTAGTGTGGTGTGTTTTGTCGTGACTTTACCCATTGCTGATTCCACGTCTTCATAGCAGCTTTTGACTTGCGGGTCGTCGTGACTGGATGTAGGCGCGTAGACCTGTACGGCGTTCAGTTTCTACCTCTTATGAAGTTACGTAACAAGAACTTCCACCCTTTCGTTAATGCGATAGAATCCCTGTATGTTACCAGCTATATGCATATTACTCATTAATCCGACTCCTAGTTCTCGTCCCTCCGCTAAGCCCCGGTAGCACAGGACCTGCCCACCGTTAACCACTGTATATGCTTCATTTCTCCTACTAATCTCTCTGAGCCCGTTTATAGCCCGCTAATTCGTCCAATAGCGCTGCTAGACTCGCCTCACTAGATAACGTTCGAGCATTAAGCGTTGCCAGGTTCCGCTTCCAATGGCGGCGTGTCCTGATCCAGAGAGTTCTAGCGCCCTGTGCTGCGTCACAGGTCTGACCGCTGGCGTTGTCGATTGCTGCGCAGCTCCTGGGAACTGGTGGCCGAGGTTCGATCGCAGTATTCATGTAGGATATTGTGGCGAAGTACTGTATCAGGCTGGGCCAGCACACACAAACACACACACACACACACACACACACACACACACACACACACACATATATATATATATATATATATATATATATATATATATATATATATATATATATATATATACATATATAATATAGGGTGTCCCAGCTAACTGGGACCGAGATTTTTAAAATACCCAAGAGCTCTAGAGAAATCGTGCCGACTGCATAGTGGCCGTAGTCGTATGTGCTTAGAGCCACTATTTTTCAATCACGAATAATTATTCAATTACTGTTACTTAGCGAAGTACTTAATGATTACTTGAATCGCAAACACATGAATTACAAAGTTGTTCGCCACCTCAAGTAACCTCCGCCACAAGCGCTTGTAGAGTGCTCAGCTTTGCCTTGTTTATATTTCTGAGAGAAAACGAAAGCATGCGAAACATCCAAACTATGAAATAGATAGGCGCTTTCGCGCCACAACTCAAGCTCTCCCAAGCGAGTAGCCACGGATACGCGGTTTTACTAGCGGCGGCAGCCCAATACAGGGCTTCATGCTATGTGATGGTCGCGGCGTCAATAGAACACGGCACTGACGCGTCGATAAGCGTTGCGGAGCCTTGCGTGGTGCGCTTATAAGAGAATGCAGACGTATGTATTTCAATGCTTGCTTAAAGGCGCTTGAGTAGCGGAGTGTGAACGCACATCTATTTCGTATTTGGCGTATTTCGGGGGCTTTTCTTCTTTCTTAGAAAAAAGAACCAGGACAACTTCAGCACGAAATAAATGCTTGCTACGCAGGTTGTTTAAAGCGTCGTACAACATTGTAATTCATATATTTTCGATTCAACAATATTTGAGAAAGTCACTAGTTAAAAGTAATTAAGTAATGCTTCGTAATGAAAAAGAAATGCTGGCCGTAAGTACGTACGACTACACCTACTATGCAGTCGGTACGATTTTTCTAGAGCTCTTGGGTATTCTTAAAATTTTGGTCAAAATTAGCTGAGACATCAGGTATGTATGTATGTATGTATGTATGTATGTGCGTGTGTGTATGTATGTATGTATGTATGTATGTATGTATGTATGTATGTATGTATGTATGTATGTATGTATGTATGTATGTATGTATGTAGGTATGTATGTATGTATGTATGTATGTATGTATGTATGTATTTATGTATGTATGTATGTATTGCAAAGGCGTTTATTAGGCACTGGCGTTTTGGGATCAACCGTCAGCGCAGGGCACTGACTCTCAGCACGAGCGGCATTCATACGCAAAAGCGCTGAACAGGACGACCCATTATATCGTTCCCCCAATTCCTCCCTACAGTTACACCCTGCAATGAAAAGGGAGCAACTTGACGACCTAAAATCTTGTCACTATGAATTTGTCTCAGTAGGTCTTGAGGCAGTCGACGTTGACAATGTCTCGTCCACGACGACGCATGTACGGGCTCGATCACGTATTTGACGCGAGATAGGCGGTAGGCGCCTTCATATTTGGGAAGCAGTTTATTTGAGAGCCCAGGTGCGCTTGGAGGGACCGAGAGTCGCACAAGTGCTCCGGGGTGGAACGTGGGCTGAGAAGGGGTGTTACCGCAAACGCTCTTCTGGCGCTCTTGGTCAGCAATTTGAACAATTTGACTGCCTTTTGCTGGATGGAGCGCGTCATTGAAAGTAGGTAAAAATATTTGCAGAACCTGAGGCTGGTACGGCAGCAAAAATGACATCAGCGATAGGCCGTAGTGCCTTAAGTGAAGGCAGACCAAATGGGCCAATGATGTCCCGCATATTCACGGTGCAATAGAGTGGGAGAAAGCGGAAACGAACTGTAGGCTAAAAAATTTATTATAGGACGGAAGATCTGAGAACTAGGCCTGACTACCTAGATTACGGCCTCGAATCCTTGTGCCCTGGCGCCATCTAAGGCCTGCTGGATTGCCTTAAGTTGGTCTTCCACTGCACATCTGAGCAACGCAGTCCCCCACTGCTCTCTGGTCTTGTGTATTTTATCCTTTTTGGGTGTCCGAGGACAAGCCCAAACCATACGTTATAGGCCCGCCCTTTCTCGACTGAATCTACATCTATCCGTGTAAAGGCCCAGGTAGTAGTAATGGTAGGCCACAGGGTTCGCGCATGTATCTGTAAGAGGCAGCGTGCCGTCGCTTGCTGGTTACTTAGCGAGGAGTCTGCCGGGGCGAATCGGCCCTTTCCAAACTTATATTGTCTGGTGATCTCGTTAAAGCTGGTCATCCGGTCTCCCTCCCTTCCCAGTACTTGCATGTCACCGGCTCTGCCCATCATTTCTCGAGCCAAGTCCTGCGCTATTTCATTCCTGGGAAGGGAGAAGTTTGCGGGTGCCCACATAATGTCAACGCTCGATCTTCGTGATAGCTGGCTAAAGTTATCAGCGCTTCGGGCGAGGTTATTTCTTTCGCATATTTCTTTACGGATGTCTTGGGGTGGCTAACTACGATCTTAGCCTCTGTGGAAGGTATTGCCAGTGCAAAGGAAGCCTCCTCTCCCACCTCCGCCTTTCCTGTTTTTACAGTGGCACTAACTCTTGAGTCATCATCTAGACTCGTAGCAACTTTCGACATAATCTGTCTATTTGCGTACTCCGCCACGTCCATTTCGACCACGTCCCTGGCACTACGGAATCTTTTCGTTTGCGGAGAGCTCTGGCTCTTACGATTCTCCTCTCATGGTGAAACTCCGCATGCATGTTTCTGGGCATCGGGGGTATTGAAAGATGTTCCATTATTTCCCTGAGATGTCTCTGCGCTGTCTGTGCTGTGTTTCGTAGGTTATTCCGATGTCGTCTAAAATGCGTCTTCCCGTCAAACACTGTGTTAATTTCTACTGCGCATTCTCTGCGCCTCAATAAGTTCGTCAAGTGTGTTGTGCACGCCGAGCTCCAGGGGCTTGTCGTTTGACGTATTTGCCGGAAGTCTCAAGACCTGCTTTTACTCCCTACGGAAGTTCAGTATTTGGCGGAAGACCGTCGGGTCGGGTTGAAACGTGGTGAAAAGGTATACAGAACCCGGGGCACTATGCCTACCAAATTAAGATTTCACAGAAAAAAAAAGGCCGTCTCGGCTCCGACATGCGACCCTTGTTCGCAGGTAAAATAAAGAAAGGTGTTCGAGCATCTCGTTTAAATAGTCTTCAAGATGTGACGCAGGCAGAGCGCATACTCCGATACCAGATTGCCATCGTTCCTGTTCATTATTGTGGTACAGTCTTAATTATTAGCTACTCAAGAAAACGGCATCGAGATAGGACTTTTTCCTTGGCAAGGACACGTGCCTACCCCGAGTCGATTGCGTTGCTCCTTGAAGCTCCTTGCTCAGCCAAAGCAATGCATTTCACATTTTCTTTTCTCACGTCATAATTGTGCTGTTTAGGAGGCCTTTCAAAGTCATCAGTTTTGCCAATATAGGCGCACTCACGATGCGCGCATGGCACAACTTACACAACACCTGGGACTTTCTCTTTTGGTAATTTGTCCTTAACGTTGACGAACAATTGTCGCGGTTTCCGCTTTGGAATTCCCAGGCTGTCAGCAGTGCTTTGGCACGTGTCCCAAGGCATATGTCTTTTCCAGGTAAAGAGGGATGTCTCGACGCCTTTATCTTGCGTCGCTCATAATTCAGAATGCGCCCCACTAACTGAAGAGGAGCGATGGCAATCTGCCGTGAGTGTATGCGCGCTGCCTGCGTCACGTCTTTAAGACTATTTAAACGAGCTGCACGAACACCTTTGTTTATTTTTTTCAGTGAATAAGACTCCCGTGTGGGGGCCGTAACGTCTTCTTTTCTTTTGAAATTTTACTTTCGTTGGCGTAGTTCCACGGGTTTACTCTACCTTTACCTTTTCACCGTACTGCCATCTGATAATACATTCTATCTTGGCTTTCTCCGCAGCGTAAAGCTTGAGATACGGGACCACATATACAATGCGATTGATTACGAATGTTTATATTAATCGGATAAGATTGTGCTCTGTCATGCCATTGTTCCTGATGGATATCCGCTTTGTTTGTATGATTGTTTGTTAAACACTATCGTCCAGTAGTCTTATGGTTTGACCATTATAGCTGTTTTGGGATATGCGAAGTCGCAATATTTTCAGGCTCTTCACTGTCAGTATCATGGTGCCCTCTACTGTGACCACCATGCCCGGCAATTGCTTAGTGCTTTTTCGACCCCTGAATCTGGGTCTGTTGAGCAGAAGTTGTGAATTTTGCCAGGAACATCTCAGTTCATTGTTTCTGATGGAATTTTCGACCGTGTTTACTGCTGTTTGGAGAACCTCTTCCACGTGCCCATCGCTTCCAACCGCCATGCAGAGGGTGATATCGCCCGTAAATAAGCTGTGTCCGAGTCTTTCTATCTTTTCGTGTCTAGCAGAAAGACGATCCCTACCACGTTGAATATTGGCGGCGAGGAGTTACGGAGTCGCCATCTATCGGAAGCGGCTCGCTGGTGTAGTATGAGGGATCACGCGGCGCGCTCCTCATAGGTTTTGCTGTCAGCGCTCACTGAAAACACCACGCGGAGCTCTTCCGGACATTTCTGTAAGTACTTTCGAAACGAGAGAAGTTTTTTAGTGTCTAAATAATAATTTTGGACAAACTGAAAGCACAGAATCGTTTACAGACGCTCTATCTTTAACGAATACGTACAGTGAACGCCACTGTGCGCGGTCGCCGCGACGCAGTCTCCCGAAACGGCTTCTTGCGTGAAAGGCAGGTAAACGTTGAGAGCAGACCATGTGAAATATGTTCTTATAGTGTTTGTATAACTAAATGGAGCATAATAGAATGAAGCCTCAATGCAGCGATCGCACAAATTCGCAGCGACCGACTGCGCGTCTGCATGCTTGTCTGCGCACCGTTTCGCTTTAACCGCGTGCGCGTTTTCGCTCCGTGCCATGAGCTTTAGGCTGCAGAATATGAGCATTTGACAGTATACAAGCGACCATTGTTGCGTGGGCGCTATCAGAACTGTTCAAAAATAATTTCATTGTAGATACTTCGACGCCTAAGGGGACGGTGATGTGCTGTCGCGACTATTCAATCTTTTTTTTCTTCTAAATTCTTGGACATTTCAATATTATTTCTCGAGTTGCGTCGCTCTGTATGTTTATCGGTGTTCTCTTCGTGCGATTTCCCGCTGCTTCTTTTTTGTAATCCAGTGCATTAGGTCATAACACAAACATGACCATATGCCATGCTTTTTTTAATACGCTTCTTGCCGCTCCCTTTTCACTCCAGTGAACTTGCCAGTATCTATAGCATCGACAAATTCATAGACCAAACCGTCATGACATTAGCCGGGCAGCCGACTCGGGCGAGCTTCTCAGTGCGCGTTTTTCGAACAGCGCAGACGCCGCGCCGTAGCAGAAATCTTCCTCGCGTCTGTGCTTGCTGCGTACCCGAGTTGTAACCGATGACTGTTTGCCGGTTTTACGTTTCGCGAGCCAAGCTTCACGCAGCTGCTTGTCCTGCGGCTACGTGGCTACGTGTTAGGCTGACACCTGGCTCCGCTGCGTACGTCCGCCACTGCACCACCGACCAGTAGCCTACCATGTTGCGCGCCTTCAAAGGTAGTCGCTACCTATTGTAGTGCTTTCAAGCAGTGTAAAGGAGACACTCTAAGCGGGAAGATCTCGCCACTAAATGAGGACTGCCGCATACGAGAGAATTTAAACTCTCGTTTTCAGCTCGCTTCGGCACTCCCGAAGCAGCCGAGCGGCCGCTCTGTCCACGTGATCCCTCATAGCACGTCACGCCCACGGTGGCGCCAGCTTTTCCAGTGGTGGAGCTCGAGGACAATAAAGGAAGATAGAGCTGAACCCTGCGGGCTACCCCTATTACCTAGTTTGAGCGGCACCTATTTCATTTCTCCAAGTGAAATGTTTGCCGTATGATCCAACAAGAAGTTCGATGCTTCGATGCTGTGAAAAGGCCAGTCGTGGCGGAGACAGAGTAGCAAGAGATGGACAACAAGGTGGCAGAGAAAGAACAGATTCTGACGTCGGCGGTGTCGACTACTTCAGCGTAACGTCTGGGGAGATCGACGGTAGTGTGACTGAATGATGATTAAAGCCAGCTCCGCACAAACGCAGTCATCAGCAGCACCATGCACGGAAAGAAAGTTCCAAGCCAGAATATTGTCAGGCAAAGCACGGCATATAATGACGAATCCAAGAAAATATAGTACGTCATGAATCATAACACGAGCGGTTCATGCGGCCGAAGGCTTGACTTTCTGCTAGCCTGGGGTGCGTAGTGAAGAACAGCAGGAATTGTCACTTTCGTGAGTTTGCGGGAGAAGTATTCAGTTAAGATGTAAACGGCAGGCCCTGTAGCGACAAGAGTGGTTGTCTCCCTTTCTCTTCCTAAAGAAATACTGCGATTTCTTTAGAAGGAGAAAGATTAGGCCTTGAAAATGTGAATAATGGAGCAGTTCTCGCCTCGGGAACTGTGGCTGCCAGTTTTCCTCGTGACGAGAGCTACAACGGCGAAGCATGGGTGAGAGGGAACGGCGGCTAGGAGGAGGAGCCTGACGTGAGGTGAAGGTGGGGACACGTGAATAGGAGTCCGAGGTATCAGGAATGGAACACTGCGAATGTGATTGTGGTAGGCAGCTGAGGCTCGGCGTGTCATGAGGAAAATAATGTCCATGGTGGCGACAGAAACACGCAACATGTCCCAGAATACCGCATGCAAAACAGATGAAGTAGTTATCAGGAGTACGCCACGATTTAATGGAAGGTTCGAAAGGTAATAGCGCTACGTGAACCGGCCGTACCGGAGGTGGCGACGAGTAGAAATTGGCGGCTGTTCTGGAGGTAATAGGCATCGGTCGCTCAGGAAGTACGTTGATAGCGACAATGTAAGTCAGAGGTGCAGTCACAGGCGGCGGTTGAGAAGGATGTTGGAGTGCCTCAGCAGCTTTCGCCTTGATAACATCATCGAGCGACGGACGTAGTAAGGAAACAGGCTCAGTAACGCATACCACAAGCGATATCTGGGAATCCGTTACCCGAATGTATTGGTTAATCTGCGGCAGCAAGCCCAAATAATCAGCGTCGAGGCTTGCGGTCTCCAATGCAGATAGGTGTGTGGATTGCAAACTTGTACGACGGGTTGCAAGGATCTATTTGCTCAGCTCGTAGAAGCTTTAACAAAGCTCACGTGAGCAACTGTCATCAGGCTCTTGGTCTCAACCGTAAGCACGGCATCGCCGTCTGTGCTTTTCATAATTTGCCTTATCTTATCGGCTTTGGTCATAGAAGCATTCACGCGCTTACAGAGGTCGCTGACGTCCTCAAAGTAGCTCTTGAAGTTTTCACCGTTTCTTCAGCTAGACTACGCGAACGGTGTCCTGCGCGGTGTCTTCGCATAGCGGGACGGCCGAAGAACTAAGTAAGCGTCTTTGTAAAAGCTGACCAGGTTGTAAAATCGGCTTCGTGATTACTGAACCACACATTGGCCGCATCATTAAGATTAGGGATGACGTTGGTCGGCTTGGTGCTGTCATCCTACTTGTTATACGCGCTAGCGCGTTCATACTCTGCATGCTAGTCCACCACATCGTGATCATGTCACCCCGCCCCCTCTGAAGATCGCACGTTCGCGCTGACGTACGGCCCCAGAACACGCGACAGCAGGCGTCGTCGCTCATTGTAGATGAAGATGGTAACGTACGGCTTCGGAGCTCCAGAGCGCTGAAGATGGGGCCCCACCCCTCTACCAAATGCTACAGAATCTTCCTCTAAGCCCACAAGACGCCTGACAGAAGCTAGTAAAGCGAGCATTCTCAGATAAACGCGGATCAAACGCGCACTACTAGTTCATCGTCGTCTTCTTGCACACTTCACCGTACCGGCGCCGATAATATTCACTGCGATATGTATATATATATATATATGGGGTTTTCTTCAAAGTTCAGCACGCAGGACCCGACGTAACATACGCAGGAAAGAGACGACGAACTTTCTGGAAGACTTCTTTTACTTAACGTTTTCGGCTGGTGGACCAGCCTTCGTCAGAGTACAGTAACGCATGTACAACACATACACAGCTTTAAAGGTATCGTATCACGAGCAGAGGGCGCGCTATCTACACTGACTAGACCATACACTGCGCATCACAAATCATTATCATTGCCCATTATAAATGATTGTTCATGACACGCATTTTGGAATATACAAAAAATGAAATGCATATGTGTTCACGATACAATACATACAAACATGACTTTCAAGTAAGTGCCAGCGGTTACAATGGTTATGTGTAGTGCAAACAAAATGAGTTACACATGCAGATACAAAGGCGTGATGTTTGGCACATGGCATCTCTGAGTGCAACCTCCAGTTATCTAAAAAAGTAATATGTTAAGCGTACAACGTCGAACCACAGCGACATATGTCAAAAAAGCCACATGTAAAATAAGAGACAGAAAAAAGCGCTGAAATCATGTGTGTACACTGTGTGGGAAGTGTATATTTGTGCTCAATCTAAAGTTAGACAGATTAGTTTTCCTTTGTTTTCATTTATTCCAGACGAGACAGTGTTAAATTTGTGAATCAGGTAAGATTCGCGAAGCTCGCGGTCATGGTTGGTGCGGAATCCAGATTCGAGTATTGTTACTTTGAGATTATTAAATGAGTGGCCCGGCATGTTAACATTTTCGAGAGTGGTAGATTTGGTTGGGATTTGGTATGTGACCTGTGGTTGTTAAAACGGATCCTGAAAGGTGTTTCAGTCTGGCCTATGTATTGCATGTGGCAAGTGCCGCACTCGAGCAAGTACACTACGTTATATGAATCACTGGTGACTGACAAACGCGTTCAATGCATAACTTCATGTGGCCACCCTTAGAGGGTATGTTAATACTTCAATAATCCCTAGGGGCTTTCGAATTCGTGTAAACCCAGCCACCTCTGAACTATCGATCGTAAACAAGCATAAGTGGCAAGATGTACTGACTAATGCATCACTCCAGCTAGTCCGTATTATTTTAGATCACTATGAATCATCGGCAAGTTCACTTTTAAATGTAGAAAAAACCTTGGTTGGCCAACTTGCCGCGCATGAAGTACATTTGCTGAATGTTTACGAAGAAAGAAAGGTGAACGCGTGAACCAAAATAAAAAGTCGGAAACTGTTACGGGACAATGTCCCCGCGATAACATACTCTACCAAACAAACCTGTTTGGCAACTTCTGTAATCCCAGTTGTTAAAGCATTGCCGGAGACAACCAACCCGGGCACTACCATAGTTAACCTTTCCCATGTTGCGCTTCTGCCTACGGAAGAAAGGGCTCTTTCAAAAGGCCTCAATTTCTGTCCAGCCACCGGGGGCTTCGACGAATTCCAGTTAATGAAAGACATTGAAAACTTCTCCCGAAACTTAAGACTCAAAGAATATTTTCATGACCGCGCTAGCAGCAAACAGGACCACCCAGCTATACCGTCCGCGACACACTGGACGCCTGCCTCACAACGGGACAAATGCCTAGACCTATATATCAAAGCTGTTTCTCGCGACGTGCTCGACACCTACAAGACACGCGCCCCATTCCAGAGAAATCTTTCCACTAGCGAATCCGATGCTCTTAGAAGCCTAAGCACGCGCGATGATATTGTTATTAAACTGGCGGACAAAGGTGGCTCGGTCGTGATAGCGACAAAAGAAAATTACAAAAAAGAACTCGTAAGACAGTTATCTGACTGCACATTTTATAAAGAACTTCCCTGTGATCCTACCGACGAATTCCTTTCCATCATTAAGGAGACCATAAAATCATTGGTGAAGAAGCAGAAGATCGACGATAAAACAGCACGCTCCTTGATCCCACTTGGTCCAATAGCTGGGCGTTTTAGCTGCTGCCCAAGATACACAAACCAGGTAATCCAGGCCGTCCCATTGTATCCGGCATCAGAACAGTCACAGAATACATCTCTCGTTACGTCGACAGTCTAATCAAATTTATTCCAGCCACATTTTCTTCTTTCATTAAGGATACTAATGCTTTTCTTAATGACATAATAGATCTAACCGTTCCCGAAGGCTCGCTTCTGGTAACGATGGATGTCACTTCTCTCTACACGAATATTCCCCATAGGGATGGCATTCAAGCTGTCTTGAAGTCCTATGAACACCTCCAATGAAAATAGCCCGATCGATAGCTCAACCCTCGAGGTTCTGCTTAAGTTAGTTCTCGAGTTTAACTACTTCGAATTTAATAATTCTCATTATGTACAAATTAGTGGGACATCGATGGGAACTAAAATGGGCCCCAACTATGCGAACGTTTTTATGGGAGTGCTCGAAGACGCGTTCCTTAATAGTGTACGACTAAAACCGATCTAGTTTAAGCGCTACATCGACGATATATTTTGTATTTGGACGCATAGCGAAACGGAACTCCTAAACTTCATTGCGGTATTCAACCATGCACACCCCGCTATCAAATTCGCACATCATTACTCACCGTCATCTGTAGACTTCCTTGACGTGACGATTACCATTGCCGATGGACGCCTAATCACAAAACTCTACAAAAAGCCAACCGATAATCATCAATTTCTTCATTTTGAAAGCAGCCACGTGCGTCATTGTAAGACTCCGATTCCATATAGCCAGGCACAGCGCTTTAAGCGCATATGTTGCGAAGAAGGCGATTTTAATTCTTGTTGCCAGGAACTCAAAAAGAAACTTCTCAACCGTAAATATCCAGAGAAGATGATCGATGACGCGATACACCGAGCGGCAGGATATGACCGGATGGACTTTCTTAAAAGCAGAAACAAGCCCAGTGGCTCCCAGTCGACAAATTTGATACTCACACATTCCGCATCTAACCCTAAGGTCTCAGGCATACTATAGCATTCTTACCCAAAGCGACAGGTTAAAAGCCATTTTTCCTGAGCCACCTCGTGTCGTGTATAGACGTTCGAAAAACATAGGTGACATACTAACGTCTTCAAAAATCGCCACTTCTAACCCGACCGGTTGCAGCCGCTGCAATAAACCTCGTTGCAAAGTCTGCGCTCACATAACGCCTACATTAACTGCCACCAGCACAGCCAGCCAATTCATGTTCTCTATTAAAGGCAGTTTCAACTGTCATTCATATAACGTAGTGTACTTGCTCGAGTGCGGCACTTGCCACATGCAATACATAGTCCAGACTGAAACACTTTTCAGGATCCGTTTTAACAACCACAGGTCACATGCCAAATCCCAACCAAATCTACCACTCTCGAAACATGTTAACATGCCGGACCACTCATTTAATAATCTCAAAGTAACAATACTCGAATCTGGATTCCGCACCAACCATGACCGCGAGCTTCGCGAATCTTGCCTGATTCACAAATGTAACACGGTCTCGTCTGGAATAAATGAAAACAAAGGAAAACTAACCTGTCAAACTTTAGATTGAGCACAAATATACACTTCCCACACAGTGTACACACATGATTTCAGCGCTTTTTTCTGTCACTTATTTTACATGTGGCTTTTTTGACGTATGTCGCTGTGGCTCGAAGTTGTACGCTTAACATATTACTTTTTAGATAATTCGAGGTTGCACTTAGAGATGCCATGTGCCAAACATCACGCCTGTGTATCTGCATGTGTAAGTCATTTTGTTTTCACTACACATAACCATTGTAACCGCTGGCACTTACTTGAGAGTCATGTTTGTATGTATTGTATCGTGAACACATCTGCATTTCATTTTTTGTATATTCCAAAATGCGTGTGATGGACAATCATTTATAATGCGCAATGATAATGATTTATGATGCGCAGTGTATGGTCTAGTCAGTGTAGATAGCGCGCCCTCTGCTCGTGATACGATACCTTTAAAGCTGTGTATGTGTTGTACATGCGTTACTGTACTCTGACGAAGGCTGGTCCACCAGCCGAAAACGTTAAGTAAAAGAAGTCTTCCAGAAAGTTCGTCGTCTCTTTCCTGCGTATATATATATATATATATATATATATATATATATATATATATATATATATATATATATATATATATATATAGTTGCTATGATTGCGCATGGTTAAAATTACCTACGAACCCTGCGTAAGCAACCAAACCTCATCCAGGTGGAAGTGCATGGTGTCTATTCCAACTGCACGGCCGTGATGAACACGAGTGCGCACGTCTCAGTACTGCGTATTAAAGGGGCCCTGCACCACATTTTTCAAAATGGAGGAAAACATTTCAAGTGAAAATATGCTATTTTGGAAATACTTGGCCACAAAGCACTTCACTACCTTCAGCACAAGTGGAGGTATTGAATCAAACACGGCGTCCGCTGTGCACCCGTTCGTACTTCACTCCTTTCCATTGAGAAGGCTACGGCGCCGTGCGCGCGCCCATAATCGTCCCCGTGGCGCGCAGTACAAATTTAAATTTGCATCGTAACTTAGACGTCACGGCGTTCGATTCTGGTGCCTAGGACGTGCTAAACATAAGCTAAACGCTGCGGTCCACAGCGAGCCGCAGAGCGTTTAGCCAGTTGACTCGTTGCGCCCTTCCTCCCCCCCCCGCGCGGGGTCCGCAACATCTACGCTATGCAGCCCGCCGCAGATCGCAATAGCAGTCGCATGTGGGAATCCTCTTTATTATGAAATAAAGCGTAAAGCTTGCCTCCTTAAAAGTGTAAGAAGGCAGGTTTCTGTTTAAAAGTGAATGTTTGAGAGAAAAGTGATTTTGCGATTCCGCGGCACCGCCGGTCAGTTGGGCCATCAACAGGTGTGACGCTATAGTTCACCGGCGAGGTCTGTTCTATGACGTTTTAGCGGCCAATATATCTAGACTCAAGCTTCTCACATAAATCGGGTGTTCTTGCAGGTACCCATAGGAGCACATTGTCACCAGGGCAGTAGGAAACGACGCGGTGAGAGGCATCGTACCGATGTTTGCGATCGTCTTGGCTGGCTTCAGTGTTCATACGGGCGCGACGACGACAATGGGCAAGACGACATACAAACTGGTCGCAAATGAATGGCTAAGCGTTGACGGGGCCATAGAAAAAAGAAACGTCGAGTGACGAGGTGGGGTGGCGGCCGTATGCTAAGAAAAACGGAGAGTATCCGGTGGTTCGTTGAACAGACGTGTTGTATGCAAATGTTACAAATGGGAGAATCGCATCCCAATTACGATGGTCAGGTTGAGTATACATGGATAGGATGTCGCACAGGGTGCGATGACATCGATCTGTTAGGCCATTGGTTTGAGGGTGGTAACTAGACGTTGTCTTGTGCACGGTGTTGGACGCTTGCAGAACTTAAGAGTGCTTGAAAGAAATGCCTTGCCTCGGTCGCTCAAAAGAACGTGAGGCGCCCCGTGACGCAAGTAAATAGCCTGCAAGAAGAAGGCCGCTACTTCTGAGGCAGCTCCTGAACGTATTGGGGTTGTTTCAGCGTACCGGGTTAAGTGGTCAAGAGCAGTGACGATCCATATGTTGCCGTCTGGAGTAGGTGGGAGTGGCCCGAAAAGGTCAATGCCCACGACAGAGAAGGATTATGCTGGACAAGGAAGTGGTTGTAGCGTCCCGACCGGAGCAGTAGTAGGTTGCTTACGGTGTTGGCAAAGCGTGCACGAGGCAACATATCTAGCTATGCTCGTGGAAAGACCTGGCCGAAACAATCGGCTGCATATGCGCTCGTGTGTTTTGTGGTAGCCCAAGAGGCCTGACGTAGGGTCTTCGTGTGAGGCCTGCAGAACAGCAACGCAAAGAGCGCTGTAGAACGGGAACCCATCGATGGCCTTCCGGGTGAAAATGTACCGGTAGAGCACGTGGTCTTCGAACTTGAAAAGGAGGAGGAAATAACTTTATTGTGTGCTGAGGAACCCCTCCCCACCCACTCTTGGTTTAGTGGCCGGCAGGGGTCGCGGGCCGCACCCACGTAGGGACGGGAAGCCCGTAAGCCTCCGCCCTTTCGTGAGCCCTCTGGACGGCCCGGAGCTGGATCTGGTGGTCGTCGCTTTGCAGGGAGTCCACCCAGTCTTCTTCCTTAGTGAACATGGTGCCGCAACATGCTCTGGCAACGCGGAGCATTGCCAGAGCATGTGCGCTAGCGAGGAGTACGATTCGCCACAATCCAGACATTGCGGCTCTACTTCTGGTGAATAGCGGCTCAGTCTGCCTCTCGAGGGGAACAAGCCTGTCTGAAGCCTTCTGAATACTGATGACTGTGGTCTAGTGAGTTTAGCGTGGGGCAGTGGGAAGGTCCTCCTCGACAGCTCATAGTGTGTTGTTATTTAGTTGAAGGTGAGCAGCGGGTCTTGGTGCTCCCCTCCCTCCCCACCACATCGCTCGCCACGATCGCCGCGGAGCGTGAGAGCTCGCACGCGTCCGTGCGCCAGCTCGTTGGCGTTGGGAAATTCGGGGTGCACGTCGGCCCCCATGTAGGCTGGAAACCATTTGACGATGTTCTGACCCGCGGCTCCCTTGCTGCCGAGGACGGCCACCACTTCCCTGGCATTGGGTGGAGATGAAACACCGCCAAGGCGCTTGATGATACTATGGCATTAAGAATCGGCGCGCTGGTGAATGCAAAGCACTGAAGGCAGGTTTGATAGAGTCAAGGAAGAAATCGGTGTAATACACGATGCGTCCTCTGTGCAGTAAACTTGATTAGGGGATGTGACGTGCTCCGCTGACGGTGGTAATGGGCATCGTGAAAGAGCGTCGGCATCTTGGTGCTTCCTTCCGGACTTGTATATTGCAACGAAATTATATGCTTGTAATCGGAGTACTCAGCGGCCAAGGCGTCCAGACAAGTTTTTGATGGTCGACAACCAACATAGGGCATGGTGGTCGGTAACAACCGTGAAATGTCGACCGTGGAGTTATGGACGAAATTTATGAATGGACCAGACAACAGCCAAACACTCTTGTTCGGTTATCGAGTACTTTTCCGCGGAAGTGAGAACGCGGCTTGCATATGCAACAACCTTTTCGCAAAATTCGTGGTTGCGCTGTAGCAGTACGGCACCAATTCCTTGACCACTAGCGTCAGTATGCAGTAATGTGGGCGCCTTGTCATCAAAGTGACAAAGAGCAGGTGGGGATGTTAGTGCGCGCTTGGGTTCTTGGAACGCGGCTTCACACTGATCGTTCCATTTGAAGGAACTTGAACTAGCAAGGAGGCTGTGAAGGGGTGAGGCAATGCTGGCGAAGTTCCAGATAAAACGTCGAAAGTTTGAGGCGAGTCCAATGAAGCTGCGCAGTTTTTTTGCACGAGGTGGGCGTGGAAAGTTGAGCACTGCTGAAATTTGTCCGGATCGGGCTGGATGCCGTCTTTGCTAACGAGATGACCTAGGACTTTAATGGCTGTGCTAGCGAAACGGCACGTCCTCGTGTTTAGTTGAAGTCAGGCATTAGAAAGGCATGTGAGCACTTCATCTAAGCGTTGCAAATGGTCAACGAAAGTCGAGGAAAACGCGACAATGTCGTCGAGGTAACATAGACACGTTTTCCACTTGAGGCCGTGAAGAACAGTGTCGATCATTCTTTCAAAGGTGGAGGGCGCATTGCATAGACCGAAAGGCATTACGGTAAAGCCGTAAAGACTATCCGGAGGAGAAAAGGCGGTCTTTTCTTTGTCCGCTTCGTGTACTGGAATTTGCCAATATCCGGAGCGAAGATCAAGGCTGGAAAAGTATTGCGCACCTTGCAAAGAATCGACGGCGTCATCGATACGGGGCATCGGATATACAACCTTACGGGTGATCTTGTTTAGCGCGCGCGGTAGTCAACACAAAATCGTACCGATCCATCCTTCTTCTGCACTAAAACGACGGGTGATGACCAAGAACTGGCGGAGGGACGTATAGTTTTTCTTTTCAGCATATCAGCGACGTTCTCCTCGATGGTTTTGCGTTCGGCCAAAGAGACTCGGTAGGGACAAGGGCGTACAATAGTCTGGCCATCGGTGTTGATACGATGGAAGGCAACGGAAGTCTGTCCGAGTGATGAAGTATCCATATCAAAGGAGGTCTGATGCTTCGTGAGCAATTTTAACAACGCTTCTCTCTGAGCAGCAGTAAGGTCAGGACTTATCAGGGACGCAAGGGCAGATGAAGCAGATTTGAGCTGTTGAGGAAGAGCTTGCGAGGCGGCAAGAGGAAGCAGGGAGACTGGTTGGGTATCCACATAACAGGTCACTGCGGAGCCTTGAGGTAGGAGGATTGTCTCAGTAGCCGCATTTAACGAGATGACTAATGCAGAATTTTCTTTCAACCGCACCAGGCAGGAAGCGAAGACAGTCCCGCGGGCAAGACAGCGGCCGTAAGGAGTGATGAACAAGTCGCCATTGGTGAGGTCCGTAGAAGAGAGACTTATGATTTGCTCGTGGCTGGGAGGTAGTACAGAATCGGCAGCAGTGAGGAAACGCAGTCGTGGCTCATCGGTACTCCCGCTGCACTGAGCAGTCTCGGTCATATGGACTACACGTTGACGGCAAGGGAAATAAGCGGACGCTGGCAAGAGAAAGTCCCAACCTAAAATTAGTTCATGAGCGCCTGGGAATAAAATTGCGAACTTAATGTGATGACGGATACCATCAATGAAGACGCGTGCTTTACATTGGGCTGGTGGTCGAATAATTGCTCCATTAGCCCCAGTCAGGGATGATCCAATATAAGGCGCCTTCACTTTCCGCAGACGAGAGCACAGGTCCGCCCGCCTAACAGGTATAGTAGCTCCCGTGTCAATCAGAGCTAACAAACGCACACCCTCCACAGACACCAATAACATGTTCGAAGGACGTTCAGGAGGACTTGGAGCACTTCGCAGCGATGCAGTTTACCCTCCAAAAACTGCACTCGTTAGTTTTCCGGTCGCTGGAGGTGGAACTGGGAGACTGGTCGAAGTGGCGAAACAGAAAGTCGGAGCGGCGATGGGGAGCAGCGTCTCGAGGCACGTGTGTTGTGTGCGGTGTTGGAGAAGTCGGCCGGAAATGGAGATCGGCGAAGGGGATGATTATCATCATAAGTGCGGTCGACACGAGGAGGTGGCTCATCGCGTTCAAAGGCAACGTAACCACGACGTTCGTCTTGCTGACAGCGTCGGCAAAACCGGGAGATATGTCCTCGAAAGCCGCAGTAATAGCAGACAGGCCTCGACGAACGCCAGGCAGAGTAGTAAGGCGGGTGCGGAGCTCGGGCGACTGAAGGTGCCAGGTGATCATGAACAGGCGCAGGTGGTGTGATTGGAGACGGCGCGGCTGGCATTGCAGCAACCTGGGCGTAAGAAGTTGGTTGTGGGCAAGGAGAAGCGTTGGTATGGTAGGCATTCTGCAGGGAGGCCAATTCCTCCTTAATAATGCCGCGCAGGTCAGTAGAAGCAGGTTGGACGTGAGTGCTGCTGCAAGGGGGTGAGCCTTGCGCTTGCGATTCGTCGCGAATTATGGCTCGTGTGATAGACCGGAGCTCAATACTGTTTGCCGGGGGGTTGTCGGAAAAGTTCGGTAGCATGCGGATTGATTGCAGGGCGTCGAGGTGCTTACAGACGGAGACGACGTCCGACACCGTCGACGGGTTTTGATTAGCCAGTGCGTTGAAGGCAGTTGATCTTATACCCTTAAGAAGATGTCGCAGGCGGTCAGTTTCTGGCATGGCACTGTCGACACAGCGAGAAAGCATGAGGATATCCTCAATGTACGAGGTATGCGACTCGCCGTAGTGCTGGACGCGCTCAGACAGCCTCTTTTTCGCAAATTTCGAACGAACCGTGGGTGTGCCAAAAATCCGCCTTAGCTGCTCCCTGAAAGACGACCAATCACGTAAGTCCCTTTCGTGATTCAGGAACCATGTCTTGGCTACTTGAGAGACGTAAAATGGTACGTTGTCTAACCTCGATGTCTCGTACCAGTTGTTGTATTCGCTGACACGATCGTAGTTGTCGAGCCAGTGATGAACGTCCTCACCAGGCAAGCCAGAGAAGATTTCAGGATCGTAATACCGGTTGTTGGAAGGGCTGGGAGTGGGGGTGGCTGGTACTTGAACAGAGATCCTGGACGCTGCGGCCTGTTATTGCGACATGGCGGCCTCTTGGCGTAAGTGGCGTGTCAAACGTAGCTCCAGGAGAGACCTTGAAGTGGATTGAGGTCGAAGGGATCTTAAAGCGCCTCCACCACTTGAAATACCACGGTCGAGAAGACGCTTTATTCCAAGAAGGAAAAATGGCTTCAATGCAAAAACGAACACGAGGCGATGATTGATGATGACTTTATACAGATGAAGATGAAGTTCACATAAATTATTACAATATTTATGCTTTGCTGTGAATAGACCATCTGTGTTATAGCACCACACCTAACGGCACTAGCCATTAGGCCACCATCCCATCTGTAAATAGCGGTGCTTAGATAAATAGGTTCAAACATAAAAGAGTGCTGCTTGCATGGACGAGAAGAAGGAATGTCAATTAAGGATTTACACCTGCAAGAAAACCATTTTGGAAAATCTTATTTAGAAGTTAGCTTTATTTTATTGTAAATACTAGTTCCCAGTGAACACTACTTTTTGATCATACTGTCCAGTGTGAACCAAAGGAAGAGACGGAACCGAAATAATTGTTGAGAAGCGAAATAATTGCATTCGCCGCATACATAACCCTAGCCCACTGCTAGGGTACGTCATTAAAATAAAGGAAGTCCAGCCCAGTAGCATGCTTTATTTGTTGCATGTAGGAACTCCAACCTACATTTTCAGAGCAATATTACCTTAATCAGCGGAATATAAGGCCGTATAAAATTGGTCTACCACGTGCGAGAAATAAGCAATATGCGCCATTCTTCATGATCATGAAATCAGCTATCGAAATGAAACACTTTGCGGCAAGTGCAATCCGCGGCTTGGCAATAGCTAAGGCAAAATTAATAACTTGTGAACCGTTAGAAATTCATGCAATCACAATCAGTAATAGTTTTTATCAAAATAAAGGCGTGCAAATTTCTTGACAACCAATTTGAAGAGTAATGTATTCATTTCTGTTTTCTTCGATGAAGAAAACCTGACAGTGGTAAAACGTGGATTACCTTTACACGCCAAAAAATGATTTCCATTGGTAAATGCACACAAATTAGGCAACAAAATTCTACTTACTCGGCGGATCCCTTATAAGTCCGATCACAAGACAACTAGGCTCAGCCTCTACCAGTTCATAATCCTTACGTATTACTGGTTTTTCTGTATCTGGAAGTATAAGTCGCATGATGTAAGGCGATATATCTGGCATAGGAGGCTATGCTGAGAACAATTATTAATATTAAAATGTTTTTATTGATCATGTAAATGCACAGCGTACACCTAGAAATTCGTGTATAGCATGCGGAGCATTTGTTGTGTCTATGCATGCAAGTTTAAAATATTGTCCTAAGTTTTGTAAAAGTCCCTTACCTATTCGCAAAAGCATGTAAACGCATATGTTCTTCATTGCATTGCGCAAATGCCGCTGTAGGAATCTATTGCTAAGGTTTGTCCTGTGATTACGGGCTATGTGCTAAATAATAACCTTACTTACAAGATTTCAAGATCTGAGAGGGAAAAAGGAAAACTTGATTTGCAACATAAACAAGCACTTCTACCTGTCCTGACAAAAAAAAAACCGGCACGGTGCAAACTGATAGAGGTACGCCTGTGGTCTGAAAGTCAAGACGTTGCTTGGCGCTGTAGAAGCCTTATGAGCTTGCATGCCAGTCGACTGTGGCAACCTGAGAAGCAGTTCATTAGAAACAAAACCAGAACTCTAACAAGAATACTGTATATTCCGTAAACATTGTTAGCAGGGATACGCAAGGCAATTCTGCATAGTTGCTATGAGAACAGCAGCGCTCACTAAACACCAGCATATTAATATTCAAGGCGCCATTCAACGGAGATTCACCAGTGTAAAATAAGCGTAACGAAGCGGTTGGCGCTCTAGGGACCACCATCACATTCGATGATGTTTGCGAATACCAGATTCTTAAAACAGGAGCATGGTGAGGTGATTTGGCTGCTAAACTGCGGCTCACCGATAATAATAAATGTTCCGAATGCTTACGACAAGCCAACCGGTAAAACATTTACGTCATAATACCAAACACGTTTCGTAGGCACGATGAGGCGTGATAAAAGTGAGAAAAGCATGACTCATGCATGAACAGAAATCTAATACACCTTGGTTTTGGCTGCGGCAGACTTTCCTAACGCTAAGTCTTACAAATATGTTCGAAGCTTTATGCGGTTATGTTCCCAGATTTGGGGCTTCGTAAAAAATTTCGCGTTCACCGCGTGACTCACCATTCATCACTTGAAGTACAGAAAGAAGTCAACATTTTTTTCTTGTGTTCTTCACGCTACTCCTTCCTCCTAATCACCAGCCTTCTTCATTGACCCATGTTAGTACTTTTCAACCTAGCAACTGTCACAAAAATCAGTATGGCGAGAATACTTACAGCAAAGGCGCTCTTTTAAACCAGTGCCATCGTGAACAGGGCCGCGTTATGGCTGGGAAGAAGAAGACGACGAACGTGCTGCTAGCCTGTCTGAGTAGCTCTGCCTACATTTATCGTTATTTTCGTTTTCTAGTAATATTACTCGTCAGAACGGTTCAAGACGTCTGTCAACTCGAAAAGGTACCTTCCGTATCGGAGACCGACGGGTGCTGCGCCATCCGCCGCCTCACAAGGTGCTAGAAGGAACCAAGCTGGCACCGACGAGCACCCCGCCATGACCTCCCAAGGGCTGACACCGTGACAGAAACGACACCTGGTCTGTACAAGCCAGCCTGACTGCAAGCGACAGGACACTGGTGAATCTGAAGACGAATCAACTATCATCAAGGACGACAACGTGGCGAACCCTTCAGACCTAGACATGGACGAGGGCTGTTTCCGAATTGTGCGCCATCGTAAAGACAGGGCGGAGGGCATTCCAGTGTTAATCACTGCAGCATCCGAAAGAGATGATTTAAGGCAAGTAAACCCTATTCTCCTGTATTCTGAGCTTGAAACGATTCTCGGTGGAGCACCAGTGAATAGCCACTTCAAAGCACAGGGAGCATTGCTCTTAGATGTAGAGACAGAAGGAGAAGCCAACGTCCTTCTAGAGACCAGGAATATTGGCGGCATAGTCATATCTGCCCGTGTCCCACACAGTTATATGAAAAACATGTGCATTGTTAGAGGAGTCCCTAAATGGTTCTGGATGAAGAGCTGCTCACCTACCTGAGACCCCAGGGAGTATTCCCTGCAAGAAGAGTCATCCGTCGGGTCCATACCTCGTCATCTGAATGGGAGTCAAGGCGCACTAACTCGGTGGTTCTCACATTTGCTCCAAATTCAGAACGCCCGGAGAAGATCAACCTTGGTTTCACCAGACACGAGCTTGTCGACTACGTGGAGACACCACCACGCTGTTTTAAGTGTCAGCACTTCGGACATATCGCTAAGTACTTCCGTGGGGAACAGAGGTGCAAGCGCTATGGGGGACCTCATGACTTTAAGACGTGTGTAAGTAAAGACAACTTTGTGTGTGTAAATTGCGGCGGTGACCATCCTGCTAGCTACGGCCGATGTCCTGCGCGGACAGCTGCTCAGAGAATTAAGTTGTTTGTTCTGGGTCCAAAGAGTGCAAGCGCACCGTCGAACACGAAGAAGACGTCCAGAGCGCCACAACTAACTGGTTTGGAAACAGAGTACGCATCTCATTTCCCGCGTCTCACACCGATAAACGAATATATTGAGCCAACGCAAACGGTCACAGCCGCTGAGAAACCTGTTCGAAAAGAGTCCGAAAAACGCAACTATGCGGCCGCAGTAAACCGACTTCAAGAACCACTTGGAAACAGTCAGCAGGAAAACTGGCAGCATGTGATACGCGCTTTGTTCACGGCACTACGTTCCGATGTCGCGAAGATGCCTGCTAGTTCAACGAAGGATGAGCTGGAAGCAGTGCTGGCTCTTGAGTCAGTAATACTCTGCTCTACTCCCACATAGCCTCAGTAGCATAATGACAATTTCTCGCCCATTTGGTCCATTCCGTCGTCCAAAAGTGCCCTTAATAATGGAATGGAACTGCGCAGGTATTCTACAGCGTCTTTGTGAACTCAGCCTTTTCCTTCGAGACATACCTATACCAATTCTAGCCCTCTCGGAGGCCGTTCTCCCAAATGGAAGGACGATCCCAGGGTACATCAGACATGGAAATCCGAGTATACCGTCATTTGCAAATGGTAGTGCGATGATATACATCAGGCGAGAAATACCTCACGTCACCTTACCAGTGCAAGACCTTTGTTCTACCTTCTTGCAAGTCGCCGCTGTGCAATTGTGCCTAGGAAAACGAAGACTCAGTGTGGTGTCGGTGTATATAAGTCCTCGCAGGAAGGTCTAAATGGAGGGGTTTATAAAGGACCTTTGCATCCGTCGCCCCTCTCCTAGCATAATCTGCGGCGACTTTAACGCATATAATTCGCTTTGGGGAGATAAGACTGCAGATTGCCGAGGCAAGGAACTTGCCGCAGCCGCTGATGCTGCTGACTTATGTATCGCGAACGATGGCAAACCGAGTTTCTTAAGACCACCAGATCCATGGAGTGCCATAGACCTCGTGATCCATTCTACAGACCTTGTCGTATCGTCATCAACGGCCCCAGACAGGATGGGCAGTGACCACTTTCCGATCTTCACCAACATCAGCGGATTTCACACTGCTGGGCGACAATTCTGTGCTGTGACACGCTGGGGCACATACTGAGAAACGTTGCATGAATACCTTGGTGAGCTGCTCGCAGATATGCTGTGGAGCAAAAGAATGGCTACCTCAATGTTGAAACTGCCAGATCATTTCCCTACTCCTGATTTGAAACTAAAGAACCTCTGAGCAGCGCGTAGGAGAGCGGAGCGAAAATTAACGAGAAAAACGGGAAATGCACCTGCGAAAACAGAATACAACAGGATAAACGCTGTCATCCGTCGTCACACAAAAAGATTAAGATGAGTTCAATTGGCTGTTTTCTGTGAGAGTTTATCGGCGTTTACTCCCATGACAAGGATATGGGGAGTAATGAATAGCCTATCCGGAAAGATTCGCCTACACAGGTCATTCGAAGCACTTGCTTTAAAGCAAGGAAAAGATTTGCAAACCCTTGCAGAAGATTTTGCAGACGTATACACATCTGGCAGGTCAGCAGTAGTATCGAATCCTCTGTTGTCTGAAGCATTCCATACCATGGATACGCCGTTCACCTGTCGTGAGTTGGATTTGGCGCCTAGCAAATTACGAAGACGCTGTGCTGTAGGTCCCGATTCGATCAGCAATCAGATGCTGACAAATCTGCCATGTGAATGAAAACGAGCCCTTCTGGACATATATAATCACGTCTGGAGCACAGGAGAGATCCCAGAAGCGTGGAAGACAGCATTGGTGGTGCCAGTGCTCAAGTCCGGAAAGGATCCTGCAAACCTCACCTCATATCGGCCAGTATGGCTAACATCATGCTTATCAAAGTTGATGGAAAGACTAATACGTGAGAGGTTAACATGGTATCTTGAGCAAGGAAATAGACTGTCATGATGTATGACCGGATTTCGACCACGGTTGAGTGCCCAGGACAGTGTCTTGGATCTACTAAGCCATATCGAGCACCATCGCGTAGACGGCCTTTCCACACTCGCCATCTTTACGGACGTTGCCAAGGCATACGACTGTGTGCTTCATACAGGCATCATCAATGAACTCCGAGCCATGGGCGTCTCGGGAAATGCTCTTCGATTCGTCCATGAATTTCCCAGTGATCGATGTGTCCAAGTTAAGCTCGGAAGTATAATGAGTGACAAGCGGCGAATTTCCCTCGGCGTCCAACAAGGAAGTGTCCTATCTCCCTTGATTTTTAACGTTGCCATGGCCAGCCTTCCGAGTGCCCTGAAAGTAGGTCGGACGGCAGTTAAAATGTCCATCTACGCAGATGACATCTGCATTTGGATCTCGGGGTACCAACACAACCATTTGGCCCGGATATCCCTACCCGCAATCTCTACTATTGATCGCCACTTATCGGTGCTTCGCCTATCTTTATCAGCAGAAAAATCTGCCTTCATGCTTTTCCTTGGACTCAGACGCAAGTCAACACGTCTGACGCTGAATATCAGAGGGCACTCAATTCTTTGTGCAACTCATGTTCGATTCCTGGGCGTCACCATCGACAACAAGCTACTATGGCGTGGTGCGGTCGAAAGTGTTGTGGCTGCATCAGTGCAGAGTCAACGCACTTCGTCGATTGGCAGGTGTACCTTGCGGAAACAATCCTGTATCCATGCTTAAACTGAACGCTGCACTAAAAACAAGCCGCATTCTTTATCAGCTCCCTCTGATATCACCGTCATCGAGTCAATTAGAGCGCTTGGAGGCAGTGCACAGAAAGGGACTTCGCTTGGCAATGGGAGTTCCAACGGCGGCTTCAAACAAGAAAGTCACAAATGAGGCAGGGTCTCTTCCACTCCGCCTCTTGGCATCTCAGGCCTTGCTGACGCAGCTATTAAGGCTGGGCTAGTCACGCGCAGGCACGGCGCTTCACCGGCGGCTAAGAGCAAGAACTCGCTCACATTTCCATGCGGCGCTGAGCACTTTCCGATTTTTAGGATTGTAATGTGCTAAACGAAGTCGCCTTGACCCGCCATGGTCTTTTTCGGACGTTACTTGGAGCCCCAATGTACCCCACCAACCGACGAAACGCACCATTTCAACTGCCGAAGCAAAGTTTGTTGTGCTGGACCACTTGCGCACTCTGTTTCAAAGCCATCAACAAGTGTACACACACGGTTCGGTGTGCGCACAAACAGATAGCTGTGCAGCGGCAGTCTCCATACCATCCCTTGATGTGTCAGTCTGGCGGACTGGATCGCGTAGTTTCCCCTACAACAGTAGAAAGCGCCGCAATCATCGTGGCTTTGCGGAAACTACGGGCCTTTTCTGCATGAGATGTCGTGGTGCTGACGGATTCCGAGTCAGCATTACAGAGATTACATAGGGGCCTACTTCTAGAGAAATTTACAAGGCAGTCTCTGGCACTGATTGACGACCTAACGAGCAAAGAATTTAACATAAGGTTTCAGTGGATTCCATCACACGTAGGAATTGATGGAAACGAGGAAGCTGACGCCCTTGCACGCCTAGCACTGACATGTGTCCCAAAAGTGAAAGCTCCAAAAACTTTTCAAAACCCTAAGGGTGCAATCCGCCTTCACTTTAGAGAGATGCACAAGAATCCACACGAATCCTGTGTGACTCATGGATTTACACGCGAACAAGCGACGCTTTTATACCGCATCAGGGCCGACTCCGCGTACACCCCAGCTGGTTATTCAAGACTGGGCTTCGCGCTTCCCCACTCTGTGTTTTCTGTGATAAAATTGGCGACATCGAACATTTCATTTGGCTATGCCCGCAGTTTGACACAAAAAGAAAAGCGATGGTCGACAACCTACAAAAGAGCGGTCTTACGCATAGGAGCTTTGAAGATGTTGTTTTACGCGGAGGCCCCGCGGCATTCAGGAAGAGAGCGCAACGACTACTGATAGCCTTCCTGCGAGACACGGGGCTTATCGACACCTGGTGACACACCACTGATCTCAACGCGAAGGAGGATCAGGCGGAACAATTGCCGGCTATGTATGCCAGGCTAACCCCGGCTGCTTCAACATCACCACCACCACCACCACCACCGTGTTTCCGACCGCCTTGAGCAACCACCGAGCTGCTCAATTGCTCGTTGTGACTGCATTTGTTTGGTTTGCGCTGTTCCGAAACATTGGCAATATATGCCTTCAAGGCCGACTCTTTAGAGCACATTGACCGCCCATCATGACGTTTCTTGAGTCGCATTTCAAAAACTAGTGCAGAGCGAGCATTTTCTATGCTAAAAACCTGCAAGAATAATCCTATCCGTAATCTACCAGACACAGCGTTTGCACAATAAACGCGAATTCTCCAAATCATGCTAACGTATGGTCGTAGGGGACTGCGGATGGAGAAGGAATTGAATACGGTATTTAGATATTTAAGATGCTGCACATTTGGAACATGCTCTTTGGGATACTTAACTGCATCAACGATATAGCAGCTTGATTCGTTATCTACTGAAGTTATTATGCGCGTGGTCGCCCAGAGCTACGGCACCATATGCCTACATAATGTGTCGCCGACGCTTACGATTTCCCCCAAGTTGCACAAACAAAACTATGCTCCACGTTGCACTGTGAGTTTCAGTACGCGGCACTAAAAAATCACCGTGGTACTTCTCGTGAGCATGACTACGTGCACGGCCGCTTCTCTTGGCTTGCCTTAGCCAGACCGGCACCACGTATCGTCAACGGCTGCGAACTCAGTCGCCACCAGAAAGACCTATCCAGGCTCCTCGCCGAGAACCAGAGCCCTTCTTTAGTTTTGTTGTGGCCCTTATCGGTCGCGTTTACTCATCTGCTTCCCAAACACTCCCGTATTCTCGCTAGCAATTAAGCTATGCGCTGTGAAATCACACCAAGGTTTCCGATAACCTCAGGTGCAGAAGTCGCGAACCTTATCCTCCCGGAGGTAATTTTATTGTGCGGTGGTCCGTGGCAATCCTGCGCTGAGACTCCACAAAGCACAAGTTCACCACATTTCATGATTCTAAAACCCGCTTACCAAGCGATCAAGTAGGACCACAATGGACGGGCTTTCAAATTAGGTACATGTCAAGCACCTTGATTGTGCTTGCCTCCGACCCACCCCACTGCTATACACAATATCTAAATATAATTATTCAAGTCGCAATGGAACTCTGTACTCTTCCTTCTACCTCTTGCGCGTCTTCGAAGCTAATGCAACGTTAAATAATTTCCTTACGCTGCCCCATCGGGAAGTAATCGTCCACACAACGCAATCGCTCCGGCAAACCACGCGCAGCAGTACGCTCCTGGTATGTATGCTGCGTTCTAAGACGCCCGCAAAAGATTTTGTGACATTTTTGACCAAGACACGCTATTTGCGCCGGTTTCTCACCAATCACCTATCCAGGGGGATCTCCATCTCCGAGAACGCCTGCACTTTAGTACTCGCTATACTAGGCATGCAGCAATGCCCGCCGCCTCCGGTTCTTTTTTGATATCGTGATGGTGGCTACCGCTCCTCTCCTCGTGTAGGCTGACCACGATCCGATGCTGTTGGTAAGGCACTCCCATGGTCCTCTTCAAGCCATAGTGGTTTTGGTGAAAGGCCCCTTTCACACTACATGGCCCTATACAGTGTCCTTAGACGTGTGATTGGCATCGGCTGCGACATCGTGGTCACAAGTCCTAGTACGTCATTCACGTCTGCAGAGCCAAGCTCAGCCACCCTTCCTCTGCAGCAGCTGCTTATTGGAAGCCGGGCTGGCATTTGTGCGTGTGCGAGTTATTTTGGGGCATGCTTTTGACGAAGATAGTGACTGCTGAATAGTCGACGGGGACGGGCTGTTTCACTGGCGGCGTTGTTGCACGCTTGCTGACACCCACAGACAATTGACCGCCCACTTGCACGTAAGAATATTCCGCACTGCTTGGATATGAGTCGTTTCCTCACAATACTAACACACCTATGGAAATAGAGTTGAAGTATGCGTTGCTACTGGGTGACCTATTGGGAAGAATGAAGATAAGGCGGCATATCACGACAACTATACCTATTTTTATCCTATGCAGTGAATCTTTTTGCGGAAATATTTACCCGGTGTTATAAAAGTGTCTGACAAAAAATACGCAAGTGCAGAGAACGATACCTTCTCTACTTATATAGACAGTGAAGAGATCAGATGAAATTCTTACTGCTATCCTGGAGAGTGATTGTCGGACGTTGGCCCCACATGAAAGCATACCAAATGGCGAACCTGAAATATAGCAGAATAGAGGATGGTCTATGCGGGATGGCTTAAGTCAGTGATCAACACATTTCTAGTATCCCTTTAAATAAGCTAGATTGCGTGGGAACCATGAGTTCTTATTTTTGTTCAACAATATACACGACATAACTTAAGCGATATCTAGGGCCTGTAAACGTAAAACTATTCGAATATGTTTTTATTCAAATCTCCCGACGTCAAGTTCGCGTAACCACCAACGCAAACATCGCGAGGTCACCCTAAATGTTGTCTGAACAGACCAATCAAACGCTCTCCTCATTTATAGAAAGTCACTTTTGTTTGCTTGAAAAACGAATAACATTTCCTATACTGAGTGACTTGTCTTATGTAATTCGCTGAGAAGAGACGAGGAGCAAGTTCAAGTGGAGAGGGATTCGCTAGGCGAAGCAACTGCACTGAATATCGATAACCGGATAAACAGGGTGGTCCCGACGTCTGAGATTGGTCCGCTTTCCCTTGCTTAGCTTGCTTTGGCTGCTCGAAAATCGCTGCGGCATGCCACGGAAGTCTAATAATTACGCTAAAACGGATTCTCAGCAAAAGAAAGCTGGCAGAACGAGGTTGTAAACGTGCCCAAAGTGCTCGAAAACTTTGCGCAGGCACGCGAAAAGATTTATTATGCGCTAATAAAATCATGCTATGCGGCAGGTGCGAGTAGCCAGTGCCTGAACGGTCGGCAGCAGCCATCTTTCATTCCTTTCAGAATGGGGCAGCCTGCAGCTATTCAGAAGAAAATTCAGTTTTGTTCGGCATATTAATGCATCTGTAACGCTTACACGTCACTTTGACGCGGTGAATTTTTGCGGATTTGTGAAGTTGCGTGACAAGCAGGTGAAGTGGGTGCAGTCCAAGAACTTTTGACCCATAGCCGAGGGCTAATGGTGAAAAGGCGTCGAATCAGAAATAACAATTTTTTTGTTTGGTCAAATCATGCATAATCATTGCATACGCGTCATATCAGATGAGGAGCAATCCCACTTTTCGTGACGTCGCGTGACAGGCTGGCGAAGGGGGGGTGGTACAATAAAGTTTTGAAGCAATCGCTGAGGGCTGATTGCAGGAATGAAATAAAAAAAAAAACGTGTTGAATAGTTTTACGCTATAGCGCCCCTAGTGCTTTAAAACTAATCAGTATGCGTTTTGCCGGTACACGAGTCACAAGACGATACAAAAAAATGTAATGACTCACGACAATAACTTAAAAACTAAACCTCGGATTTCCGTTTTTTTTGCTCATTGACGAGTATAATAAGTTAGTGATTAGAGAAAAGCACAAAAAAACAGATATCAATAACCCAAGATGAACGGTAGGACATGCATGTTAGTATCTGCTCCGTGTGATTTTGCACACTGTCGCATTAACGAAATCAAGCTGTACACTGATTGGTTCTTATAGCAAAGCTGTATTACTTAAATAATTACGGAGGTCCTTAGAATTATTTATCGTACTTTTGCTGCTCTCTTAGATTTCTATGAGAGCCGTGTAATCACTCACAAGAAGGAGTAGCTGGAAACGATCTCTAGTTCAGCATTGTCCGGAATCATCACACTTGTTTGGCAGACCTCCTCTGCAGATTCTCATGCACGCTCCCATCAAACACAGCACGGCTATCATGGAGACGTAGTCGTTAAAGTTTGACTCAGAGATCTTAATGAAAATATCGCAAGTAATCAAAATTTTACAGGTGTTGCATCTGACTTATTTAAAAACTATGGAACTGGCTTCTCCGAAGGCAAGTTGACATCAGAGAATTGTTTAAAAAATTAAGAGAGCTTAGCTATCCCTACGTGGATGAATGCGAAAGCATTGCGACATCACTTCGATGATGCCTCAACCTCATTCTCGCGCTTGCCTGGACGAACAGGCAAGCACGAGTAGTTGCCTTCTCAGGCAGCTACTGCCTGAGAAGTCGAATTGGAACGTTTGTCCGTCGGAGCTCACGATAGATGTCACCGAAATCACTACATCTACTGGCAGCGCCGCGCCTCAGGGCGCTAATGCAGAACAGCCACACCGTTGCCGCTTCCCGGCAACTGCAGGTTAAGCAACCGCAACCTCTACAGGGAAACGTTTGCGGGGAACGCTATGCGCGAAGACGAGCTTTCTGGTTCTTTTTATTTTTGCTCCGCCGCATGGCCGGCGCCGCCTCTGCCGCGGATGCGAGCGACGTCTGGTGGCGCTTCAAGAAACTCAGCAGCCGACGCGGCCCGCGCTTCCCGTTTACTGGCTGTGACCACTTGTCTTCTTGCAGCATCTTCGTTCACGCCTCAAGATTTACTGCTTCGCATATTATGCTTTTGCATGAAAAACCTACATGTCTAGTAATTTGCGGAAGCGCACGCGCGATATCATGTATTAACAAACGCTGTTGCTGAGCTAGTTGTTTCATGACTTAAGAACAAAGGTTACAATGCTTAGCAAACGAGGACGAAGTAAGACCCGCTTGGCACCCCTATATGTCGTTTGCCTCTCATTTCATGCTTGTCTGCTTAGTGCCGTAACTTTTGTTTTGGATATTGTTACGTTACTGAAGTTAGACATAAAGATGTATTTAGAATATTTGTAGGAGATATAGCGATGATACACAAGATGGCTGTCGAGGCCGACTGCACTTCTACACATCAAATCGTCTTCGTCTGACTGACGCCCTTCTTGGGTCGGCCCTGACATAAACCCCGCCTGGAAAGGCGACGTCTAGGCGCTAACTATAAGGGAGGTCTTCTCACGGTAAAGTAACGCTTCATCCGTGACACATGCAGGACGTTCGTGGAGGCATGCGGGTCCAGCGAAGCGATCTCGTAGTTAACATCGCCAAGCTGAGGCAATATCCTGGTGGGATCTGTGCAGCGTGGTACCAGCTTTTCAGAGAAGCGGATGCGGCGACATGGCGTCCATAGGAGGACAGCGAATCCAGGAGGGAATCGAACATGCCGACGTTTGCTGTTCTGCCAGATCATGGCTGGAGACTCCGTGAGCCGCGAGCGGTAAATCTCGCGTGCCGAGCGAGCTCGGGCGTACATGTCTTGAGCGTATTCGAGCGAGGAAGGAAGCAGTGTGTCAAAGGGCAAAGAAGGGTGGCGGCTCAATAAAAGGTAAATGTTAGTCAGCGGTCTCATGGCGGTACGATTCAATGGCTAGGGTGACGAAGGGTAACCTGCAGTCCCAATCACTGTGGTCGTGGAAAACGTACTTCTACAGCATTTTTTCCAACGTCCGATTGAGCCGCGGCTCAGTTCGTTTGTCTCCTGGTGGTAGGCGATGGAAAGTTAGCGCTTGGCACAGCAGGAGCAAGGTGGGTCTTAAACTGCTCGAGGCAAGAAGGTGCGGCGGCGATCAGTGATGAGCTGCAGGGGTGCGCCGTGATAGTGGATGACGTCACGTAGAAGGAAGTCTGCCACCTCAGTTGCACATCTTGTGCGGAAAGCTCGCGTCATTGCGTACCGGGTCGCGTAATCCATCACGACAACCACCCACTTATTGCCAGATGTCGACGTCGGAAAAGGGCCGAAAAGTTCGAGATCCATCGGAATTAATGGTTCTGGAGGCACATCGATGGGGCGAAAGCGTCCAGAGGGCGACACAGCAGGATTTTCGCGGCTCATAGAGAGCGCACAGGGCTGCTATGTAGCGGTTCACAGAGTGGTACAAGCCTGACCATTAGAAGCAGCGCCGTGCGCGGTCGTAAGTACGCGGAATGCCGAGGTGGCCTGCAGTAGAAGCATGATGCAACTGCTCAAGAAATGATGTCCCGAGATGCTGTGGGGCAATGAGCAAAATTCTGGTCCATGTGGGCGTAAGCTGGGACGGCACAGAACGTCATTGCGAAGCACAAACATGGGCAGCGTGAGCTCCGAATGTCAAGAACTGAGGCGATCGATGCGAACACGTAAAGTCATTCCGTTCAGTGCGAATAATATTGCATATCAGAAATGATAAGGAAGCAAGAGTCGGTGTCAATGGCACCATATTCAGGAAGGTAGGCAGGAAGACGGCAGAGGCAGTCAGCGTGTTTGTGCAAATGCCCCTCCTTATGTAAATCATCAAATGAATATTCTTAGAGTCGTAGCGCCCACCTACCCATTGTCCAGCGGGGTCTTAAAAAAACGAAAGCCAGCCTAATGCGCGGTGATCGACAACCACTGAATATTTGCGGGCATACAAGTATGTGTAGAATTGGACAACTCCTCAAACTAACGCCAGGCACTCCCATTCGTCAGTTGAAAAGTTCACATAGGCGGGTTACAGGAGGTAGCTGGCGTATGCAATTACGCTCTCTGCGTTACGCTGCCATTGAACAATTACTGTCGCAATTTCATGGGCACTGGGCTCCGTGAAAAGTTCAGCGGCGGCAGATGGATCATAATGAGCCAACAATGGGGGACCCGCAAGCAAGCGTACGAGGGCAGAGAAGGCTTCGGTTTGAGCAGTGCACAACGGGAAAGCAACGCCCTTCTTAAGTAAGTCGGTGAGTGAGCGAGCGGTTTCGGCGAAATTCTTGATAAAATGATGGAAACACGAGCATAGCCCAACAAAGCTTCTTACCTCTGAGGCGGAAGACGTAACAAGAAAGTTCTGGACCGAGCGAATATTGGCAGAGTCAGGTTGAACGCCAATGACACGGACGAGATGGCCAAGAACAATAATTTCAGGACGTCCAAAGTGGCATTTGGATGAGTTCAGCTGCAGGCCACTGCGTACGATAACTGTAGTAATAGCTGATAGAGGCCTAGATGACTCGTGAAGTTAGTGAGAAGACTATGACCTCGTCTATATAAAATAGACATGTGCACCATTTATAGCTCCGAAGTAAGGAGTCCATCATTCATCGGAAGGTTGCCGGGGCACTACAAAGGCTGAACGGCATAACCTTGAATTAGAAGAGACCGTGGGGTGTTACAAAGGATGTTTTCTCACGGTCCATGTCATCTAGGCAGATTTGCCAATATTCTTATCGAAGGCCTATCGATGAAAAGTACTTGGCTCCGTGAAAGCGATCCAAGGCGTCATGAATAAACGCCAAGGGCTAGACATCCTTGCTTGTGATTTGGTTGAAGTTTCTGTAATCTAAACGAAAGCGCCAACTGCCGTCCTTCTTGACAAAGACTGCAGGGGACGCCCACGGACTAAGGTTGCCCGATTACGCCCTTAGTCAACATCTTATCGTCTTCTTCATGTATCACTTGTCGTTCAGCATGTGAAAGACGGTACGGCTTGCAGCATATTGGATTGGCGTCTCTGATGAAAATATGATGGGTGACCACCAATGTCTGGGCTAAAGGGGAGCCATCCAGGTCAAAAATGTCCCCTTAAGTTTCCAACAGACGGCGAAGGTCAGCAGCTTGTGCCGCAAGATCAGGTGCAATCGTCCTGCAATATTCGTGTGGGAGTCTGTGAATCGGAGGTTCACGTAGGAGGGCGACATAATTTTGGTGTCAAGAGCCGATATCTCGCAATCATTCACAGGCGAGATGTCTCCCAAGGAAGAATTTGAGTTGAGTAGTTAAACTTAAGGAGAGGGTGCGAAGACTGACTGCCTGTAACAGGGAGAACGGTATAGGGAACAGCCAAATTTCTTCCATGCAGTATGTCAACGGTGGAACACAACACACAGCTGCCATCAATATCAGATGGGAACGACTGCAGAGTGACATGCGTAGTGGCTTGAGGCGATATGCGGATGTCTTAGGAAGAGCGTAACTGTGATTATGTGACTGGTGGACTATAGCAGCCATGAGGCAGTTCAAGCTGAATGACACGAGACGCGCAATCAAAGAGTGCTGGATGAGACGATAAAAACTCTAAGCGGAGTATAACGTCGTAAGGGAATTGTTAAAAAACGGCAAACAAAACAGTCGTTAGGCGCCCCGCGATGCCAATGCGAGCGGTGCAGATAACAAGCACAGTAGGTGTTGCTCTGTCGGCGGCGTAGAGAGTGCGTGGTGCCGCCGCATTTGTAGAAATTTTGTTCAGTCGTCGACTCAATCGGACACTAATCACAGATACGTGCACGCCAGTCTCAATTAGCGCTGGGACACTGACACCATCGAGTAAAGTGTACATGAAGTTCTGTTCGGTCGCTAAAGTGATAAGAGGGTTTTGCAGTCGAGTGGTCAATGCAGCGTCACCTCAGGGAGCTGCATCGCTTAGTTTTGCGGAAACGGGCGTCGGGGCTGTATGGGGGACGGTGGGCGATGAGCCTTCGGCGATAGAAACGATGGTCGACGATCTGCTTGCGAACTGGACCGGTGGTGTCGAAATCACGACGGAGCGCGAGCGTCATTGTTCGACTGTTGTGGTGTCAATGCAGGCTGGTCACGACGCTCACTCTGTACAGGACGATAATAAGTGGTTAATGACATTCGTAGAAGGGAGGAGACAGTAAGGTTGTTACAACGGTGAGCAGCATCAGCAATACGTCGGCAGGCAAAACAGATTGGCCGGTGGTCTGCGGTTCGCCACTCGGCTGGATTTCAGTGGCGTGCAGGATACCGTAGACCAGTCAAAGAACCTGGAGCATGAGACAGGTGTGAAGCGGCAATGACACATACAAAATGAACTCGAAGCTTAACGAGATCTTCGCGAACTATTGCCTGCACAAATGGTGCTGTAGACACGTTCTTCGCTTCACTGGGACGGGAAAAACGGGCTGCAGAGCCATGTCTTTCAGTTCTCACCGTACTATTCATGTCGGGTCATTAAATGATGATATATACTGCACTCCTACCCTGTCGGCACAAGAGGATGTCCCACATGTGTTCGGCAGACGTGCGAGCGGCGTTGCAATGCGGCAATTATTGGCCTCTTCAAAGCGTTGGCACTCGTTTATGATGTCGTGCAATGTTGCACAATTCTTTCACATGAGCCGGTTGGAAGCATCTTCAGCGATCCCATTCAGTAAATGCCCAACCTAGTCTGACTCCGCCATATTGCTGTTGGCCTTAGGGTGCAGAGCCAGGAATTGCTGGTATGATGCTGTTGACATCTGGGAGCGGGTCGTTAGTTCTTTCTCAGCGGTGCTTTTCCGCCCAGGGGGAAGGCGGAATAAGTCCCGCAGCTTCTACTTACCGGTGTCGCAATCGCTAAGCTCTGCCATGTGTTTGGTATAGCACACTTTCGCCGTGCCTTGTAGGTGGAAGACCAAGTTAGCCAACATATCCGTCGGACCCCATTTGTTAACATTTACATGATTACACGTGGTGACTCAGTCTTCCAGGTTGAGGTTGTCGGTGCTGCATAACGTTCCTTGATCCCGTGCTTGATCCAGCGCAGCAATCGCTGTTCTAGGCGTCACATGTGGGCCACACCATGCCAGGTCCTGCTGCGTACGTCATGTTGTACACTCCGAGGTGACGACCACTGCGGAGGTCCGTTATTGTTCTCATGGGTCTGCCACACCAACCCCAATTTGTTACGTTGCAGAAGTCACGTACAAATATCTATTTACAATATTTACAAGTAAGACAACGATGCAGAAACAAGATGGCTGTTGAGAATGATTCCACCACTACATGCCAAATCATCGTTTTTTGACTGGAGCCACTCTTGGTTGCGCCGTAATAATATCATGGAGAGCGCGCTTCCATGTCGTGTTCAAATTTCTTCAGTGTTCGGTACGAAATAATGCGCCCTTTAAAATTAGTATTTACTAAGTACAATGGCTGAATGCCTTCTTTTGCGAAGGTAAATTTACTGCAAATTATATCACGTGCTCACCCGGCGGCAGACATTTATATGACCACCATAGAAGGAAATACTGGGCTATCGTGTACCCTCTAAATCGCGGTACAACCCGGCAGCGCAGATCACAGCCCCCGCGGTAAACGTTTGTCTAATTGAATCGCATGGCAATGATTCTTTGGAATTCTGGAATTGTGCGAATTCAGGTACGTCAAGTACGCAGCGACAAGTAATGCTTGCGCATTTAGACATCAGAAAAGTTGTTTAGGTGCATCCGTAGTTTTAAGTGATGTGAGGACAACTAGTTCAGAAAAGACGTGGCATATGCCTGCCAAATGACTAATCGACAAAACACCAACGTCTATCATGCCAAGTGTTGCTTTAAGGAAGTTATGTTTTCATTGAAGTGCAAAAAATATAAAACATTCAAACTCCAAACCACGTTAATATCTACAATTGTTATATAATATAGTAAATCACTGAATACATACAAATTAGCAAATACAAATTCATGCAAGGACATTGACACCTACCTTGACAATAACTCAGGCTTGCTTGTCTGGAATGACAAGAAATCGAAAGTGCATTGAGAAGTATTTCGCATTTGCTGCTAAATTAGGTCAAGTGCTCGTCCTAATGATTTAAAGCTGCTATAGAAGAATATTGAAATCTCGTTCTCGAAAAAAGGAAGAGAGAGTACTGCGAATTATATCGAACCAACCAGCCCATCTTTTCTGGGAGTCTTTCACTCAACCAGTAGCAATGTCAATAACAATTACTTTCGGTGTGGAGTTCGCAAAAGCAATGGCATAAAACAAGATATCCATCATTGGGGTTTCCTTTGTCTCAAAAAGAGTACTACTCATAATTACCGTGCATTCTCTTTCATATTTATTTTCAGCGGAGAATGGAGGGAAATAAAACGATCTACGAAGTAACACTATGTCATGCATCCAACGTTCGTAGGGCAACCTCCTCAAACTCAATTCTCGGTATTCCCAATCAGTGACAATGCGCACACACGCATTATATTCCAGGCTCACTTCAGCGCCGAACACTGCCGAGATTGTTGCCATTTTTCATCGGTAATTTGTTGCCACCTTCTGATCGCCGCATTTCTGCCTTTGTTACTCGCCCAGGAATCGTCGTCGGCGTTGTAACGGAAACACTGGTTCCAGAGTATCCGAATAATTATCAGAGCTTTACAACATCTAAGTGGTCGCACCAGTTGCATAGGAGAGAAGTAAACGATTAAACCGCTTCAGCAGTGAGGAGTGACAAGAACACGCCTCTTTCTGCGCCATTTCGCCTGATTATTTTGCAACAAATCTGCTAACCTGTATTTTGAAATTTTTTGTGCCCTGTTCGCCAGAACAAAAAAGAAAGCACCAGTAGGGAAAGGCCTTTGTGTATCAGTTTGCACATAACCGAATTTTGTTTTGTCGTATATTCAAATTACAATCCGATGCTATCACACCTGTTGTTTGGGCAGAAGTCCTACATCACTAAACTTCTCACACATATTTTTGCAATAGCAATTTATGGATACTCCAGGCACACACGATAATGATAAGGCCCACACGATAAATTGCACACACGATAACATCGTCGCCGCGCGCCGTATGGTTTATGTTCGAGTGAAAGCTTTCGAGGGTCAATCAATGATCGCGGCTGAATGTCGCGCGCGCACAAAGGAGGAAAGCGGGAAGGAAGCACGCCGTCTTCTGTCAAGCGCGAGGCACCGAAGGGAGGTGAGGTACGGGCGACGGGGTGAGGAGGGGGGGAGGAAGCGTTTTAACTGTTTGAACGGCGTGGCCGCGCGTGTGCCCAGTCTTCAAAGCGGAAGTGCGCTGAGTGTTGGTAGCTTCGTATACGCTGCGTTTTTGACACTTCGTTCGCTTTGAAGCGAGACGCAGCACGAAGGTGAATTCCCTCGCTGCTGCTTCCGCGCCTCCTCATTCCCGTGTTTGGAAGCGAGTTTCGGCGGTGATCGAGTGAGGCGTGTTCATGTTTACCTCTTTGGGCGACACCGAGCTGGATAATTTATTTACTAAGACAAAGATGTTTGCAAGTTTATAACTCCGATAAACTACTATCTTTACGTCGTATAGCTGTCTATCATTTCCTATGCAATCTATGCTTTGCCTTTCGGTTAAAGCTGCTAAAATTTACTTTGAGAAATTCAATTATTTCAAAAACGCGCCAGCGTCAGGCGGAGAACCCACAAACGAACAGCAGCTCTCAGACACTGAAAGAGTTTCCGCGTAGGAGAATTACGATGCCTTGTTTATTCGAATTGCAATCCGATGTCATCTTGTCTGCAGGTTCTATTTATCTCGTACTTTACGAATTTTCTAACGCATCTCATTTTGATGAATTGATTTATTTCAATGACGCGCTTGGGCTAGGCGGAAGGCCTACACGAATGAGAATGTGGGCTGTGCTAACTCCCCCACTACCTAGCGGCCGCGTCCATTCAGGCAGGCCTCAAGCTGCAGCTGAGAAAGGGTTTTGCCTTTACGTTTCTGGGTAACAGATTTATGTTTTCTCGCCTATTCCAACAACAACCCGAAGCTATCATTTCTGAATCATGTGTATAAGTCGTACTTTAATTTCACGCATTGTCTCACCTATTTACATTTTTAACATAATATTTATTCCATAAGGCAATTGCGCGCGGCGAATGGCCTAGAAGAACCAGGATGTACACTGCACTTATGCACATGTGCGTGTGCGCGTGGCGTACGTCGCTTGTGGTGGTAGATCTTGTCTAACGCCATCTAAAGTCAGTTGGTGTTTTGCTACTTGTTTACCGTCCGCACTAGCTTCGCTGTACATTCACTTTCACAGGGTGAAATGGAGGCGGATTTCTTTTTAATAACTTGATATATACATTGTCACGATACTCTTCCTTTTACACTTAGCTTTTCACCATTCAGGTAACGAAAAGAGTTCCCGCGTCAGTTCTAACAGAGTTCATCAGCAGAAGATAGGGAGCGCCGAGCGTAAAATAATGCATAGATGGAGTAATTAAATATAAAATGTTTTCATTTTGGATGATACGTGATACGATACCGTGCGTGGTGAGTTGGAATGCGGAAATATGTCTTCCATTGCGAGCGATGAACGCCAACATACCGTCCAAGGTCGAATTAAGATAGCTCGTGAAGCTTGTGGCAAAAAACCGGTCTAGAGGCAATTGCCACCGTCATCAATAACGGCGGTTACGGGCTGTGATTATTGCAGAAGCGATTGAAGCACGACTAAGCGCGAAGAGAAGATAAATTATAAGCAAAACCGGTTCTTAACATCAAAACAGACGTTAGAGGAAGTTGCGCGAGCACCACCACCACCGCAAGCTACGTGCGTCCCACGCGCACGCTTGTGCGGACGCGCAACATACATTCGCGCAACAACATCATTCGTCTAGTACGTCCGGGAAGCGCAAATGCCTTAGTAATGCAAAAGTATTAACTGGCTCATGAGGCGGCAAATCCCGCATTGGCGGCGTGACCGCACGATCGTACAATATCACTACGAACCCTCGTGCTTTGATCGGCGTCGAACCCAGCATGTCGCGTTAATTAAGGCGAAGATATTTAAAGCACACTTCATTAGGGTAGAGTTAATTAGGACAGTGACACCTTCAAAATATGATGGGAGTCGAACACAGTACCATTGGAGCTAATAGGGCTAAGCTAACTGGGGCACCGTTAATTAAGATAGTGTTAATTAACGCAGTCGAAACAAGACCTAAGTTGGGAGTCGGACCCTCTCGCTTTGGTGGGTGTTGAATTCACGACCTGTGGTTTTAATAGAGCAACAGTGAAATAACATAAAGTTAATTAGGAAGTCGAACCCATGACATTTTTGGGGCAATCGAACCCTCGACCTTTCGTAGGAGTCAAACCCGCGACCTTGCGTTGTGGCAAAATGTATACGCGTCGCGCGGTGCAACGTCGCACTGCTTTTGCATTCAACCACGTAAATGTCCCTTCACTTTTTTAACTAATGTTAGGATGGTATTTGCGTCAAAAAATGCGTAAATTTCGACTTACACACAAGCTGCCAACATGACAGCTTCGGTTTGCTATTCCAATATAGAGAATACATAAATCTATTGCGCGGAATATGAAAGACAAAACCACTTTGCAGCTACCGTTTCACATCTAAGTGGCAGTGGGCGCTACGTGACGCTACGGTTAGAACAGCATAGATGTTCATTCTTGTAGGACTTGCACCTAGCGCAAGTGCGTTCTTAAGGTAATTGAATTTCTCAAAGTAAAATGCGTCAGAAAATTCGTAAGGTATGACTTGCACACAGTTTGCAGACATTATGGCATCGGGATTCCTGAAATTCCAATATACGAGAAAAGACATCCAGCGGAAAGCCTTTCAGCTGCCGTTTGGTTTGGCTGCTCCGCCGGGAGCAAGTGCGTTATTAAAAAATTGAACTTCGCAACGTTCCAGAGATTTTTTACATTTATTTGGGCGATGCACAAAGTTTGGCTCCTCTATGGGCATTCCGTAATTTGACAGCACCTCCCATCAGCTGCGCTTCGGCTTGTAGTGAATCTTTCCATCAAATGCGTTGGCAGTAAATTAAGGGCACTTGTTTCTATTGTCGTACTAATCATTATCCTGATAGTGTTACATTGCGGGAAAGAAATGATGGGAGCGGATGCGGTTTCTTGTTCACAGAAAGCGCTCCAATAGAAACGCATATGACCGAAAGCAATTTAACGCGACAGAAGACATTACTAACGTGTCCTCACAATCACTGAGGCATCAAAATTTCGCCACACATTTATATACTATCAGTTGTCACCAAAATAGGAGAATTTTACGCCCACGCATCATAAATTATATTAGTATTCCGCAATACCGCCTGCTTCCTTGAGCTTGTACGATGCCTGCGCTTTCAAAGTAGCTTGAGCAGCAGAACATGGTTCTAGAGCGGAGCTTATATCGGCTTTTGCCCAGTTGTTACGCTGCAATATAATCTGGCGCAATGGGCGCGCGCGTCACGCACCTTTCAGTTACTCTGGTTACGCTGCGCCGGCAAAAGTGCACTCTCTACAGTCTAGCGTCCCGCTGCAGATGGGAGGCGCTGAGAGCGCGCGACCGGATCTGATGTGCAGCGTATCGGCTCCGTTGTTTTTCGCATGGAACCGCTAGCCACCTCTTCGGACCACTACCGTCTTTGGAATGTGATCCAGTTCATCTGGACACCCCGTTTATGCAAGTTGACACATTTTACGACTTTCACGGGCGTTTTCACGGGCTGGAAGGCAAGATGCTGCGCATCCGGCAATTAGGCACCTCCATCAAGGTGAGGCTCACCGTTTCCGGCAAGGTGAAGCCCAGGTACATCACCTACGACGCCCTACTAATCGCGGCACAGCCATACAAAAAGACAATACCAGCATGTAGCCAGTGCGGATATGTTGGGCCCCGCCCCGACGCCTGCCCTGGCCCTATGTCGGACCTCCGCAGCACCTGTGGCAACACAGTGCCACTCATGGATGGCGCTCGCGCACCTCACGAGTGCACACCAAAGTGCGCTATTTGCACCGGAACCCTCGTCATTTGGAACCGGAGCTCTAAGTAGCGCTACAAGGCGCCACCACCCAAATCGCCCACCCCTCCACTGGAGAGCCAACGCGGCTCCACGAAACGCAAACGCCGGCGACGACGGAAGCCGAGGTCATCCCCCACCCGGGCTTCACTGCAGAGGACTCCATATCCTGCCACCAAATCTCCTCCACCCCCGCATCCTAGAGCGGGGGCCCACAGGCCTTCCAAGCGAGGCCGTACTCCGCCGGGACCTCCTACCGAGAGGTCTCCTTCGAGGCAGTGCACACCTGCTTCCCCCACATCGCACCCGCCGCCACCCGGAAGTCTGCCTGCTGCCCAAGGAAAACTCACATGGGCTGCCCGCATCCGACAAGGACGCTAGCTGAGTGGCATGGGTTGGGCAGCCTCCCCACCGCAATCCCCCGCTCCCCCCAAACCCACCTAAACCGCCCACACCTCCCACTCCCTCGTGGGAACAAATCGAAATTCAACAACGCAAGGCCCAAGTTGCCACGCTAACACATTCAATAGAGGCGCTCATAGACCGCCTGCCCCCACTCCCTATCTCGACACCTTCCGGGCCAGCAGCGGAAGCGATGGACAGTGCCCCCTCTGAACAAAGGTACTTCGCGGCACACATCGCTCCGATTGAAGCGCGTCTGAGCCACCTGGAAGTCCAAATGGCCTCAATAGTAACACTATTGAGGATAGACTGGCTCCTGCCATTCAAATCGTATTCGACTGCATCACGGGCATAATAGTGGCCCAGCTGCCCGAAATTGTTTCCAGCACCCGTGGACCCACCCCGAGCTTAAACAGGTGAATAAATCTCGGATGCAACGACCACCACCTCACAAGGCTGAGCCTGATCGGCAGCCTGTCAGTTTGAGTGCAACCTTGTATAATAGCCCCAGAACGAGCGGCGGAGCGCCTATGGATCTATCTGCTCTAGTGGAGGCCACCCACAATTCTAATCCCCAAGACGGTGGGCCCCGACACTAAATGACGCCGCACCCGCGCTAATTCTGACTCTCTTACAAGCCTTCAGTTTAATCGCCGGGGATTTCGAGCCCATACTAAGCGGGCTGCTTTCCGGCTCCACGTAGAAACCTATCCCGATTTACCCGACGTAGTTGCTCTCCAGAAGCTAGGCGAGCACGCCGCCTTTACAAATTATACCGCATATGAAAGGGATGCACAAGCCGCAATATGCGCGCACCCACATTACACCGCCAACTTGGTGGATCTAGGATGCCACCCGCCTTACTCGTACGCTATGGTGACCCTCCTCCCACTTAGGAAGCAGGATCCATCCATACACATTCTTAGCATTTAGTTGACCCATACTGCGCAACTTACACCAACAACTTTCGTAAAACACGCGTGGCGGTAGGCAAGGAACCACTGGTCATAGTAGGTGACTTTAATGTCCCCAGCAACTATTGCAGTTACCATCGGAAGAAACGACGCTGTAGAAAATTGGCGGAATTTGATTCTACCATGCGTTTTGCCCTCCTGACGGACCCTACACTGCCAACACGCATTGGCAACTCTGTGACTCGCGACACATGTGCCGACCTCACACTGGTCAAAAACATCACACACGCAGATCGGCTCAACACCGAGGAAACCTTCGGTAGTGACCACTGCATTGTCCTTACCACAATCCGAACACACCCCCTTACCCGTCCGGACCAACAGGCAAAACCCCCCGACAGGACTAAATTCCGATCAGAGTATACCATTTCGATCCCCATAGCCCACCAGGGCTACGCCACCTGGTCTCAACACCTCGTGTCGTCACTTCGTCACATAGAGCAGACGGTTCAACTCTCAGAGGCCACGCCTGCAGTGAACAACAACCTCCTGCACTTCTGGGAGGCTCGGCACTGCCTAGTCCGTCGATGGCGCCGACGGAAACACAACCGAAAACTCAAACTGCGAATCGCAGCCCTCACCCATGAAGCGGATGAGTACACGGTCCAGCTCGCCGATTCTGAGTGGAACGGTGGAACACTGCCGCTGCGCAGATGCCAAGTATTAACACCTGGCGTCTTTTCAGGGCTCTCATACATGGTAGCCAGGCACGCACTGAAGCACAAAAACACTTGCAGCGTGCACTTCACGCATGCGTGGGAGACGCGGAGAAATTGGCTCAAGCGCTCAGAGATATATATCTCGGTCAGCAACAGGACCCTCTTTGGGCCGGCGTACTCCTATGCAGGTATGGAAATTGCTGACCTGGATCGTTGCTTCCAACTCCACGATCTGAAGGCGGCCCTGTCCAAAATGAAACGAGGAACTACGCCCGGCAGGGATCGAGTGACGGTCAGGAATTTAGCCAACCTCCTTGACTCGTCGTACCTTTACCTCCTCGACTATTTCAATTAGATCTGGGAGTGGCGTGAGCCCCTACTGATTGATTGGAAAACGGCCTTGGTTACTTTCATACCAAATACAGGCAAATCCATTAACATCGAATATATCAGACCCATTTCCTTAATCTTCTGATTGGGGAAGCTTATGGAAAGCATGGTCCAAGATAGGCTGTCTGAATATCTGGAAGCCCAAGACACCTTTGCGGACACCATGTATGGTTTTCGCCCACAACACTCTGCACAGGACATTCTCCTGCGACTACACCGAGTTGTTGTCGAACCAATTGAACATCCCACTGATGACAAGGTAGTCCTCACCTAAGACCTCAAGGGAGCTTTCGATAACGCCACTCATGACATCATTCTTACCCACCTCTCACAAGCAAACTGGGAGCATAATGTTTTCAGGTATGTTCGCCAATTACTCATGTAACGGCAGACATACCTCCGTATTTAAGAAAAGGAGCATGGCCCGTACCCCCTCGGTGCGCGGGGAACACCACAAGCAGGGGTCCTCTCTCCTCTCTGGTTCAGCCTTACCATGGCTTACCTCCCCCATTGCTCATTGACGTCCCAGGCCTGCACCACGCTATGACCGCTGGCGACATCACGCTATGGGCATCCCTGGGATCTCTTGGCAGCATCGAGACGTGTCTACAATAAGCAGCATCGGTAGCAAAAAACTACGCCCGTCGCTGTGGTCTCGAATGCTCACCTGCCAAATCGGAATATTTGCACCTTCGCCCCAAACCAAAGCCCACCACACCGAATCGAACTTTCCTTACGTACCGCGCCTATCCCGGAACGTGATAAAATCACACTCCTCGGGCTCTTCATCCACACACACCGCAAGATCGACACCACCCTGCGTAAATTGCGCACGGTAGGGGATCAGGTGGGTCGATGGTCCGCCGGGTTTCGAACAAACGGGGAAGCTTACGGAGCAGGGATGCTATGCGCCTCGCCAACGCTTTCGTCACCAGCCGGATCCCTTATTCGACCCCGTACCTGCGTCTGCGTAAATGCGATGAGAATGCAGTCGATTGCATACTCCGCAAAATCTACAAATGTGCCCTTGACCTCCCCACCTCGACACCTAACCAGCGTCTCGCAGACCTGGGCATGACAAACACATACGGGGAACTTCAAGTTCCCCGTATGTGCTTCTCATGAGGCTCATCTCCACAACCAGTACCGGCGACTTGGTGCGACACAGGCTGGGAGAAACTTCCTACACCCTTTACACATCTGCTACACCTACACGGTAGTAGAGTGGACGACTAGCCCTGAGGATTGGCGTGGTACCCTGATCATTCCGCCTCTGGCCCAAAACTTGACTAAGGGGACCTATGATCGTAGGCTTATACTACATAATACATCGCCCGAACCCACGCAGGTTAACCCCCTACAGCAACGCTACAGCTCACGCATGGGGGTCTTTTACAAGGACGCATCCTGCCCGCATCATGGCAGGTGGTACATGGCCACTGTTGTTCATCAAAACGTACCTATTCAAGGGCTCACTGTTTGTCATGCCCAGGTCTGCGTGACCTGGGCATGACAACCACATACAGGGAATCCCCGTATGTGCCTCTCATGAGGCTCATCTCGACAACCAGTACCGGCGACATGGTACGACACAGGCTGGGAGAAACCTCCTACACCCGTTACACATCTGCTACACCTACACGGTAGAAGAGTGCACGACGAGCCCTGAGGATTCGCGTGGTGCCCTGATCATTCCGCCTCTGGCCCAAAACATGACTAAGGGGACCTATGATGGCAGGCTTATAGCGCAGGCTAACCCCTACAGCAACGCTATAGCTCACGCACGGGGGTCTTTTACAGGGACGCATCCTGCCCTCATCATGGCGGGTGGTACACGGCCAGTGTTGTTCATCAAAATGTACCTATTCAAGGGCTCACTTTTCGAGGACCCGACATCACAAACGCGGTGGAAGGCGCCGTAGCACTCAATCGCAGCGGAGACCACATCTCGGATCATCATTACCGACTCGCGGGCTGCATGCCAAAATTTCATCCGGGATTGCACCACTGAACGCGCAGCCCAATTTCTTAAACGATGTTACTATCTACATCGCCCGAACCCGCGTTCCCTCATCTGGACCCCTGGCCATACACGCCTAGGTGGGAACGAGGCTGCCGACGCCTCAGCCCGGCCACTAAATTACCGGGATCCCTGTTGCCCTCCATCGCCTGATGTTCCAGCACCCAATCTGGCTACATTTTTAAGGAAATCACGGCTTTGTACAAATCGCACAGGCTCAGATTCCCACCCCCGGCATCAGGTATAAACAAGACGGACAAGCCCTGGCTCCTTCGTCTCTACACCAACACGGTATTGTGCCCGGCAATAGTCAAACACTTTAACCCGTCAACTGTGGCGCCTGCCCTACTGTGACCATCCTTTCGCGGACCCCTTCGACATGGTGTAGGCCGGCCCCTAAAACCCTGTGGCCCGGCCACACCCTTTCTCGTACCCCTCTACCCGAGAAAGCTGGGAGGCTGCCCTGCTCGGCTGCTCGACTCACGGGATCAACGCGCCCTAATGGCCCGAGCGCGTGCTGCAGCAGAAGCCACAGGGTTCCCGGACTAGGAATCCCTCCTAGAGTTGGTGAGCGGCCGGCCCTTAAGGCTGTGCCCAACTCCCTCCTCTCATTAATCAATAAAGTTTTTCACCACTACAGCCGCAGATAGCGTGACCGATGGCGTTGAGCGTGCGTTGACGCGGCCGGCGCTGGAAGGGGACATCTCACGCGGAGCCGTTAGGACAGAAGTGCACCATGACCTAGCGTATCTGACCACTAGCCGCTGGCCTACATTTCCGGTGCATTGAGGAAAGTGCGGGGACGTAGCGCCTTCGGGCCAAACGAAAAAGCGCTCATCGACCGCACGCTTAACCTCACGCGCTGCGGCAAGAGCCGGTCGATGCGCTGTGGCGGGCAACGTTAAACACGCCGAAGTTATAGCTGCTGCTGCTGCTGATGATTTATTGGCATCCCATTTATATCAGGTCGTGTCAAATAGGTACCTAGCCTGCTCGATTTATTGATCTGTACTGTACACGGTTTTCATTCTGGCATTTCTGGAGCATCTTTTGTAATTTCTCACTGTACCTTGTAACGCAGCGTATGCCTTAATTGATCCGGTCGTATTTCTTCCCGCTTTTTTTCATCAGTTAGCTAAAGATATCTTGCCTATCTCGACTGCTGACTGACTGATGTGTCCGTTCACTTTAAATCCACGCGCTTCTCTAAGGTAAACATAAATTCCAGATCTCACTCGGTAAACTTATTCACATTCCGTAAAGATGTGCTGAACTGTATCGGTATTTTCGCTGCAGCATCTACATGCCTCATCTCATAATGAGGACAATTTATTGTATCCCCTCAGAAACTGGGCAGTGACAAATAGTGCCCTACCCGACTTGAGTAGCTCAGGTGTGTTATACATGCGTTTCATTTTTCTTTTATCGGATACAATTCTTTAACCTATTTTCTCTTCCTCAATATTTCTCTATCTACGTTGTACCCTTACTTATGCTTGTAATAGACCCGGTTTTGTGAATCTCTTCCCTTCTTTTTTCCACCAATACTCTAGACGTCTCATCAATTCGACTACTGACCGGTTGATGCTTCCATCCACTTTAAATACATTTGCTCTGGAAAGTGTACGTTACCTACGGGTCTCATTGGGTGAATACATCCGCATGCAATTAGGATGTGCTGAGAGGTCTCCTGAACTTTGCTGCAGCCTACCTATCCCTCATCTAATGGCTTATATTTGGTCCAGTATGTTTTTGTCCTTAGGCAACCAGCTCCAGCCTCAAATAGCAAGGTATTTCCCTTCGTGTTGTCGTACAGACATTGCCTTCTAATTTCTTTCTTCTTATTCTTGCAAATCTCCCGGATTATCAGGGCCATAGCGCTCGAGGACAGCGAAGCCGAAATAATGCAGCGGATCGTTACAAAGTTACAAGCGTATCGGGAACACGACGACAATAATCTTAGTGTTCAACGGTATCAAGGTTCCCAAGTATGTGCGTTATGGATCCACGGTCTATCCATGCAGTCTCTACAGGAAGCAAATAGAAGTTTGCAAAGTATGAGTCAAGGTCGGCCACAGGCGCGACGTGTGCCCCACACCGGACGTACGTGTTTGCCTTTCATGCGGTGTTTCTATCCTAGAGAGGGCCACAAGTGTGTCCCCAAGTGCAAGCTCTGTGGTGAAGAACACCCCACTGGGCACCGCCTCTGCAGAGCCAAATACAAGGTGCCATACGTCGTGCGGCGACGGCGATGGGAACGCCGTAGCGCCGGAGAACAGCGAAAACAAGCACTCTAATCAAGCTCCTGTCCACGCCTAGGACGCTCCTGCTCGCGCAGCGCTTCCCGTACCCGATCCCGCAGAGCCTAGCGCCATGCCTCACGCCACGCATCACGTTACGCTTCCCGTCATGCCTCGCGCAGCGCATCCCGCGGCTGTGACTCGTCGGGCAGTAACAGCTGCGGCGCAATGCAATCGTGCTCCCGTGACAAAGTCAGCTGGGCCGACATAGATAAGGGCGAAGTGAAAGGCAGCAGTGTCAGCTCCAAAAGCGCCACTAGTGGCCGAAGCACTCCGAGCAGCTGGTAGGCGGGGATTACCAGCCCCTACTACAAGGAACTCGAACAACTTCGCGCAACCAATGCGACGCTGGTAGAAACCATGCGCCGGATTGTCGAAGAGCTAGCCGAGGTCAAGAAAGAACTTCAAGCACAGCACGCCCATCCAAGGACAGACCCAGCTCAGTCACTCGAGACACCTACAACCGCCACCGACACGCCATCACACAAAGGCATACAATCAATGGACACAACCCAAGACGAACCCCAGGACGAGAAGACCACTGATCCAACCCCCAAGAAACGAGCACGCACCGGACCTACACCCACCATTGTCTCCGAGCAGAACACCGACACGCTATCGCACCAAGGCACAGATTTAAAGGACAAAATCCAAGACGCGCACCAGAAGGAGAAGACCACTGACCCAACAACCAAGAAACGAACACGTACTTCATCGCGACATTACAAGGACCTGACCCAATTGGAAACACAGCTCGAAGCCAAAATTGAAGCGCTCGCCAACACCTATGCCAGCACGGCTGCCGTGACCGACCAACGACTGGCGCGGCTGGAGGAACTGATCACCACGTCCTTCGGCACCATAGAAGAGTGTTTCGAATTCACTGAACACACCCACAAGCTCATAGTGCGCAGCCCCATATTTTCAGCGGAATTCGCCAACCACCCGTACCTCCAAGAACAGACGCAAGCCCCACCCTCGCCACAACTATGTCCCAACCCCGATCCGCAATAGGATCGCCACCGGGCCTTACGGTCTGGCAGTGGAACTGCCACAGTTACAACAATAAGAACGCAGTGCTGCAACAACATATTACCACAGTAAACAATAAACCCGACAATATCCTGCTGTAAGAAATGGCGACGGTGACCCCCACCCTCCCTGGATATCGCGCTCACGTTAGCCAAGCGGAGGGGCACGTTAGCAAGCGTCTGCACGTTCGTCCGCAAAGGGCTCACGTTCATCGAGCACCAACTCAAACAAGGCTGCAGCAGGGTGGAATACGCCTTCACCGAAATAATCGCAAACAAACAACGGAAAGGCAGCCTGTTCATCGCCAACATCTACAGTAACCCCAAGCATCAAACACAGAAATTCAAGACCCTACAACCCACAGCCAGCACCCAATCTAGAAACAACACTTTGCTGATCGGAGGGAACTTCAACGCCGCCCATCGAGCATTGGGTTACGTGAAGGACACGGCGAAGGGACGGGACTTATTACAGGATACCTTGGACCAAAACTGTGTCCTAATCACGGACCCCGCGCATCCTACCCGCATCAGCATCTCCGTAGCACGAGACACCACACCAGATCTTACATTCATCACAAATGACCACACGGGCAAAGTATCATGGCGCAGCACGGGCGTCGACCTGGGCAGTGAAGACTACATCCTCGAAATTACGATACCCAACATATTACGGAGCAATACCATTATACACAAGTGGACGGACTGGGACGGACTGGAACCTGGACGGCGGAGCTGCACGATGCAGTGCGCTCAGCCACAAAGACTATAGAAACAGATAAGGACTTCATCATCATGGACAGCCGCCTGGCCCATCTGATCGAGGTCAAACGTTCGATACAGGCACCTTGGAAGCAGCACCGGTTGAATCGCTAATTGAGGAAAAAGGTGGCTGACTTAAACAGGGCCATTGAACACCATTGCATGCACCTGTGCCGTCAGCAGTGGAACAAAATCTGCAACCGAGCTGACAGGGAACTGCATCGAAGTTGTACATGGAATCTATTTCGGCACCTCCTAGACGAAACAAACACCAAGTCATACTAGCGCGACCGCCTGGTCCGCCTCATGCACACCATCACACAATAACAAGGAAAAGACGCTGTTATCAGGAGCCTAGAAGCCAAGTATCTGACAGACATCCCAATGGAAACCCACCCGCCGTGCGGGCGGCTGCCCAACGCGTGGCTCGATCGAGACATTACCATATCAGAGGTACGGGTAGCTCTTCACGAGCTCAACAACCGCTCAGCAGCCGGCCCCGATCTCGCTACCAACAAGATGCTACGCAACCTGCTTCGATAGAGGCCCTGACCCATTACTTCAATAATTGCTGGCATTCGGGCAAGCTCCCCCGACAGTGGTAAACGGCAAGAACGATCCTGATTCTGGAACTGGGCAAACCACTTGACATCGGGAACCTGCGTCCCATCTCACTGACGTCCTGCATGGGCAAGGTGCTGGAGCACGTGGTCGCCAACCGGTGGCAGGAATACCTAGAGAAGGAAGGCCTCTATCCTGATACGATGATCGGCTTTCGGCGCAGACTCAGCACACAACATGGCATGTTGCAACTCAAACAAGAAATCATCGACAGCAAGACACAAGACAGCAAAGTAATTGTGGGTCTCGATTTACAAAGTGCATTGGACAAAGTCAAACACTCAGCCATATTAACACAAGTATCAAGACTCAACATGGGGGTAACCAGCTGCAATTATATTGCAGACTTCTTGACCAACCGCACGGTGGAACTGCCCGCCGGAGACCTAAAGCTCCCCGAACACAAGCTTGGCAGTACGGGTACTCCGCAGGGTTCAGACTTCTCACCGTTGCTCTTTAACCTCGTCATGATCGGGGTAGCAAGGGCAGTAGCGGGGACCGACGTCCGGCATACGATCTACCCCGAGGTCATTACGCTGCGGGCGGCCGGCGGCACCAAAGCCATCATCGAGCAACAGCTGCAAGCGTTGGTTACCGCCATCGAGCAGCACCTTGACGGCACAGGCCAAATCCGAGTTGTGCATCCTCACACCCCTTCGACCAGGACGGAAGTACACGCCCCTTCGGGAGTGTGACCGCATCAAGATTGTGACTGCATCGGGGCAACGCATCCCCGAAGTTCCCAAGATCAGGGTCCTGGGCTTGCTGCTCAACAAGAGCGGCCGCAACGACGAGACCATCAACAAGCTTTCCACCAAGGCAATGGATGCCATCCGGCTCATACACCGAGTGTTTACACGACGGGCGGGCGTGCGTGAAGACAGTCTCGTGCGCCTTGTCCAGTCGTTCGTCATCAGTCACATCGCCTGCGTTGCGGCATACCTCAACTTGCACGTCACTGACAGGACCAAAATCAACACGCTGAGCAGACGGGCTTACAAGACGGCGCTGGGTTTAACAGAGACCACGAGTATGGCTCGGCTCCTGCAGCTCGGCGTCCATAACGCCTTAGAAGAAATAGCCGAGACGCAGCTCACCGCGCAATTGGAGCGCCTCTTTACCACAAAGACGGGCCGCAGTATACTAACGTCCCTAGGTTACAACCCCCAAGATCCCAGCCGACAACCATGCGAGGTCACAGATGTGGCGCGGGCCCACATTTACGATACCCCATCCCGAAGAACATGCACCCACAGTACAACTAAGAACGGCGGCAGGCGCGGGCCAAGGCTCTCACCGAACAACACGCCCTAGACCCGCACGCCCGGTATGTGCACGCAGCGGAATACAAGCGGGAAGGCTTCGCGGCAGTGGTCGTTGCGGCGGCTACCGGGACCAAGACAACGACAGCGAGCGTGTGGTCCACGAACACCACAGACGCTGAGGAGGTTGCCATCGCTCTGGCGATCACCGAGGCTGAGTGTCTCACCGTGCTCCGTGACTCGAGGAATGCCGTGCGCAACTTTTCCAAGGGGCGAAGATGCGCGCCGGCGGCCGCCATCATCGGCAAGCTCCACCTTCAAGACCGCGGCAGCACCGTCCGTATTCAGAATACCCAGACGGAACGGTCACTGTCGGGGGCGCGGAAGGTATGCGCTCGCGCCGCGGAATGGGCTGTCTCTTTGTCGTTCGGTGAGGATGCACACTCGCCGGCGTGCTGCGGGAAATGCGGTTCCGGGGGTTCCGTGTGGGGGTTCCCGGCGCACGCCGGCGAGTGTGCATCCTCACTGAACGACAACGAGACGGCCCATTCGGCGGCGCGAGCGCTTAACTTCCGCGCCCCCGAGAGTGACCGTTCCGTGTGGGGGTTCTCAACCATGGGCAGATTGACTAGTTATGCCCAAGTGACCAAGTGTTACCGCTTAGCTCGACGGACAATGCCATCTCCCCACCTGGCACTCAGTCGGGAGGAGGCCGTAATCCTAACGCAAATACAGACCGCGTAACTCCTCGCCCCCACAATGCTGCACGTGCTTCACCCAGAGCTCTATCTTAGTGGGCTGTGCGGTGTTTGTGCAGCGGGTCCGGCGGACCAATGGCACATCATGTGGGACTTTGCCAGGTTCCCGATGGCAGCTACCTCCAGGACTTACCCGCCCGAACTTCAAGGTGCACTGCAGTCTGCAGACAAGGACTCACTTCTATGGGCCGTCCAGCAGGCCCGGGGTGCGCTCGAAAAGTACAAGCCTCATAACCCACTACAAACGGGCCCAATTTGGGTAGTGCAGAGTAGGGTATAACCCCGGGTCGACGCTTGGCCAGCGTCACGACGCGTTAAACCGCCGTTTCCCGGCACTTTATTATGTTATCCCTATCCTGTCCCGGATAATTTTTGTTTCCATTCTTTGCATCCAATTCACTGTCTCTCTTTCTCTCACTTTCTTCCTGAGGACTCCTGGTTGCCGACTGACACTTTTCCAATACCCTGTACTTGGTTGCCAGCTTTCTTGACATCTTGCTCGATTCTGTATCCACGCTTTTTAGCTATATATACTTGTACTTTTTAGCCGGCCATATATTCTCTATCTACCTGAGTCTTCCTGAATTCCTGAGCCACTATTCAAAACTAATTTCGCTCTGCACTTCTGATTTCAAACGAGGCATGACCCATGTCACCCTGCACTGCCTTATTTATGGTTTTGCCATGGGCTCCCAAAGCTAACCATCCTACCACTGTTTGATTAACTTCCATCCCCTACGTGGTATCCAATTATGATCATAGAATGACCTTTTCGAACGTGAGCGCGGGCACCATTACTCCTTTCCTTTCCAGATTCCACGTGCCATCTCACATTTATTCTGGCCCACACTGCTCTGTGTTTCATTATTGCAGCCATTGCGCTTCCTCTTCATTTTCATATTCTCTTGGTGGGCGCTTGAATAAGTGTTTCATTTGTTTATGAGTTCGCCAAGGTGTCTATATTGCTTGACTACGGGTATGAAATGTTGTTCAATTCACACCGCGTAATTGCTCCACTCTTCATTAAAGTTCATACTTCTATTTCAGTATGGTAAAGACCACAATTCGTACCCGCGTGGCCACATATATTCGAGAGTTTCTGTAAATATCTTGCATTATCCGCTAGTAGTACTATGTTGCCCACATACATAAGTCCTGGGACCCCCTGCTGCACCATTTATCTATCACGCATGCATGATAGATCAAGCCATAATTCACTATTTTACGGTCGTCTTTTATGTGCTTAACATTAAGCACGAACAACACTAGAGACGGAGGACATCTTTGCTTCTGTCCTTCGTGAATTCCACCATTACATTTTCGGCCTTCCCATGGAATTTGTACTCGATTGCCTCTATATACCTCCAGCAGCTGCTCCACGAAATCGTCATCTATGCTTTCGTTCCTGAGAATATCCCATAACAATTTCTGGCCTAGGTTGTCGTAGGCTCCCTTAATATCTAGGAACACTATCCATGATGGTCTATTTTGAGCTACTGAAATCACAATGAACTGAATTAGTCAAACATGTTATCCTCTAAGCGTCTGCCTTGTCTGAACTCATTCTGTAGCTCGCCCAGTGTACCGTTTCTTTTTCCTCACATAGAGATTTATAATTTTACGGTTTGAATCGCCCTTCTATATATTACCGGCGTTACTGTAACTGGCCTGTACGAGCTTGTGATATCCTTATCAGATTGGCTTTTGTAGATGATGTTCAACTTGCTTCCACTTCTTCCAACCGGAATTTTCTTCGTTTTCAGCAGTTCTTTAATGGAACCAGTTAGTAGGGCCTTGTTCTTGGGACAGATGTTTTTAATTAGCTCTATGGGAATTTGTCCGGCACTGCGGCGGTTTTATTAAGATTTCATTTTGATTTATCTAGTAGAAGCTGTCCATATTAAATTTGGGACTTTCAGCATTCTCTATTGTTGCAGGATCTATTTGGGCCTGAACTACGCTACCTTTTGTTCCGGTTATCCCTATCAACATCTCTGATGTACCGCAGTGCATCGTCGTCTTCGAAGATGCTACCGTCTTTGTCCCTTACATCATGTTGCGAATTTTCAGTAGGAGTTGCGAGTGCGGTAACATAGTTACAGAGTCCTTTTGGGGCACCTTGGTCTCTCTTGCGAATGTTATGCAGCCAAGGTTCTATTGCGCATTTAATTTTCTCTTTTTCTTTTGTTTTCTTTCCCCAATTTCGTTTCTCGGCATTTGTCTAAGCAGCACCTCTTGTTCGTGTGATCACAGCTATTTGGCTTCTCAAAGATCCCGAGATGGCTGCTTACGGTCTCCTATAGCTTGCTTTATTTTCTTGTTTCTCCACTTCCGTTGTTTCAAATTTCCAATCCAACAATTTTTTGCCATGTCTGCTATCTCCTGCATAGTCTACCATTTCCTTACATTCCCAGACTGTTCTAGGAAACACCTCCATTTCCCCCTCTGTGTTATTTTCGATCTGTGTTATTTGGATATTTGCATATGAACCATCTTAGAAATTCTGATGGTGCTTATTCGTGTTTTGAATTAGTATCTCTCCCAAATTTCAAAGGTAAATGTTTAGTGTTGCTGTCCAGGCTATTATTTCCTTGTCATCTATCATCATTTGGTCCAGTCGTTTGTAGACCATTTTGGAGACCAGGGCTAATGCATACATTACTGCCTATTTCCGCATTTCCACGATACCCTTCGATGACAATAATTCCTCCCTTTAGCTACTATATGGTTCTGTTCATCGCACAGATACAGCACTAGACAACCTCTGTAATCAGTATACCCATCTAACTCGTCCATGTGTTATACATATATATACCACGATGCTAAGTTTAGCTTGTGCCGCAAATAAATGGCCCGATTTTGTATGTGTGTTTTTTTCCCTTACAGCTACACAAGGAAAGCTAAAATGGGATGCTAGTTAGGATCGTGCGAGAACTCTCTGGATGCAGGCTGTCATAACACTAAGAACAAAGGTTGTTACTATAATTTCCGTTTGATCCTGTGGACGAAATACAGCGGTCACTTTTAGCTGAAGTAAAAGAACCTAATGGATCTTGCCTCCCAAATAATTAAAACATTGCGTGTAGCCACGCAAGCGCAGCGTTGTGCTTAACTTACCCGTTTTTAGAGTTACTGCGGCAAAAATATTTTCATCTGAAGCAACTTGGCAATCGTGCTAACGTGCTGTCATTCACAGTAGCGTAGCTTGTTTGTTTGAACTCAGTATTTGATTGGATACCGAAGCCAATTATTAAAAAAAGAAAAACAAGCGGATATGTAATCTTACTATTTGTAACAAGCGCATAAACTTGCTATTTTGGCCTCCCTCTATACGGATGCTCACACATCTATAATAACGGCAATATTTTCACAGAATTAGGCATTTATTAAGGTACACAACGCACCGTTTGGCTTGGCGGATGTGGTGTTGCGCTGCTAATCACGAGATCGAGGGTGTAAATTCCGCCTACGGCGGCAGCACTTCGAAGGCGGTGAAATGCAAAAACGCCCATGGTCTTGATTAGGGCACGTTAAAGATTCGCTGGTGGTCAAAATCAATGAGGAGTGCTCCACTACGACGTAATTCATATGAAATCGCGGTTTTGCACGTAATAGGCCAGAATTCAATTAAGATGCTCAACAATTTTACGAGAGCAGGGGGAGGGGGGGACGCTATCGAACCATGCAGAAGAAGGCCCAAGGAAGTGCCGAAACAAACGTTGTTTGGCTGAGTGCTACTCCACTGTTGGACGAGAGTTTGCACTTCTTTCAAGAAAAAACTAACTTTTAGCGCATTTCATCCTACAATACGGTATTGGAGGGCAATATTGGACCACATTAAGGCAGTTTTCGGCATCAAATGGGTTGATGCGTTCGTTCTGTAGCATTCTCTTTCTGGTGGCAACCATTTTCTCTAAACTTTTATAAATGTATACGAATTCTAGGCTAGAAATATGTACTACAATAATTGGAATGTGTGTCAGCAATGCTTATATTCATTTGTTTGTTCTTTATACACGATTCGGTGTGTCAGTTTTAATTACCCGAAACAACCTTGAATAAACTGATTTTATAGGCGACTTGAGCGCTTACCCGATCGGTGTCATTATAGTAGGTTATATTATGCACAAATCCATCGTTCTTATGGCCGGTTTTTTTAGAAGTCCAGCAGATATAATGACCTTCGTACCAGGTATTTGCTGAGAATACTAGAAATAGTGGGTCACTTCCGCCCAGAAGCTGCGAAAAGAGAATCCTATTGTCAAGATTTATGCGAGAGGAAGAACAGCTCGTGAATTCTCAAAAAATCATCACCCAAGCTAATTTTATAGCTTATGAACAGTCATAGATCTCAGTTATTGATGTGCCCAAACTATCGTATTTACACTTGCGAAATATAAGTGGTGTCACTGTCAGTTACCTGGATATGCCATGAATCCTTAAAGAAAGATTGTCTACTAAGAAATTTTACAGCTACTTGCCTAGCGAAATACTTGATTGAAAACGTTAATTGATTCCTACTCTGAAATACATTTTTCATGAATAAATATACATATGAAATCTTCTTGCTTCTCAGTGCCGTTATTCTGACCCTCAGGTATTTCGCTCAAGTGGGTACCTTTGTATGGTCTCCAAATGCGTGTAAAACAAAATACAAGAAGTAAGGCAGTCATACAAAAGTTCTGTAACTCACAATTTAAAGACAGAATGCAGATGGAAAACATGCTTATTATTTTGCGTTTGACTCACCAAGTTGGACGAGCGCTGCTTGAAATCATAGCTGAACTTACGTTCACGTAGCGGAAGCTGTCACTTCAATGTCAGTTTTCTACTAGAAGCCATAGTCACGCTTTTCGCCGGCAACCTTTAGAATGACTATGTGCAAGCTAGAGCGGTGCTAATAAAGACAGCTTGCAAATCAATATTTGGCATCAACAAGTGAGAAATGTAGTGTTTTCGTCACTGCTTCCGAACAGGGACAAGCAGTTGAATAAACGCTTCGTGCTGCACAATGTTGTGCGTCATCGGCTACAGTGCGAGATCGGCGGCTGCAAGTATCGGTTTTAAAGTGCAGTGCCTGGTTTAATCCACACGTTTATTTTCTCAGGCGCACCGTTCTACTCATATGAAACTCAAATGTTTCATTTTAATGTAAAGAAAGAAACTCTATAGGATATAGCTTCCTTATAGCTATGGGCTATAGTGAGAGCAGCGCTGCATGACTTTTGCGTTAATTTGCACGTACACGGAACATTTATTATTCGTCTTCCCCACTTAGAACAAATCATTTGCTATGTAGCAAGAGCTGAAAAAAAAAAACAATTGCATTTCTCGAAACCATAGCAAACCAGGGGCGAGATTACGAGGCAGGAAATGTAGAAACAAAGCTTCGCATCGTTTTAAATAAATGCACGGATATCCAATAACTTCTATATATATATATATATATATATATATATATATATATATATATATATATATATATATATATATATATCTATTACAGCGAAACTGTATATGGTTAGGTTCTTGAAATATTGCGTGTGTCTATCGAGCCGTGGAAGTCAAGAACTTCTCGCCATACGTCGGCCGATACCGAAGATAGTGCAATACCGGGCCGACCCGCGGCGGAGGTGAAGCAGCATTTATGCACTCCGCCAGCTTGCAAACATAAGTTCAATATCTTAGTTGCAAATACAACCCATTTCAGATTTAAGCTGATAATAACAGAAACTACACTTTGACTCCTGCTGGCTATGTGTACGTTCGCACCACCTTCTCTTTTTCTGCATTCGAAGCGCTTGCGTATCTTCTTTTCATTTCTTTCGATCTCCCGTACTGGTGGTCCCGCATGCGTGCTGCTCACCAGGACCACAACATGGAAAAAAAATGGGAACCGTTCATCTAGCACCGATCCCCGCAGTCTTGCAACTTTTCACCGGAGCAAAAGCCAGGTTTCACTGGGAGTCTATCGGGAACCAATTTTGTTTTGCCAGTGCGTGTGTGACCGCTTGTGGTTTTCGAGTGACCTCACAAACAATACCGCACTGCGGAACGTCGACCAACGCACGATCGCCTTGGCTTTGGTGAAGCAGTGTAAGTCCTCGTAGCGCGGTGAGGCGCGTGTCTGTTTTACGTGCCTGGATTAGTCATTAAATGGTGTCGAGCCACGTTATGCAACAATAGATGGGTATCTTCCAAGGCTCAACATCCTGGAGACACCTTTCATTTTTGTGCCTATGGCGTTTGACGCTTGGTAATGGACAGTTCGACATGAACGGTCCCAGATAGTCTGCTTCCCTGATTTGGTGATCCACCTTCAGAGAGTGGATTGGCACCGAATTTTTTTTATATTTGACCCCGTGCTCGAGCTTGCGAGCGGCGTTCTGTGCGAGTTTTCCGCAATGGATCTCAGCGAGGAGACATCGAAACGCGATCCATTGCAGTCTAATGAGACTTGTGTCGCCTCCACGTCCACATAAGGGAGCCTTGCCTAGAAGAACAAGAATGGTCGCGTCCTGACCAGCGATTCACGCAAAATGATCCTCCACTCCTTCACGTACTGGTGTAAAGGGGAGCATCAACGCAGTGTGAGGAGCGCGCACAAGTTTGTCACTGAGATGGTCGGTTTCAGAAAAGACAAGTGACAAGGGGCTGCAGCGGTGGAGCGCATCGTGCACGAAAGCCTGAACGGTCTTCTGTTTTACAGGTACTGCTACAAACCACTTGGCAGGACGTCGTGGTCTGTGTTGTCGCAGCCCTAGAGGATTATCTTTGGTGTTTCTACCTTTGAAGGACATTCCTGCCTTTCATCGACAGGGAAACCTGATGTTTCATCTGCGCGCCTCGAGACCACCTGGCTGTCTGTGCTGCTACCTTTCCTGAAAATCCACTAAACGCGACCAAATAACACGGCCAGCTCAGCGGGGGGCGTCTCGCGTCATTTTGGCTGCAGCGGTGGAGCGCATCGTGCACGAAAGCCTGAACGGTCTTCTGGTTTACAAGTTGGTCTATCGCTGTAATTCGAACCTTCCTATTTTTGCGCTCCGCTGCTGCCGCTGCCAAACTGCTTGTCTGTGTCTGCTGCCGAACTGATTGTCTGCGTTGATCCTTCATGTGTTTTAGCCACTGTAGCTTTACCATTTCTTACATGTGCTGGTGATTGTGGTTGTACGTAAAAGCTGCCTACAATGTCCCGATGTTGCACGTGCCGTTTAGTTATCGGTGAGCATGACTCAGTTCTGACGTGCTCCGACTGCGGATTTGTTTTTCATATTGGTCAGTGTTCGGGCGTGAGTGAGGCCGAACGAGGAGCCTTCAAGAAAAATTGGAAGTGTGAGACATGTCAAGGGAAAGGAAGCAACAGTGTTGCGCCTGTACAGGGTCAGGTAAAAGATCCGGAAATCATGGTGAAGCTGGTAGAATTGGATAAGAAGCTTAATTTGCTTATCGACTTGGCAAGTAAAGCAAGTGGCATTGAGCAATCTATCCAAATGCTGTCTGACCAATTTGATGAAATTAAGAGACGTCTGGACTGTCACGAAAAAGACATCAACAATGTAAAGCGTAGGGTGGAAAAGATGGAAGGGGCTCGAGCCCCTGAGGACCTTAGTAAACTTAGGGATGGCATTGACGCTCTAGAATGGCACAGCAGGCGCCTGAACCTTGAAATTCATGAAGTTCCTGAGACTGAGGGTGAGAACTTGTTATCTCAGATAAACGAAATAGCACAACAACTTAACATCGAATGTCTATCGGAGCAGGACGTTGTGGCTATACACAGGCTGCCAGCTAGGTCGGGCAGGACCCGTGGCATAATTGTGCGCTTCGCGCGTCAGGAACTGCGAAATGGGTGGCTTGCTAAGAAACGATCATTCAGAGATAGTTCCATGAAAGTTTTTATTGCCGAGAACCTGACAACTCGATCTAGAAAGCTTCTGGCTGCCGCTAAGGAATGGGCAAAACATTCCGGGTATAAGTATGCATGGCACGCGAATGGGCATCTGCTTGTACGCAAAGAAAATGGTGCCCAGGCTGTAGTCATTAAGCAGGAGGATGAGCTTTCGAATCTTGCTTAGTATTCCTTGCTAATGTTCCTTGCTGTTGATCTTATTTCTTTTTCAGCACCATGAATCACTTAGGGTCGGTTTCTAAACAAGAATGGTTTGCCCACATAGAAGCTGAACAAAAGGGAATTAGTTGTGTTCATATTAACGCTCAATCCGTTTCTAGCAAAATAGAAGAACTGGATAGCTTTTTTGTGGGGATAGATAAGCTGTGTGACGTTGTTATGATAAGCGAAACCTGGTATACGAATGACAGTCACATTTTAAAACTTCCGCACATGAAAACATTTTACCTTAATAGGTTAACAAGACGCGGGGGTGGTGTGTGCCTATTAATGTCTGACCTTATACCTTGTGATATACTTCCTAATTTTTCGCGTACAACGAGTGATTACGAAGTGCTATGCGTTCATTCAGAGAAAGACCTTTTTGCTGTATGCTACCGCCCTCCTGATGGTGTTCTTGCCCATTTTCTTGAATTTTTTGATGATCTGTTATCTTTTGCTAATGAAAACCGCCTAAACATATTTATTGGAGGAGATTTTAATGTAAACATTGGCGCGGATACATTACGCCGGTCGGATTTTGAAAGGGTATTCATTTCAAATGGTTGTTTAAATACAATTCACTCCAGCACTGGAATAACAGAAAATACGGAAACTACGCTTGATTTGTTTATAACGAATTACTCTCCTCAGTGTATCGTAAGTGCTGTTTTGAGTAGTGCTATAAGTGACCATATGCCTGTTTGCATGTTTGTCAAAACTAGAATAGCTTGCACCTCGCACAGAGACACAAGCGGAACCTTCCAGAAAGTAACCGAGGATACCCTAACATCTTTTCAAACAGAGCTGAAGCAAATTAACTGGGATGACGTTTTACACGAACATGATGCTGAATCAGCGTACAATATTTTTCTTAGCAGGTTTGTTACCGTGTATGAAAAGCATTGTGTTTACAATGTTAACAAGAGAAAAAATGCCTCAGAAAGCCATGGTTAACGAATGCTCTTTGTAAAATAATGAAGAAGCGTGACAAACTATATGCTAAATACATCAAAACCCGAGAGCCTCTGGATTTAAAAACATTTAAAATGTTTCGTAAGAAATTAAGCAAGAGCTACGGAAAGCACGTGATGCTTATTTTCTGCAGATGTTTTCGTCTTGTATGAATGACTCAAATAAACTATGGAATAGACTAAATGCTCTTATGAACAGAAATCAGAGGAGTGATCCAATTGAACAAATTAGTTTAAACGGTAGATTGTTGGTAAAGGAGGATTTGGCAAACGCTTTCAATGATTATTTTGTACACAGAGACGTTGACCTCAATCATCCCATGCCGCACTATGTGCACATTACTCCAAACGCAAACGCAATATTTTTCCAGCCACTCATGCCTTCGGATGTATGTTCTGTGTACCTAAGACTCAAGACATCTCGCAGCTGCGATGCCGATGGTCTTCAGATTCTACCTATAAAATTTGTTATATATGATATAGCCCCTATTTTGACACATATTTATAATTTGTGCATTTCCACAGGCGTATTTCCAGAAAATATGAAGGTTGCTAAGGTAGTAGTATTATTTAAAAAGGGTAATAAATTAGATATAAAAAATTATGGCCCAACCTCGATCCTCCCTGTTTCTTCAAAAGGTCTTGAAAAAATTATCTTAAGTCAGTTGTCTTCGTTCTGTGAAAAGTACAAGATAATTTCAAATGCTCAATACGGTTTCCGTAAAAACAGGTCGACTGAATTAGCTCTTCTCGATCAAAAGAAATTTATATTGCAGAACTTCGAACATAAGCTATTAACAATAGGCATATTTGTCGACTTTACACAGGCGTTTGATCATATTATTCACAACATTTTATTCCACAAACTAGAGAAATACGGGATTAGAGGCGCTCCACTTCAATTATTAAAATCTTATCTTAATAACAGACGCCAGTTTGTTTCTGTAGGCCACAATACATCGGCAACCAAAGAAATACTTTGTGGCGTCCCACAGGGCAGCATTTTGGGCCCGTTGCTCTTTAACTTATATGCTAACGATATTACTTCCATCTACGAAAAGTCGAAATTTATCATTTACGCAGATGACATAAGTGTTTTCATCTCGTCCGGTTCTTGTACCAATTTAATTAGTATGGCAAATGACTTCTTGCGCAGCCTATCCTATTGGTCCACTGAGAACTATCTAAAAGTAAATACGGCGAAAACAAAGGCCGTAATTTTTCATACCAAAGGTATGAGTCTTCTTCCTCCAGATCTAACATTAGCGTATAGATCCACAAATATAGAACTCACTCTTTCTGCAAAGGTGTTAAGGGTACACTTCACGAGTACCATGTAATGGGACGACCATGTAAGCTATGTACTCCAAAAACTTAGCCGCATAACAGGTGTTTTAAATCGCTACAGACATACTTTACCCGTCTCTGTAAAATTATTAATTTATAATGCCTTATTCGTGTCTAACATACATTATGGGCATCATGTATGGGGCACTACAACTGAATGTAACTTGAGTAAATTATTTCGTATGCAGAAGAAAATAATACGTGTCATCGCTAATGTACCGTTTGCCGCCCATACTGAAAACCTGTTCAAGAAATACAACATTGCGACAGCCCATAACATCTATACCTGCAGACTATTACACGAGTATTACTTTAATACCAAACGTAACAATACTTTACTTGTAGAACTTGCAAATCTATCCGCCAATCCATACCGTTATTGAACTCATACACCTGAAGTCTGGAAGGTTCCGCGCTCTAGAACTAACTACGGTTGTCAAATGTTGTGTAATAACCTTCCAAGATTACTGAATTGATACGACAGAGCAGGCTTCAATTTACAGGATTTATCACTGTCAGAATTTAAAGCTATATTGCTGTCACTTTAGAGCACGTTTGTAAATGATAAATAATGTGTGTTATGTTCCTCTTTTTTTGTCTATGTTACCAAGTGTATATCATTTATTTATTTCAATGTTGCAGTGTATTTTGCATTGTTATTGTGGAAAAATTTCCCTGTTATTTCATATATTGTATAACTGCAATGTTTTATGGCCACTAGATAAATGTAATTTATATGGCGCTTGATGTGTTACCCCATGCAGCCATATTCTACCTAAGGGGGTGAGGTTACCTCAAGCCGCGTCTGTGCGGCTTTTTTCCCTCATCCACCTCCATTTACAACTGCTCTGTACATGTGTGTGTGTGTGTACATGGAAATCAACAAATCAAATCAAGTCAAAATCAGAGTGACGGAAGAGGTCATAACTTCATGTTTTTCGTTTGGCGAACTGTCGACGCCCTCGTGAAAGCGCCCACTACATGTGGAGAAGAGAAGCCGCAGTACGTAGTCTGACACTGTCGCGTGAGAACTGAGGTCATTCGTGCAGGATTTCTCTCGCTGCTGCGACATACTGACGATCGAAAAGATAACGAACGAGTTCTTGAAACGTATGGATCTCCCGTCATTGCAGTCGTGTACTGTGTGTCGGTTGCTTGCCGAGATAGGCACCAAGCACCAGGAGTCGCAACTCACTGCTTATAGAGCGGGATGGCATCTGCTCATTGCGGAATCGCTACCTTCGTGACGCGGAGTGATACTGCATGGAAGGCCGAAAAATCTTATTCTTAGATGAGACACGGGCAACGGCGGGACACACTCGGTCGATCATGTGGACAGACACCATCGTGCAGAAACGCTGACGCCAGTAAGCTCGAGCAAATAGTTTGTCGACGGGTTTGAAACAGCCTTCTCGGAAAGGCCAGCGCATGATCGTAACGCACATCGGCACCAAAGATGACTTCGTCGATGGCTCGTTTGGATATATTCCGAGGACAAAAAACAGGCGAAGACTAGGAAGAAAGTATGGGAATCACTCGAGAGGTTTTTCAGTGACTTTCTGCAGAAGTTACGAGCTGGTAGCTTCATCGTTATGGACAATGCGCCCTTCGTAGACGGTGACAAGAGACATTGCGAACGACTGCCTGGAAGAAGAAAAAAAACACAGAAGTGTCTGAAACGCAAGAATATCGCATACAGTGAAAGCATGGTGAAGAAATAGTTGCTTGAGTTGGTTGCATTTGTTCAGGCACGCTTTTTGAGCTACATCGTTGGCGACGTTGCTGAAAGGGCCGGTTGCATTGTACTTGGGCTTCCGCCATACCAGTGTGAATTTACTTCCATTTAGCTCACGTGGGGAAAGGTCAACAATGGCATAGGAGACAACAGAGACTTCAAGCTTTTCACGGTGGAACATATCTCGCGGATGAAAAGCACGTAACGGCGGAAGAATCGAGTAACAAAATTCAGCACGTGATACAACTGGAGGCAAAGTACAGACTTGATATATCTGGAAGTGACCACATCCAACCCATCGTCATCCAGCTGGGTGAAGATAACACTAAAGAAAGCAGCTCGGAGAGCGAGCTGTCCGGCCTTGAGCCACTCGACGAACACTCACGTTTTCTTTGGGATGAAAGAACAGCCATTATTCAAGCGACCAAAATTTGGGTGGTGGCTACATTCGCGGAACATCCCCCCCATCCCATGATATCTTAAATAAATAGCCAGCGCATCCGACGGTATATTTCATTGAATGCTAGCTCCATTATAATAAAGCAACGTCCTACACACATCCTGTCCAAGCTGGTACTAGAATGGAAACATATTTAAATGTTGCAAATCCAAATGTAACTGCAATTCTTAACCCTCAATAACTTCGTGGGGTCCAAACAGCTAATTCGTTCCACCACCATAGCGCTTGACATGCCTTAAAATAAAATAGTAGTAGTCGGCGTGAAATTGACAACCACTGTAAGCAGCTTGCACGCAAAGCACTTTCATGCGCTTATTGCTTAGTTTGGTCATCTGGCTGAGGCATATAATGGAAATAGAAGAATAAATATGAACTATAATTAGCTTACTTGGGCCCAAAATGCTCATTCGGGAAGCCAATGTCGACCTTGATGGGGCCTATGGTGAAATAGCAGAAGCCGAGGCGAAATTCACCGCGAAAGTAGGCAAACTGCAAGTTGAACCGAAAGTACACCACATCGAAACCAAAACAAAAGCAGTCATATCGGAGCTATTGTAGAGATATCAATGCCCCTACCTGCCGATATATCCCGCCAAGATTGAGAAAAAACACACCTACGGCTCAGTTTACTCGGCAGCACAGTCATTGTTATTTCATTAGGCCACGTAAAAAAATATTAGGAATACATGCAGAGCTTATGCCCCTGTTACCTGTTTCGAGGTAGTTGTGCCGCCCCTATTGTTATTTACGGCCTGCTAGGATGAAAATGCCAATGCAAGCACTGCGACACGCAATCATAAGCTTCAGGTCGGCCGTAGAAGCCACGTCGGAGCCATCATCACGAAATGTTTTTGCTTCATGACCTCACCACGTCTCACGTAAAAAAGCCATAGGCCTTCGCGGCACATGCACCACATCTTCATAATAAGCTGGAGGAGCGTCTCCATAACCCTGTGAACAACCTCTCTTCAAAATCTATGATTGATCCAAACGTCAAAGTCTCGAAATCACGTAGATCTTACGTCTGGCGTATGTGCGGTTTTTTTAAGAAAAAGCGTGGCTGCTTATAGGACGCACTATCTACATGACTGTTAGGCTACCACATAGCGCATATTGTATCTACAAAGTGTATATTTCAAGCACCAATTCATAGGTATATTTTGTTAGTGCTCCCCGTTTCAATACTATCGTCTAAATTTCATCTATTATATATATTATCACGCGGTAGTGACGTTAAAGAACACAGTACTAATACTGTGCAAGAGACAACTAACTTTTATTGGGCGAACCTGTGCCATCAAAGCAAGTTACACTTAAAGCAAAATGATACCGGCGAACACAGTTGGCGATAGTGGAAAGTCTGATCAGCGTGTCAAGCGCGTCGGCTTTTATATATCAGTCGTTGAATGTTCCAGAGTGATAGCTGGGAGCCGTGTGTCTTCCACAAAGTTCTACACTATTCGCGTCGCGCACACGTGCAATCACATTACACAAGGTTCATTGACAGACAGCGGATGGAACGATCGATAACATTCCAGAAACTTCCGATACATGCAGGCGCGCCATGCGCTTTGCGATAACATTTTTTAGGCGGAGACAAGCGCTCACCCGGAAAAGATAAACAAGTACATGCGTCAATATATATATACTTTCGAAAAAGGCCGGTCTACGGCCAGCCACAGGGTCGAAAACAAACTTCTATTTAAATATTTATCATTGTAATATACCGTATTTTCAAAGAATTGCCATGTATATATATATATATATATATATATATATATATATATATATATATATATATATATATATATATATATTGTGGCGAACAAGATCCGCAGGCTGACTGAAAAGTCCCGTCGCCATCGCGTGGCTGGTGCACTGTTCCTTCACTGGCTGCGCCCTACCTACTGATGCTTAGATTGGCGCTGCTGCTCTACGAGCCGAAAAAACCCCCTTTTACAGTTGGTGGAGCTGCTGCGTACAACCGGAATTCTGGAACTTCGTAATCGGACACTGCAGCCCGTGTTCATAATGCCGGAAGAAGTACCAACACAGCCACAACCCACTGCCCCGGTGACTACCAGCCCGTTGCGTCAACGCGACCCACCCATCTTCAGTGGTACCGAAGACCATAACGTAGAAGTCTGGCTCGCTGACTACGAACGGGTGAGCATCCACAACCGCTGGGACGAAACTAAAAAACTGAATTACGTGTCGTTTTCAAGGAGTTCAGGAGTTCGTTAGTGAAGAGGTGGCTCGTCAGCATTGCTTGATTCCACTTGCACACGGCCAGCCTAGTACTCCGTTGGCGCCCACTCTCCAATCTGTCATCAAGGAGAAGGTAGCCGACCACAATTCACCTTCTTTTCAGCAGGCTCCGAGGGCCGCTCCCCTGACGTACGCCGAAGTCGCGATGAGGCCTGCGCCACAGACCTACGGCCTCCTTCGCCCGCCTTTGCGCCAACTCGTATCCCGTACAGTCCGTCCACGGGTGCACTATGCACGACCTCAAGACCATCGGTGCACGAAAGACAACCGTCCGATTTTTTTTATGGTGGCCTTGCTGGACACGTGGCAAGTCACTGTCGCCTGCTTACGCCGAACGTCCCAAACAATGTGCGTCCACATGCGCCACGTTTCCAACAACGCCGTAACTATACGGACGCCTTTGAATCTCCTTCTGCCGTCGACACCGCATTCTCCGCCGCTCGCCGTTCAATTTCTCCTCGCCGCCGCTCGCTTTCCCCCATGCACCGGCGGCGGAGGCCTTTGCGCCAGTAAAACTAAATATCGCAATTCAGGAGGCGAGAGCTGCGGTGCCAGCGAAATGTATGAGGCCTCACACTTCCCCGAAGAACATTATTGAAGTCGCAGTAGGAGGAACATTGACGCTAACACTTGTCGACACCGGCGCTGCACATTCAGCGATAGATGCCCGTATTTGCCGCAAGATAGGAAAAGTGATGACGCCGCTTTCTGGACTGTATCTTCCCACTGCCAACGCACAGCACGTCGAGCCGTCCGGCGCCTGCACTGCTCGCGTCGTAATTCACGAGGTCCTCTATATCGTAGAATTCATCGTGTTGCCATCATGTTCACACGACGTCATATTAGGTTGGGACTTTCTCTCCACACATCATGCGACCATTGACTGTGCCCGCGCCGAAATCGAGCTGTTTCAGTTTCCCACCGATATTATCACTGACCATAAGGACCACATTCGCAAAATCGCTTTTTCAGAAGACGCCGTTATACCTGCCTGGTTTTCCACTCTTGTCAGTATCTCTTTTGAGTCGGTAGATGATGGCACAGTACTCTTCTCTCCGTCTGAACTGTTAGTTCGCCGCCGTTCACTAACACTGCCGTTCGCCGTCCTCAAGTTCAAAGCTGGCGCCTCTTTCATGTGCGTCGCAAACCCATTGGCTGAACCAGTTACTTTACGCCGCCGTGAAAGCCTTGGCAGAGGTGAGCCACTGACCTCATCTTCAATATTTGGCACGATGGACGACTCCGCTTACCTTGCTGCTCTCGAGGCATCGCATCCTCAGTCACTGCCGCGTTCTTTTATGCCAGATATTGCCAGTGACCTTACGACGGCGCAGCGCGATGAACTTCGCTTGCTCCAAGGCTTCTCTTCTTCTTTTGACTGCCAAGCAACATCCCTCGGCCGAACAACGACTGTCTCGCACACCATCGACACTGGGAGCCATGCACCCATTCGACAGGGTCCCTACCCAGTATCGGCGAATAAAAGACGCGTTATCAATGACCACGTGAACGATATGCTCAATCGCGGTGTTATCCAGCCTTCTAGTAGTCCTTGGGCATCACCAGTCGTACTAGTTAATAAAAAAGATGGCACCATACGATTTTGCGTCGATTATCGAAGGCTTAACTAGATTACCTGAAAGGGTGTATATCCGTTGCGACGTATTGACGACGCACTTGACTGTTTGCAAGGAGCGAAGTTTTTTTCCTCCTTCGATCTCCGCTCTGGCTACTGGCAGGTGCCCATGGCTGACGCTGACTGTTCTAAAAGAGCGTTTGTAAGCCAGACGGCTTGTGTTAATCCACTGTAATGCTGCTCGGTCGGTGCAATGCGCCCGCCACCTTCCAACGCATGATGGACGGCATCCTACGCGGTCTTAAGTGGCATACTTGCCTCTGCTACCTCGACGACGTTGTCGTCTTCACCCCTGATTTTCCGACCCATCTTCGGCGTTTACATCAAGTTTTGAACTGTCTCCGGAATGCTAGTCTCCAGCTTAACTTAAAGAAAGTGCCGATTTGCAGCTCGAAAATTGACTATATTAGGCCACGTTGTCTCCAAAGAAGGAATTCTTCTCGATCCTGCTAAACTTCGCGCCGTATCCGAATTTCCGAAGCTCACAAACTTGAAAACACTACGCAGCTTTATTGGGCTATGCTCCTGTTTTCGACGTTTCGTTCGAAATTTTGCTTGTGTGATCGCACCACTAAACCAACTTCTCCAAGACGACAATGAAGTTTCTGCTTGGTCGGAAGCCTCTGATGATGCCTTTACGACTCTTCGTCACCTACTCACGTCTCCGCCAGTCTTGCGCCATTTTGATCCAAGCGCACCTACAGAACTTCACACTGACGCCAGTGGTGTCGGCCTTGGTGCCGTGCTCGCACAACGCAAGAACACCGATCCCGAATACGTAGTGGCTTATGCCAGTGGTGTGCGCGTGTGTGTGAAAACATGTATTGTAATGAGGTCTGGAGGCTCGACTTTTTAAGCCAAGGCGGGCCGCTCCAATGTTGCCACTGTCAGGCCAAGCCTTTCAGCGACATCATGGGCCCTCTGGACGACCCTTAGTTGGTCCTGAAACAATGGGCTTTGAATCCTTTTCTCCCACTGTGTCCATTCTTCAACGAGGCTGGGGAGAGTCGCGGGACACCCGGCCAGCATATGTCTGATTCCAATGATGCCATTACAATCGTTGCAGTCCATCTTAGTCTCCCTCTCTAAATATATTTTATTAATGGTGTACGGTGTGGGATATGTACCTGTTTACAATATGCGCAGTGAGACTGCCTGAGCCCTGTTCAGTTTTGTATGTGGCAGTGGGAATTGCCTGCGTCCTAAATAGTAGTGTTTGGTAATGTCATTGTATGCTATTAAATGACCTCTAGATTCCCAGGCTTGATGGTGAACGGTTCGGTTGAGAGTGTCATGGTTAGCAAGTCCTCGTGTCAAGTCATGAGCAACCTCATTGAGGTTTATCCGAGTTTCGTCCACTTTCCACATATGCGCAGGAAACCATCGGATTTCAGTTCTCATAATTCCAGTGTTTTCAAAAAGTTTAGCTGCAACACCAGCTACGTAGCCTTTATCAAAACAATTTGTAGCGGATTTAGAATCACTGTAAATGATGGCCCACTTATTACTCCTGAGAGCTAGAGAAATTGCCACTTGCTCCGCCACCATGGGGTCCTTGGTAAAAATAGTGATCGAATCTTCCACTTTCCCTTGATAATTTGAGACAATGGCCACATATGCTTCTTTACCTTTCACCGAGGCTGCATCAACTCTAGCTGACAATTGGTTCTGCTGTTCTATTTCCTGCAAGAGTGCCTTAGCTCTTGCCTTTCTCCTTTCGACATTATATTCTGGATGCATGTTTCTGGGGAGAGGGTTGGTTCTGATCTTGTTGCTAACGTCAGTCCTTAATTCTACTTCAGCCTCTATTGGGCTCCTTGATGCATTCAGTTCTGCACCTATTGCCTGTAATATGTTCCTACCAGCTCGTGACTTTGTCAATCTTTCTTGTTGCGCTAGCTGTTGGGCCTCTGCGATTTCTTCCATTGTGTTGTGCACCCCTAGACTCATGAGTTTGTCAGTTGCAGCGTTACCGGGTATCCCTAGGGCTACTTTAACGAGCTTCCTGAGCATCACATTAAGTGTGTTAAGTTCTGCCTTCTTCCATTTGAATAATCCAGCCACATAAGTGAAGTGACAGAGAGCAAAGGCGTGTATTAGCCTCAAAGCGCTGTCTTCTCCTAAGCCTCTGTGTCTATTGGTAATTCTCCTTAGTAACCTAATGACTCCATCTGTTTTATTCGAGATATGTTGCATTGTTCTATAGTTAGCATTGTCTCCGTCTATGTGATACCCAAGAACCTTGATTGTTTCAACTAACCTGACTGCGGATCCTTCATGAGTGTATACGCACACTCTTGGCTCATCTTCCGGAATGTAACCTCTTGATTTGAGACCTTTTCTGCGATGTTTAATGACCAAGAGTTCTGATTTGGATGCCGAGCATTTCAACTCCATGTCTTTCAGTGTGTTCTCTACAACATTTAAACTTTCCTGTAATTTGGTCTCTGTCTGTCCTACATTACCCTTGGCACTCCATATGGTTATGTCGTCGGCATATACCATTTAATGTATACCCTCAATTTTCTCCAGATTTCTTGCAACCTTGGACTATGCTAAATTAAATAGCATGGGTGAGAGCACAGCCCCTTGTGGAGTGTCCCTATTTCTCAAATTCTTCGCTTCTGATTTAAGCTCACCCAGCATGAGTTTTGCAGTTCGATTTCTAAGAAAGTCCTTAATGATATTAAAAAGTCTCTTACCTAACCCCATCTCCGAGAGGACGCCAAGTATTGCCGTACGCTTTATACGATCATAAGCTTTTTCCACATCCAATCCCAAAAGAGCTTTCATATGCGCTGGGCTGGCCTGTATAATCTGGTTTTTGATCATCAGCATAGCATACTGAGTTGACAGCCCGGGACGAAAGCCGATCAAATTATATGGGAGGATGTCATTCTGCTCAACGTATTTAGTGAGTCGATTTAGGATGACATGTTCCATAGCTGTGCCTAGACATGACGATAAGGAAATAGGACGGAGGTTGTCCAGAGTGAGTTGTTTTCCTGGCTTTGGTATGAGAATAGTATTGGCCACCCTCCATTCCTCTGAGTTTACCCCTTTTCTCCAACATTCATTGAAATGTTCAGTTAGATAAGAAATTGATTCAGCATCCCGATTTCTTAATATCTTGTTAGTTATTCCGTCAGGTCTAGCCGCCGATCTACTATTAAGACTGTGAAGAGCCGCCCTCACTTCAGTCTCAGTGAAGTCCCGGTCAAGTTCGTCACATATGCTTCCCGTATATTCGGTGCTCTCGTCTTCTTCGTTTGGTTGTTTAAGTGGGAGATATTTGGCTGCGAGACTATCCATGAAATGCTTCCATGAAATCTTGAGTTTCCTGATGAAACAACTTAGATATAGCTCTTCTCTTGCTTGTCCTTGTTTCATTCTCGTTGAGCAAGTGCTCGAGGAGATTCCAGCTACCTCCATGTTTGAGTCTACCATCAGCCGAATTACAGATCTCATCCCACTGTTGCTTCACGAGGGTCTTCGAGTGATCATCAATTTCTCTGTTTAATTACGCTATTTTTTTTCCTTAGGCTTCTGTTAAGTCTCTGCGTTTTCCGTCTCTGTAATATAGACTGTTTGGCCTCAATCAGATGCGCCATCCTGCTGTCGATAGCTTCAATATGTTCCTCTGTCCTGATTTCTTTAGTGGCCTCTTTGACGTCCTCTCTGAGCTGGATGACCCATGTCTCAAGGGGCTCCTGCTCGGCATCTAGAGGCCCCACTTTACTTCTGTTCGCCCTGATTTTTCTGAACTGATCCCAATCAGTGAATTTGAAGATTCTAGTTTCCTGTCTTGGTATGCGTATGGTTATGTGTATGATATAATGATCGCTCCTGACATCCATGTTTGAATTTTCCCAATTGGCTCCTCTTGAGTTGTTTACAAAAGTAAGATCTGGTGTGGAGTCCCTGCTTGCGGACGTGGCGCAACGGGTGGGATACGCCGGATCAGGAAGCAAGCATGACCTCAGATCCATGGCAAGACTCCATAGGTACTCTGCCTTCTTTGTGTTCCAAGTGTATCCCCATGTGTAATACGGAGCATTAATGTCCCCTCCAATAATGAGCGGGGAGTTTTTGGCAACCGAAAGCACCTTATTAAGGAGTGCTCTAAACCTCTGTCTCATGTCGTTAGGACTGCTGTAAATATTCAAACAGAAAATGATTTGCGTCTTACCTCTGTTCCTTTTAAGTATTATCTCAACTAAAATAAATGAAAACCTGGAATGTCTCAGATGAATATGATGCTCAATGTATGGCAACTTTTTGACAATGAGGGTCGCCAACCCTTTCCCCGTTTTTTGTCTCTACATATAACTTTGCACAAAGTAAGCATAAATTCGTCCGCTAAGGTTTCCTGCAGCATAATTACTTTTGGCCTGGCCTCAGATGACCTGATCACTTGTCGCAGTGCTGCTTTTTTGTGTTGGAACCCGCGACAATTCCATTGCCACACGTTAAATTCATGATTACTGTCCATTGTTATTAGGTGAGGCTGCTTTTCTATTACCCGCTACTTTCCTCTTTGTGATGGCCCCCGAAAATCCAGGAATAGACATTATACTATCCCCCTCCGATGGCAGATACTCATCATCTTCATCCCCTCGCGTGTAAAATTTTCCTAAGTCTTTTCTCCGACGTTAGCCTCCATTTCCACAATTTGTCCACTTTAAAGTTGGTCGTTTCCACTGTCTCTCTTATCGCTTTAATTGCATCTTTTATTTCACTGAGGGCTGAGAAGATTGGCTCATGCTCGGAACTCACCGCCCTCTTTTTAGGGGCTAGAGAGCCGGATTCCCCTGGATCGCTTGTTTTGCTTAAGGATCTATCTATCTCTACTCTAGCAGGGCTCGACTGCTCTTTTTTACGAAGTCCTACTACCTGCCTGGTCAATTCTTCATTAACTTTTCTCAAGGAAGTTACTTTTCAATTAATTAATTAATTAATTAATTAATGCCAGTCGTGCCTTCACGAAACCTGAGGCCAATTACTCAGTAACAGAAAAAGAGTGCCTGGCTATCGTATGGGCTCCAAAAATTTCCTCTATATCTGTACGGTCCACGCTTTAACGTGGTGAAGGATCATCACGCTCTTTGCTGGTTGTTCAACCTAAAAGACCCGTCGCGCCTCCACGCTCGGTGGGCACTCGGAATCCAGGAATGTGATATCCGTGTCGTCCATCGCTCTGGACGCAAACACACTGACGTCGATGCCCTCTCGCGCTCCCTAGTTACCTCAGACAGCAGCACTTCTACCTACAGACATGACATCTCACCACTTGACATCCTGGACATAGGATTGGAGCCATGAATATCATGAAGACCCATGGATCTTCATGATATTCGACATTTTATTAAATCCTCCGGCGACTTCGGCACCTCGAGCGTTACGCAGACAGGCGCAGCATTTCACAATCCGGGACGGACTTTTATACCGCCGCAATTACCACAATGACGGCCGCAAATGGCTCTTAGTAGTGCCTTGCCACCTACGAAAAGATTAATGCTCCGCTTTTCATTCTGACCCGCAGTGTGGTCACGGCGGAGCGTCCAAAACCTACACACGGCTTCGCCTACAATATTATTGGCGACGGATGTACACCTTCATCCACAAACACACATGCTCCTGCATTACCTGCCAGCGACGCACATGTGTCCGGCATCTCCCTACCGCACGTCTCCAACCACTTCCCTGCCCAGCTCAGCCATTTGACCGTGTCGGCAGTGATATATACTGGCGCTGGCAACCGACGGATTGTTGTCGGCGAAGATCATTTGACACGGTATGCTGAAACCGCCGCCTTGCCTGCCGCTTCAGCAAAAGACATCGCCTCGTTCATTCTAAACGACTTCGTTCTCCGCCATGGCGCACCTCGCGAACTGTTGATCGATTGGGGCCGCGTATTCCTCTCAGACGTCCTGCAGTCACTCCTATCTGAATGCCAAATTATTCAACGCACTACTACAGCTTATCATCCACGGGCCAATGGCTTAACAGAACGATTCGACTGAACACTTGGTGACATGTTATCACTGTATGTTGCATCTGACCACTCCAACTAGGATCTTGTACTTCCGTTCGTCACTTAAGCATATAGCACTGCCTCTCAAGCCACTACCGGATTCTCACCATTCTTTCTGCTTTACGGCCGCCATCCGTCCAGCACCATTGATAAGGTTCTCCGGTACCGGCCGGACCCTGCTGAATGCTCACCTGTTTCTGCGGTTGCTCAGCACGCCGAGAAATGCCGGAAACTGGCCTGTTCTTTGACGTCTGCTCAACAGTGCCGCCAATAAGAGCGCCATGACCTCAATCATCCCCCTCACCCTTTCCCCGTCGACTCACTCGTGTGGCTTTGGGTCCCGCCTGTTGCTGCTCCTGGTGGTTCGTCCAAGCTCCTCCCGAAGCACTACGAGGCCTACCACGTGGTTGCACAAACATAACCTGTGAACTACGTTGTCGAACCCGTGTCGCCATCTCCCGATCTGTGTCGTCGGGGGCGAGAGACTGTGCCCATTGACCGGCTGAAGCAGTATTACGATCCGGCCACCGATTCCTAGGTCACCAGGATGGCTACTCTTCAATTCCGGGGGTGATTTTGACAAAGGAGGTCCGCAGGCTGAAAAGCCCCGCTGCCATCGCGTGGCTCGTACACAGTTCGTTGGCTGGCTGCGCCCTACCTGCTGGTGCTGAGTTTGTCGCTGCTGCTCTACGAGCCGAATAAACCCCCTTTACAATATATATATATATATATATATATATATATATATATATATATATATATATATATATGCATATTACATGGCATAGAATACATTTTGTAATGACCTGACAAAACCTTTTCGACCACACATGAATGATTGTCCTAGATGCGACTTTTCTTCAGTTTCCCTATAAGAAAACATGTTTTCCCACTTGCTCAAATTATAGCACATGACTATCATGTTTTCATATCATATGTTTGCATCTACTATCCTATTTTCGCGTTCAATTCATTCTTATAATGAGTTGTAATTGAATGATATGCTTGTACTACGTGTGAGGTACTGAAGAATAGAGACCCTTTTCGCCTGCGAGGCCGGCTTGTACTAGCAGGTATGCGTTCACGTGAAGTATCTGACCTTCTTGTATGGTATTCTGCCCCTTGCACTTTTCACATAGCGCCTACTGAGGACGTAATGTTGAACATATCAAGCAATATGCAAAGGCCCTGATACGCCAGACAGTTTCGTGAGATTTTATTTCTCAGCAACGCGGCTAAAACCTTATGTTCTATTTTCGGTCCATCAATAACGACATGCTGTACTGTTGCCACCCAGTACTGTTAACGCACAGATTGTCATCTGAATGACGCGATTATAGTGCATTTCAGTCTTACTCCAATGTATAAATTGTGTAACGAATATGCAGCAGAGACATATATATAACATATTTTCAACGTAAAAGAAGAGGGTATTTGACAGTACCATACACGTTATTTTCATGTAAACCGGAGCAATCTCAACCTTTATTATAGGTGTTGAATTTCAAACTGTTGCATCTACTGCAGCTCCAGGCAATATTCGTGGTTTATGGGGAGGAGACCGTCGTAAACTGAACACGATAACCGCAATTAGTAAGTATATTAGGAGTCGTGTGCTTATTTGCATACATTTGTTGAAACACACTCAGGCCTGCTTTCAGGTTGGTAAAGTAGTGAGATAAGTACATACAATGGGGCAATAAAGATACTTTCATGTTTGTAAATACAAGATACAAGCAAGAAACGGTGCCCGGGGAGCTGCCTAGGGTATTTACCACAAATTTCTTACGAGGCATTCTTGCACACAGTCCACGAACCAGCCTTCTGCTGATCTTTCGCGTTTACGGTGAAGTCGACAATAAAAATTAGGAGAACATAATGTTGTAGAGCGACGCTATGTGGCAAGAAACCCACAATCTTACCCTGGTGAGCACCTGGCGACGCATGCACTAATGCAACAAAAATACTCTCTATGTCTGGTGCTCATGCGAGTTTGCATAACACACACATTTCCTCGTTCATATATTGTCCAACGCGAGGCCAGGTGCGTGTGTGATAAGTTTTCTTGAAATGAGGGCCGATGGTTTGGCTTTTTAAGCCAAAGGGCTTCCACGAGGGCACTGTCAGGCCAAGCCCTTCAGCTACATCATGGGGCGATCTGGAGGGCCCTTAGTTGGTCTTAAACCCTTTTTTTCAACTATGTGCTTTCTTCAACGATATTGGGGCGAGTCGCGGGACACCCCGCCTGCATATGTACGATCCCAATGATGCCATTGCAATCGTTAGGGCAACCTAATTCCCTCTCTGGATATATTTTATTAATGTCGTACGTCGTGGGATTGTGACAGTTTGCAAGAAGCGCAGTTAGACTGCCGGATCCGTTTGATTTTGAATGTGGCAATGGGAATTGCCTGCGTCCTAGTAATGCTTGTTAAGGTAATTCTAATTTATTAAATGACCTTTACATGTCCTGGCTTGATGGTGAACGGCTTGGTTGAGACTATCACGGTTAGCATGTCCTCGTGCAAAGTCATGAGCAACCTCAATGAGGTTAACCCGAGTCTCCTCCACTTTCCCCATACGTGCAGGAAGCCATCATATTTCAGTTCTCATAATGCAATGTTGTCAAAACGTTTAGCGGCAATTCCAGCTACGTAGCATTTATGAAAACCCTTTATAGCGGCATCACTGTAAATTCAGGCCCACTTATTAATTCTGATGGCTAGCGCAATTGCCTTTGTTTCCGCCACCATGAGGTCCATAATAAAAATAGTGAGCGCATCTTGCACCTTCCCCTGAGAATTCGATAAAGTGGCCGCATATGGTTCTTTACCTTTCGCCCAGGCATCATCAACTGTAGCTAGCAGTTGTTTCTACTGGTCTATTTCCTGCAAGAGTGATTTAGCTCTCGCCTTTCTCCTTTCGACATTATATTCTGGATGTATGCTTGTGGGGAGAGGTTTCGTTCTGATCTTATTCCGAACTTCAGTCCTTATTTCTACTTCAGCCTCTATTAGGCCCCCGGATCTATTCAGTTCTACACCTATTTTCTGTGAAGTGTTCCTCGCAGCTCGTGTTTTTGTCAATCTTTCGTGTTGCGCTAGCTGTTGGGCCTCAGCAAATTCTTCCATTCTCTTGTGCACACCCAGATTATGAATTTGTTGGTTGCAGCGTTACTCGTCATCCATAGGGCTACTTTCACCAGCTTCCTGAGAAGGAGATTAAGCCTGTTAAGCTATGCCTGCTTCCAGTTGAATAATCCTGCCACTGAAATGAAATGACAGATAGAAAAGACAAGTATTAGCCACAAAGCGCTGTCTTCGCCTAATCCTCTGTGTCTGTTGGTAATTCTCCTTAGCAATCTAATGACTTCATCTGTTTTATACGAGATATGCTGTATTGTTCTATAGTTAGCGTTGTTTCTTTCTATGTGACACCCAAGAACGTTTTTTTTTTCAGCTAGCCTAATGCTGGATCCTTCATCAGTGTATAAGCACACTCTTGGCTCATCTTCCGGATTGTAACCTGTTGGTTTACAATCTTATCGGCGATGGTTAATGACCACGATTTCTGATTTGGATGCCGAGCATTTCAACTCCATGTCTTTCAGTGTGTTCGCTACAACATATAAACTTTCCTGTACTCTTGTCTCTGTCTATTACCCTTGGCGCACGATATGGTTACGTCGTTGGCATATGCCACATAATGGATACCCTCAATTTTCTCCAAATTTTTTGGAACCTTGGACATTGCAAAATTTATTACATGGCTGAGAGCACAGCCCCTTGTAGTGCGCCCTTTTTTCCCAAATTCTTAGTATGTGGGTTAAGCTCTCCCACCAGGAGTTGTGCAGTTCTGTTTCTAAGAAAGTCCTTCATCATGTTAAAAAGTGTCTTACCTAACCCCTTCTCTGAGAGCACGTCAAGCATTGCCTTATACTTTATATGATAAAAAGCGTTTTCCACATCCAATTACAAAAGAGCTTTCGTACGCGCTGAGTTGCACTGTATAAGTTGGTGTTTGATCAGTAACATAGCATCCTGGGTTGACAGCTTGAGACGAAAGCCGGTCAAGTTGTATGGGAGGACGCCCAGTTCTATTTTTTGACATGACACGCTTATAGCCGTTAGGGTATGGTAACATAATAGGGACACAGGCATTAAGGTACAGTTGTGCATCACGTCAAGCCTGTGTGCAGCCAGAGAACATGCGTTGAGAGAGCAGATGGCATATCCGTGGGGCTGATCGAGCAGTCGAAAATACGGTTGCACAATTCTGTTAAGGCAATGTTGTTTGAGTCAACAGTATTCGTAATGCAGTGCTCCATCTGTGGTTTCGGTGGCGTGGTCAAACTTGAAGAAGAAGAAACTTTAGTAAAGAATAGTCCGGCAGTTCTTGATGTGGTGGCCTCAGGTGACGGCTCGAAGTTCTTGGACTCGAGCGGCATCTTTGGCTTGCCGGACGGCCCAGAGCTGGTCTGCCAGCTTTGAACTTCTGATAGCCGCCTCCCAGCGGCGGCGACGCCTACGGAGAAGGTCCCCGGCGGCTCCCGCATCCGGGGCGGCGTAGGGAAGAACGGAGCTCGAGCCTTCTCCTGCTCTGGCAACAGCCGCGATTCTGGACGCGTCGCCAACGGAGCTGCTTTGATTACCGTTGTTGCCGGCACACTCCCAGAGCATGTGTCGCAGCGTGGCTCTGTGTCCGCATGTTTTACACGCGTCTGTTGGATACAAACTCGGATAGCAGTGGTGTAAGATAGCGGGGCTAGGGTAGGTGTGTGTCTGGAGCAAGCGTAATGTTACGGCCTCGTTCCTGTTCAATTTATCGTGCGGTGGCGCGAATGTGCGGCTTTCGAGTCTGTAGTGTTGGGTGAGGTCTCTGAACGTGGTTAGGCGATCGCCCCACGCCCAGTGTGTTTCTTGTTGCTGTGTTTCTGTTGTAGTGTCCCGATCCGGCAGATCCGATGCCCCGCTCTCGGGGGCGGAGGCGGCCTCATAATCAGCGGCGGCTCGGCGTTTGAGACCTCGAGCCGTGGCGTGGGCCGCCTCGTTTCCCGCGAGCGGAACATCGGTGTGTGCCGGGGTCCAGAGGAGGAAGACCGTAGAATTTTGGGGTTGCGAGGGCGAGTCGCCGTCGTCAGAAATTTGGAGTATGCGGGCCGCTTCCCGCGAGACACGACCACGCGCGAAGCCGCGGATTGCCGCGTGCGAGTCACTGATCACGATCGCAGCGTTAGGCACCGCGACGAGTGCTAGGGCTATCGCGGCTTCTTCGGCCGCCTCCGTGTGTCCCGTGGTCACCGCGGCGCTCGCGAGGCACCTACCCGAGCGGTCTACAACCGCTATCGCGTGCGCGCTTTTCCCTCCTCCATATTGCGCCGCGTCTACGTACACCGCCTCGTTGTTGTTACCAAACTTCTTCTGAAGGTCGCTTGCTCGTTTGTTGCGCCTCCCGGCGTGGTGCGTCGGTTGCATGTTTTTGGGAAGCGGCGGGATGATCAGGCGGTCGCGAATAGAGGCGGGAACCGCCGTCTTTTCTCCATGCTGAGTGTGGTACGCGATGCTGAGCGACTCGAGGATGCATCGACCTGCCTTTGTCCTTGGTAATCGTTCGTATTGCGCAATGTCGTGCGCCTCGATTAACTCGTTGAGGGAGTTGTGAACTCCGAGCTCTAGAAACTTGCCGGTGCTCGCGTTGAGTGGAACGCCGACCGCCCTCTTGAAAGCCTTTCGGCTCATGCATTCGACTTTGTTCTTTTCGGACCCGATCCACCTCAGGTAGGGGGCAACATACGTTATGCGGCTTATCGCGTACGCCTGCACGAGACGGATCGCGCACTCTTCACGCATACCATTGCGTCTATTCGTGATGCGACGCAAGAGTCGAATCGTGTCATCGACCGAACGGCGAAGTATTCGCACTGTCTCTCCGTTATGGCCGTTTGCCTGCAGGTGTAACCCTAGGATTCTAATTTTCTCTACGTGCGGTACGGGAGTACCATCTGCCAATGTAATGCGTATTTTAGAATATTCCCGTTCCTCTTCGCGCAGGGTTTTACGACCTTTCCTTGTGAGTTTGTAGAGTAAGAGCTCGGACTTGGTTGCCGAGCACTCGAGGCCCGTTCCACGCAAGTAATTCTGAACCGCATCTACTCCTGCCTGCAGCGTTCGCTCGACGTGACCGTCACATCCTCCTCCGGGAACCCAGATGGTGATGTCATCCGCGTAGAGACTGTGATGTAATCCTTCTACTTCTGTTAATTTCTCGGGTAGACCGAGTAGAACTAAATTAAATAGTAATGGTGATATGATGGACCCTTGCGGCGTGCCGCACGGACCCGTCTCAAATTCCGTTGATTCCTTGTCGCCGACGACGACGCATGCGCGCCTACCTGTGAGGAAATATCTAACGTAATTATACATTCTTTGGCCTAGTCCTAAAGTTCTAATTGTTTTTAAGATCGCTTCGTGCTTAACATTGTCAAACGCCTTTTTAATATCTAAGCCTAGAATTGCCTTAGTGGAGCTGGAAGTGTCGTCAACGATCTGGTGTTTAAGCTGAAGCAATACGTCCTGTGCTGAGAGGTTGCGGCGGAATCCTGGCATGGTGTGCGGGAACGCGTCATGATCTTCGAGAAAGTCGGTCACGCGGGTGAGAACTGCGTGTTCCATGACTTTGCCGACGCAAGACGTAAGCGAAATCGGTCTTAGATTATCGAGCGTAACTTGCTTGCCAGGTTTAGGAATCATGATAACGCGGGCCCGTTTCCACGCTTCGGGAAGGGAACCCTCTCGCCAGCACTCATTGACGTAGGCCGCGAGTCGGGAGATTGACTCGTCGTCTAGGTTTCGGAGAGTCTTGTTGGTAACCCGGTCTGGGCCGGGCGCCGATCGAGTGTTGAATTCGAACAAGGCTAACCGAATTTCCGAGTCGCTAAATTCCGCGTCCAGTTTCTCGTTTGTGACGCCGTCGTACTCGGCGTGCTGGATGCTTTCGGCCTTCTTAAAGTAACGGTCACGTATTGCGTCGAGGAAGTTATCGCCTTTATAATCTCTTACAAGTCTACGAGTCTTGTGGCCTTGAGCGGCCCGAGTCTCCTCCGGATCTAATAGGAGTCTAAAAAGGCGCCAAGCACTCGCCCCGGTCATCTGCCTCTCGAGGCCGTTGCACGTGTCTTCTCATTGTGTCCTGCATACCTGAAGCGCGTGTTCTTCAATGCCTCTGTCTAACTGTGCTATGCGTTTGCGCAACGCCTTATTGTGTCTTTGGCATTTCCATCTCTTTAGGAGGGCTCGCTTTGCTTCCCACATGTGTAGGAGCCTGCTGTCAATTATTTCGAGGTTCGCCTCGGGCGGAACGTCGCTCGTTGCTGCGCCTACGTCCCTTCTGAGCGTCTCACTCCACTCGTCTATGTCCGTAATCGGCTCGTCGCCTCGCCCTGCTTCTTTTCGCTTCTTGCGGAACGTGTCCCACTTCACGAGTTTGAGCTGACGACCTTTGCCCTCAGGGTTAGTACCACGACCGCTCGGGCCCGTGCCTATCGTGATCTCGATCAGCGCATGGTCGCTCCCCAAATCTTCCTGGGTATTTTGCCAGTGCGCTGTTGTTACATTTGAAACAAACGCAAGGTCTGGTAACGTATCGGCACTCACGCTGTTCCCTCTGCTTGTAGGATCGGCGGGATTCGCGATCAGTGCAAGCCTTTGGTCTTGCGAGTCTTCCCAAAGGTGTTTGCCCTTGGGTGTTTCTCGGGTGTAGCCCCAGGCTCCGTGGGGCGTGTTAAAGTCGCCCGCAACAAGTAGAGGCTCGCCGCGGGAGGCCGCGCGCGCGCCCCGCAGTAGGTCCCCGAATCTGTGCTGCAGCGTGGGTTTACTATACACGTTAAGGACGAAGAGTCTTAGGCCGCTCTTAGGAATTAATTCTACGGACACGTGAGGTATATTTACGCAGGCAAGTTCTCCCTGCGCCACAGTGACATTACGTCGAACGAGCACGGCGGCGACCGGCAACGGGCGTGGCGGAGGAGACGGCCGGCGCGGTACCATCGCCCCCGTTCCAGCGCCACCCGTCACGCGGGGTGTAGCCCGTTTCCTTCTTTGCCTGTTCTCCGTCGCAGTCGCGTCTATGGCTTTGTAGCCAGCTAGTTTAACCGGATGGTTTGTCTCCTGTAAAAGGATCACGTCCGGTTTCGTCTTGCGGCTGCGTATGAATTGCTGGAGATTACCCCGCTTCCTCCTGTAGCCCCGGCAGTTCCACTGCCAGATTGTGTATTGTTGTTTCCCAGTGTTAGTGAGCTCGTTCCCACCGCCGCCGCCGACGGCGGGCCCGGCAGAGCGGCCCGCCGAAGCGCCTCCGCTGCCGGGAGAAGCGGCGACAGCCGCCCAGCTCACCTGTTACCCAGTGCTTCTGTGACCTTGCTGCTGCCACGGCTGCTGCTGCTGACTTTGTTGGTTGATGTGGCCCACAGCTGCGGTGCCCGGACCGCCGCCACCGCGCGTCATCGACGTGCTTCTCGGTCTCTGTGCTCGGTTGCGAGAGCGGGATCGAGATCAGGATTTTCCCGCACCGCCCTTCCCGCCGCGGCTAGTCGAGCGTCCTCTTCGGTTGTCGGTGACTGCATGACGGTCTATCTTTGGAAAATATAGGTAGTAGCCGGCGTTGCCATTACAGACGCTGCTGCTGTTGTAACCGCTGCCGTACGCTGTGGCTGCTTCTTCCTCTTCTTGTCTTTTTCACTCTAGTTGGCGACGCTTGACTATGTCTGGGGTCTTGTATCTCGCCTTGCACCTGCGGTCTCCCGTGAAGTGTCCCTTGCCGCACAGTCGACACTGCGGCTCGCATTGATGGTCAGGCGACGGATTGTTGCGTCCGCATCCACGGAAAATCTTGTCGTTGGGATTGGGGCACACGTCGGCGCGGTGTCCCAGCCTTCCGCACTCGTAGCACACGTCAATCTGCTTCCTGTAGAGGGAGCATCTGACGAGCATAGGTCCGTAATATACGTATCTCGGTACGTGGAATCCGTCGAACAAAACGATTATGTTGTCCGTTTTGCTCATGCGTTTCGCGTGCAGCACTCCGGGGTAGCGCTGCGTCACTAGATTAGCGATGATGTCTGCCGGGCTCTCGCTCTTGGAAATGTTCTTAATCAGGCCCTTGGAAGTGTTCTCCGGGGCGGCTTGATAGGTATTCGCCTCAAACTCGCGGTCTCCGATACAAAGCTTGCTAATGGCTCCGTAGCGTTTGGCTCTGTCTTCAGACGGCGTGCTGAGCACCACCACGTTCTGTTTAACGTTGAGGCAGATGCTATCTTCCCCGGCCGCTTCTCTGCCTACACCCGCCGCGTTACGTAGGCAGCAGTAAATGCGATCCGTCCCGTAATCGCGCACGTTGAAGCCGCCTCGGGGGCGTACGACGATTTTGTGATCATCCGGCTGTAACTCAGGCATTCGGCTTGCCATGGCAACCTGCTGCACTTTACGGGCGTACTTCCTTTTGTACTGCGCTGTGGTGACTCCCGTAGTCGATGTGGCTACCGTCCGTCGCTGCATGTGCACATGCTGGTTATGCGCCGACTCGGTCGCACCGTCGGCCTGTTTCTTCCTCTTGACATCGCACCACCCCGCTCCCTCGCCGGAATCTTCCGGCCAAATATCTGTTCCTTCTACCTGGATAACTTCCATTTAACGTCAGGAAAGGCCTGGCACTTTGCACGGTAGGCTTGGCACGCCCCGCCGCCGCGGCGGCCGGGAAATAGTGGCCTACGTGGAGATAGGCTTAGCTCCTCCCGCCTGCGTGGCGGGACAAAAGGCGCTGCTTATCGGCCAGAAGATGGGCCCACCTGGCGAAACTTGATGTCGGGGGAGTCCTGAAGAGTCCGCCGATCGCTGGTAAGAAGAAGTACCACGAGAAGCTCGATAATCCGCCAAAAACATAGGAAAATAGGGGAGCCGACACGAAGCACGCCTGCACTCCGTGGTCTTCTTCTTCTTCCTCCTGGTCAAACTTGAAGTCGTCGTCTACGTTGGTGAAGTAAAGGCCACCAAGTGAAGTGGCTCGCTTGAGTTCCATGAATACAGGTTTCTGGGGGTACCGTTTGGTGTGTTCCTAAACAACGCTAGCGTATGTGCCACCCTGAGACTTGTGAATCCTTATTGCACTGCTTACACAATGGGAAACTGTGTGTGGTGACATGTAATGCCAACCTTACGGTGTAACGTTGAGGTGCCCATGAATTGTTCAAATCGTACCCACTCAAGGAACGCGCTTCTGAGTAGTCTACGCGCTGGTGTCACCTTTGGCTATATGAGTTCTCCTGATGCCCCGCAGTAGAACTTCTGCCACAATCTTTTTGCGAGTCCCGACTCGTCTACCTGAGTGTGGGTGAGGTTCCAACCCGCGCCGTTGACCAGCCCGTCCATTCACCTGTGTTGACATGTAAAACATACTGCACAGCTTCCTGCGCCTCATATTATTCTGCTCGCACGTGACAGTCTGCGTGGCGCAGCTCCATCCATTGGACCAAGAATATCCTATGGACATCCCGATTAGATTCAAACGTCCAAGTACTGATTACTACAACCAGCGGATAAAATGAGGACAATAATTTCGGGACGTATTGTTCAAGACACCCATCGGACATCTCCACAATTCAACTTCTGCAATCTAAACAAAGCCAAAAAGTTTAATCTTATGGATGTTCGAAAGATGTTTTCAGCGCCATGTACCATACCGGACGTATGTGGGACCAACAGACACAATTCAGCACGTACTACGTGACCATATCGCGGAATTGTGTGTCTCTTCTACGGCTGCGTTCAGCGCACGCTCTTCAGAAAACACAGCATGTCAGCCAGCAACACGAAGCTGCCGCACGCAGGATCTAACTACAAAGGAAGACTATAAATTGAGAAGCTGCAATGAAAGACTGAAGCTGGACAAGCATATCGGGAGCGAACGTGACACAGCGGCAGGGAGAGCGCCGGAACAGCTGCACATTAGCACCTACCGCAAAGCGTAACCGAATCATTCGTGTTCTAGGCTCTCGAAACATGTACAAACACCTGAGTAGTCTATACTGCGTGACGACTGAAACCGCCGCCGTAGAACAGACCAGAGACTGCATTATCAAGTCGAATCCCCACAGTCTGTTGCATGTAGGCGTTGCGCTGATTTGCGCATCGCTTTAACTTAACGACGCCGTTTTATTGGATCTCTTCGTTCTTCTTGTGATCATGTTTTGTGCGCTCTGTGTGCGCATTTTCCCTGAACCTTGTGGTTGTGTAATGTGCTCATCCATTCCAGCGTGAACGTTTGTCAGTTCTAAGTTACCTTTTCGTCATGCGCTGTCAAATTCCATCTCTGCGGCTCCTGTACGTCTTGCGCTTAACGAGAGTAAGTGACACTTCCTGGAGTAAGTGTTTTCCTTTAGCAGCCCTGACCTATTCGACTACCGTGTCGTCATGTCTGCGCGTAATCGAATGTCGTACGCTGTGCATCCCCCCGGTTTGCTGCCACGGTAACATCAGTCAGTGAAGGACCATCCGGTGTGCTCCCGGAATACTGCGCGTTGCATCGTACTGCTTTTCTGCAAACTTCCGAGCTTACTTTGTGCTGTATTGTTTCTGTGCAGCACTGATATCCACCGAAGACAAATTGCTGAATGCCAAACTTTAGGAGCGCTAACTCTTGCCATGCAGCCAACAGGATGGGTTCGCGAGAATTATCGTTGTCTTTCGTGAACAATGTCGAATACTACTACTACTATTACTACTACTACTTCTACAACTACTACTAATATTAATAATATTATTAATCATAATAATAATTATAATAATAATTATAATAATAAGAATAACTATTCCCGGCACGCACTTTCTAAAATAACCTCGCTTGAGCTTCGTTTGCCGTTTTTTGCGTAACCGCGAGTGCGAAAATAACATAAAGCTGTATACGTTTTGAATAACAGAACTGTTTGACTTTTGTATCGCGATCAGAGAACTTGCTGTACATGATGGCCGGTCGTGCTGATCAATTTAACCACGCGTGTCTTAAGGGCTGGCATTCGTTTTGCTCAAACAGTCTCCTGCACGTTGTTGTTCTAACGAAATAGTTGCGTGACTTGTAAGACTTCTGCGTACTTACGCGTGAACGGTGCATGCTATTATGGTGTTAAGGTCAACTTCACGTCTCAGTTCTGTAACGTTCGCAACGTTTGCGTTGATCAGTGCGTTCGTACGTGGTCGTATTTTTTATTGGGAAAGATTGAGTTAACTCTTGCTGTCACGCGGGCCGTGAATAACCATGACACTTAAGCTTTGTCTGCCAGTGGCGCTTTGTTTGCGTAACGATTGCGATATCAACCGTAAAACTGGGTAAGGGTGACTTTCCATAATCTGAATGCCATGTAGTGGTGTACGGAGAGGGATTGGATTCTTACAATGCGGGAAAATCCCGGTTTTGAAGGATGATAAAACACCTGTTCGCTGTCGTTGGAATAAGGAATAAGCGTGCAGGTTCGTACGCAACCTTGGGAGGTGCAATACAGATTTAGACATCTGTATATCGATCGGAGCACTTGCTGCACGTGACTATTAATTAGCCAGATATGCTGTTGAATACCGAGCTTGTTCTTACCGCTGGTATGTGGGTTTCAAAAAGTTCCCTGCTAGTTTCTCAGAATAATGCAACTTTGGGCGATTTCTTAGACTGCTGCCTATTTGTACGTGGTCGGATGCATCCTACTATGTTGGTAAGATCAACCTTACGTCTCAGCTTCCTGTTGTGGTCGATACATTTCCGCTACTTGGACTATTGCTCGTTCGCACGTGATAGTACTTTTACAGCGAAGATGTATATGGCTACCCGATTCATCCGTCTGTCCATCCATCCGCCCGTCTGTCAACTGTAGGATGAAAACTCCTCCGGTGCCACCCCATGCGCATTAGCGAAAAGAAAGGTCGTTGTGGTCGCTCTGAGTGTTGCCATCTTCCGTCTATGTATTAAGTGCACTACAATTTTCGTATGATGTTATCGGTCATGGCGGTTGTTCGGAATGCTATCATCCTACCGACTATGTTAGGACGCATGACCTTCATGGTCATATAGTAAACATGGGATGACGGCGCTTCTTAGTTTCCATTGGAGGGTCGCGAAGCATAATAAAACGCAATTGTGCACCCACCAATCGTCGACTTTAACGTCGATCTAGCGCGGCCCGACGGCAAGTTGATTGTATCTTTCCTGTTGGAACGGTTTGGAATTGAGCACAACACGAATGACACTGTGCCGACCACACATCACCGGTCGTGTATAGATTTACCCTTTGGCAAGAACGTGTCTGGCATAGCAGTACAACCAATCGTGGTGTACCAGAGCGACCACAGAGCTAATGTCACTGGGGTAACGAATGAGACAAAATAGAGACAATAAAATCTATGAAGTTACATGTATGTGTCTATTCAATCACTATAGTAATACCAATATAAATCAATATAGCTGTCAAATAGTGGACCCCATATAGTTTCGCTTGTTATCCTTCTTCATAGAGTGGAAGGGCACTAATTTTTTTAGTTATGGGGAAACTTTGTCTCTGTTCAGTGTTATAATTGTGAAACGCGTTTGCCCTCATTGATTAACCGTGTCGCTTAAGTGTCGTCTTACATTTACGTCTAGCGCGCATGGCCCCCATTGCGACACCAATCGCAAAACAGCGTCAGAATGTAATAACTGAACTTTTGTAGGGCTTTGTATTATGATTGAAGTACTTGCTGCACGTGATGGTTGGATGGCCGGGCTGCTGAATTTTCCCACACGTTTTTTAGGTTGGTTTACTGCTCGAGGCAAACAATGCTGTGCATCTGCGTTTATTGCGATAACGATACGTTTGGGTGGCTTCGTGTTAAATTACGGTCTATTTACACGTCAAATGCATGCTAGTAAGATGGTGAGGTCATGTTTACGTGTCAGCTGTCTGTAATAATCGAAACGTTTGCCCAAATTATACGACTGTTGCTCATTTGCGTGCTGCCATATTTTTTTATTAATTGGGAACATTTGTCTTGGTTGAATGTTAATTAAATTTGTCACGCGCCTTCACCGATTAACCCCGTCGATTAAGCTTCTTCTGCCGTTTGCGTGGTTTTTGCGATCCCAAAAGCAATCCTAAAGACTCGTCAGGCTCAAATAACGGAACTTTTGTAGGCATTTGTATCTCAATGGCAGCAATTTTAACTCATGCTGATTGGCAACCGAGTTGCTTCAGATTTCTTTCCTCTCGCAGCCAGCGTATATTCTGAAATGTGTGCGCGACGTACAGTACAAGATTACGTATTGTCATTCTATTATTATTGAAGCTCTTCTCAATATTTGCCTGATTTTTTTTGTTATTATTGTAATAGACATAGGAGGGACTTCCCAGGCGAAATTCCTCTGATGCGGCGTACGCATGGTAAGGGCGCCGCCGTAGGTTGCTGGTTCGTGAGCACTGTTCTCAGGCAGAAATAGTGTCAGAGGTCACGCAAACTTAGCTCAGCAAGGTCTGAAAACGCGTTGTGGCTCGAAGCAGCAAAAAACCACGGCATGTTGCTGGTGATTCGCTGCAGCATGCGAGCGTTCCGACAGCGAGTTTCCCGTGACATTGAGTTAGAGCAGTTCTCGTTTGTCTTCACGCACAACACAATGGTTGTTATTTTAATAAATAGGCGAAGTTTACTATAACATACACTGGCGATTTCACGTAGCGCTGCTTAATTTACTCACAATAGCTGTCTGCTTATTTGCTATCGCAATCACTGCTTGCAATGTCGGGAAAAAGTTCGCTAATATTGAAGAAGAGGCCGCGCACGGTTGCACCGCACATGGGTTCCGTCTTTACATCGCTAAACGATGGTTAATTGCCGTCAGCGCGGCCACAACCAGCATCAATCGACTGCTTACTTCGAGCTGAACACGTGGACCCCCAAATCTATACTGTGAGTCGCTTTCTCCAAGAATTACCGGACCCTGAACTTGGCAAGAGGCGCTCGCCGACCTAAGCTTAACGACGGGTACGGTCAACGAAGACCTTGACCCATTTCGGCGCACCAATGGCTACCAATGATGGCACCGAGATGAATCTCGAGCACGCACAAATCCCACTTCCTGATGAACTCGCCGGCGAAGACTGGCTCACTGTTATGTACGGTCGGAAGGAAACATCGACTCCCACCAAACCATCCCTCCAACCTCGACACCCATCGATTGTCCGACAACCCCGACTCCCAACGCTGCCCGAAACGACCTCAAGGTAATCATTTTTCCCCGAGAGGTACTGAACCTTGCCACCTGGACCACGCCACAGGCTGCAGAACGCATCAAACTGGCATGTCAGCACCCCACTACTGAGCACGTATGAGCCCTTATTGTAACAATTGACCCAGTACAAAACATCGCAATTGCTAGCACACCAAACGGAGAGCTAGCTATGAGCATCGGCCGCATCACTACAATTCACCTCGGTGGTCGAGAATTCGCAGTCACGGCATACGTGGCGGCACCACACATCTCTGCCGAAGGGGTGATTCACGGCATTCTCGCAGGGACTCGCTCAGCAGTCTTCCTTAACGGGCTCTAAGCACCTGGCCGAGAAATCTTACACGCCTGTATGCTCGGACAAACTGCTACGGCAGTGATCACATTCACTGGCACGGCTGTGCCCCTCTACGTACGATAATACAGCGGTGAAGTACGATGCAAACCATACCGACCAACCACGCATTTCTGCCGCATCTGCCACAAGTCGGCCACCGGACCTATGTATGCCCAACTCAGCAAACAAACGTATGCCCCCAGAGTGGTACGCGGAACCCCACTCAGGACCACCCCTGTTATTCCCGGTGCGCCTTATGCCAGGGGCCTCATCCTACGGCTTCCAAGGGGAGCCCTGATCGACTGAAGAAGGCATCCTTAGCATTCCAAAAGACCAGCTGCCAGGACTACTCACGATCGAAGTCTCGGTCACGTACAGACCAGCAACGAAAGCCTTCCCCCTCCAGGTCTCGCTCTTGCTCACGGAACCAACAAAGAGCGACCCGGAGCCTCAGCGGGCCTGCTGTGCCGGGATCACAAGCGGTGAGCTGGTCAGCACGGCTTTTCCGCTCTCGCACAGTGCACCAAGACAACACCCTCTCATCCCGTCTACACACAGCACCCACCCCACACAGTTCTTTACACATACACAATACTGATGTTCAATACCAAATTCTAGCTGAACTAAAGGCCATCAGAAAAGAAAGCAAACGCCTTCATGAAGAAAACAACAAACTTCGCAGGCAAATTGCAGAACTATGCGCCAATCATACTGCCACTCAGCATTCCTCACCAATACCGCACTCTCAATGCCATCATCTTCGGACCGTCCTTAACCCATGATTCTCGCGGAATCAGCAAAACCTAGAGAAATCGAACAAGTCGAGGACAAAGTCGATGTACTGCAACGGCAACTTCTAGCAATGCCACAAAACATCTAGTATCTGGCAAGTGTAATTGAAGAATCACAGCTCACCGAAGATCAGCGATGCCGGAAAGTGAGAACACAGGCAAAACAGGAAGTAGAGCAGGGACACCCTGCCGATCCACCCGTAAGCCAGGGTGAATAGGAAGACCAACCACAGGAACGAAAACCCACTCCTAATTTGGCATTGAAATAGTCGCAGCTACAAACGCAAGCAATGATCATTAAGACAGTACATAAGTAATGCCAAAATGACACCAAGCGTAATCGCACTGCACGAAACAGGCACACACCCAACTCAAACGGGCTATAATACACATACCACCACGCCTGAAGGCCGCGTGGCCACACTTATAGCTAAGACGCTCACAACCACAAAAAAGACGGAAGCGACGTCCTTCATAGCCTAATTGAGATCCTACCGCTCCTACGAGCGCGAAAGAGCCTTCTGATGCTGAATATATACAGTCCACCTAAGCAGAAGCAGGCCAAGTTCGACTGCTTGATCACTAAAGCGATTGGCGTAGCCAAAAATAATAGTCTGCTGATTGTAGGCGACTTCAACGCGGCTCTCTGGGCATGGAGCTACACGACAGCCACATCAAAAGACACTGGGCTCCAGTACACGATACAGCAGCACCGTCTCAGCATCCTCACAGACCCCGCATACCCCACACGTCCAGGAAACAGTATCTCCCGAGATACATGCCCTGACCTCACCGTGACTAAAGCGATACAACAAACTAGGAGGCACAACACGGTGGAAACTCTGGGCAATGACCAATGCATACTTGCCACTACATTGAACGTTACGCGTGCACGCCACCCGATAAAAAAGACAACACTCACAGATTGGACAGCTTTTCGCAAAGAGCGAGCGGATGACTCCTCAACGGGTATTACGGAGCTCGAGCAGTGGGTATGAGTGCTCCAACAAGACGTAGACACACAATCAAAACAGACCACACTCACCACAGACGTAGCAGCCGTAGACCCGCACCTTCTTCACATGCGGCAAGCACGTCGAGGCCTTGTTAAGAGATTGAAGCGTCAAAAACGTAATCGTAAACTGAAACTGCGTATAGCGAAACTCACGGCAACCACGGAGTTTCATGCTGGGGAGCTCACATGTCATAATTTACCAAACTATGTAACAAGTTGCAGAGCAATCTTAGGACGGCCAAAACATGGTCACTGCTAGGCCATCTTCTTGACCTTACACAAAGCAAGGCAATTAGCCAGCAAACAGTCCAACGTCTCCTCCACAACCATCCGGGTTCTGATGACGAAATCCTGGAGGAGTTGCGGGTGCGGTACATAGGCAATTTCGAACCTGCACAATGGTAACTTCCAACGTACAGCGGGAGCGATAATTACGACCTCGACAAGACGATCACTATCACTGAGGTACCGCAAACACTCGATGCACTCACACGAAACACTACCCAAGACAAGAAGAGAATAAATAGCAAGCTCCTGCGCAATCTGGAGGATGGCACCATTCAATCTCTTACTGACCTATTTATTCATCACTGGGAAGCGGGTACGCTACCAGCGGACTGGAAGCACGCGGACATCATACTCATTCAGAAGCAAGGCAAGCTCTCCAGCTAAGAAAATATGCGCCCAATAACACTTACTTCACGCCTGGGCAAGCTTCTGGAACATGTCATTCTTAACCGACTTCCTAGAATTCAGCTACCTCTTTCGCGAAACATTGTTCGAATTCCCGCCCCACCTTTCTACCCACGACATCTTCTTTCAGCTGAAGGAAGAAGTCCTTGAACACATCTGACCGCACACCGGAGCGATTCTAGCACTCAATCTCAAAGGCGCTGTCGACAATGTGGCTCACCTTACCATCCCTACAAACCTAAGTCCCATGAACTGTGGCCGTAATACTTACAATTACATACGCGCCTTTCTAAGCAACCGCACGGCCACGATAGGCATTGGCTCATTCAGAACCCCGACGTTAACTACCCGCAAAAAAGGAACCCAACAAGGTACTGTTCTATTACCCGCCTTTTTCAACATTGCTATGATGAAATTACTTGACAAAGTCAACGCAATACCAGGAATCAGGCTTGGAATATACGCCTAATGGCATCACTATCCAGACCAGCACTGGTTCCGAAGGAGAGAAACAATACGACCTTCAACAAGGGACCAACGTCGTCCAGAAATATACAATAACAACTGGTCTCCGGTGCTCCCCTGAGAAGTGAGACCTATTAGTCATTCGACAGAAATCGCGAAGAAAAAACAATGAAATACCCCACATCACACTCACCCTCGACGACATAAAAATACCCACACCGCGCCCGCATTCTCGGCCTCTGCATACAACCGGACGACGGAGGCGCGTACACCATCCAACGTCTCAAGCAGACCACCTTCAGAAATTATGCGAATGGTCAGCCGCATGACCATCAAACAATACGTATTGAAAGAAGACGTAATACAGCTCGTCCAGGGACTGATAATCAGCCGCATTGCCTACGCTACCCCGTACTTACCCCGCATTCCCGAGGAGATAGATAAATTAGACGTACTTCTTCGGAAAGCCTAAAATCAAGCGCTCGGCCTGCCACCGGGAAAAGCGACACCCAAGCTTGAAGCCCTAGGAGTCCATATAACAACAAGAGAAATTATAGACGCCCACCTCAAGCCAACGAGAGCGCCTAGCCCTCACACCAACAGGAAGAACAGTCCTAGCGCGCCTAGGCTACCCCACATACGGCAAAGGCCACGAACAAGCAATCTCTCTGGCCCCCAACTTCCCGGAGCACATCTAGGTAGCCCGTATCCCCAGAATTCTGCACCCTGAACATCATGCCGATCGTCGCCAAGCTCGTGCAAGAACTCTACAGACAAAATATGGCAGTCTCCCCCCCCCCCCACATTATACATAGATGCCGCGCAGTACCCTCAAAAAGCAGCCATGACGGCCAGCGTTGTCAACGATAACCTTCAAGAGGTGGTCTCGATGACCGTCCGCACTGCCAGCGCCCTCGTAGCGGAGGAGACAGCCGTCGCCTTCGCCATCACCTCTAGTCAGACCAACGAGCACGTCACAATTATTTCTGACTCCCAGGCAGTTTGCCGTAGCTACGTGAGGGGCAGAATATCTTCAATCGCCCACCGACTCCTCCAACAAGCCTCCCAATTCCCGGACGTTTAAGAAGTATGGACTCCAGGACGAGAGTCCCTCCATGGTAATCAGCGTGCGCACGCTGGAGCCCGAGCTCATTCCTCCCAGGCGCCACAATACAGGGATACAGCCGCATCTATGTAGCCCGTGCCTATACAATAGAACGCCATAGTACGACACCACAGATTGAACTGGCGACAATACCCACCTCCACACAACACCCTCTCACGTGAAGGCGCCATACCATGGCGACAATTACAAACCAATAAATACCCCCATATAAGCAGAAAACGCGCAATACACCTTACACTATATTCCCACAAATGTCCCCTTTGTAACCGTTACACCTCCCTATATCACACCACATGGGCGTGCCCCAACGTGAAGGCAGCCCCACAAATACCCAACCCTACATCCGAGCTGTGGGAGGCCGTGCTGACTAGTTCGGACCCTCGTAACCAGCAGCAACTGGTGCGGCGGGCCAGGGAGACAGCAAGAGCCGCAGGAGCCCTGAACTAAGGGCGCCTCACGCAGAAGCAGAAATACACCTGCTTTTCTTTCCTTTTCTTTCAATATATGCTTCTCCTCCTCCGCCACCTCTTCCTCGCTAATATTACCTTTATAAGTTCATTTGACAAAGCGATGCTAACAAAGTAATGGGTACAGACTTAACGATAATTCCTTTTAGCTTAGCACAGAGTTAAAATTACAGAGGCCGAACAGCTGAGCAAATTGCGCCATACTGCGGCGAGATTTGGCCTTTGTGCCATTCTACTCCAAAGCGGCATTTTAGTGGAAAATTGAGCCGTTCATGCGTCAAAGTATGCGTAAGAGCGAAACCCTCCTTACGAACATGTTTTGCAGAACGCAGACCTGAAATCATAACCAACAGCAAGCTATCATCATCGTAGAATGAAGCAGATGCCCCTCGGAGTCGTCCGCATTTTCATTCGAGCATTTTATAGACCGCTTCGCTCGCGCGATAACAGCAGCGACAGTGCGGCTCCAAGAAGCTTGTGGTCACACGCCTTGTGAGTCTACTGCGCCTGAATACAAATAGTTTTAGGTTGTTTCACTGTGCGAATATTCTATTTTAAGACTGAAAAATTAAATGAAATTACGGGATTTTACGTGCCAAAACCATAAGCTGATTATGAGGCACTCTGCAATGAGGGACTCTGGAAACGTGAACCACGTGGGCCTCTTTAACGTGTACCTAAACCTAAGTACTTGGGTGTTTTCGCATTTTGACCCCATGAAAATGCGGCCGCCGTGGCGGCCGGCATTCGATCCTTCTGCCGCATGCTTAGCAGTCCAACACTACTGCCTCTAAGCTACCACGGCAGGTATTTTTAAGTTTTGAGATAAACGGCATGCACATTACTCCTCAACGCACGTACAATTTTCCGTATAATTTTTGGCAACCTTGACTTGGGAAATTGTCGTTATGTAAAGCGGTAGTGTTGAAAAGCTGCCAGCGATAGCACATAAACGGACACTCCAGGCACATGTGGCCGTTGTGGTCACCGTGATATTTGCGAAAGGTCCAAGGGCGATAACAAATTCGTCCCGTCCCGTATGCTGTACGTATGTGCAAGTGAAAGAGTGTGGGGGCGAGCTGACGATCGCGGCTCAATCTCGCGTGGGCAAGGGAAGGAAGTGGGTCACCTTCCGTCGCTCGCAAGCAACCGAGGGAGCGGAAGTAAGGGGGCGTTGTACTTCGGTAGTAATGACATACGGGGCGGTAACGCCGGATTTTTCTTGAAAGCGATGATTTTTAAGCGCATAATGTCCGTGGGCCGACGGCTTGTGTCTTTGCGTCTGCTGTTTTCCCGCCGCGCAGTTTGCGTTGCAGCAATAGATAGCACCAATGTCTTTCGCAGGCTGCTTCTACCGCACTTCCTCAAGCCAGCGTTCTGACAAGGAGTCTCCGCTGTCATCGAGTGCGATGTCAATGGAATTCAATTCTTTATTCAATATCATCATCATGAGGTGGTTAAGTTTGCATGTGCGCCCTGACAGCATGCTTGTTAATTTAGTTAGTAACTGTTTGCAAGTTTATATGGCCGATAAAACTGTTATCCTTACTTATTATGGCTGTCTACATCGCAATGCATGCTTCGGCTGTCGAGTGTAACCACGACTTTTTTCTCTGACAGACGCACAATTAAAGTGTACTAGAATAACCTCATTCTAGTACACTCTAGTGAAATGTTGTACAGCTGTACCGTCTTGCTGGCACTTTATTCAGTTTTCGTGGAACCCGCATGATACCGACAAGTTTCGCGAAGGATGATGTCACACTTTAGAATTAAAGGAAAGCTTTTTCAGTATTTACGTTTAATATCAGAGCTTTCCAGGACAGCCACTGCGACCTGAATCGCACGTGGGGCATAGTTAAGAATGTTATTAAAGAATGAGGTCGAATGGGGTACATGGCGAGAGCCGCTACTTTGATGGGTGCCGCCATGTTCGTTGACGCGAAACGTTTCCGCTGAGTTTGAGGCGCAGCCCTATTTCAGTCAAGTAGCGTCACGAACGAAATCAAAACTCTCTTTTTGCATCTAGCGCATCCGCAGTGGCGCTGACGCTATTTCTTTCGCGGCTGCAAAATATATGCGGTCCTTATTCAAAAGGAAGGAAGGAAATCAACTCTATTCGTGGTCCTGCAGGCCACGACAGCTTTGGGCTCTCATGGAGTGGGCGTCTCCCCCGGCGGAACCGGGAGGTTGAGTTTCCTGGCGGCGTCGTGGACCAGCTGGACGGCCCAGAGTTAGGGAGCTAGTTCTTCGCTCCGAATTGCTTCCTGAAACTTGCGCTTGTCCTGGTCACAGTTTATGTGGGCTTGCGAGCACGGCCAGAGTAAATAATAGACGTTAAGGGATGTATTGCAACTGGGGCAATAAGACTTGTCGTAGAGCTCAGGCATGTAATGGTGTAGTCTGTTTTGCATAGGGTATGTGTATGTTTGTAGCATTCTGAGTAACCGCTTGAGCTCGAGTGAGCGTGCGGTGTGACGTGCTATACTCTTTACGTTGTAAGTAGTAGTGTTTCATGATTTCATTGGGGGCGTCCTTGTTCTCCGACTGGTCGGGTGAAGCCGCGAGGTCTGTAAGAGCGCGCGCAGCCTTGTGCGCCGCCTCGTTAAGGTTGGGAACGTCGCCGATCTTTGGACCTAAGTGCGCCAGGAACCAGTATATTACGTGTTTCTTACTCTCTTTTTTTGCGAAAATTCTGAGAGCCTGTGCGCAGACCATGCCCTTTTGGAAAGCTCTGGTAGCGGCTACGGAGTCGCTGTAGATATGGGAAAGATTGTCGTTGGTGAGCGCAGCAGCGATCGCAACCGGTTCGGCCTGTACATGCTTCCTTGCAATTACCGTGGCTGCATGTCTTGTGGATCCGCGCCAGTCCACAACCGCCACTGTGAAAGCTTTGTTTCCCGCGCATGCAGCCGCGTCCACAAAAACTGAGCGTCCGCGGTTCGCCAAGGCTTGGTTATGGAGGAATGGTCCTCTCGCTTGTCGTCTGTCCTTGTTGTTTTCGGGGTGTACGTTTCTGGGTATAGGTCCGACCGTGATCTTGGCACGGATGTCCCGTGGGAGGTCTGCGAAGTCTTTTTCTGTTTCCTTGAGCAAAGCCTAGCTTCCCTATGATCGTGCGCCCCGGAGGCGTCGTCAAAAGCCTAGCAAGCTGGGCGCGCTGCTGGGCTCCGGCAACTTCTTCCTGGGTGTTGTGCATGCCCAGGCACCCCAGCTTCTCGTTGCTGGTGGTCATCGGATTACCGAGGGCTTGCTTGGTGACCTTTCTGATTTGAGCATTAAGTCTGTCTCTTTCGGATCGTGACCAATTGAGCATTGGCGCTTCGTTTGCTAAGTGACAGGTGACGAAAGCGTGTATGAGTTTGATGAGATTAATGTTCCTTGAGGCCCCTGTGTCTACCTGCAATTCTTTTGATGAGCCCGATAACGTTGTTGGTCTTGGTGATGAGCTTCTGAACCATAGAGGCATTGATGTCTTTAGCCTCTACGATCATACTCAGGACTCTTATTTTGTCGACGCATGGTATGGCGTGTCCCTAATTGGTTCGTACGGTAATTTTTGATTATAATCGAAGTATGACGAGCATGGCCTGCGGCCCTTCCAAGTGGGTCTGCGTACGAGCAGCTCCGACTTGGAAGGCGAGCATCTGAGTCCTGTGGGAATTAGAAATTCTTCTACGGTATTCACTGCTTCTTGCAAGATGTCCTGCACCATGCCTGGGGTTGCTTTGGAGACCCACATGGTGATGTTATCTGCGTATATGGTGTGCTCGAGCCCGTGGATCTGTCCGAGTTTCTCAGAAAGTCCCGCCATGGTAAGGTTGAAAAGCATAGGGGAGATGACCGAACCATTGGGGGTGCCCCTGCTCCCCAGCGAGAGTGTCTCCGTGCAGAGGTTGGCAAATCGGAGCGTAGCTGTCCTGTTGTTAAAGAATGACGACGTACGAGCGGAATCTCGCTCCGAGGTTGAGGTGGGAAATTGTGTCCACAATGTATTGGTGAGAGAGGTTATCGAACACTTTCTCGAGATCCAACCCGAGAATGGCATTGGCGTTTCTAATGGGGGCGAAAAAATACATATCTGCATAACATCACATGAGTATATTGCACGATGTCATGCTCAGTTCCAGCCCGTAGTTGATCGGCCTTGCAGTGAGCCTTTGCCTACAAGCCATGACTGCCGCACTGTGTTGCATCCTGGGCTAATAGACACGCGTTTGTAGACGATATGTCTGTGGTGCTTTTCTTGCGCCGTGTTGACGCACCCGGCCGTAGCGCCCTATGCGCATAGCGGTATGGAGGAACGTCTCATCCTTTACTGACCGCACTTGCAGAGTAGGTTTCGCGGGAACCCGTCTTCATAACATATCGACTATATCAATTAAAATTTTCATGGCATATGGTAAGCATGTGTGCGCTGAAATCTGCGCTAAAAGTGCTTGCTGCTGCACCAAATCGACTTTTGGCCTTCGCCAGGCCCTGCACTGAAAGGTGAAATCACTGTTGCACCACTGAAACTGTAACTTATTTTCTGGTGACTGTCTGCTTAGCTAGTTTGTATAAAGGCAAAAAGAAGCAAAGTTGTTGTCAGAACCAGCAGATTGCTGCGAAATGTGCAGCTTGTTAAGATGTTTATAGGTCGCACGTTGGCCTTGGCATAAATAGGCAAATTATCACTGATGTCAAATGCAAGAACGCTAGTTTTATTTCTATCAGTGCTTAAGTTTGTGAATTATATGTGAATTAGAGATAACGAGTTTTCAGCCACTCTCGAAGGAAGATTGATTGAATTAGGACAATCATAACCACAAATTAAAACAGATTTTTTCTGTTTACACTTATGCGATGAGAGTAATGGCTTTTTTATTTTTTAGTAGGCAAAATGGCAAGAGAAGTGCTTTCGGTAGACGACTACAAACAGAAAGCACTGTTTTTTGCCCTTTGCGACTGACAATTCATCCCTTGTAATTAAAAGAACTGTGGCACTAATTCACGTTCAAACGTATTACTAAGATGTTAATGCCCCCGTCAAGACCAATTAGTCGATTTAAATAAACGTATTCTACGTAGCCACCCTTAAAAGTGATGCGTCAAAGAACGACATGAAATGTATTTTGGCATTGCTCTAACAAACTGCTGAGTTCGGTTTTTTTTATTTTTAATTGAGTGGGTATAGAGATGAAAGTATTTAAAGATTTAAAAAAAATGAATTTCCGATGTTGTTCTCAAAAAAGTGCGGTAGAATATATAATTGGTTATCGGAGTATACTAATGCAAGCAACTTGACTGTTTTTAACTTACACATGTTTATCGCGATCGATGGCAGTTATCACCCGAACCACCTGCGGATGGTCAAACTTGAGCATGTAAGCCCAATTATTTCCAGGCGAAAAGTGTCTGTAGTTCTTCCTATTTGCTTACGACTTGTCTTGAAAAGAAATGCACTGGTTCTTTTTGTGAGGCTTTCGGCGGGAGAACGAAACTATCTCGGAAATGCGCAGCTTCTCTCCATTATTTGACCACGTGTTCCTAAGACACTGCGGAGCGAAACAGCCGATCATGGCCGGTATTTTTTTGTTTTTCGCCGGCAGGCAGTTAAGCGCCACATCGTTCTTCGAGAGGGCTGCCAGGGTACTTCAGACAGGGACAGCTTTTATATTGCCCGGGCAAGTCAGCACTTTCAGTTTACTGAATACTATGTCATTCTAAGTTAAGACGTCGACTTCTCCATTCAATATTGCCCAATTCAAGTATAAGTTGACTTAGTTCATCGTCGTGCTCATCAATTTTAAAGCGAAGCTGTATATGGCTAGCCGATTTGTCCATCCGTCTGTCTGCAGCTTGTACGCTGAAAATTCCTCCAACACAACCCCATGCGCATGAGAAGAAAAAAAAGGAAATGGAGGCATGCGATTCGCTGGACCAGTAGTGACGTCCTTGCTCTTCGTCGCAGCTGAGGATGCGTGCAGCCGTTTCTCTCTGGCTCTGAAACGGTAAGGCAACGCGTCATGCATACTCGAAAGGGGCAGGCAGCATTCCTTCAGCAACGCGGCGAACCGAACTGGGAATGAGCTCGTCTAGGCCGTGCCGATGCTGCAACCCATGGCACAGAACAGGCTCGTGCATCGGTGCGCAAGCAGCAACTGCGTGCCGAGGATCTGGCAGCCTACCAAGCTCTCATTTAATGAACCGTCGGGATTAACCAAGTGATAAACACCGGAGGCGCATGTTTAAGCTTCGCTGGTTAACCATTTGCACGGAGTGCTTTGGCAGTGATTCTTTTTCACTCTATTCTGCAGTTTCCTGACTCCTCCCTCTTTTTTCTCTATGCGCTCAAGGAGTGCCTCATACGCCGAGCTCATGAACTGCGTAGAATCTTCAATGCCTTCAAATGCATCCTTCAAAGGCAAAATATATTGTAAATTTTGACTGATTGTCTTTAGCAAATACCTTATTTCACTCTCCTCTAAGTTTGTTGTGGGTGTGTTGCCTTTCTGAGGGCACTGTTAACAGCTACCGTTAACTGCTACATCTAAAAATCTGTTCATGTGTAATTGACAATTTAGCCATACACCCAATAAACACGTGGTCCGCTAAACATTCTTACAAAGCTGACGTGGACGTCCAACGCTTACTTTAAATATTCAGATATGTACTGCCGTAACGTATACCATGTTGCACACTCGTGGATAATTATAGCAGCTGTAACTGAAAGAATTCCCAACATGCGCACTGCAATTTGATGGGCTTATATTTATCGGATACAAACTGCAGGGTACCGGAGTGGGCGCAAGATTTAGAAAATAATACTTGCCTTCCTGGCATTTTCAAGCTTCGTCTTATCATCATTAGACCTCTCGGATATATCATCTTATATAAAAACAAAAAGATGAAAGGATTTCAGCAAATCGTAATGAAGCTCGTATTACCCAATGCTTGCTATATTTAACAATAGAAAGAAACACATTCGCAGTAATGACACCCACAAACGAAAAAAAAACGTATATACCAGGAAGTAATTATAGGTGAAGTGGCTTCTATTTTATAACATAGGATGTCATGTTATATCATAATTTCGTTACATTGAATCTAGCATCTTCAAAGCCTAAGCCGCAAGAATGTTTAGCGTTGACAAACTCCCTGAACCACAATTGTTACGATAAAGTTGTGCTGAAACAACGAAGCATACCGGTACAGAAATATTACATGACAGTCTGTTCGCTTCCATGAAGAACATCACGAACCACCCACAATTTTTTTTTCAGTTATCACAAAAACTTGGCACGTTCAAACAATAAACCTTATGATGTTTCGTGTTAGAACAAATAAGAAACTGAATAAAACGAGAAATCTTTGTGATACTGAAGATTCTTTAGGAGTCATTGTCTTATGACTGGTTTTCTGTGCCAGAGAAAATAAAAGAACAGATGTTTCACCGTTCAAAGCGTGAAAGTGCACGTGTGTTTGGTAGCGTCTCCCATCACTTGCATGACAATGTCCTGTATCAATCAAAATACCTAATAACAATTTTATTATTATGTATGAGCATGTTTCTTTCTTGAAGCTGTTTGACGACGCGGAAGTGCGAGGACTCTCATGTTCCAAATTCTTGTTTCCGAATGTCCCGCGGCACTCATCAAAAGTGTGTCATTTGCATTCACACTGACATAGCGGAGCTTTGAATTATTATAAAGTGAAATTTTTGTAATAGGAGTACCTGGAGCCCACGTCCCTATTGACTCTTTCTAAACCAATACTTCTCCGGCTGCTTTCGGCCATAATTGCAAACAAAAAATTTCGTTTCACGAGACTTATACACAACTTCCAGGGAACTGAAGAAGAAGCGCTCGAAGCGATCACCGAGAAATACATCGGAGACGAGCAACAACGGAAGACGCAGCGGGTCATTCACCCGGAGTACGAGGGGGAACCCAATCCGGATTTAGACCAACCTTTCACCAAGTCGGAGATCGTGGCAGCCTTAAGAAATCTCACAAGAAACACGACGCCCGGCAGGGATAAAATTAACAACTAGACCCTCCGTAACCTGGACGACGGGGCAACGGAGAGTTCACTAAAGTTTATCAATGAAAGCTGGGAGAACGGCTGTATACCGGCTTCCAGGAAGCACGCGGACGTAACGATGATCCCGAAACCCGGCAAGCCCATCAACCTACAGAACCTGCGTCCGATCTCTCTCACGTCATGCGCGGGAAAACTCTTCGAGCACATGGTCCACAATCGTCTCTCGCCCTATCTGGAAGAAGGTGGGCACCTGCCGAACACTATGTTCGGTTTCCGGCCTAACCTCTCCACCCAGGACATTCTACTTCAGCTGAAAGAAGAAGTCATCGACGGCCTCAGCACATTCCACAAGAGTGCCATCCTGGCACTCGACGTGAAGGGAGCCTTCGACAACGTCTCACACGAAGCAGTGCTAAACAGCCTACAACATACCAACTGCGGACGGCGGACATACAACTACGTCCGGGACTTCCTGACGGGTAGAACGGTGACCATAGGCCTGGGGAATCTCAGGACCGAGAAGTTCCAAATACCGCAGAAAGGAACCCCCCAGGGGTCGGTGATCTCCCCGTTGCTGTTCAATATAGCGATGAGGGGATTGCCGAACCTCTTGGAGAACATCAGGGGTATCCGTCAAGCAATGTATGCAGACGACCTGACCATGTGGACGTGCACGGGATCGGCGGGCGAACAACAAGACGCCCTGCAGGAAGCCATCGACAGGACCGAGCATTATCTGCACCGCTGCGGTCTTTCATGCGCGCCGGAAAAGTCGGAGCTCCTGATCCTCAAAAAGAGGACAAGAGGGCGGCCTCCGCAGGAGACACCTGACCCAACGTTGACACTAAATGGAGTCAACATACCCAAGGTGGACACACTCTGTATTCTGGGCCTCACTCTCCAGAAGGACGGTGCCGGTCTCGCCGCCATTAAAAAACTGCAAGCGACAGTTACCCAAGTCGCGCACTTGGTGCGAAGAGTGACAAACAAAAAGCACGGCCTGAAAGAGCAGGACACAATCAGTATAATACAAGCCCTGGTAATCAGCAGAGTCACTTACGGCACCCTGTACCTGGGTCTCAAGAACAGCGAGAGAGACAAATTGAACACCCTAATACGAAAGACCTACAAGCTGGCACTGGGGCTTCCACCGACGACGTCGACGGAGAAGCTACTCAGCCTGGGCATCCACAATACTTGGGAGGAACTAGTAGAGGCGCACAAGACGAGCCAGATAGAGCGACTCAAGCTCACCAGCACGGGTAGGGACACGCTACTAAGACTGGGCTACCCAGTCGAATATGAGTCCAGAAAACAGCGGGTTCCTCTACCTCTGAGGGAGAAGATCACGGTGGCCAGCATCCCGAGAAACATGCACCCTGAATACCACAGAGAGAGGAGGCGAGCGAGAGTGAAAGCTCTGCGTAAGGCCTACGAAGGACCAAAACAAGGAGAAGTCCGATACACCGACGCGGCGAAGTACAAGAACAGAGCGGCCCACGCTATCAGCGTGATCAATGGCCAAGGACAAGAGGTAGCAGCGGCCTCGGTAAGCACTCCAGACATCGACTGCGCGGAAGAAACGGCGATAGCCCTGGCGGCCACTAGGGGCCAGCGAGAGGAAGATCTAATCACGATCATCACCGACTCACAAACAGCATGTAGAAATTACCAAAAGGGCCGCATTTCCAAACAAGCCCTGAGCATCCTCGAAAAGCGAGACAATTTTCCAGAGGTGTATATTGTGTGGGCCCCGGGACACGAGTCCCTGGCGGGTAATGTAGCGGCTAATGCCGCTGCCCGAGATCACATTCTCCGGGCTATCCCACCAGGTTCACGAGCACCGGTAGACCAACAAGATAGCGTCCCGAAAAGATACGCCGATATCCTGAGCCACTACAGACTGGGTAGAAGGATCTATCCACCCCCGCATCCCCAGCTGACAAGAGAAGAGGCGGTGATCTTCCGAAAACTACAGACCGGCACATTCCCGCACGGCACCCTGCTACACGCAATGTACCCTACGACCTATACTCACAAATGCGCCTTCTGCTCTACGCTTAATACCCTCTACCAGATGGTATGGGAATGTCAACAAAATCCATCGACACCGCCCATCACCGGACCAACCGTCGAGCAGTGGGAGGCCCAACTGATAAGCTCGAGCCCTGAAGACCAGCATCGCCTGGTGAGCAGGGCCAAGCTATCAGCTCAAGCCCACGGCATCCTGGACTAGGGACGCCGCCCACCTCGGACGATTTTACCGTCGGCTCATTTCAACTAATAAAGTTTATTCCTCCTCCTCCTCACGAGAACTTTAAAAAAAAGCAAATAAAATTGATAAGAGCTAATGATTCTGCATTTTTCGACAGATATAATGAAAGAGGAGCGACCATCATCGCCCGCAATCGTGGCATGATTTTTCAAAGGGTATAAAGCTGATCATGTAATAGAGAGATGAGAATGGAGACTAACGTGTTTCTTTCCTCTGTCTGGTTAAGCTTCAATTAATTCGTTGTGGTTATAGATTGTCAACATTTCCTAACTCACTAATTTTCGTGCCCTCCTCACAAAATGCCTACTTATGTACAAGTTTCTGTTTGGTTTACACCTGGTGTGTATATTCAATTTTTTATATGTAGGTTGGACAGATGTGGATGTTTATTTCTAGTTCAAGTTCAAGTTTGTTCATCATCAACGATGTCAGTTTTAGAAGAATTGTATGCAAAATTAGCACTACACAGGGAGTCTCAAAGTTGCAAACTGTCAGGGGGACTCCCATACATGAACAAAATGAAAAAAAAAACAGTACAAATCAAGCATTGGTTACGGTGGCTTCAAAGACAATTTGAAAAAATGATAAACAGTGCGAAAAAACAAGAATATGAAACAGTTTAGTAAGACAAAAAAACTTGAAGAAGCCTTCAGTAGTGAACAAGCAATGCAAATGTAATATACAATAAAAATAGGAGTAATATAACATGTAGTATAATAGCTAAGTCAATTATTATTTGTGGCAGATCGTCCAACCGTCTGACGAATGCCTTGACTTGGGGTTATTTAACATTAAAATACATCCTTTATAAGCGCACGTAACAGATTAATAAGCTGTTTTTTTCGTGTCCACGTTCCTGTTTTGCGTCTTGCGGTGCAGCGTGCCTGAATAGGTGCCAACTGGCGTGCTAGTTACTGCTTCAATAGGTACTGTATTTTCTTCCAAAAATATCCAGGCGCGTATACGCCCAAAAGAAAACGCGTTTCATTCTGTTCATATCGAGTGTACCCAATGACTACGTACGAGGTGTGCTCAAAATGCATCCAACCTTTCTTTTTTCCAGCGAAATCGATAAAGTGCGGGAGGCTTCCTTCGGTAGATATATCAAGGCGACATCCAAGCGCTACGTGATGTTTTGCGCCGGCAGAAAGCGTCAGTTGCTTGCAGTCAGCTTATGAGCGCGGCCGTGTAGTGAGCGCTTGTTGGATTACAGTAAGTTGTGAAATTACGAAATAACATCAGCAGCAATATTGCATGAAACTTTTGCAAAAAGCTTCGTCATACCCAATTGGAAACCCTACGCCAGACTCAGCAGGCTTTCCGGGACGATGCCATGAGCACCTCACGGGTAAATGAGTGACAGGCAACTGCGTTCTGGCGGACCCTGAACAAGATGAAATGAGAATGTGATTGAGCGACTGCGTTCTTTGTTCTTGGGTGACTGTCATATCATAATCCGAGAACTTGCGAACGAGCTTGGGGAAAGCATTGGATGAGTGCATTCAATTTTGACCGTGGATTTTGGCACGAGGAGAGGGTCCGCCAAATTCGCACCAAAACTGCTAAGAAATAACTACTGAAACGGTGATCAAGTGCACTAAACTATCAGCAACCAACTGCGCCTGGAAATGGCACAGGACCTCCTGGATTATGCGCGCAGTAACCCGAACTTCTTGCACACCGTGATCACAGACGATGAGTTATCCGTTGATCGCTATAACCCAGAAATCAAGGTGCAGTCGTCAAAGAAGAGACATCCAACATTCTCTAGCCCAAAAAAGCGCATCCAATCCGCCTCAATGTAAAGGGCATGTTGAGAACCATTTTCTTCTACTCCCGTGGTGTGGTGTATCATGAACATGCCCCCCCGCGCCAAACTATCACAAATTAATACAACCAGCAGGTCCTTCGTCGCCTTCGTGATGCCGTTCAGTGCAAACGAACAAATCTATGGGCACCAAAAACACGGCAGCTCCACGTCCCCGCCCATTCTGCTCTCCATCTGATTTAGACAGTATGCGCCAAACACCGCATTCGTATGGTTCATCAGGCTACCGACTCCTCCGGCATGGCTCTGTGTGACTGTTGGCTATTTCAGAAGCTAAGAACGCCGGTTAAAGGAACCTGATTTAAGTCAAGAGAAGACATCATGCGGAATTCGACGGCCTGGTTGATCAGCATTCCAGAAGACGCGTTCCAGAAGTGTATCCAACAATGGCGAGAGCGCTCGGAGAACTGCGTGCGTTGGCATGAAGAGTACTTTGAAGGGCAGTCAGGCTTATAACTGTTATCAAGAAATGTATTTCTACTGACCAAAGCTTTGATGCTTTTTGAACACACCTCCTATGCTTCTACAATATGGGGTGATTATACAATTACACTTTGTTAAAGATCAACGTGAATCATTGCTGAAAATGCGTCCGAGTTGCCGCGGGGGAGGTGTTTTATAATAGCTCACCTAGTGAGCATGTCTATTCGTCTGGCGTTCGAGTTTTGGTTGTCCGGGCTTGGCAGCGGCGGCCGAAGCCGCGAGGTGACACAGCCGCTCAGCATTTCAGCAGCAGATGAAACACACATGTCCATACTCTGCCATACCCGTAGGCATGTATACACCTTTGCTGCTTCGTCTTCCTCAAGTAGTGAATTCTTTAGGTGGCATAATACGCTACACTTGAGGTCGCATCTACGCGCAATGCCTGCGTGGTTCAGGGCTAGCTTTTATAACGAAGCAGACAATTAGAAGTGCCTGTGGGCGTGTAATATGTAATAGATAGAATGTAATAGTATAGATTGCACCTTAATGGCACATCCCTTGAAGTCTGTAAATGCCGAAATTATCAAAAACCATGTGGCAGAATTTTCAACACATTGCAGACAGTGTGTGATACCGCATGTAGAGAAATTAGTGTAATCAATGCATTCTTGGCGTGAGGTTTTGTTTTGGGATTGACACGGCTGGTGCAGTACCCTGGTTTCGTTTGGCACCAGGCGAGTAAAATGTTTTATCAAATTCATATCTTTTTTTCCCTAACAGTCTGCCTGATGAGGCGAAAACAATTTTTCGTACAAATATCTGACAAGGGCAACATGATATCAAGTAACGCGTCCTCACAACTACGAAATCAGTCAGTTTTGCGCTTAAGAAAGTGTACTCGACTTTTTTACATTATATTACCACAGCTTCCACCAATGCCGCTCATCATGCCAGCAATCCTACATTGCCCCTCAGTCTGCGAAGGCGCTAACGGCACTAGCTGAATGAAAATCGGTGCGGTGATGCCGGTCTAAAGTTATTTGCCTCAGTATATGGCGGAATGAAAACACGTTTACAGTTGCGCTCAGATTTCGCATTACAGAGCACCGTAATCGCCGGATATTTTCTTTCGTGCGTTTTTTGTTTTTCAACTTTTTTGTTTTTCCTGTAATTTTTTTTCTCTCTTCAGCCATGGCGAAAACGATTTGGCCACTGAGATCTCACAATGGCAAATGACACCAAGCGCCACGTCCTTGCGCTCGCTCGGCATACAGATCTAATGCGTCGACGGGTCATATGTATAGGTAGGTGTGAATTCTAGAGATTTACGTGCCAAAACCAACATTTGATTATAAGGCACGCTGCAGTGGGCCACTGCGGCATAATCTTGACCACAAGGGGATCTTTAACGTGCCCCCGTTGCATGGCGCACGCGCGATGTTGCATTTCACCGCCATAGAAATGTGCACTTCGCCACCAGGATTTGATCCCATGACCTCGTGATCAGCAGCGCAACACCATAGATGCTATGTCACCGTGGGGGGGGGGGGGGGGTATAGGTAGGTTTATTGATCTGTCTCTACAACACGTTGATAGCGCTTTCTTTAAATGCACTGCGTAGCGCATAGAAGAACGGCGCAAGAAAATCGTGTTACCCAATGGTCCTATGCATCAGGCAGTCCGGCAGCAGTGGCAAGATATTTCTTCCTATTCTACTTCGCCTTGTGAGATCTACATGCGCGGCCACTGCTAGTTGGAACACGAGCCCTTGGCATCGCTCTGCAGAGTGCCCCACCACCGGCGCCTCAGTAGGACTTGCGACGCAGGCGCAATCAAAGCGATTGGCAAAAAGCCCGGGGAGTCGTCTGCTATGGTGGGTCATCAGTCATGACGGCATGAGGAGCCTGTGGTGGCGCTTTGCGGAGTGATGCCATGGGCTCGCGAGTTCCCGCTAGGACTGACCGTGCCTGCACGTGGTGAAAGGCTTTCGCCACGTGAGGTTAACTGCTGGGGACAAAATCAGGAACAATAGAAAAAAAGTATCCTCAATGGATGTCTAATCCAGATACCCAGCGTAGCAGACAGATTTTGCAGCAATATGCTAAACAAACGGCGGGCGTTCCACAGTTTCCATATTCGTGATATTATCTGCCGACACGAACCTGCTCAGCATGTTGCTGGATGATCCATGTTTCTTTTGTCGTTGCTGAAAACAAGCTCTTATGCTGTGTACATACGTGCGGCTCCAACCTTTACTCTATGATCTTATAGAGCCATACAACCATATTAAGTTTAGGTAGGAAATCTAACCCTCAGCCTCGTGACCTCAACGCCTTACTTAGGCGTCCACACCTTGCATGCCGATACAGTTCTGTGAAACATGTTGCATGCCTATATAGTATATAGTAGCTGCATTTTTGAAAAGTAAATTACTCACATGCACACAACGTCGAATACAGGGCGAAGAAGACAGAAGCAGTCAATAATTTCATTGCCTCGAATGTGCCAGCCGATGCTGAAAGGAAAGTTAGTCGATTAGCAGGATTGACTGAGCATGTTTACATATATATATATATATATATATAATATAATATAATGTGCATGGACATGGTGAAGAAGTTATAGAGGGTCTGAAGGCAGACGACGATTCGCCAGTGTTCGGAATAAAGAAGATGGCTGACACCATAGCCGGGCCCTACAACGTCTCATTCCAAATTGGCGCAGCCGCATACTTCTTGTGTGGACATTCAAGTCGAGATGTTGGTAGACTTCCCCATTGGAACAAATCAACGAGGTGGCATTCGAATCTTCGCAGCTACCCCTCAAGGTGAAGACGATCAAACTCGTCGGCAAGGAGTGAACACCGAGGCATTTGTCTGCTGTATAAGCGCTAGAACGAAGCTCGCTTCAGATGATTTATTTATTTATTTATATATTTATTACAACATATTGCATGCCTAATGTGCCTAGGAGAAGGGCCATACAACTTAATAATCGCAATAAAAAGATAGAAAACTCCAACACACAGCAAAATACAGCGAGAACAAGCGAACAAAAATAGTTATAATAACTGTACGTCATAAGACAACGTTGCCAAGCTGATGATTGACTTGAAGAAATTGTGAGATTCAAAAAGCTATTCAGGAAGTGAATTCGAATCTGTGCCTGAATTAATTTGCTCTGGTAAAATTAGCTCTGGTAAATTTGCTCTGGCTCTGGTAAAGATTTGCTGTAACATGTGTTCATTAGAGTGTCGCGTTCGTCTGGAAGTTGAGGGTTGAACATAGTAAGGTATTGGAATACTTACATCTTGTTTGAGAATCCAGTGAAGGAATAAATGTCGGTTTATTTTGCTTCGTTCTCAATGAAGCGGAAGATTATATTTAAATATTAGTTTTGTAGAGGAATCAAATCTGCTGTATTTGTGGAAAATAAACCTGACTGCCTTCCTTTGAACCACTTGAAGGGAGTTTATGCTAGTTTTTGTATGCGGGTCCCAAATGCTAGAGGCGTACAGAGGCGTAGTCCGAAGAAAATTGTTATAGGCCAAGAGCTTAATATTGGAAAGCGAGCGACTTAGTTAAAGGAGTACTGACAAAAAAATTTGAAGTGGAGATAACTTGTGAGATGGATTTAGTTGGTCACACACACATCGTCTATAAAATATCAGCGGCGAATGTAGCTTTGAACATATTTAAAATCAATTTTAAAGTACGTGCGCGCAGCCAACCGCAATACAGAGCACCTCGCGACATTGACATCAACCGGGATTGTAAATAGCCAAGAAAACGCTACGTCATGCGGCTACGTCACGAATTTTCGTTGGCTGCCATGCGGCTTACATGTGCTCTTCTCCTCTGTTGTTGCTTGTTCTAGCTGTTGTACTTGTAGTGGGACGCTCTCCGTGTCGCTGCAACTGCAGTTTTTGTCGTGTCCATCGGGATATTTCCCACACTATCAACTTGACTGCGCTGCCACAACGTTAAACGCCGATTTGTTGTGTGTTACCATTGATTGTGGCCGATGCGAGGGTTTGTTGAGGTTCGTCCTCGCCATCGCCGCCCGCAATATCTGAGCCGCTAAGTGATTGGCCACGTCTAAAGCGCGATACACATGGCGCGATTTTCCGTGCGATCTGTAGTACGGCGCGTCGTGTTCGACTTGCCGCATGCGGCGATTCGGGACACATGGTACGAATGAGCGAGCGGCGGCCCAGAACCGGCACCCCTGCGCGGAAGTTCGGAATGCTGCGTAACTTCGAACAGAAAGTGAAAGCAACCGCATTTGCACAGTTATCTTGTTTGAAACAAACGATGACAATATTAACACGCCTATGCGAGCACTGTAGACGTGTTTCCGTAAGGCCGCTTTAGCACTATCGGATCCGTTGACAGCCGCCAATGGCCAAGAACCGGCAGGCATAGCTCGCTGGGCCATCGAATCCAACACCGGTGGCGCTTGTGACACGATCGCTTGCAGCTTGTATAATGAAGCGCCTATGCTAGTCGGTACAACGTGTACACAGTTATGTCACGCTTAAATTGCAGCACATTTGATTTCATTGGCGCCGACAGAAGCGAACGAGCATGCCAAACGAGTTTGCGATCGCTGGGAGACGATGTAGGCCTAGCTCGCCGGCCGTCTATCCGGGGCCGAGGGTCTTTGCGATGCGTCCGCAGCTCGTAATAAAGCGCCTAAATTCGTCAGCACAATCAATGCCTGAACATTTATGTTTCTCTTAGGTGAAAATACGGTTAATTTTCCCGGCGCCGTTAGTAGCGATGAATAAACAGGCCAGTCATTCGAGCCGCTTCGTATGTAGACGATTGCTGGCGCGTCTGCGCTTACCGCGTCCGAGTAGAAATCACGGCAACGATTTACTATTTCGTTCAACGTTTTATAACTCGCACTATTTCGAGGTCACTTTATTCTAGAAGTTATATCCTGTCAGAAACAAATTGTAGCCCATTTATGTGCCGCCGTCAGCGGCGAAAGAGGCCCGCGTTTCGACCAGGGAGAGACAAAAAAAAAAAAACAGACATGAACAGAAACAGTTCACGCTACCGGCGCTGTCATTGGCTGCGGTCGTCCGACCGATGCGGCAGTCGCACGAAAATATTCAGCAAGTTGGTCGCGCACGCTAGCTGCGCGTAAGAGCATACGTCATGGCTTTTTGCGAACACGTGACCACCACTTTGTTTATATTCCCGTTTGTCCCGTCACGTTGCTCTCTGGAACCGAAACTTCGACTGGTCGCTACAAAAAAGACTGCAAATAATTACCTGTCGCGCTCTAAGGAAATGAGGTTTCGTGCCGTGATTACTGGGTTATTACCTACCTATTAAAGCAGGAAAAAGCACGTGGATTTTTTTTTGTGTGTATCATTACTCCTTTAACGTTTTAGGAAACATAATGTTGAGAAAGCTGAAGAGCAAGTTTGCGCGATGTGCGCGGACCAGTTTATTTGATTGGTAAGTGTCAACCCTAGATACTCGTGTATAGCTACTTCCTGAATATCGGAACCTTCGAAATAGTAAATAGACAAGCTAATATGTTCTTTTTTTTCTCGTTACACGTATGAGCACGGTTTTCTTTATGCTAAGACGCATGACTTATTCCACACACCATCGGCCAATATAGCTGTCAAAGAACTTTGAATAATACTACGGTCAGATGACTACCTGATCTGTTCAAACAATATGCAATCATCTGTAAATAATCGTATGCATACAGAGTTTGAGATAACGCCATTGAAATCATTATTTTAAATAAAAAAACCATATGGGACCCACTATGGGACCCTTCGATACACTAGAAGTGACATCCAGAGACTTGGAAACACCTCAAGAAATTCGCTCCTGTTTTCTAAGAATGCAGCAATTCATTGAAGAATGTATTGGGAAAGACCAAAGAGCTCTAATTTAAAAATAGGTTTCTCATGTGGGACCCTATCGAAGTCCTCGGCGAAATCAGAAGGATATATAAACTTGTCCCGAAGTGTCAAGGACACGTGATAAGTTATGAACAATGGTCACAAACTGAGTGACTGTTGAAAATCTTTTTCGGAATCCATGTTGGAAAGGAGATAGTATGCTTCCGTTACATAGAAAATCTCTAATGACTCCCGCCGGTATGTGTTCTAAATTTTTACATCTGTTCATAATTGATACTCGCCGATAATTAGAATGGTTCGATCGCCTGATTTATGAATGGGTACCACCCTGGCTGCTTTCCAGTCTATAGGTAGATCACTGGAACGCAGGAAAACTCCAAACTTGTCGGCCAAATACACCGCTACCTTTGAAGCACAGCATCTTAGAAACGTGTTTAGAAAAGCATCAGCTTAACCACCCTTCTCGTTATCAAGCGGACATAGCAAGGATAGGACACATTCAGCTGATATGGAAGGAATATTACTGTAATCTAGACATTGTTCCTGTTTTTGAATCACCGATTTTGTAGTAAATTCGCCTTGAAAGTATCGATTAAAGAATTGGCGATTTCCCGCCCCTTGACTACGATGGTTTCATTTACTTTTACTTTTTCCAACGCTTCCTTCTTTTGACTGAGATGGCGCAAAAATCTGCTGAGGTTAGTATTTAAAAAGGAGGTAAGTGTAACTTCGTAGTACTGGTTTTTTGTCATTTTCCACTTTTGTGCTGACATTTGTTTTTATTCTTGAAAGAAGGCCGTTGGTGTTTTGTGTAGCCTACGATGTCGTTTTATTTTGCGTTTAAGGTGACTAACCTCCTTGCTAACCCAAGGATTTCTTTGACACTGTTTGATTTTTCTCAGATAGAAAAGCCACTAATGAAAACATATTTGTTTTTTAAACCTATTGCAAAGAACATGACTGTTGTCGCTGTCGTTACTAATTAGCGCAGTTTATGATAGTCGATTATAGCCGAGTCATCCGCATGACTAAATTCCCGTATAGTTACAGCTGGCACATTTCGAGAAAACTGTTCACTCTTAAGCGACCAACAAAGGGATAGCAAGTCATGATCAGAAATACCACGCTGAACACTCAAAAGGCATTGGAAAAAGTTTCACTAACAAAAACCAAATCTAGAATAGCCCCTTCACTAGTGGATACCTTGACTGTTTGATCCAAATTCAAGGCTAACATAATATCCGAGATCACATTGTTAGATTCACATTGACCATAAAGCAAACACTCCCAGTGCAAACTGCGCAAGATGAAATCCCCTGTTAATGGGATGCTACATTCACATTTTGCCAACAAGTGATCATACAACGTTTGAAGGTACAGGTCATCAGCGTCAGGAGGACAATAAACAGAACAGAGCAAGAAAAATTTACCCGATAGTAATCTGTGCAAAAACAAGCTATCGTGGTAAGGTATCTGGTCTCAAAGGCAACAGTAACAAGTGACTTCACTATGACAGCTGCCCCACCACCACCAGGACTGCCGTCACGCCTTAATACTTTATAGCTAGGAGGAACAATTCACTCGCATGGGATGCCGCAATGTAGCCAAGTTTATGTCAGGATAACTATGTGCGGATCATAAGAAGAAAGCACACAATCCAGGCTTTCAGTTTAATACACAATGCTTTAGCATTAAGCGAAAGGATGCGTGGTTCCGACTGCTGAATATGTGACCGCTATTTATCTGATTGAACGGTCCGTCCAGCCGGCACCCGCGTGTTACTTGAGCCATCCCAAACAAAAAACGCTTTGTCAACGTTAACTTTATCTCCAACTAGATATACCGTCTTTCATGCCTTTCTCTGCCTTTTGGCTTTGCCAGAGCAATTTCCGTTTCTTTAACGTTTCTACCGAGAAGTGGTTTTGCATGGAAATCGCTGAATCTTTTAGTTTAAGCACATTACGCTGCCCCATTTGATTCTCAAGGTAATTGCAGAAGCGGAGAATCACTGGGCGAGAAGTACCGTGTCCCCACCTATGCATACGTGCCAGCGACGTGCAGTTAACAGCTACTTTTTCTATTTACACCTCATCAATTACCGCCCGCCGTAAATTATCTTCAGTTCCCTCTTCCTGTTCATTAACACCGAAAACAATAAAATTACTTATTCGACTGCAATTTTTCAGATCTGTTCAACGTGATCTATACGAGTTCAGCACTTCTGGGTATTTTAAAACGATTTCTTGGAACCTTCGAATCTCCTGCGAGCTTTTGTACACCTCCTTAACAAACTCTTCACCCTTATACACGCGAACACCAAAATCGGACACAGCTTTCTGAATCTTTTCTAGTCTATCCTTAATTTCCGCTAGATCAATGGGAATTGTTTTCATGACCTCCAAGAAAGAGATTCCAGCAATTCTGCAATACAAGGACCCGGGTTTTCTTTTATATCGCCGCAGAGCAGTCACGCAGAAACATGGAAACAATCAACAGGAATAAGCCAATAGTGCGTGGCCTCCGCACAACAATAATACATCTATCATCACTTCTTAACCAGCAGGAGTAACTAACCGGTAACAAGATGGGACGCGTGCTTAGCACACCCTTCACTCTCGTTTCGCCCAGCCCACTGAGATTCCAAATGTGCTGCCGTAATTTTATAGCCAGTACTGCCGGTGACGTTACACGTCCGATGCTGGGTATTGTCGCCTGAAGAAAATCACCGTCGTTCTAGGCGTTGTTCTGTGGGATGTGGAATACCACTGCTTGCTGATCTGTGGGTCCTTCACCCTGCGTGTAAAACGTTAGAAGTCCGGCAGAAGCTAGAACCAGTGCCTGTACCAAGATGGGAGGCATGCTGAGCACACCGTTCGCTGTGGTTTTGCCTAGCTCACTCATTTCATTTAATTGCGAGAGGAAAACAGAAGCTAAATATGAAAGTTCAAGGTAATGAAAATTTTTTTTCTGCCTCCAATACGAAACTTCGCGAAACCTGCTACCGCTGCTTCGTCTGACAGCGCCGTCAACATAATTAATCTGATTCTTGATGTGTAAGAGCAACAGATCCAACAGCAAAATGAAATAATGTGTTTGCTTGTAAACGTTACAGAAGGAGGAATAAACAGACCGAATCTTGAACACGTGGAACTCGACATATTTGATGAAACATCCAGTAGTCCCTAGTCCTGGCTAACATTTTATGAATATATATGCGATAAAACCTACTGGCATAGTGACGGAGATAAAGTGAAAAACAGGCGACTATTCCTGTCAAGAATAGCGAAGGGTTGTTAGGAATCGCACGTCAACGATCACACCAAGAAGCACTGGACAGATCGTAAGTAAAGCCTTTTTCACCTCTTCTGGCGAGAACAAGGTATCTTTATGGGAAGACGGAAGCGTCCGACTCTGCACGGACTACAGGGAAATTACCAGCAAACAGAGCTTTTCCTTTTCTTACGCCACGAATAGGCTCTATCATAGACGAGACGTGCGGATGCAGAGTGTTAAAGTGTAGTACTCAAAATAATCACATGTAGTAAAGTTTTTAAAATCAAGTACGCTGCAACCACTTCAGCTTAGTTAAAGCGCAGATACAGTCCTTCCGCTCAATTTTCATTGGCTAAAACAATGATTTGAGGCGTCAAAATACGGAAAGCATGTATAATACCAGGGGCAATGTGAAGATATTTGTAAATAGTCACACCAGGTCATGTTCTGATGCCGCGTTCTTAATGGTCACTACTTGTTTAACACCTGATTTTGTTTTGTGCATAAAAATAATCTATTCATTTCCGATTTCGGCTTGTCTGCACTTGAATGTTCTGCATGGTGTTCACAAATGAGTATCAATATAAGTAGGTTTCCTAGTCTAGATGGTAAACAATATTCCTAATCATCTCATCCTGCCATCAGCTGCTTGTGCATTGCTTCTGAGGTGCTTATCCTTCTGTTTTGATGCATTCCCTATTTCGTTCGGTTTGCTTAAATTGCGCCTGTAGTAATTTGGACTTTCACTCTAGCTTCACTATGGTTGCGCTGTTTCGCCAATTGCCCTAGATTTATTCAATTCCTGAGTGTGTTCTTTCAACAATGAGTTTTTCTTAATAATTATGTCAGCTGGGAAAGCTCCTGTGTTCCTTTCTGTATGTCTCTAGGCCCCTTAAAATTAGGTGATGGCACTATAATGATTTGCTTATGCTAACGTAGATTCTGGTTTTCACATGGACGTCTAAACCAGTGGTCTGTTTTCTCCTGGGAAGACTTAGTATTGCTGTGATGTATTTGATACCGATACCGCAAGAGCCGGTGGTCATAGCAGGCTTTTGATGTTGTGACTTCTTATGAGACATGGAAAGAGATAAGATTTCCGCAGCATATTTTACGTGCCTAAGGTCTCGCACGTAAAATATGCTGCTTTTTTTCAAATAATCGAGAAGTACAGCTATCCTAAACTAATATAACGAAGATATAGAAAGTGTAAAAACCTATAAACAAAATAATACCTCATAAATAGCTTATAATACATTAAGTTTTTCTTACATTTTCAATAGGATCAACAAATATCTATGGATGCATTCCTCGATGTATATATACGTGTTGAATAGTTGTTAAGTCATACATTTTAAAGGTAAGAGCTTAGATTGACGACGACCACAACGGAATGACCATATTGACCGACCGACTTCACTGTAGCAATATTTTTTTTCTAATAAAAACCAAGACCACCAAAATTGTGCGGTGGCTGCTAGCAGTGTGGGGTGCGGTGTTTGAATTTGTTAACGTGACCATTCAGCCTTCTTTGCTGTGCCTCTGTTAGTGAGCGATAATTTTGCCGCTTGCCCCCTGGTTGCGGTGTTGGATAACGGAATTCCGCAGCGGACGTCACATAAGTTTTACCGTGATGGCCAATGGCCTGCCTTAGGCCCCGCAGTTTGACTTCCATCTAAGTACCAATTACGAGTACCAGGAATCCTCTTTAACAGCGATGGAGGCGACTGTAAAGGTTAAATTTTGTGATATCGATGAGTAGTCAATGAGAAAGAATTTGGCCTAACTCTAATGTTCGCCAGTTTTGTTTATTACCTCCGCCATTCGCAACAGACCAGCGTGAGACACACGAAGACCCTGTCAAAATCTGGGCGTTTACAAAGCAAGCGCCTGTTTGTGAAGCCTGTTGGTCTCAGTTTATCAGAGACAAGTAGTACACGTTTTGACAGGTTCAAAATGAAGATTTGACTGGCTTTATTTAAGGGTAAAAGCAGACTTGCCGGGTTGCAGGGATGGTGGCCTTGTGGGACAGCCGCTTCAGTTCGAGCAGGGGCGATGGCCCCCAAGGTGGGGACAACGAAGTGACGGATGGTGGCTAAAATGGCTCCCCCCTCTCCCCCCGAGAATGCCGGAGTCTTAGTTGTCAATGGCGGAAGGAATGAAGAGTTAAGTTTCAAGATCGTCTGATTTCACGTGGTCGCACGACACGGTCTCTGCTGCGAACGTCAATCTTCAAGGTTTTCTCTCAGCACGAAACCACACGAAAGGGACCTTCATAGGGAAGGAGCTAATGGTGGCTTGATAGAGTCGCGCCGCGGAAGTGCGTTCCTGGTTGTGTCTATTATCGGGAAACTAAGACACACACTGCCCGCTCGCGATGCGTGGCGATGTAAGTCGAAGATGGTCGAGCCATGCATGCAGCCTCTCGATGTCCTGCGCAAGCACTGGCAGAGTGCCCTGTTGGGTGATAAAAAACTGGCCTGGAATATATATGGCTGACCCATAGAGGATCTCGGCTACACTAACTCCCAAGTCATCCTTGACTGTTCTTCATAGCCTTAATGGTGCCTGGGTAGCCTTTCCACCCATTGCTGTCTGTGGTCGGCGAAGACGCTTGATCATGCCCTTGATCTTTGAATGGCATGCCATGGTGTTATGAAGGAGCGTGGCTAGCAGTCTCGCCAGGCCACAAAAAAGCGAGCTTTGGAATTGTCGGCCTCTGTCAGTAGTTATGTACAAATGGCAGCCACCGCTACACGAATATAACAACACATGATTGCACCACTGTTTAGGCCATGATGTCTTGTACAGGCGTCCCCGCAATCCAGCTTGAGTAGCGGTCTACACACGTGAGGAGGTACCTAAAACCTGGGCATGGCAGAAGAGGCCTCACCCAGTTTAAATTCATGTGATCGAAATGGCGCAGTTTTTGGTAGAAGTTTCGAGAAGGGAAGTCCTCGATTTCCCGCACTCGTGATTCCAGTGGCTTGTTGCGTTAGGCTGAAATGCATTGGACGAGAAATCAGGGGCCTTTAATTTTCAAACTGGATTTCTGGTGTTTTATTTATTTTATTTATTTAACGATATTGCAGACCCTTTCCGGGCCCAAGCAGGAGTGGGTACATCAGTGAGTATGAATACAGTACGAAACATCAAAATTAATCAAAACAAACGTAATCCGTGTAGATACGGAACTGCTATTTCGAGAAGTACTATTAATACAAAAAAAACCGCAAGAAAAAACACTCTGTCGGGAATGCGAACTATTCAATTTCAGAAAATTTCATTGTCTTTATGTTGTTTTTTACATATGGAATCAAGTGTCGTTCGATTCAATACAATGCTCCGTAATTTGTTGCAACCAAATATGGCTTGGGGAAATAAATATTTATGGTAGTTTACTCTACTAAATGGATTCCCAATCGCCGAAATCCCAATAATTCCCAAAAATCCAAATAAATAAAGGCGTCAGGTAGGGAGATACAATCTCCCCAATGCTATTCAGAGCGTGCTTACAGGAGGTATTCAGAGACCTGAATTAGGAAGAATTCGGGATAAGAGTTAATGGAGGATACCTTAGGAACTCGCGATTCGCTGATGATACTGCCTTGCTAAGTAACTCAGGAGACCATTTGCAATGCATGCTTACTGGCTTTGAGAGGCAAAGGAGAAGGGTGGGTCTAAAAATGAATCTGCAGAAAACTAAAATAATGTTTAACAGTCTTGGAAGACAACCGCAGTTTACGATAAGTAGCGAGGCACTGGAAGTGGCAAGGAAATACATCTACTTAGGGCAGGTAGTGACCACGGATCCGGATCATCAGACTGAAATAACCAGAAGAATAAGAATGGGCTGGGGGGCGTTTGGCAGGCATTCTCAAATCATGAACAGCAGGTTGCCACTATCCCTCAAGAGGAAAGTGTATAACTGCTTTGTCTTACAAGTACTCACGTATGGGGCAGGAACCTGGAAGCTTACGAAAAGGGTTCTGCTGAAATTGAGGACCACGCAACGAGCTATGGAAAGAGGAATGATGGGTGTAACTTTAAGGGGTAAGAAAAGAGCAGATTGGGTGAGGGAACAAACGCGGGTAAATGACATCTTAGTTGAAATCAAGAAAAAGAAATGGGCATGGGCCGGACATGTAATGAGGAGGGAAGATAACCGATGAACATTAAGGATTACGGACGGGCTTCCTAGAGAAAGGAAGCGTAGCAGGGGGCGGTAGAAATTAAGGTGGGCGGATGAGATAAAGAAGTGTGCAGGGAAAAAATTGCCACAATTAGCACAGGACCGTGATAGTTGGAGAAGCGTGGTAGAGGCCTTAGCCCTGCCATGGGCGTAACCAGGCTGATCATGATGATGACGATGATGATGACGACTCGACTAGATTGTTGCCGGGTAGTTCTACAGGGGTTAGATCTGGTCAAGTAGTTAGAGGGGTCTTGTAAGTAGGGAGGAGAAGGAATTTCGTAATGCCCATCGTAGAGAAGGTGTTTAAGTTTAAATTTAGACATTATTCTGCAGTTTCTTAGAGGTTCAAAATTAGCTCTCTTTACTAGGCTAGCTGCACTAATGTATCGCATGTAGCCCCAGTAGATGAAGGGCGCTGCTAATTTCTGGATATTTGCGATTTGGTCAGTTAAGTATTTCTGAAAAAAAAGAATCCGTGTTCATCCAGGAGCCCAACCAGAAGGCGCAGATGCTCCTTATTCTTCATCTATGCGACTTTCAGCAAGATTTTCATCAAGGTAGAACAGGGCTGGGTGCAGCAACTTGTTTGTTCACGAAAGCGATGGTGGTGCAAGTGCAACTGCCGTGAGGAGTGTCTAGGTGCGCTCCGAGATTGTGGAGACGAATGGTTGCACCGAAGCTGGTCGTCAATGTTGCCACCCGTCGTCAGCCTCTCCAGTGCACTGGTAAGGTGATCGACTGTTTCCTCTAGGCGCGAGAGTTGGTCTCCTGGATCTGAGACTCTCGCTTTGGCGATAGGTAGCTGTGCCGCAGGCGAGCAGTCGCATGTGCGGTCAACAAGTGCAGCTAGCCGATCGAGACTCATCACTTCGAAACTCGCCACCACTATGCGTGTGGAATGCATGAGTCCCCGCATTAAGAGCTCGTGCAAAATTGGACGCTGGCTCTCGTTTGCGGAGTGGTCACCAAGCAAATAACGTAACTGGTGCAGGAGTTGTGACGGTTTTTCGTCGTCGAGTTCCTCGGAGGGGAGCTTTTGGAGCCTACTCTGTTGCGACCGCTCGAGGTGCGGTAGGTTGTCGTATGCTGTGGCCGAAGACGCAAAAACTAGCAAGTCGCCTATGGCATCGGTGATTTTGGCGGGTAGGGTGGCGACAACATGCAAGTTCGTTGTTTTCTTTGAAGTGATGCCCTAGAGTTGAAATGGACCTCTATAAGCATCAACCTAACTTAGAGGATTTTCGGGCCAGAAGCTGGGAAGGGGAAGCTCTGCGGCAATTACAGGAGACTAATTGTGGCGTGGTCTCTGTCAGCAGTAGTAGGAGCTGCGTCATCCATGGCTACAGTTTGGAAAAAAGTATGTCCAGGGTCACCATTTGTTGCGAGCTCGGTTTATGTTTGGCAAGTAACACAGGATTTGACGGTGTGAAAAGGACGAGTCCACTGGTTTTGCTAATGAGTAATAGCAGGTTTGCCTAGTAGTAGTGGTTATGCCCCTGTCGGACAGACGCTTCGGTTGGAGCAGGCTGGGCAGTGAGCCCCACGGCGAAGACAACGAAGTGACCGAAAGTCACTACAAGTACATTGGTGGGCAGCTAGGACGAAAAAGGTGCTCTATGCCGGAACTGAAATCTCAGCAGAGTCTTACGTGAGGTTAATTCAGGATGTGCTCCTGCTCCGCCGTATAATCGACAGAAACACCAACGAGACCGACAAAGTGCTACAAACTGAAGGACATTGCAGTTCATACTATAATCTTGCTCATCTTCCAGAACGCTCACTCGTGTAAAGACCCCCACTTGGAACTCACCTGACAGGCCAGAAAATGTTGACAGATTATTGATCGCGAGCTAAACGCCAGTCTTCAGCCAGTCCTCGTGAAAAATATCATGACACAGAACCTTCCATCTTAATTTTACAAGCCATTGTTGAACAAGAAGCGACATGTTTTGACTTTTTAGCGGCCGTCTTGGGCTAAGTTTCTCCCCTTGACACTGTTCTTGATGTATACCCACGTCTGATCTGTGGCGTTCAAGTCTCCGCATGCCAGAAGCTTGGACTTCCCTGCTACGGTGCTCCCCTTTTGCGGCACAGACTTGAATCGCAGTCGCATGTGCGACGGGTTGCTGTATATATTTAAGTTGGAAACACTTTCCTTTCTGCATTTGGTCGGCACGAGCTCCGTGAAAGTATGCTCCACTTTGACGCCTTTGAGTTCGAGCTCCACGAAAGTCAGTCCCTTTCTGACCCGGGTAGACAGGCCCCTGCCGTCTGGCGGGCGTGCACTCTGTAGCCGGGAAGGGACGGTGTGGCGGTGAGAGTCTCTTGTAATAGTAGCACGTCGGGTTTTCGGTTGGCACGTCCATGTGTTGTTGGATCACTGCCCGCTTCTGTTGGAGGCCGCGGCAGTTCCCCTGCCACACGACTCTGCTTGCTTGGTCGATGGCCATGTTTGTCCGAAGTGTAAGTTGTTGCCGGATGCTTGCACAAGCCATCGTCAGGTGAAGATGTTAAGATACTTTACCCGCAATTGCAATCATTGAAGGGATACACCAAGGGAACTACCAAGTTTGAGGTACCGTTTAAGTTAGGCGATACTACTGTGGTGAGAAAAATACCCATAATACGTAACGGGAGAAGGGAATGTGCTTAATAACGAGCTGCAAAACATGTTGGATTACCAAATAAGTCGTCCATCCACCTCTACATTCGCGTCGCACATCACCATTGCGTTTAATCAAGATGGAAGCCTCTGACTCTGCTCTGACTACAGGTAAATTAACAAGCAAACATTACTTTTTCATTTTTCCTATGCCACTAATATGCTCCGTCATAGACGAGACGGGTGGATGCAGAGTGTGAAAGTGTAGTAATCAAAAGTAACCACATATAGCTCAGTTGTTGATATCGAGATATTTCCAACCACTCCAGCTTAGTTAAAACGCCGGTACAGTTTTCTGTTTAGTTTCCATTGCCTCAGTCAACATTTTGAGGCGCCACAATACGAAAAGCCTGTATAATACATGGGGTAGGTATAACTATAAATGGTCGCACCCAGTCATATTTTGCTGTCGCATTCTGAAGGATCACTACTTGTCTAACAACAAGTTTACTCTTGTGTAACTAAATCATCCATATATTTCCAATTTCGGCCAGCCTACGATTCAATGTTCCGCATGCTTTTAACAACTGAACTATAATATAGGTACATTTCCTACTATAAACGGTGAAACATATTACTAATCACGTTATTGTGCCACTAGCTGCTTCGGCCTTGCTTCTATTGTGCTCATCCTTCTGTTCTGATGCGTTCACTATTTTGTTCTGTCTGCTTGAATTTTGCGTGGAGTAATTTGGACTTTCACTATAGGTTCACTATAGCTGCGCTGTTTCGCCAGTTGCATTAGATTTACTGAATTCCGAAGTGTGCTTTTTCAGCAATAAACTTTTTCATAATTTTGTTATCTGGGACAGCTTGTTTGTTTCTTTCTGTATGGAAATAGGGACCCGCGAGCAAGACGTTATTTTCGGCCACTCGGGCAAGCGGCTGAAAGAAGTCGAAGGAAGGTTTAGTCTTTTTGTCGTCAGCACAACCATGACGCCCTGTGTCAAATCTCTGAGTCATCGGCCCAGCCGTGAGAGCCCGACGGCTTTTTGTAAGAACCCCTGTGTATTCTCTGGTCCGCGCGTGCATTGAGAGGCTTACTAAGATAGCAGGGGTTCAATAACTCCGAAATATCTGGTGTGTCTGTGGAATCCTGTGTCCACGAAGTGCTGCCAGTGTATGTGCGCCGGCAGCGCCGTATGGCCAGCTGCTGTCGTTTGTCCTGTGTTTGTGAGCGAACAATAGAGGCCTGCCATGGACTCAAGCGTGTGCGTGTGTGGTGCAATAAAAGTGCCCGACCTCAAAGAAGCAGGGGGGGGGGATCGCCCGTTCACAGGGCCCCAATAAAAGGGACGCGCTCAAGAACTTGGGGGAGCCTGGATACAATTGGGTGCACTTAATTGGATCGTCACCAATATCCGCCGTTCTGCAACACAGGGAACTAGGGAAAGGTGAAGTTATTTAAACACATGTTTTAGACCTAACTAAGCAGTCTAGAAGCTAGTGCCGTCCACTATCGCCTAGGCCGCCTAGCCACGTCTGAACTCCGAGTTACTAGTTGACTTAAGAGACGACAAACCAACGTCTGCAATGAAGCTCATGTTACTTCCCCTCCGGTTAGCTCAACCTGCTCGAGGGAAGACGTCAGACCTAGACTCCCGGGAAAGCCAACCTAGCAGTCGCCTCCGCCGCAACGAGATCGGCTTGCCAGCGTTCTTCGGGAAAGCTCTGCCATTGACTCCACGCTTCATGGACTTGCTGTTGCTGCCCGGTGATGCGTATGCCATCATTTGTTTTCTTTTGAACTTTGTTTAGTTGACCACCGTTAAGAGTGTGTGGTGTAGCCTTAATTTCTATATTTACGGTAAACTGTTCCTTGTAGTTATTTCACATTCATCATTGATCTAGATTAAGTGCACGTGTGTTAGTGTTCTTCTGTTTTCTGTGTTTCTTTTAATCTTTGTATCATTGTCGGTTATTACATATTCTTTTTCTCTCTTTCCCACTACTCTGACTCTATATCTGTGTTCGCTTGAGTACGGAACGACCAACCGGAGTGCATATCCCGTCGAAGACATCGCGCCAACGACGAACGGGTGGCAAGCCTATATATGACTATATAACTTGTAAAATTAGGTGATGGCACTATAATCATTTTCTAAAGCTAGCCTAAATTCTGGTTTTCATACAGACTTTTAGAGTGGCGGCCTGGTTTCTCCCGGGAAGATTCAGTATTGCTGTGACGTATTTGATAACGATAGCGCAATAGCCGGTTGTTATTGCAGGCTTTTCACGTTGCGAGTTCTTATGAGACATGCCAAGAGATCATTTCCACAGCCTATTTTACTTGGGTAAGGGCTCGCTAGAACATCTTTCAGGAAGATTGTAGATTTCAGGGTGACATAGCAGGTAATATGTTCCTGAAGCAGGCCCCTCGTTATTAATGTCATAAAGCACCTTAAACTTATCATCTCTTTTAGAGATAAGGAAGGTGCGTTTTAATAAACTATTGGATATACACACGCAAGATGCGTGTTTTAATACGAGGAACTAGTGGCTCAACACTTATGCAATATCGCCACGTCTTAGAATAATTTCGTTCCGTGATATATGAAAATTTGGGCATGTCGTGTCTTGCAATATTTTGGTGTCGTTAAATTTTATCTTGCTCCTCCGTACTCAGTCGAATAAAAAGGCTTATCACAGTAATAATTTCATTAGCCTCCGTTATATGATTCACAAAATTTATTTGGCCAGTTATCTGGCCTATGCCCCCTATCTCAAATATAGACATATAATACACCTTATATTAGCTTCTCTAGCAGTGTAAGGTAATTGAAACGAAAATAATTACTTACATGCGAACTTCCAGAGTCCGTATACTTAAAGTTAGTCGACGAGAGTTTGGAGCGGCTACAACGCGCTTTATATATAAATAGAGGCGCACCTGTACGGCATTGGTGTTAAGAACATGAGGCAGAATAGTGGCATTACTAAAACTAGCATGGTCTACTTGTTGAACTTTTGGAATGGAAAAAGCCGGCATTCCAGAAAAATTTAGGTATATTTATCTACTGTCGGGCGTTAGCATTCAATGAGTCAGACGTCACCGTCCGGCTGTACTGGTTCCACATTCTTTTAAAAAACACTTACCATCTGGAGCAGCTGCAAGCCAAGTCAACATAAAGAAAAGCACAGAGAAGTTAGACGTAGGAATTCGAGAGAATAAAAGAATAATAACGAAGCACCAAACTCTAGTACATTGCTTATGGTTTATTATAAATTTTTATGACGCTGACAACATTGGGAGATTTGAATTTTAACTGTTATCAAAACTGGCGGGAATGCCTTCCAATCGTGCAGCATTCGTTGAAAAGAAAACGTTCAAAAGATTCCTCTAAACAAACTTATTAATTAAATATTGATGCTTCTTCCACATCTCGCGAACGGGATCAGATAATTGCTACATTCTTTGGTCCCAACTTTACCCTGTATTAGGATATACTTACGCTTTTCTCGGCTTTTTTTGCATATAATCGAAAGGTACAGCTATCCTCAAGTAGTATAACGAAGATATTCACCATGTAGCAAAATATAGAAAGAAAATACTACCACATAAATTGCGTATAAAACAAGACGTTTTTTACTCTTTCAAAGCCATGTTCACGGATGTTTTGTTTTATGCAAATAAAACACCGAATGACTGACTGACTGATCAACAAACACCTATGAATGCGTGCCCCAATGTATATGTGTGTAATAAATATTTGTCAAATCAACCATTTTTAAGCCACGAGCGGAGATTGACGGCGACCGCAACGAAATGACCATATTGAACTACAGACTTCACTTTAACAATATTGTTCCATTTAAGACCAAGACTACCAAACGAGACATAAGGAAGCCAAAACTGTGTTGTTGCTGCTAGCACTTTGGGATGTGGTGTTTTAAGGTGTCAACGGGACTGATTTTGCCCGCTGCCACCTGGCGAAGAGGCGGGGGGGGGGGGGAGGAAGTACTGGATAACGGAATTCCGCAGCGGACACGGCACAAGATCTCCCATGATGGCAGCTGGCCTACCGTATGCCCCACAGACTGACTTCCATCTAAGTGTGAGCAACGAGTACCAAGAATCCTCTTTAGCAGCATTAGAGGCAATTAAAGATTAAATTTTTTGACCTCAGTGCGTAATCAATGAGAAAGAAGTTGGCTAAACTCTAATGTTCGCCAAATTTGTTTGTGACCTCCGTTGTTCGCAAGAGTCTAGCATGAGGCAAACGAAGACCCTGTCAAAATCTGGGCGTTTACAACGGAAGCACCTGTTCGTGAAGCCTGTTGGTCTTGGTTAATCAGAGGCAAGTAATACACTTTTCGACAAGTTAAAAACGGAGAGTCGACTGGTTTCATTCAAGGGTAAAAGCAGACTTGCCGAGTGGCAGTGATGGTGACCCTGCCGGACAGCCGCTTGAATTTGAGCAGGGGCTATGACCCCCACTTTGGGGACAACAAAGTGACGGACGGTCGCTATAAGCCACCCCCCCACTGCCCCCCAAGAATGCGGAAGACTTATGGGTGAATGGCGGAACGAATCAAGAGTTAAGGTTCAAGATAGGCTGGTTTCACGCGGTCGCATGACGCGGTCTCTGCTTTGCCGCAAGCGTCAATCTTCAAGGATTTCTCTGAATGGGAAACCACGCGAATGGGGCCTTCAAAGGGAAGGATCTAATGGTGGCTTGATAGAGTCACGCCGCATAAATACGTACGTGATTGTGTCCATTATCGGGAAACTAAAAGACATATTGCCCACTCGCAACGCCTGGGGGTGTAAGTCCAAGCTGGTAGAGCCATGAATGCAGCCTCTCGATTTCAGGCGCAAGCGCTGGCGGAGTGCCTTGTTGGGTGATAGAAAACTGGCCTGGAACGCATATTGCTGAACCATACAGCATCTAGCTTGTGTTTTCTTGCCCTGTCATTGACGCAATGACGTGTCTGGCATATATATACGTTTCTGAAAGTAAGTGCAATTGCGTACACAACGCCGACCGCTCTAGTCACGTACGGCCTTGCATGCTTTTTTACACATAAGGTCAGCTCCTGCGACCCTGACGTGAGTGCACACAAGCGAGAGAGTTTCCAGGGAGCCGGAAAACGACAGGTACTTGGTACTTGTAGGCCATTACCTTTGAACTGTGGGCCACATTAAGCATGCATGGAACAATACTGCGCCCTTTTCTTTACTAGGTAGCGGTTTGGCTTCGCGCTTACCCTTCAATTAAGAGAAATATGCGGTATTACGTGCCAAAACGCCGATGTAATTATGAGGCACGCTATTGTATGGGACTCCGGAAACTCAGACCACCTGGGATTCTTTAGCTTGCATGGAAGTCTAAGCATTCGGGTGCTTTCGCAATTCGCAGCCAACCAAATGCGACCGCCGAGACCGGGATTTGGACGTTTGAGAACCGCTCTTTGTCACCGAGAAACTTGAGAGTGAAAGCTTTTCCGCTTTTTGTGAAAACAAGAACCCACCCGCGACGTCTAAAGACGCACGGAAGCTATTTCCCTTTCATCAGGCTTACCCCCGTATTCTTAAACACGCCTTCACTCAACGGTTGTCCTCGACTCAGCCAAGTCGAGGCGACGGAGCTTCGTTCACTCAAGGCGCTGTTGCTTTTTATAAACACTACTTCACCTTTCCTCCGCCAAGGAACGCCTTGAAAATGCGCCCTTGACTCTAGTGAAGCGCACCGTCCGAGAAAAGCGTCTGATATCGAGACTATTCCTAAATGTGCTTATCAAAACTACGATTGTTTAAGACAAATATATGTTTCCGGTAATTCGTCTCCCTAATCAAACGACTACATGGCGCGATGCACAACTTTAGCTCGGCATCGCTGCCACTGTGAGCATTCGACTGATGGATCTAGCGGGATCTGTGTTTGAGGTCTGGCAACAATCGCACCCGAAGATCTGAGAGCATGAAGCATGGCTGAAAACCAAGAAAACTGGCGCCGGCATTTGTCCGCTGCTCTTTCCTAGTGCTTCATTCGTGGTCCACGTTCCGGTTGTTAATCGCGATTATTATGCGTGATTTTGTGCGTGTGTATGCTGACCGAGCCGGATTGACTTCGAAGAAGGCCACGGATGGAATGCCCGATGGGCACCGTTGTTTAGTTTCAACATTCAAGACCGATTGACACTGGAAGTTTGCTGAAAGCAAGAAGAGGACAGAAAATACGCGTGAGTGAACCATTCTTGCATAGAAACACATTATATTGATGCGATTTTCACGAGGTTGCTGCGGCGCTGTCGATAAAACGTTTCCGATGGGTTCAGTCATGACTGTTGTTCATTTTGTGGGAATTAGCACCTGATGAATATTTGAGGCAGCATAAGCTTGCGCAAAACATATTTTACTAATCGGAGCTTGTGGGAGATTCGACACGACAGTCTGTTATTGGTTCCGCTTTTTTAAACGAAACTGCAAAATGTACTCATCGGCGCCTATGTCCAACGATCATTCCAGTATCGCGTATGAAATCGTTCAGTATTTAGGAGAAGCCGTTATAGTATACATGTGGCAGAACGCATATGGTTCTGTGCGCAGCACCGGCAGGTTGAAGAAAAGCGTTTTTGAGTGCTGTACTTTGTTTTAGAAACCGTGGTGCTTAGTCGGTTTGTTCAAATTGTAGCACACATAGTAAATTGACCAGCACAGGTGCCTGCATTTCCAGTGCTTCCTCACTTCACATACCCTCTACGCAGTGTTTATTCTTCTGAAAATTCACTTGTCAGTAGTTCACCACCAGAATTAGTGTTTTTCTCCTTACCTTTTTCAATGTGCTATCTGGTAGCATTTGATGCACGTTCCATCAACTGTGCTTTAAGTTCACGTTGTGGCCCCATTTTTCAGTTTTGCTAGGTATTTTCATTTGCGTTGCTTAAGTACACTGATTTTACTTATCACACGAACCCCCAGTGTTCAGAAAAGTTTTGGAATTCTGGTGCACGATGCACCAGAATTTGGATGCACCAGTTCATGAAAAAATCTGTTTGGGCTTCGCAGCAAGGCTTGTGGCAGACCTGAAAGCATCGATGGATACGGTGCCTGCCCTGTTGGAATCGCACCAGATGCTTCCCTGAAAGAGCCTAGGGGCTGAAGAAGTACTTGACTAACCTAGCCGGTAATTAGGCTGTGCTTATTTTCATCAACCTTGCAATAATATTGTTACATAGGAAGGCGCAGACGAAAAGCTATGTACAAGTATTATTTAGAAGAAAATACGCTGCGCTTGGCCAAGAGGCAACAGCCCACGCTAGCTTATAATCGTCGTCGTCTTTTTCTTACTGCTCGGCTCTTCGTCATTGGAAATACTATCCCGTAGCACTATCCCTGGCGGCAAAAGCGCCGTTCCGGAGCGACTATAGGCCGAAGTCTGAAGCAGTGTAGTAGGCCTTGAGCCTACTGACATGCACGACATCACTAGTTGCCAGGGTACATAACGAGGTTGAGCTCACAGAAGCAATTTCGTACGTCACAGGCGTCACCTGGCGCAGCACATGGTAGGGCCCGGTGTATCGCGAAAGGAGCTTTAATGAAAGTCCGACGTGACAAGAGAGCGAACACAGGAGCACGAGTGCACCAGGCGAAAACTGTACGTCACGGTGGCGGGCGTTGTACTGACGCTCCTGCGTGGTTTGCGAGTCCCTCAGTCGAGCACGGGCAAGCTGGCGTGCATGGTCGGTGAGGGCGATGGCATCGCGCGCATACTCGGTTGTTGAGATCGCAGCAGGAGGAAGCACCTTGTCAAGGGGCAAGGTCGGCTCGCGACCGTAGTGTAGATAAAATGGAGAAAATCCGGTGGTGTCGTGCCGGGAAGAATTATAAGCAAATGTGACGTAAGGAAGGGCAACGCCCCAGTCGTGGTGTTCGTTCGAAACTTACTTGGACAGCATGTCGGTAAGAGTACGGTTTAACCGCTCTGTCAGGCCATCGGTTTGAAGATGGTATGAGGTAGTCGCGGGGCGCCAGCTGTCGCGGGGCGCCATGCACTAAGATAATGTCACGCAAGAGAAAGTCCGCGACGTCAGTGGCGCAACTGGTAGAGAGAGCCCGCGAGATAGCGTATCGGGTGGCGTAATCAGGTGCGACGGCTACCCATTTGTTCCCAGAAGATGACGTGGGAAAGGGACCGAGGAGGTCTAATCCAACATGAAAGAACGGTTCCACAGGGACGGTGATCGGCTGGAGATGACCGGAAGGAAGCACCTGAGGTGTTTTCCGACGCTGGCAGAGATCAGAGGGAGCAACATAGCGCCGAACGGAGCGAGCGAGACCAGGCCAATAGAAGCGGCGGCGGACGCGGTCGTACGTGCGGGTTACCCCAATATGTCCTGCAGTGGGTGCGTCATGCATCTGAAAGAGCACAGTCTGTCGTAGATGTTTTGGCACGACAAGAAAATCAGGACCATCAGGGAGGAAGTTCCTTCGGTACAGAATGCCGCCCTGGAGGATATACCGGCGAACGGATGCGTCGGTAGGTGTAGAGCGCAGACGCTCGATGAGTACTCGCAGCGATAGGTCTCGGTACTGCTCATCGGCGATGTTAGCGAAGGCAGACATGGAGAAAATGCCGTCGGCGGTACTACTGTCGGCGTCGTCAGGCTCGTCTACCGGGTAGCGAGACAGGCAGTCAGCGTCCTTGTGTAGTCGGCCAGATTTGTAGGTGACAGAGAACGAATATTCTTGGAGGCGTGAGGCCCAGCGACCAAGTCTTTCTGTAGGGTCTTTCAATGAGTATAACCAGCAAAGCGCGTGATGGTATGTGACAACGGAAAAGGATCGGCCATATAAGTACGGGCGGAACTTCGCAACCGCCCAAACTAGGGCCAGACACTCACGCTCAGTGATGGAATAGTTGCGCTCCGCGGGCGAGAGGAGCCTGCTGGCGTAAGCGATAACACGGTCGTGGCTACGCTGGCGTTGTGCCAGTACTGCGTCAATTCCGTGACCACTGGCATCAGTACGGACTTGGGTAGGCGCAGAAGGATCGAAATGGACCAGAAGGGGAGGCGTTGTGAGAAGGTCGATTAGAAGCGAGAATGCAGAGGCGTCGTTATCGCCCCACTGGAAAGGGACGTCTTTCTTCAAAAGCTCGGTTAGTGGTCGTGCTATGGCCGCGAAATTTTTCACGAAACGGCGGAAGTACGAGCAAAGGCCGATGAAGCTGCGCACATCCTTGACACACTTTGGAACAGGGAAGTGCGTAACAGCATGAATCTTGCCTGGGTCCCGTTGCACTCCGTTCGCGTGAACTAGATGTCCAAGGATGGTAATCTGGCGACGGCCGAATTGGCACTTCGATGCGTTAAGTTGCAGACCGGCCCGCCGAAAAACGTCCAGGACTGCTGAGAGGCGCTCGAGTTGCGTAGCGAACGTTGGGGAGAATACGATAACGTCGTCCAAGTAGCACAGGTACGTGGACCATTTGAAACCGTGAAGAAGGGAGTCCATCATGCGTTCAAAAGTGGCAGGAGCGTTATATAGACCGAATGGCATCACTTTGAATTGATAAAAACCGTCGGGTGTTACAAAGGCAGTCTTCTCGCGGTCGAGATCGTCCACGGCAATCTGCCAATAGCCGGAGCGAAGGTCAATAGGGGAGAAATAGCGAGCACCGTGGAGGCAGTCAACGGCGTCCTCAATCCGAGGTAGGGGATACACGTCCTTTTTGGTAACCCTGTTGAGGTGCCGATCATCCACGCAAGAGCGCCATGAGTCATACTTCTTTTTTACCATCACAACAGGTGACGCCCATGGACTACATGACGGTTCAATAATGTTCTTGGCAAGCATTTTGCGAACTTCGGTGTGAATAACTTGACGCTCAGCCGGTGATGCTCGATACGGGCGGCGATAAATAGGAGGGGCATCGCCGGTATTAATGCGATGTTTGACAGCTGTTGTTTGGGCCAAAGGACGATCGTTAAAGTCAAAAATATCTTGGTAGGAAATCAGAACGCGGTAGAGCGCACGAGCGTTCTCGGAAGGCATGTCGGGTGCAATCATTTTCTGTGAGTTGGCAATGGTACAAGTGCCGACTGCGACGGTAGAGGAGCATCGGCTGAATTGTCTCCTGAAATCGATGCTGAATACTATCCCGTAGCAATATTGATGTTACGTCTCTCTACATTGACAAAGTGGCGAAATGGTCACCCCGTTATTTCGAACCACAAACATGAAACAGCTATACCATAATGAAATGAAATGCATATTTTATTCCTGTTCAACTGTCAGATAAATTTGTTTTGGAGACCATATATGTATAATTATGATCTGCGAAGTCATCAGTTGCCTATGATGCGTTGCGATTGCGATGTGAGCTTTTTACTGCCCACAATTTGTGAAGCAGCAGTTTGTACCATTTGTAGCCAGCACTTTCGTATGCTGAAGCTACTTTAGCATGAGCTAGTGTACATTAAGAAATGTTCCATAATTGTATCGTTAATCGCAGTTTGCCTGAAGTAACGGTAGTGATGCACTCTATACTGTATTGTTCAGGATCGTCATTGTGACAGTCTCCACCTTAATTTGGCCTAATTTTCAATCCTGCAACACGCGCTGCTACCCTGCGTTTTGTTTCTCGGTCAACTGGTGAAGTTCTGCAAGCCCCATTGATGTCATCTGTTATCCCTATCCAATAGTTGAAATTCATTGTTGCGACCCTCATAATTCATCTTAAGCTGAAGCTAGAACCAAAGCGGAAACAGCATATTTTCTGCAAGGATTTACCACTACACACCGTCGGGTGCCTACACCCACAGGCTACTGTCTAGAATACACGTGGAGTTTTATTCTATAACATATTTGTAAGCAATAATACTGCTTCTGTTTGCAAGATCAGAACTCACGCTGTATTTTCATACTATTAAGGTACAGAAAAGGGAGCATAATGTTAAGTTGTTTTTGAAAAAAATAATGGTACTTGGATTGACCAGAAATTATTAAGGGGTACATACTATTTTAATAAATATGGATGAAGAAAATAAATCGGAATAAAAAATACAATCACTTCAGCTACAACGTGTATATGAAGGCAAATGCATGCAGTCAAACTGCGTTTAGTGGTGACGTTTGAGCTGACAGGATGTCAGATGCAGTAGCATAGACGTCTTAGCCAGCATATTGCGACAACTATTGTAATGCAGCAGGACACATTAACTAGAGCTTTTCACTTGCACACCAATGCAAGCGCATCACACACAGCACACTTGGAAAGGCACTTGCAGTGCGTGCTTGTGTTGGCAGCCTGGTTCCTGCATAAGAGACAAGGGGTGGGTGATAAGTATACAATGATCTTAAGGCGCATGAAAAGAAGCTTAAGTACTGTATTCGTTTTCTTTAGTTTACTTTTCCTCCTCATCATTCATCATTTATTATTCCCTTAAGGGCCCCATGTGGGGTACGACATAAGGGGGGGGGGGGGGGCAGAACAATAATACAAACATCAAAGGAATGGCCATGTACAAAGTAACAAAAGCAACAACTGAAAAGACGCTGCAAAAAAACCTATGAACAATTATACCTATTAACTATGAACTTTCCTACTAATTAAATTCGTATAAGACTTTATGTTCTAGACAGCATTTTTTTTCTATATTAAGCTCATGCTGTTTTCATTTATTTGGCAAAGAAGCATATTTCAGCTGGTTTGGCGTTTGCGCAGCCAGACCGACATAAAGCTATCTAACACTTACATAATGAACTCTCTAAAGAGCTGAAATGTTCGCAACAAAGATATGCGAAATATATCTGCTAGCACTTGCTAGCAAGGTCTGTACTAGGAACTGTCACAGCACTGCTAAAGCTTTTTTATCGCAATAAAATCTATGTGTTGTGCAAAAAGTATACTCTCTTGTATTGTTATTGCGTTTTTTACTCAAATAAAACGTTCCATTCACCTGTGTATACGTGCAGGTGTAATTTTGAATGCCGTTTCATAACTGGCAACTTCCTAGTTGGGCTCGAATGTTCATAGGCGTGATAAGCTAATTAAATTGGATATTTAAAAGCAAGGCTTATAAAAATATTGGTTACGACTATAAATTCCAACAACTGCACACGGTCCACGCAAAATTTTCTAGCTCAACTAGCTGGATGGAATTAAAGAAAATTAAAGAAAATGAAATCGAGCGCACCTGCGCGTTTATAGAGATGATCGTCTTGCTGCGGTGTGCTTTGCCGTACTTGATTAGCACAGTCACTGACGACCTACCCTAGTGCAAACCGCGCGAACGTGGGCGACTGCCGGCGCTTGCACAAGCAATACACGCACACAAGCAATACACGCACTAATCGCAGGAATCTTGGTCGTTTTGTTTTCATGGATTTGAAGTCAACCGTAGTATTGTATCCCGCCGTGCTTGAACTCATGGGGCCTTGTACGATCAGCCGTGAGAAACACGTAAATTCTCTGGCGCCAACAGTAGTTTTGGAGCAGTCGCACGAATAATACCTGTATGCAGGTAAACAACTGGCTCGTGCGAGGAGTAATACGACAGTCAGTACACTAGCTCGCAGTCTTCTTGACAGGACGGCCGATCTGTCTCGGCGCCGCAGTGGAATAATTCCGTTGCCGAAGCGCTCCTGAGGATTGCAGCGGTCCCGGAAACGAAGCCTTTGAAAATGCGGAGCATCGGTAACTACGATGCTACGATGCTGCGAACTAAGAAAAGCTACGGTGGCAACTGGCGTCCATCCGAAAAAGCTGACGAGGCGAGCGACAGATAACAAGGCTGCCATGTTTACGGACTAACTTTACTCAAGGAGCGATTCAAGGTAGCTGCGAGGCTACCTTGACATTGTCGAGTAAAACGCTCTAGCTTTCCTTCACCTAAGGGGCGTTTCGACTGGAGGGCGATTTGTGAAACGGAAAACTGCACTCCGGGAGTATTTCGAGTGGAGGGTCGAGTCGAGGTGCGTTTGTGAATACGGGGGTTAGTATCCGTCGAGTCCAACGTTAAAGATTACTTCCATGAGCGCTGCCAGTACGCTCAGCATACGTGTCACGCTGAAAAGATTAGGCAAACATATAAAAACTGCAACTTGTCGCGTAAAGGAAGTCAATGCGTCAATGAAAGCCCTTTGTCATGTTGGCCAAATAACGTAAAAATTCATCGTAAAACTGAGATTGCTCCGCCGGTATGGGCCGGTGCGAACGTCTGATATCCTTTCACGTCTATTTCAATAGAGTTGCTTGGGTTATTTCGAGGTCTTTGGTATTTAAAAGCGCACGAAAATTTCGTTTCAGTATATGCGACATTCATTTTCCCCAAGCCGTGGCGGTTGGCCAGGCACACATCGGTGAGAACGAGCGACGGCGTGATGTTGGAGAACTACCAGTGCGGATTATGGAAGCTCTGTCCGATGTTACAAGAGGTTATGGTGAATGAGGCACGCAAGTGCTCATGACTCACTGGTAATCATAAAAACGCGGTTTGTGGCATCGACAAATGCACGCCACGAGTACCGGAGTTCCACAATCTGTAACAAATTATACGTTTGTGTGCTGCGCTGATGGTCTTCTGGCTGACCTGGAAACTGCAGTACATATTACAAACCAGCCACAGGTCAACATGACGCAACCATGATCAGACCTTAAGTCCTAACTGGAACGCAAGACGAAGCACTACTGACCTTTATATGCCTCTCAACAGCCACGCAGTCACCGCCTTACTGGACAAACGGGAACGCTATGAGTGGACCCGTCCCGCCCAGTTGAAAAAAAGTTAACGCTGCGCGGGAAGCACCTCGAATTCAGACAGCTGGAGGACACCTACTAACGCCGAATAGTATCTCTACGGCATGAATTACCATTCATGGCCGGAACTATCCTGCCAGCTTCGCGGCCCTCCAATAGCGTTCACGAGACGTCATTCTCGGCATGGACATCCTGAACCAACACAGCGCAATAATCGACCTGAATTCGAGGTTAATAACACTGTCCGAATATCAGTCGATACCGCCGGAGAGCTCTCGTAGGCATCACACCTTTAGTGTGCTCGAAGATCAATTTAGCAACCCACCTCGCTCCAGCATTGTCATTTCCTTCGGCAATGAAGCACACGCTGACATAAAAAGCGTCACCGAGAGCGATCAACGTCTACTACTATATCGTCAAATTTGTACCGCAAGAGGGTTCGCTTGACTGCAGGAGGAAAGCGAAAGGGATGATGACCAACTTCGCCAAGGACTCCAGGCACGTCAACACGGGCACGATAATCGCATACCTCGTGGAAACTGTAGACACTAGCAATTTTCATGTGCTCTCTGATTCTACTGCATCTACTTTGTCGACCATAGTTCCCGAACCAGTTCTTGAAATAAATGCAAACCTCCCCGTGAGTAAGAACCAAAGGTTCGAAAGTCTCCTCCGACAATACAAAGACTGCTTTGCGATGTAATCTAAGATTTGGCAAACACCATTTGAAAATGAAATCGAAGAGGGGGGCGATATGGGGGTTTCTCGGTCCGTTCATCATTGAAAGGTATCAGTATAGCGCAAGAAAACAAGAACACAAGAAGAAACGAAGACGAAGACAAACGCTTGTTTCCATCTTCGTTTCTCCTTGTTTCCTTGTTTTGTTGCGCTATACAGATACCAGGTTCAAAGCATAGTCCACTCAACCTCTCCGCAAGAGCCCTTACCGACTACCAACGCGAGAACCAGAAGCTATAACGCAAGTCAGCGAAAAGCTGCGTGGCAGCATCATCAAGCTGTAGAAAAACCCGTGGGCATCTCCTGTGGTCTTTGTAAAGAAGAAGGATGGAAGTCTGTTCTTCTGCGTCGATAATCTCCGCTTGAACAAATTATCAAGAAGGACGTATGCCCTCTCCCACGGATAGGTGATGCATTAGACCAACCTTGCAATGCTAAGTAATTTTTAATTGATTGACCTCAAGACTGGTTACTGTCAAAGTGAAGTCCACGAGAGGGATCGAGAGAAGGCCTCGTTTATCACACAAACCGGCATCTTCGAGTCTGAGGAGACGTGATTCGGACTTTGCTCGGCGCCATCAACATTCCAGCGCGTGATGCACACAGATTGGACAAGTGTGAAGTGGCAGACTTGTCTCGTCTGCTTGGGTGACGCTGCAGTCAATGCCACGAATTTCGAAGATCTCCTAAGGTGGTCTCAGAGAGTACTAGAGGTGTCCAAGCCATGTCGAATCACCCTGAAGCCGGGAGAGTGCCGTTTGGCTTGTGAAGAACTTCTCTTCGTATGCCATGTCATCGGAAAGTCTGGAGTTCGTCCTATCCAACAGAAGATAGCTGCCTTCGCTGAGTTCTTGTGGCCCGTCGACATGAAGGCAGCACGCACAAACCTTGGCCTGTGCGCCTATCACAAGCGACCTTAAGAGACTCTTCAAGAATTTCGGAAACCTTATCTTATCTTACAAAAGCCGACAGTCATTTTAAAACCAACCCAAGGCAGGCCGATGCATTTGACCAGCTGAGACGATGGCAGAAGTTACCACTGGTGCTTTCACACTTCGGCGAAGGCGCTAAGACTGAAATCGGGCCGACGCAAATAGCGTACCATAAACTACCCGAGCGATACCCAACCTGAAATCGAGAAAAACACCAGTGAAAGCATGCGTTGGGATAACTGTCAGTGTGCCGTAAAAAAAAAGTTGAAAAACGCATAGTAGCCAAAGAATCGACACGCATTTATTAGCGATGAATTAATTCATCGCCAAACCGTCGAACAAACAGTCGCTGTCTCTTTCATACGACTGTTCCTTTTCATGTGCTTTACGACGCATCCTTTGTGCTCTGATTTATGTTAAATGTATTGGGTTTGTATTTCGTGAAAATGGGCGCAACTTATGGCTAACGTGCAGCAAAAGTTCTATGAAAGAGCTAACTACAGACTAGAATCTAAACATTCCGGAGTAGTTTATTGGTGGCTAGCGAACAGCGAAGATTTAGGGCTCCTGTCCTGGCAGAACAAGAGTTAACCATGGAACCGAATCTGTTGAACATGCCGGGAAGGTTATCAACAATATGTATACTCAATAAAAGCCTGTGGATAACTTATAGCCGTCAGAAGAATATTCGTTTAAACAGAACAACAAAGCGATTGGTGTGCTTTAGGTGCGCTTTGATTGGTGTACAACAATGAGATTGGTGTGCTGTAGGGATCCCTGTGAGGCAAACGTTATACCTTGAAGACATAAGTCGGAATTTATTTTACTACAACGGCATGCGTCTAAGTGCTCGAAATTGAATTTTCGTTGTCTCTAAATCCGCCGGTCTTTTTGGATACGCTGACGATAACCGTTGTCGCTATCGAGAACACATAACAATTTTTCTCATCGTGAAGCCATCTCGATAATCCCGGCTTTACTATCGGCACAGGGCGAAGAAAAATGAAATCACTCCACAACCGCCACCACTGAGACTCAAACACATTTTACTGGAGCAATGCGCATTTCGGAGCCGGGAGCGTTAACCATGGTGCATCCTTCAAAAGCTGCGCTCTGAAATTACTGCGCGGAATTACGCTCCAAAACGTGTTTAGAGCGGTGGCGCCTGTGCATGTATTTTGGTGGCCAAACAATCAATACTATAGTTGGTGAAGATGGCATTATGTGCAACACAATGTAAGTCTGGACAAGATGGCTGCGCCCCGCCGTGAAAGTATTCGTTGTCATACTGGTGACAACAGTGTTGGCGGCACATTGCGGCAAGAAGCGTACATGCACATGATGATGATGAGCCTCAAACATGGCCCATACTCGCAATGGAGTGTGCGCTATCAATCAGGCGGTTTGTAGAAAAGAACGCGGAAAGCCTTCGTGGTGTGAATATCAACAACGACGTTGCATTGGTCATGCCTCCTAGTTTAGACACTGGCTCGCCGGATCCGCAACCGCCAAGTGCCCAACACGGGAAATATTAACGAAAAAATCCCTCAAGTGTCGTAGATGGCACTGCGTCATTTCGCTTATGGCATCAGTTGTTGTAGGAGTTTCGGCATCAGAGTTGTTTATGTTCCCAGCGGGGCATTCACAACAACTGCTGAAGCCTCAGAAGCCAGAAGCCTTTAACACAGGAATGTCCTCATCCCCAGCGACTTAAACATTTATATAAAAAAACAAGTACGATAAAGCGTAGAAAACGTAATTCGTGAAGGTTATCCGACATGCCAACCTTACGGAATGTCGACCAGGTTGGTGCTTTCGCGTTCGCCTATTGATTACAGGAAACGTAAATATGATTGTTTCACACAAGTTGTCGACTATTATTGCACGGCCCACAACGCGACATAACCAAACCAGGAGACGAATGAATGTAAATCAACAGGATGCGACACGTTTGTCTGAAACATGTATGCTAAAAAAAACTAGTATTGAAGGTCATTCAATCAAAACAATATTATCCCAAGTCCTCGGCAAAAATCTGCAAACAGCTATAGATCGGAACTAAATGCATGTAGCCAATGGAGAAGTCTCAGAGGGCTAAATGCTCTTCCTGTAGGCATTTCTAACTCAACTACATGCACTGCCGTGTCATAGGGAGGAAGTTTCTTAAACAACAAATAAGATAAAGCCATAACCCATTTCTGATAGTCTATGTTTTCCTTTCTCTAAAATCATATTTCTCATTTTTTTGCTTATTTCGTAAAGCTCGTACGCAATCTAGCACTAATTTTTTGGCCAGTATGTAGGTCCTACATAAGCCTGTTTGTAACTACTTGCCGTAAGTGCACATATCGCTTTAAATAATGTATTCTAATAGCGACGGCACCGCCAGCATCAGACGCCCGCAGAAACCATGCAAAACCCATGAAAGTAGCGAAATAAGGCTTACATTCAACATACCAGCAAGAGAGCCTCGTTGCGTATTAGATTAAGCGTTCCAAATTGTCGTGCAGGACTACCTATATACTTCTATATATACTCTATATAAGTATACAGGGTGAACATTACGAGCTACTTCAGTAGATCCGAAAAGTTATGCCTATGTTTAAACAATTGCTCATAATAACGCGCAACAAAAAATGTTTCTTTTCCGTCGTGTGGACAAATGCTGGCGCCTTACACTGCTTTAAAGAAATACGGGACATGCTTCGAACTTTCTGAAAATGTGAAGGCAAAAGCCTACTTTGATCTTTTATTATAATGCTGTTGAACTTTCTGTTGAACTTTCTAGATTCTAAATTCTGCATTCCCAGAACGCCTGCGTCGCATTAAAGCCACATGTTCCTCTCGTCGGGTCGCTGCCCCAGCTTCATCCGTAGCAGCTTTCGCCGGATTTAAAATAAATTTGTTTCCATCTATCCACTCATAGCCTCCTGCCGATGAGAATTATGACGAGCGGCATTTCGAGCTGCCCTAGCTTGTTCCGCCGTGTCGCGCTTTCGCGGTCTTCACCGGCTGCGACTAGGGACTTGTGCGTTGCCACCCAATTGAGAGGTGGAGTCAAGCTATGATGCCATGCGGCGACGTACGCATGGTGTGTAGCTGCCTGCGAGGGTGCTGCCGCCATATGCAGAACACTCTACGGGCGCCGCCAATGATATTTCCCCTCCTAACTCATCACATCACCTCTTTTAATAGATGTCTGTTCATTTCTACGCCTATAAAACGAGAAATTGGGCCGTCACTTAAGGCAATGAATGACTCATATTCCCTTAAGCAACTGCTCATACCTCCGTTAATTGCTGTAGCTCACAATGCGACTTTGAAAAACAGAAATCTGAGGCATTCGCATTAAGATAAAGGCTCCAACAGATTTGTGCGCGCCACTTTAACAACGCCGGAAGGAAAATAAGCGGCGGAGACTTATCCACTATTAAACGTTACACAAAACTTCACAAACATTACTTAGGATTTTCGGCACAGAAATTCTGACAAATGTCCTGTTTTGCCAGGGTTATGCCGATCGATCTTCTTTTTTCCCTATCGTATGACTATGAATATACATACGTTTCTGCGATTTTTTTTTCTGTACACCTCTCTGTGGCGTGCACGATGCTGGTGTGAAGATTTGGTTTGGGGTACAGTGGCTCAATACTAAAATGTAAAATGACTGAGCAATGACTGGGTGCGTGTTTGGCGGTCATTATAGAATGCCGTGTTTTTAGTTACGAGACCACGTGTTCTTGGGAGTACGTAGGACTTGCAACAATGTAGATAATTGACGTACATTGGTGCGATTGATCGCACATTGGTCGTGTTGTTCTCTCCGACATTAAAGTATTGTTCACGTGCGAACTCGGGCAGTGTTATGCACTACCAGGTTTTTTCGGTTCCTGCCGCCAAATATATGCAACCACATCATGCGTGGTCCTTATGATATGAGCCATCAAGAATTCATTTTTTCTTCCCCTTCCCTAATATATTTACACAGCCTACGAAATTAAAAATTTCGATTGCCTTAAGCACTGATACATTAAAGTTGCTCAACGACACATGACCTATACCAGAAGAGAGAGGAAAAAAGGAAGAAAGACATAACCTTGTCGTGGATTCACTCGACACGGATAACATACGAGGATTTGTGCGACATGTACATGATAGGTTATGCTGCACTTCGCAGCAGATCCGCCAAGAGCTGCCGTTTGCTGAAGAAACGTCACTCGCCGTCTAGCACTAATGAATTGTGCTTCATTCTTTTTTATCTTCTGGTGAGGGATCAGGCGGCACGTCCTGGTTTGTCGGTCAGTTCTTTGCTTTAGATCCAAAGGCTAGGTTTGTAAGGCCTGAAACCTCTGCATGCAAAGTAAATGGCTCACTGCCGTATCTAATGAAGGGCACAATGACTGACTAATACCTTTAACGCATGAACGGACTAAATTCTTTTGAGATACGTTCTTGCATTTTTCGCTGAAACAGCCTTTACGAGAACTGTCCACGGTGAGACATGGCGAGGCCGGTCTTCTTCACATGTTTTCAGTAAGCGCCGCACCAAAACAGAAGGTGCTGCGTGTTGAAAGTGAAATGGTAAAAAAAAAATAAAAATCAACAAAATATTATATGGTAAATGCAAACACAATGAAACATGACGCAAAAATATAACACGCCGGTGGCAGCAATATCATTTGTACATTCATTATCTTCCGCGGTTTGTTTTTGTTTGAAGTGAAACTGAAAACAGCAACCCACAATTACCTTTCTTCCTTTCTTTCTTTCTTTCTTTCTTTGGTTTTATATGCTCCGTATACACTGTGGCCCACACTTTGTACAACTACATTGCAATCTGCCGCCTCATGCCGGCTTGATGGCGCCACGCTAAACGAAGTGCTCACACTTGCAACGTCAGCAATTTCTTCAGTTTTTGCGAACTTATGTAATGTCAATTTAAGTTCTCGGAATTTATTCGTGTCATTTACAATTAATACATTACGCCGGGAACATGATGAGCTTGAGAACACATTTATTGTTTGAAATACTGTTTTAGCAAAAGTATTTCCCAAATTCGGGATATTCTGCATTGCATATACTCAATGGCTGTAGCAGCATGTTGTTCAAAGACCGCTGGAGTGCCTAGTGCTTATGCAGAGAATGGCCTTTGCGACTATTCGTAGCAGACAGTGGCTTCACGCACGCTTTCCACACGGGAAAAAAAATAAGCGGTAACAGCTGCCGGGAGTTAAATAAAATATTATCCGAAGTCGGCCCCTGCAGCTGATAGAGATGTGAGTCAAGAGGAAGATTTAGCTCGGGCCCAACTCCAACGCGGCCTATTGAATTACATGTGAAACGCAAAAACGTTTTTCTAAGAGAACCTTTGCACTTATTTTAATGAAATTTGTTGCACTTGAGAGAGAAAGTTAAATTTTAGTGACTGTTGGAAGCAGAATATTGATTTACGGTTTAAATTTTGTTAAGAAAGATTATCAAATATTCGACAATTTGAAAAAATAGAAGCATCAAGTTTACAAATTGATAGCTCTGTATCAAGAAAATAGATTGCGGTTTTGTGAACGGCATCCATTAGATCATTTAAAGCGGACAAATTCTGTATGTCAATTTACGTCATACGTGAATATGTTACGTTGGTTTTCAAGGGTTCTGCAATAGCTGTATTTCCATAATATTAATTATATAATATATTTAAGTGTAACACACCAATTTTGTCCGCTTCAGATGTACTATTAGATACAATTCACGGAGTTGTAATATTATTTTTCATTGCCGAGTTACACTTTTGTAAACGTGATAGTGTCGTACTCTGAAAATGTTTAGGTCCTCAATTTTTAATAAAAAATTGAGGACCTAAACCTAACATTGATGACCAACAGTCACTATATTTAAGGTTTCCTTTTAAATGCAACAAACGCCGTCAAATTTTGTGCGGTGGTTGCCGAGAAAACGAATTCTCCTTTTACATGTATTCAGATAGGAGCACCCGAGATAAAGCTTCCTCTTAAGCAAGGAACTGCCTAACACTCAGTTTTCTTTTCTTCTTTCTTTATTTCTTTTTTGTTGCACTACGCTTATTTTCTTTCGTGGATGGTACACACTATGTCAATGGTGCGCAGTGAGATAGCGTCGCAATGTTTTATCACGAAATGTGTAAAAAGGCGTTATTTCACACAATTACAGTTCTCTGTCAATTAGCACTGGGCATAAGTATTAGCGTCTAAAGCATATGTGCGAAGTCAGACGACTGCCGTGTTTTTTTTTTTTTTGTAAAGCGATGCTGTACATAGTGTACACAGTGCTGAACAGTTAAAAAATATACACTTTGAAGAGGATGTCAACTAAAAAAAGTATGAGAAGGCTCATTGTACCATTCGGTGGGTCAGGTTAGGGCCTTTTTTCCGGTGGGGATACGTCGTGCACGGCGATAACACCCTGTTAGACCAGGAACGTTTCGTGCAACGATATCGGTGACCTGCAATGTCGCTGACTGAGATTATTCGACCTGCGTGCTTTACAGCATCTGCAATGAACTTAGATATAAAAGATATATATAAAATCAGGCACGCGTTTAGGAACATTGAGTGTCTCCTAGCTTTCACTCGGAATACCTGCGCGTGCAAAACAAAACTGCACTACTATGGATGGCACTGACACTGCTTCGAGGGTATAATTGACGTCTATGTATTGACACGTCACTACACATCCTCAAGACGACATTTCCTTTGAAGCTTGCAGAAACGCGGCAATTTAATAGAGAACATGCTCTTCATGTTTTAGCCATCGAGTATCTCCTCAGTAACTCTAAACAACATGGTCTGCGAAAATAAAATATTAATAATTGTCCGGAGATGAAATGTACGCGAAACCTAAAAAAGTAGATAATAAATACAATATCTCAGGAATTTTAATCTTATTTTTTGGTTTAACTAAATACCTAATAGTACGCTGAAATCAAATAAGCCGTTTGCAGTTTTTAAATAACAACGCAAATTTTACAGCCAATTTTACTCAGATTATAATTAAGGCGAAAACAACAATGTAGTACAAATACATAAAAGGAAATGTGCCTGAATATTTTTTCTATATTTAGTTAACTTCCCAACTCTTCGTGAGTCGACGCTTTCTTTCCAATAGCCTTCAGTGAAGACATTAATTGCTGGTTTAATAAATCAAGTGCATTAATACTACGCCATGTTTGTAGGTATCAGATGTCAGGAAGACAGAAGGTATCTGTGCAAAATGACATAACTAAATTGTGCAAAAACAAGCGCACAACCAAAGAATGCGAGTGCAAACGTGCTAAGCGGTTTTCGTGATGTGTTTGTTTTTACGATATTTGAACACATCAAGTATGAACAAACTAGACCTGAAAATCCACTTTTTATTTACAACCTCGTCACCGTACTGCAACCAGAACCAGAACAATGACATTCGTTGACACGAGGAAAGAGACAACAGAGGATTTAGGCAAGGCTGTCCAAAACACTGGTGGCTCAGCTACACATCTTCACTTATAAATAAATTTTAATTTACCTTTCTACCTGTTACATCTTGGTAGAGTGACGGGTAGAGGTGGAAGACGGAGGTCTGCAGTAAACTTTTTCGAGTCTGGCCGGTGTTGTCGAAAGTTGAGAAAGCAGCATACAACTCTATTCCAGCATCCGTGACCCACAACCATTAGTCATCAAGTCGCAGTTGCTGTAACCTTGGTACTTCTCGTGCCACACCTTAGCCTTCAGTGAACTCCTTTGAACGTGCCAGGACTTCACCACGCTAACTTAATGGGACCTCACAGCGATCGTCCTGAATGCCCGAAAAGCAGTTTTCAGTCTTTCGAAGAGAGCACATGCTTGATTTGAAAGCCATGAAGACGAACAGACGAACTGGAACTAATGGATAGAAAGTTTGCTTTATTTCATTGGCGGGCTGGCCTGTCGCTAGCCCATCGCTGTGAAGGAACTCTGCTGTATCGCTCAGGCAAAAAGCACAACCTAGGTCACTTACATACTTATGACGCCATGTTGAGGTGCAAACAAGCTCGGAAAAAATGTTCAGGACAGGAAAGAGTGTAACTTGCAGCTAAGTTTACCGCAAGCTAACGGGATCCCGTTCATAGCAGAAGGTGGAAATGTACGCACGCAGCTTTGTGCACAATTCTGAAAAGCAAATTTGCGGCTTAATCCATACATTCAGCCCAAAAACTGGCGTTTCTGCTGCGAAAAACCACAGACCTATGGCTCACGCAGATGTCGCTATTCATAAAAGATGCCTTGAGTAAACCCCGGGTCAAGGAATTTTGGCCTCTACCAAATATGTGCATATCGGGAAGATCTGACCCTCACGTGCAGGAATCCCAGTACATAGGCGAATGCACACTAATCTTATTCTTCACGGCGAGGTTGTGTTTTCTTGCGCTGTCATTGACGCAATGGCGTGCCTGGCATATATATACATTTCTGCAAGTAAGTGGAATTTCGAACACCGCGCCTACCGCGCTAGTCACATACGGCTTTCACGTATGTTCACATATGGTTAGCTCCTGCGACCTTGATGTGCGTGAACACAAGAGAGCGAACTTCCGTGGAGCCGAGAAAACGACAGGTACTTGATACTTGTAGGCCATTACATTTGAATTGTGGGCCACGTTAGGCATGCATGGAAGAAACCTGCTCCCTTTTCTTCACTTGCTAGCGGCTTGGCTATGTGCTTACAGTTCAGTTTAAAAAAAAGTTGGGTTTTACGTGCCAAATGCCCGACCTGATTATGAGGCACGCCGTAGTGGGGCACTCCGGAAATCTGGACCACATGGGATTCATTAACCTCTATATAAGCATGAACACACGGGTGTTTTCGCATTGCGAGGCCTTCGAAATGGAGCCGCCAAGGCCAGGATTGGGATCATTGATAACCTCTCATCGTCGCCGCAAAACCTGAGAGTGAAAGCTTTTCCGCATTTTGGAAATGAAGGCCTCACAAGGGGCGCCAAAAAACACATGAAAGCTATTGCCCTTTTGTCAATCTCAGTATCCGTGGAGTCGTCGTCCGTTAAAAGTTATTTGCGTGAGCACGGGCAGTACACTCAGCATATGTGTTATGCGGAAAAAATCAATATAAAAACTTCCACTTCTTCTGTAAAGACACTTCATGCGTCAAGGAAGCTCCTATGTCATGTTTGTGAAATCAGGTAAAAGTTCATCTTAAAACTGAGGTTGCAACGTCCCTCCTCCTCTTTTCCCTCCTCCCCCGTCACATCACCTCTGTTAATAAATGCCTATGCATTTTTATACCTATCAAACGAGAAATTCGACCATCACATGAGACTATGAAGGGCTCATATTCCCTGAAGCAACGGCTCATACCTCCGGTAATTACTGTCGCTCACAAAGCGACCTCGAAACATCGAAACCTAAGGCCGTCGCATTAAAAGGAAGGCTACATTACCTTGGCGCAAGCCGCTTTAAGAATCCAGAAAAAAAATAGACGGTGGAGACTTGTCCACTATTAAACGTTACATGAAAGTTGAGCAAAACTACTTGGAATTTTCACTACAGAAATTCTCACACGTGTCTAATCTTTCCCGCGTTAAGCATGTTGACATTTTCTTTTCATATCCTATCACCGTGAACGCTCATACGTTTCTGCGATTCTTTTCTCTTTGTACGTCTTGCTGTAGCATTAAAGATTTTGGAGCGAAGATTGGGTTTGGGGTACACTGCTGAATACTAAAATGTAAAATGACCTAGGAAACGCTAGATGGGTGCTTGACGTTCACCACAGATTGCAGTGTTATTAGTCACGTGACCGCGTGTCCGGGAGAATCCGTGGGAATTGTAGCATTGTAGCTACTTCTCATACATTGGTGCCATGATTATTGTGGTCATCTTGTTTACCCTGGTATTAAATTATTTTTCCCATGCGAGCTCAGGCATAGTTATGCACTACCGGTTTTTGTCGGTTCCCACCGCCAAAATATATGAAGGCACAGCATACGTGGTCCTTATGAAACGAGCCATCAAAAATTCCTTTTTTACTTCGCCTTCCTCAATCTATCTATACTGCCTACAAAGTTAGGAATTTCGATCGCCTTAAGCATTGATATAATTAAAGTGCTGAACGACACGTGGCATATACCAGAAAAGAATGGAAAAGAAAGAAGAAAGGCATAACCATGTCGGGACTTCACCCGATACAGACAATATAAGAGGATTTGTGCTATATGTACATGATAGGTTATGCTGCACTTTGCAGCAGATCCGCCAAGAGCTGCCCTGTGCTAAAGAAAGGTCACTCGACCTCCTAGCACTAATGGATTCTGCTTCATGTGTTATTTTCTGGGCAGGGATGTAGCGGCATGTCCAGGTTGGCCGTTCTGTGTTTTGCTTTAGAACGGAAGGTTAGGTTACTATGGACTGAAACCTAAGTATATAAAGTATGGCTTACAGCTCTATCTAATGAAGGGCACAATGCCTGACATACCTCTACCACAAGGACGGACTCAATTCCTTTCAAGTACATTCCTTCATTGTTCGTTGAAACGCCCCTTACGAAAAGGACCGTCGTAAATAAGACACGGAATGGGCCGGTCCGCACAAAAACAGAAGGCGCTGCCTGTTTACACTGAGCCTTATATATATATACATATATATATATATACATATATATATATATATATATATATATATATATATATATATATATATATATATATATATATATATATATATATATATATAATTCATTTCATCTATGCTAAGCATAATGCAAAAAAGAAATGCAATAAAAAGTGAGAAAGCTGTGGCAGCAAAATCATTTGTATATTTGTAATTGTCCACGTTTTCCTTTTTCTGGAAGTAAAATAAACTGTCGCTGAGGAGCTATGCTCAATGACCCGTTCTTTTTGTGACTTTTGCTGTTGTAGGCGCGTTGCATATTGTGGCACATCCCGTGAAGAAAAGATTGCGGTACGCCGCGTCCAGCCGGCTTGATGGCAATGTGATGAGCTTGAGAAGACGTTTATTGTTTTAATAATAGTTTTGGCTACGGTACGTCGTGGATTCGCGACACTGGTCATTGGCAGCACTCAATGGCTCTAGCAACATGTTGTCCAAACACCACACAGTGTCATGTGTTTGTACAGAGAATCTCCGTTAGGAACTTTAGAAGGAGGCAGTGGCTTCGCGCATGCCTTCCGCCGCTAAAAAGAAAAAGCGATCACAGCTGCCTGAATTTGAAGAAAAATCGTGCGAAGTCTACGTTTGCAGCCAGCAGCGAAGCGATTTAAGTGAAGAACTAGCTCAGACGGAATTTTTTTTCTTTTTTTTTGCAGTATGCTTGCAACACTTTCTTTAGTCCAAGTGCGCGAAGTCTCGAATCGGTGACATGCCATGCCGTTTACAGTAAATTCCCTTTTTGCACAAAATACGGGTGGCATTCTATTAAGAGGGCTAAATGAAGGTAAAGTCTCGTGCAATATATTTTCTTCTGTGCCTTTAGTTTTTCTGTCGTTAAAGGTTTAAAAATAAATTGCTCGTACTGTGCGCGTTTTCGCAGAAGACACATCGCTCTACCGTCTAACACTTTCCAATAAGGAGTTTTGGTACATATTGCACAACTTCTGTACTGTATGTTTTTTGTTACGATCTAATATATAAAAATTTACAAGTGTTTTGAGTTGGGGCAGATTGGTTTCAGGAATCGGCTTCCAATATCTTCTCAACATACGCTTCACGATTGTTGATTAGATAAAAGTGAAAAATACCACAGTTCATCAGAGCACGTCATGAAATTAATTCATTATCTTGTTATGGGAACATTTATGGGCCTCCACGGAAAAGACTGTTTCACTTATGCATCTCTTATTGTCCCTAGAGAACTCTGCGGAGAATACGCTTGAGTACTATGCGTGTTCATATGGCATTCTCCCTGTTCTTAGAATGTTTTGTTCATTGCAGCACAAAGCTAGTGTTTCCTGCGACAACGCAAGTGCTCAGTGATTTCACAGGCGTGCTGCAAGCAGCCATTATTGGCGCCGGCTTATAGGACGCTAGGGCACGGAACGCGCAATGAACAAAGCTGAACAAACAAAAGAGGTAAAGCATAGAGAACAAAAAAAACGTGATACTCTCACCGGCTACGACAAGGTCTAGTATTGTTTCCTTTACTTCACAAACCCCAGCTGAAGTAAATGCAGGTTACCAGAAGTCTTAACTAAAAGCCATCCAACGCAGATGCTGTATTCTAAACGTCCCAGTACGGAGCCCGTCTAGGCACACTAAAATAGAAAAACAAAACACCGAGGAAGTGGCCATACACGAATGACCAAGCCATGTTGGAACTTAGGCACCTTGTAATGCACGCTGGCAGTTTTTTATAGTCCCATTCGTTCTGCCCAGCAGAGGTGGCGCCTACGAGAGGGAAATAAGAGCAGGGGTGTCTTACCTGTGCGTCGAACAGAACCAAAATAGGAATGCGTACCAGAACCGCCAAATTTGGTGGAACTCAACTCGAACCCGAACCAGAGCCGATATTTTTGGAACGTGCCTAAACCCGAACCTCACCTGAACCGAAAAAAATAGTCACGGTTATTTGTCCGCCAAGAAATGCATATCAGGTGATGTTGGCTGCTCAGTAGATTGCAGGATTGTTTATATGACCATACTTCTGGAATAGGCTCACCATACTAGCAAGTTGGTACGACTGACGAGTTGCGTTTTGTGCGATATAGGATAGGGTAGCGACGACGAACATATCCTGCTAACTACGGCCACATCTCCAGAGGGGCTAGCCTTTCTGCAGTCGGCCATGCTACTTGGGTTCCGCGGCCAAGAAGTTGTTTGGATGTCTCCGCAGTATCACCATTTCTTATGACGCTTCCATTTCGGCCACTAGATAAACTAGAGAAATCAAATAAACACGACTATGACTTCAAGGAAGGGTATGAACGAGTTCGGCTGTGTGAGTAATTGTAATCATAACACTGCAGTCGGTAATGAATGCCGTCACCTTCACAGTGAGTGGTAATCGCGGCCGCTAACCGCACGCGAGAGCTCCCTATGTTACGTGTCATGGTTGAACGCATGTTTGCTGCTTAGTCAAGAAGTGTAGAACGCTCTTCTACTTGTATAGATTATTCGTGGGATGCAATGCGTGTTCTTTGAGCCACCGGTCTGCAAACCCACTCACGCATGCTCAAAGCGACCCTTGATATATTACTTGAGTCAGCCAGTCTGAGAAGAATTTTGGTGCACTTAAGAGCCAGTGTCCTGCCTGACTAGGGCTTTGATGCGCCTGAATCGGAGAGATCCCTAGGGATATATATTCTGTATATAGTGAGTTCTTTATGTTTACCGACCTAAAAAAGAACGCGCTACTGCAGCTCACCGCGCACATCACACAAGTGCACCGAAATAAAACACTGAAGCAGGGCCAAACGCAGCCATAATTCGCGTTTTCGTCCGGCGCCGTCTGACGCCTGCACCCCCCCCCCCCCTTCTCCTCCACCTGTCGGCCATCCTCTGGAGGCGCACTACGCGCCTCCAGCTTTACACTCGTCCTAATCACAGCACCCATAACGCGAGTTTGCGCCGCTAAGTGCATACTCATTTGAACAACGTTCTGCACTGCCCCTCCCTGGTTCATGTATCTCCTTACTGCGCATATGCCTACTAGTCACGGCACCGCTGCACGCTGGAGGTAAGTTTCGAAGGAAAGTGGAAGAAGGCTTGCTGCAAAACGCGAAATATTCGGGCACATGCGAGTAGCCTGTGCTATGGAAGCTTTCCCTTTAACCATTGCGGCCAAGGTAAGACAATCGGAGACGCTACGGCGTTGTGGGCTGCTGTGTTGCGAGAAGTGGGCGATGTGGACGTCCCCGCATTTCTCGAGTTCGGTAGGTCAGGTCAGCTTATTCGCTTCTTCCGTCAAGTAATGGCTCGACTCCTCGCCTGTTTTGTCTGCACAGCGCTCTTGCTTTCGTATTCAAGTGCAGATGGCTGGCGTTCAGCGCGACTGACAAATGACATCATGACGCTGCTCCTCTGCTGGTCGGTAGAAAGGTGTCCAGGCCAGGCCTTGGGCTGTGTCATGGAGCGAGCTAGAGAATAGGTCGCGGAGAATTCACAGGGAAGACAACTTCTATTACTAGCGGACGGCATAAATAACGTGCTAGGCAGAAAAAGTACAGGAATAGCCCAGCGTTTGGTCAAGGGTGTAGACGACTTGCCTAGACATTCCCACGGGTGCGAGTTTTGGTGTGGATGGATCGGAGGCGTCGTTACGTCACACTAACGCACAAAGAGTGGTTGCTACAGCTAATGGAGCTATAAGGAGAGTGACCCAATATAAAGGTGTCGAGTTTGTGGAAGTAAACAAGGAAGTAAGAAGGTGTGGTGGCTTTTAACATGTTCGGAATCCACTTCAATCGCAGATTTGGACAAGAAATAAATTGGTCACTTGCTGGTCGTGTAATTGCCTTTTTGCGGGCACGCGAACGCTCAGTAGGCCAGGGTAAGTCGCAATGAAGAAGGTCCCCTGGGGTAACCACAGACTATCATCACCGCAGATAACAAAAATTACGAAAAAAAGAAAGAACAGAGCTCGCCATGCAATGGCCTACATCAACATACCGGTGGCTGAAAACAAGAAAAGTGGTCAGAGATTGAGGAGCAGCTGAAAAAAAAATGAAACGCTGACTAGCAATCCCGGCCCCGTGAAAGTAGATGTAATGGAGTGTGCGCTATCAAGCAGGCGGTTTGTAGAAAAGAACGCGGAAAGCCTTCGTGGTGTGAATATCAACAACGACGTTGCATTGGTCATGCCTCCTAGTTTAGACACTGGCTCGCCGGATCCGCAACCGCCAAGTGCCCAACACGGGAAATATTAACGAAAAAATCCCTCAAGTGTCGTAGATGTCACTGCGTCATTTCGCTTATGGCATCAGTTGTTGTAGGAGTTTCGGCCTCAGAGTTGTTTATGTTCCCAGCGGGGCATTCACAACAACTGCTGAAGCCTCAGAAGCCGGAAGCCTTTAACACAGGAATGTCCTCATTCCCAGCGACTTAAACATCTATATAAAAAAAACAAGTACGATAAAGCGTAGAAAACGTAATTCGTAAAGGTTATCCGACATGCCAACCTTACGGAATGTCGACCAGGTTGGTGCTTTCGCGTTCGCCTATTGATTACAGGAAACATAATATGATTGTTTCACACAAGTTGTCGACTATTATTGCACGGCTCACAACGCGACATAACCAAACCAGAAGACGAAATGAATGTAAATCAACAGGATGCGACACGTTTGTCTGAAACATGTATGCTGAAAAAAAACTAGTATTGAAGGTCATTCAATCAAAACAATATTATCCCAAGTCCTCGGCAAAAATATGCAAACAGCTATAGATCGGAACTAAATGCATGTAGCCAATAGAGAAGTCTCAGAGGGCTAATTGCTCTTCCTGTAGGCATTTGTAACTCAACTACATGCACTGCCGTGTCATAGGGAGGCAGTTTCTTAAACAACAAATAAGATAAAGCCATAACCCATTTCTTATAGTCTATGTTCTCCTTTCTCTAAAATCATATTTCTCATTTTTTTGCTTATTACGTAAAGCTCGTACGCAATCTAGCACTAATTTTTTGGCCAGTATGTAGGTCCTACATAAGCCTGTTTGTAACCACTTGCCGTAGGTGCACATATCGCTTTAAATAATGTATTCTAATAGCGTCGGCACCATCAGCATCAGACGCCCGCAGCAACCAAGCAAAACCCATGATAGTAGCGAAATAAGGCTTACTTTCAACATACCAGCAAGAGAGCCTCGTTGCTTATTAGATTAAGCGTTCCAAATTGCCGTGCAGGACTACCTATATACTTCTATATATACTCTATGTAAGTATACAGGGTGAACATTACCAGCTACTTCAGTAGATCCGAAAAGTTATGCCGATGTTTAAACAATTGCTCATAACAACGCGCAACAAAAAATGTTTCTTTTCCGTCGTGTGGACAAATGCTGGCGCCGTACACTGCTTTAAAAAAATACGGGACATGCTTCGAACTTTCTGAAAATGTGAAGGCAAAAGCCTACTTTGATCTTTTATTGATATGCTGTTGAACTTTCTGTTGAACTTTCTAGATTCTAAATTCTGCATTCCCAGAACGCCTGCGTCGCATTAAAGCCACATGTTGCTCTCGTCGGGTCGCTGCCCCAGCTTCATCCGTAGCAGCTATCGCCGGATTTAAAATAAATTTGTTTCCATCTATCCACTCATAGCCTCCTGCCGATGAGAATTATGACGAGCGGCATTTCGAGCTGCCCTAGCTTGTTCCGCCGTGTCGCGCTTTCGCGGTCTTCACCGGCTGCGACTAGGGACTTGTGCGTTGCCACCCAATTGAGAGGTGGAGTCAAGCTATGATGCCATGCGGCGACGTACGCATGGTGTGTAGCTGCCTGCGAGGGTGCTGCCGCCATATGCAGAACACTCTACGGGCGCCGCCAATGATATTTCCCCTCCTAACTCATCACATCGCCTCTGTTAATAAATGCCTGTTCATTTCTACGCCTATAAAACGAGAAATTGGGCCGTCACCTAAGGCAATGAATGACTCATATTCCCTTAAGCAACTGCTCATACCTCCGTTAATTGCTGTAGATCACAATGCGACTTTGAAACATAGAAATCTGAGGCTTCCGCATTAAGATAAAGGCTCCAACAGATTTGTGCGCGCCACTTTAACAACGCAGGAAGGAAAATAAGCGGCGGAGACTTATCCACTATTAAACGTTACACAAAACTTCACAAACATTACTTAGGATTTTCGGCACAGAAATTCTGACAAATGTCCTGCTTTGCCAGGGTTATGCCGATCGATCTTCTTTTTTTCCTATCGTATGACTATGAATATACATACGTTTCTGCGATTTTTTTTTTGTACACCTCTCTGTAGCGTGCACGATGTTGGTGTGAAGATTTGGTTTGGCGTAGAGTAGCTCAATACTAAAATGTAAAATGACTGAGCAATGACTGGGTGCGTGTTTGGCGGTCATTATAGAATGCCGTGTTTTTAGTTACGAGACCACGTGTTCTTGGGAGTACAGGCGCCCAAATCTTTAACTGGCGCGCGAGTGCCGACTTTTCCGTGCGTCAGCGCCGTATGACGGAGCGCGGCTGCAAAGAGTCTGAGGCTAAGTGCATACGGACAAAGCGCGCTCAGCTGGGCCCATCGTCTGCTAAGCTGTTTCCAGCCTCGCCCCGTCATACGGCGCTGACGCACGGAAAAGTCGCCGCTCGCGCACGCCAGTTAAAGATTTGGGCGCCTGTACGTAGGACTTGCAACAATGTAGATAATTGACGTACATTGGTGCGATTGATCGCACATTGGTCGTGTTGTTCTCTCCGACATTAAAGTATTGTCCACTTGCCAACTCGGGCAGTGTTATGCACTACCAGGTTTTGGCGGTTCCTGCCGCCAAATATATGCAACCACATCATGCGTGGTCCTTATGATATGAGCCATCAAGAATTAATTTTTTCTTCCCCCTCCCTAATATATTTACACAGCCTACGAAATTAAAAATTTCGATTGCCTTAAGCACTGATACATTAAAGTTGCTCAACGACACATGACCTATACCAGAAGAGAGAGGAAAAAAGGAAGAAAGACATAACCTTGTCGTGGCTTCACTCGATACGGATAACATGCGAGGATTTGTGCGACATGTACATGATAGGTTATGCTGCACTTCGCAGCAGATCCGCCAAGAGCTGCCGTTTGCTGAAGAAAGGTCACTCGCCGTCTAGCACTAATGAATTGTGCTTCATTCTTTTTTATCTTCTGGTGAGGGATCAGGCGGCATGTCCTGGTTTGTCGGTCAGTTCTTTGCTTTAGATCCAAAGGCTAGGTTTGTAAGGCCTGAAACCTCTGCATGCAAAGTAAATGGCTCACTGCCGTATCTAATGAAGGGCACAATGACTGACTAATACCTTTAACGCACGAACGGACTAAATTCTTTTGAGATACGTTCTTGCATTTTTCGCTGAAACAGCCTTTACGAGAACTGTCCAGGGTGAGACATGGTGAGGCCGGTCTTCTTCACATGTTTTCAGTAAGCGCCGCACCAAAACAGAAGGTGCTGCGTGTTGAAAGTGAAATGGTTAAAAAAATAAAAATCAACATAATATTATATGGTAAATGCAAACACAATGAAACATGACGCAAAAATATAACACGCCGGTGGCAGCAATATCATTTGTACATTCATTATCTTCCGCGGTTTGTTTTTGTTTGAAGTGAAACTGAACTGTCGTTCAACAGCAATCCACAATCACCTTTCTTTCTTTCTTCCTTTGTTTCTTTCTTTCTTTCTTTCTTTCTTTCTTTCTTTGGTTTTATATGCGCGGTATACACTGTGGCCCACACTCTGTACAAGTACATTGAAATCTGCCGCCTCATGCCGGCTTGATGGCGCCACGCTAAACGAAGTGCTCACACTTGCAACGTCAGCAATTTCTGCAGTTTTGCGAACTTATGTAATGTCAATTTAAGTTCTCAGAATTTATTCGTGTCATTTACAATTAATACATTACGCCGGGAACGTGATGAGCTTGAGAACGCATTTATTCTTTGAAATACTGTATTAGCAACAGTATTTCCCAAATTCGGGATATTCTGCATTGCATATACTCAATGGCTGTAGCAGCATGTTGTTCAAAGACCGCTGGAGTGCCTAGTGCTTATGCAGAGAATGGCCTTTACGACTATTCGTAGCAGACAGTGGCTTCGTGCACGCCTTCCACACGGGAAAAAGAAATAAGCGGTAACAGCTGCCGGGAGTTAAATAAAATATTATCCGAAGTCGGCCCCTGCAGCTGATAGCGATGTGAGTCAAGAGGAAGATTTAGCTCGGGCCCAACTCCAACGCGGCCTATTGAAATACATGTGAAACGCAACAACGTTTTTCTAAGAGAACCTTTGGACTGATTTTAATGAAATTTGTTGCACTTGAGAGAGAAAGTTAAATTTTAGAGACTGTTGGAAGCAGAATATTGATTTAGGGTTTAAATTTTGTTAAAAAAGATTATCAAATATTCGACAATTTGAAAAAATAGAAGCATCAAGTTTACAAATTGATAGCTCTGTATCAAGAAAATATATTGCGGTTTTGTGAACGGCATCCATTAGATCATTTAAAGCGGACAAATTCTGTATGTCAATTTACGTCATACGTGAATATGTTACGTTGGTTTTCAAGGGTTCTGCAAAAGCTGTATTTCCATAATATTAATTATATTTTATATTTATGTGTAACACACCAATTTTGTCCGCTTTAGATGTACTATTAGATACAATTCACGGAGTTGTGATATTATTTTTCATTGCCGAGTTACGCTTTTGTAAACGTGATAGTGTCGTACTCTGAAAATTTTCGATTTTCTCAAATTTTTAATAAAAAATTGAGGACCTAAACCCAACATTGAAGACCAACAGTCATTATATTTAAGGTTTCCTTTTAAATGCAACAAACGCCGTCAAATTTTTTGCAGTGGTTGCCGAGAAAACGAATTCTCCTTTTACATGTATTCAGATAGGAGCACCCGAGATAAAGCTTCCTCTTAAGCAAGGAACTGCCTAACACTCAGTTTTCTTTTCTTCTTTCTCTATTTCTTTCTTGTTGCACTACGCTTATTTTCTTTCGTGGATGGTACACACTATGTCAATGGTGCGCAGTGAGATAGCGTCGCAATGTTTTATCACGAAATGTGTAAAAAGGCGTTATTTCACACAATTACAGTTCTCTGTCAATTAGCACTGGGCATAAGTATTAGCGTCTAAAGCATATGTGCGAAGTCAGACGACTGCCGTGTTTTTTTTTTGTAAAGCGATGCTGTACATAGTGTACACAGTGCTGAACAGTTAAAAAATATACACTTTGAAGAGGATGTCAACTAAAAAAAGTATGAGAAGGCTCATTGTACCATTCGGTGGGTCAGGTTAGGGCCTTTTTTCCGGTGGGGATACGTCGTGCACGGCGATAACACCCTGTTAGACCAGGAACGTTTCGTGCAACGATATCGGTGACCTGCAAAGTCGCTGACTGAGATTATTCGACCTGCGTGCTTTACAGCATCTGCAATGAACTTAGATATAAAAGATATATATAAAATCAGGCACGCGTTTAGGAACATTGAGTGTCTCCTAGCTTTCACTCGGAATACCTGCGCGTGCAAAACAAAACTGCACTGCTATGGATGGCACTGACACTGCTTCGAGGGTATAATTGACGTCTATGTATTGACACGTCACTACACATCATCAAGACGACATTTCCTTTGAAGCTTGCATAAACGCGGCCAATCTTATAGAGAACATGCCCTTCTTGTTTTAGCCATCGAGTACCTCCTCAGTAACTCTAAACAACATGGTCTGCGAAAATAAAATATTAATAAATGTCCGGAGATGAAATGTACGCGAAACCTAAGTAAGTAGATAATAAATACAATATCTCAGGAATTTTAATCTTATTTTTTGGTTTAACTAAATACGTAATAGTCGTACGCTGAAATCAAATAAGCCGTTTGCAGTTTTTAAATAACAATGCAAATTTTACAGCCAATTTTACTCAGATTATAATTAAGGCGAAAACAACAATGTAGTGCAAATACATAAAAGGAAATGTGCCTGAATATTTTTTCTATATTTAGTTAACTTCCCAACTCTTCGTGAGTCGACGCTTTCTTTCCAATAGCCTTCAGTGAAGAGATTAATTGCTGGTTTAATAAATCAAGTGTATTAATACTACGCCATGTTTGTAGGTGTCAGATGTCAGGAAGACAGAAGGTATCTGTGCAAAATGACATAACTAAATTGTGCAATAACAAGCACACAACCAAAGAATGCGAGTGCAAACGTGCTAAGCGGTTTTTGTGATGTGTTTGTTATTACGATATTTGAACACATCAAGTATGAACCAACAAGACCTGAAAATCCACTTTTTATTTACAACCTCGTCACCGTACTGCAACCAGAACGAGAACAATGATATTCGTGGACACGAGGAAAGAGACAACAGAGGATTTAGGCAAGGCTATCCACAACACTGGTGGCTCAGCTACACATCTTCACTTATAAATAAATTTTAATTTACCTCTCTACCTGTTACATCTTGGTAGACTGAAGTGTAGAGGTAGAAGACGGAGGTCTGTAGTAAACTTTTTCGAGTCCAGCGGGTGATGTCGAAAGTAGAGAAAACAGCTTACAACTCTATTCAAACATCCGTGACTCACAACCATTAATCATCAAGTCGCAGTTGCTGTAAACTTGGTACTTCTGGCGCCACACCTTAGCCTTCAATGAACTCCTTTGAACGTGCCAGGCCTTCACCACGCTAAATTAATGGGACCTCACAGCGATCGTCCTGAATGCCCTAAAAGCAATTTTCAGTCTTTCGTAGAGAGCACATGCTTGGTTTGAAAGCTATGAAGACGAACAGACCAACTGGAACTAATGGAAAGAAAGTTAGCTTTATTTCGTTGGTGGGCTGGCCTGTCGCTAGCCCATCGCTGTGAAAGAACTCTGCTGTATTGATTGCTCAGGCAAAAAGCACAACCTAGGTCACTTACATACTTATGACGCCATGTTGAGGTGCAAACAAGCTCGGAAAAATGTTCAGGACAGGAAAGAGTGTAACTTGCAGCTAAGTTTACCGCAAGCTAACGGGATCCCGTTCATAGCAGAAGGTGGAAATGTACGCACGCAGGTTTGTGCACAATTCTGAAAAGCAAATTTGCGACTTAATTCATACATGCAGCCCAAAAACTGGCGTTTCTGCTACGAAAAACCACAGACCTATCGCTCACGCAGATGTCACTATTCATAAAAGATGCCTCGAGTAAACCCCGTGTCAAGGAATTTTGGCCTCTACCAAATATGTGCATATCGGGAAGATCTGACCCTCACGTGCAGGAATCCCAGTACATAGGCGAATGCACACTAATCTTATTCTTCACGGCGAGGTTGTGTTTTCTTGCGCTGTCATTGACGCAATGGCGTGCCTGGCATATATATACCTTTCTGCAATTAAGTGGAATTTCGAACACCGCGCCGACCGCGCTAGTCACATACGGCTTTCACGTATGGACGCATATGGTTAGCTCCTGCGGCCTTGATGTGCGTGAACACAAGAGAGCGAACTTCCATGGAGCCGACAAAACGACAGGTACTTGATACTTGTAGGCCATTACATTTGAATTGTGGGCCACATTATGCATGCATGGAAGAAACCTGCTCCCTTTTCTTCACTTGCTAGCGGCTTGGCTATGTGCTTACAGTTCAGTTTAAGAAAAAAGTTGGGTTTTACGTGCCAAATGCCCGACCTGATTATGAGGCACGCCGTAGTGGGGCACATGGACAACTAGACCAATCTGGACTACATGGGATTCATTAACCTCTATATAAGGCTGAACACACGGGTGTTTTCGCATTGCGAGGCCTTCGAAATTGCGAGGCCAGGATTGGGATCATTGATAACCACTCATCGTCGCCGCAAAACCTGACAGTGAAAGCTTTTCCGCATTTTGGAAATGAAGGCCTCACCAGGGGCGTCAAAAAACACATGAAAGCTATTGTCCTTTTGTCAATCTCAGTATCCGTGGAGTCGTCCGTTAAAAGTTATTTGCGTGAGCACGGGCAGTACACTCAGCATATGTGTTATGCGGAGAAAAACAATATAAAAACTGCCACTTCTTCTGTAAAGACACTTCATGCGTCAAGGAAGCTCCTATGTCATGTTTGTGAAATCAGGTAAAAGTTCATCTTAAAACTGAGGTTGCTTCGTCGGTATGAGCCAGTGCGAACACCTGAAATCCTTTGACGAATATTTCAGTGACGTTGCTTGGGTTATTTCTATATCTGTGGTATTTCAAAGGGCACGCAAGTTTCGTTTCAGGAAATGCGACATTTATTTTACCCAAACCATACCGCTTGGCGAGGGACACATTGGTGAGAGAGAGCGACGGCGTGACGTTGGAAAACTACAAGTGGTGATGATGGAGGCTATATCCGTAGTTACAAGAGGTAGTGATGAATGGGCCACATAAGTCCTCATGACTCGCTGGTAATTAAGAAATCGACAAATGCACGCCGCGAATGCCGCAATTGCAAAATCGTTAACAAATTAGGCGTTTGTGTGTTGTGGCAAGGTTCTAGCTGACCTGGCAACTGTCCTGCAGATTGAAAAACTATCTGGGAGGTGGTTGTGAAACCACTTCAAGGGAACGAAAAGTATAGGTCAGAAAAATAGCACTACGAGCTACTGTCTACAATTCTGCAATTGATTAGTGATGCAGATCTCAAGATAAATGAAAGAAAAAGTGCAGTCTTCAAGCTTCGGGTTGGTTTTCTGGAAAGGGTGTTTGATGGTGTCACCAGGAACACCAAAACAAGAGTGGGTGCGACAAATCTCGAAGCTTACGAAGCCACATGATTTGAATTTCCTCAGAATTTTTCTTGGATTTTCCAGCTACTTCAGATATCTTATCAGAGATTTTGCTAAATTAGCAAAGTGCTTGACTAAACTAACCAAAAGTTATGTCGTTTTTCTCTGCACTGAAAAATGTGAGGCAGCCTACCAGGAACTCGTGCATCATATATCGTCTTACCAAATGCTTACGTTACCTGAATTCAGCCTGCCCTTTGAGATGAATACTGACGCATCTAACTATGGTACTGAGGCAGTGTTATACCAAAGAGACACACAATCTTCGCAGACTCAGCAGCTGCGAATGATAGATTACTATTCCTACAACTTCAGCCCTCCAACAAGGTAATTATACTACTACCGAGAAAGAGGCCCTCGCTGTTTTAATGGCTGTGCGCTTTTCGGTCATATATCGTGGGAGAAAGTTTACATTATATACAGATCATCAAGCATTGACTTGCCTCCTGAACGTGTCGGAGTCAAGAGGGAAGCTTGCTCGTTAGATAAACAAACTACAACAACATGAATTCGAAATATTCCATCGTTCAGGCAGCTATCTGGCTGATGCCGACGCATTGTTTAGATCGGCAATTGAGCTCCCACGTGAGATGATTATTATCACCAAGCTGTGGGAAGCATTTCACGATCTATAGTTTGAAAACGGAAAATTCGTTGCACCCGAGACGCTTGTTTCAAAAATAGTACACCTCTACCATTAGATTCCATAGTCCGGTGGCTATGATGGCTTTGGGCGCACAAGGAACAAGATTTTGAAAGGTTTATATGGAAACACATGAGAAGAGATATTGAAAGCTATGTAAGGTTATATTATTTGTGCCAGATAAACAAAGCCAAATACTGGTCATGACCAGATGAGCTTGTATTGCCTGAACACTAGGACAAATTTTCGAAGTCATACACGTAGACTTCGCCGAGCTGGAAAAGTCCAGGTGGGCGAAAAACTGTCATTTCAGGTCACCATAGATCAGTGCACCAGAATGGTGCACTGATCTAAGAAAGACGCAAATAGTGTCATGGCTCTCCTTGACCGAGGAATATTCTCGAATTTGAAGGTTGTAATATCAGACAACGGGCCTGCATTCCTTAGTAGGAAGATTCAAGACTGGGAAGAGAACTGGGGCACCGCACTGAGGCATTGTGCGTCCTATCAGCCGCACGGAAATGGAATGGTGAAGAGAGTGATACGCAATTTGAAACAATTCATGTCGACGTTTCGAAATCTTAACGGCGGCTGGAAATGTTGACTAGAAGTGGCTGTGGCTCATCATAACAGGACTCATACAAGCAGTATTCGGTGCAGTCCATATTTTTCTGCCTACGGCGAGGTTCCAATGATAAGCGCAGAAAAAGAGCTTGGAAATGCAGACAGGCTAATGCTAACTGAGCGTTGCAAAACATCTGAGGAACGATAAAGATATAGAAAAGCTATGAATTTTCACTTTGACAAGCGGCACCAAGGCCATACACCAGAATTTGGACAACAAGGCCTTGTGCTCATACGAAAAGTTCCACCGGCCAATGAAGCAACGATTCTTGGACCTTCTGAAGTAGTGAAAATATCGGTGCAACGAGGTGTACTCAAGACTGTGGGGTACACAAATAATGGAAAGCTGGAGTTTGTGGCCATAAGCAACGTTCTTCCTTATCACACCAGGAGGAGGGACGCAGAAAAGGAGCAAGTTTAGCCTAGCCGAAGAAGAAATAAAGAGAAAGGTGCTTCCGAAGACGAAGTGGGGGGCTCGCATGAGCTAAAGTAAACAGTGGTGGCCGCCTTGTCGGTCTAGTTACCTGTTCAGTTACGAACTATAACTAGTATTTATAATCTACAATTCTCTTTCTCTAATATCATATTATTCATCTTTGCTTACTACGGTAAATCTCGTACGCGATCTGGCACTAATTTCTTGGTCAGTATGTGGGGCCTACATAGGCCAGTTTGTTGGCACTTGCAATGGGTGCCAATATCGCTTTATATATTAGAATCGAATAGTGGCAGAAGCATCAGCAGCAGACATCCGCACCAACCATGCAAAACCCAGGAAAGTAGTGAAATAAGGCTTCGTTTCGAAATACCCCCAATAGAGTCGTTGCCTACTATTACTACAGCGTTCCAAATTGTTTTGCAGGTCTACCTTTATTCTTCTAAATTTTACAGGGCGAAATTGACGAGCTGCTTCAGAACGGCCAAAATGTTACGTTGATGTTTAAAGATTTCTTCATAATAGCGCGCAACAAAGACTCCTGCTTTACCGCCGTGTGGACGAACGCTGGTGCCCTACACTGTATCAAAAAAAAATATGCCGGATGGTCAGAACTCTTTAAGAATGTGAAGGTGAAAGCATACTTGGACCTTCTGTTGATCTGCTGTGCAAATTTTTGTTGAAATTTCTGCTGCTGCTCTGCGGTTGAAGTTTCTGTTGAACTTTCTACATTATAAGTTCTGCATTCCCAGAACGCCTGCGTCACATTAAGACTGCATGTTGCTTTCATCGGGCCACTGCCGTAGCTTTCGCCGGATTCAAAAAGTTCTTTCCATCCATCCATTCATAGCAGCTTCCTGCTGACGGCGGTTGTGACTAGTGGCAGTTCGAGCTGCCCTAGCCCCTTCCACCGTGCGTGGTGTGCTTTCTCGATCTTGCCCTCCCACGACTATGGACTGGTGCGCCATCACCCTGTAGCGGTGCGGAGTCCAGCGCTAAGCCCACTCGCCCAAGTTTCTAAGGTGGGCGAGCGGCCTGCGCGAATTCTGCCGCCGTTTGCAGGACGTTCTACGGCCGCCGCCAAGGACATTTCCCTCCTCCCCCGTCACATCACCCTTGTTAATAAATGCCTATGCATTTCTATACCTATCAAACGGGAAATTCGACCATCACATGAGACTATAAATGGCTCATATTCCCTGAAGCAACGGCTCATACCTCCGGTAATTACTGTAGCTCACAAAGCGACCTAGAAACATCGAAACCTAAGGCCGTCGCATTAAAAGGAAGGCTACATTAGATTGGCGCAAGCCACTTTAAGAATCCAGAAAAAAATAGACGGCGGAGACTTGTCCACTATTAAACGTTACATGAAATTTGAGCAAAACTACTTGGAATTTTCACTACAGAAATTCTCACACGTGTCCAATCTTTCCGGCGTTAAGCAGGTTGACATTTTCTTTTCATATCCTATCACAGTGAACGCGCATACGTTTCTGCGATTCTTTTCTCTTTGTACGTCTTGCTGTAGTATTAAAGATTTTGGAGCGAAGATTGGATTTGGGGTACACTGCTGAATACTAAAATGTAAAATGACCTAGGAAACGCTAGATGGGTACTTGAAGTTCACCACAGAATGCAGTGTTATTAGTCACATGACCGCGTCTCCGGGAGAATCCGTGGGAATTGTAGCATTGTAGCTAATTCTCATACATTGGTGTCATGATTATTGTGGTCATCTTGTTTACCCTGGTATTAAATTATTTTTCCCGTGCGAGCTCAGGTACAGTTATGCACTACCGGTTTTTGTCGGTTCCCACCGCCAAAATATATGCAGGCACAGCATGCGTGGTCCTTATGAAATGAGCCATCAAAAATTCATTTTTTACTTCCCCTTCCTCAATCTATCTATACTGCCTACAAAGTTAGGAATTTCGATCGCCTTAAGCATTGATATAATTAAAGTGCTGAACGACACGTGGCATATACCAGAAAAGAATGGAAAAGAAAGAAGAAAGGAATAACCATGTCGGGACTTCACCCGATACAGACAATATAAGAGGATTTGTGCTATATGTACATGATAGGTTATGCTGCACTTTGCAGGAGATCTGCCAAGAGCTGCCCTGTGCTAAAGAAAGGTCACTCGACCTCCTAGCACTAATGGATTCTGCTTCATGTTTTATTTTCTGGGCAGGGATGTAGCGGCATGTCCAGGTTGGTCGTTCTGTGTTTTGCTTCAGATCGGAAGGTTAGGTTACTAAGGACTGAAACCTAAGTATATAAAGTATGGCTTACAGCTCTATCTAATGAAGGGCACAATGCCTGACATACCTCTACCACAAGGACGGACTCAATTCCTTTCAAGTACATTCCTTCATTGTTCGTTGAAACGCCCCTTACGAAAAGGACCGTCGTAAATAAGACATGGAATGGGCCGGTCCGCACAAACACAGAAGGCGCTGCCTGTTTACACTGAGCCTTACATATATATATATATATATATATATATATATATATATATATATATATATATATATATATATATATATATATATATATATATATATATATATTGTTACGATGAGTTGCGAAGGTATGGTTTTATTTACAGGAGATGGACGATGGTCGTAGCGTGATCGCAGCGCAGCCCGGCATCTCAAACTCCTCGTTCTCTTCGTCTTCTCTTCCTTCTCTTCTTGTCCGTGCCTTTCGTGTCTGTTACATTTCCCCGCAAGCAGACGAAGCCCGTGGGGCGAGTCAGGATGGACAAGGAGGGTAGAAAGGCTTCAGGCGAGCAATACGAGTCAGCTGAGTTCTGCGTGATCGCCGACCATTGCACAGTAGGCGAGCTATGACGTGAGTGAGTTCCCTCAGGCGGTCCACAACTACATATGGGCCTGAATATTGTGACATAAACTTTTGGCACAATCCACGCTTGCGTTGCGGTGTCTAAAGAAGGACTAAGTCACCTTTTTGCAGTGATACTTGTACGTGACGGTCGTCGTATCGCTCTTTCGAACGAGTTTGCGAGGCCAGAGTACGAACACGAGCTATTCGACGCGCTTCTTCGGCGAGACACAAAGTTTCCGATACAGAATCATCACTGTGCAGAACGAAGGGTAAAAAAGTGTCCAGAGGGCTTCGCGGTAACCTTACATACGGGAGATAAAATGGGCTATATTTCGTGGTTTCGTGCTTCGCCGTGTTGTACGCATAGGTGATGAAAGGCAGCACGTCGTCCCAGTTCTTATGATTGGAGGAGACGTACATGGCAAGCATGTTAGTCAGCTTTCTGTTTATCCTTTCAACGAGGCCATTGGTCTGTGGATGATACGGCGTGGAATGGCGAAACTGTGAAGTGCACAAACGAAGCTACTCTTCAATGGCATCAGCCGTGAACTGGCGACCACGGTCGCTGATGATGACACGTGGTGGGCCATTACGAAGGACCACGGAACGGAGCAGGAACAGCGCCACGCAAGCAGCAGTGGAAGACGGTATGGCTGCAGTTTCTGCATACCGTGTAAGATGGTCTACGCAGACAATTATCCAGCGGTTCTTGTTGTTGGATAACGGGAATGGACCCAAAAGGTCAATGCCTACTTGCTCGAACAGCATACTGGGCGGTGTCAATGGCCGAAGGGGACCCAGGGCTGCGGTGGTCGGTCGCTTGTGACGTTGGCACGTTTCACAACTAGCGACATAGCGCTTGGTTGTTTCGTACACCTTGGGCCAGTAAAATCGCTCCTGCGTGCGGTGCAGCGTTCGTACGAAGCCGAAATGGCCGGATGTCACACCGTCATGCATGGCACGTAGAACGTCGGAACGGAGACTCTCGGGGACAACCAGCAGAAAACGCGCTCCATGCCCGGAGTAATTAGTTTTGTACAGCAATTTATCACGGACAGTAAAGCGACCGCTGCCTTTAGAAGTACGGGCGGCGACAAAAAGCGGATCAAGGGTAACATCACCCCGTTGTACTCGCTCAAAGTCTGCCGCGTTAGGGAACGTAGGAGTAACAGCAGCGAGACAGTCGTCAAAATTCTCAGCATCGCAGTCGGTAGTCGCAAGAGGAATCCGAGAGAGGCAGTCTGCGTCAGCGTGACGACGGCCACTCTTGTACGATACCACAAAGTCGTATTCCTGGAGGCGCAGCGCCCAACGTGCGAGGCGACCAGCGGGATCACGCAAACCGACCAGCCAGCATAAAGAATTATGGTCGGTGATAATCTTGAATGGTCTACCGTAAAGATAACAGCGAAACTTTTGTACGGCGAAAACGGCTGCCAGGCATTCCTGTTCCGTAACCGTATAATTGCGTTCAGATTTGCTCAGACAACGGCTGGCATATGCGACATGTTCTGCGCCGCTGTGACGTTGTACAAGCACCGCTCCTATCCCGATTCCACTAGCATCAGTGTGAACTTCAGTCGGGCAAGATGGATCAAAGTGACGCAAAGAGGGGTGTTGACGTTAGTATAAACTTCAGTTGAGAGAATGATGCATCACACTCTGGTGTCCAATGGAAGGATGCATTTTGTCGCAAAATACTTGTCAACGGGTAAACGATGTCGGCAAACCGGGGAACGAAACGACGAAAATACGAACATAGGCCAATGAATGAGCGAAGTTCTCGTGCTGACTGCGGTGGCTTGAAGGAGCTCACTGCTTCAATCTTACGAGGATCGGGTCTGACGCCATCCTTGTCGACTAAGTGTCCCAGTAGCAGTGTTGGACGTTCGCCGAACCGACACTTTTTTGAGTTTAGGACCAGTCCAGCTTTCTCAATGGAGTCGAGAACGAGGCCGAGGCGTTCGTTATGTTCTTCAAACGTGCGACCAAAGATTGCAACATCATCGAGGTAACACATGCATATCTCCCACTTTAGACCACGTAGTACTGTGTCCATGAATCTTTCAAAGGTGGCAGGAGCATTGCAAAGGCCAAAAGGCATAACATTAAATTCGAATAGGCCATCTGGAGTAACGAAAGCGGTCTTTTCCTTGTCGGCAGGGTCCATAGGTATTTTCCAATACCCCGATCGCAAATCAAGTGTCGAAAAGTAAGAAGCAGCGTGTAAGCAATCAATGACGTCATCGATTCGCGATAGTGGATAGACATCCTTCTTCGTCACTGCGTTTAGATGTCGGTAATCCACGCAGACTCTCCAGGAGCCATCTTTTTTTCGGACCAGGATTACTGGGGCTGCCCATGGACTAGATGAATCTTGAACGACACCTTTGTTCATCATCTCCTTGACTTGCTCGGCAATAACTTTGCGCTCGGACGATGACACTCGGTAGGGCTTCTGGCGGATGGGGTGTGCTGAGCCGGTGTCTATTCTGTGACGAGCGCGGGACGACGGTAAATGAAGGGGTGCATATCCATGCGTGAAGTCGAATGCAGCCTCATGCCTGGCAAGGACTTGTACCAGTGCTTGCCGTTCGGATGTACTGAGAGCCTTGCTGATCATGCCAAGCATTAGCTCTTCAGAATGGCGATTATCGAAAGGAGAGCAAGCTGCAGAGACGTCCGCAGTTAGTGCTGCTATTGAGCTACATGCGGCTTCATCGAACAGAGCGATTTTCATACCGCGAGGAAGGACAACCGGCGTGGCGGAACAGTTCAGCGCCCACAATGTGGCGACTCCTCTCGTCATGCACACGACAGAGCAGGGCATGAGTATATTTTTTTAGCACAGTTTACGCGGAGAGGCCTAACTACAAGGTCAACACAATCAGCATCAACAGTAGTTGTAGAAACACGAACGGGCGTCAGGCACCACGATGGTGCAATCACTTCATCAAGAACACTGAGTGTGTCTGTGTCCCCGTCTTCACCACCCAAGCTTTGTTCGGAATGTGCTGATATAAATATCTTGTTGAATGAGATTTCGCCACAACCACAGTCCACGGAAGCGCCGCACTGTTCACGAAAATCCATACCAAGAATAACGTCGTGCGAACAACGAGAAAGAACAAGGAATTCCGACACAAACACTTTCCCAGCCAACAAAACACTCACAGCACAAACACCAAGGGGATGAAGCCACTCGCCGCCTACTCCACGAGAGGTAATACCGTCGTTCCAAGAAAACATAACTTTGTGGCCTAGCCGGTTTTTGAAAGCGAGGCTCATCACAGACACAGTCGCCCCAGTATCAACTAACGCCATGGTCGGTATTCCGTCAATCGAAACATTCACTATGTTTTTAAACATCACAACAGGCAGAGGTATTTCTTGCGAAGACCGTTCGGTGACCACACCTCCACTGGCCGCGGATGCTAGTTTCCCGGCGGCGGTGAGGAAGAACGGCGCCGAGGGGACGGAGAGCGACGGGGACGGTTATTTGGTGGCGTCAAACTCCGCTCAGATGCTGGCGAATCGCTGCGCCTGGTCTCATGTAAAAAGTGGTCCATCGGGGGCAAATCGGTCGTCCGCAAGTCATATGAAGTACGGGTTCTGGGTGGCGAGAACATCGGTGGTGTCCAACGTGGTTGACGGCCTTGGCGACAATACCGAGCTATATGGCCTGTGGAACCGCAATTGTAGCACACGGGAGGGTCGCGGTTCACAGCCTCTTCCTCAAAACGAATGGTAGGCGGCTGCGGTCGGCGAGAAAGTTCGTTGTCATGTGGATAACGTGTCTCTGCTGCTTGCTGAGGTCCGTTATATCGTGCATAAGTCGCGTCGTGGTAATAGGGTCGGTGCTGTTCTTGTCGCGGCCTGACAGAAGTCACAGGGCCTCGGGGGTGAAAACGCGGCTGCTCTCGTTGTGGCCGAGCGTCATAGGTAGGGCCTCTGTTGTAGAGACGTGGCTGCTGTCGGGGCGTGAGTTCATAATCCTCAGTGCCTCTCGCCGCAGGATACAGGGAGAAAGATGCTACGTTAGGCTCAAAATCTGGTGATAGGCGGCAGCTATGAGTGCCTGGATGTGTCACTTGCGCGTGCAGGCTTAGCTCTTCCCGAACTATTTGTCGGATCGTTGATGCCAGCTCGAGGGGCTGGTTGGTGTCCACGCTAGCAACTGTGGTCACATTGGCTAGCCTACCAAACTTCGGCGTGACGCGCCTTGTCTTCAGTTGCTCGAAAGTACGACAGTGCCGAATGATGTCAGCGATGGAAGCCAGGTTGTCTTTTGCGATGAGGAAGTTATAAACATCCTCGGCAATTCCTTTTAGGATGTGTCCAACTTTGTCTTCCTCGGACATTCCAGAGTCCACCATCCTACACAGTTTTATTACTGCCTCCATGTAGGTCGTGCAGGTTTCGCCTGGCACTTTGCGCACGTTGCAGTAGCGTCTGTTCTGCCCTTTTCTTTTTCGTCGCGGAGTCGCCGAATCGTTCTTTGAATTCCAAAACCAACCTTCCCCAGGTCGTGAACGTTTCCTCGTGATTGTCGAACCACAACAACGCAGTATCCGTTAGATAGAACACGACGTTCGAAAGCTGAGAAGCGCTGTTCCACTTGTTAGCGGCACTCACCCGGTTATAATGGATGAGCCATTCCTCGACGTCTTCGTCCGATCTTCCGGCGAAGGGACGCGCATCTCTCAGTTGTAGAAGGGAACTGGTCGGTGCAGCAGTTGGAATGGGCCGTTGTTCGTCTGCGTCGTGGGACATATTCAACTCCGGTAGATTCGGTGGGAGTCCAGCAAGGCGACGGCCCCGTCGAAGAACTTGTGATTCAGCCTCCGTCTTCGGGCGTCGATTACTCCGCACCTCCACCACAACTGTTACGATGAGTTGCGAAGGTATGGTTTTATTTACAGGAGATGGACGATGGTCGTAGCGTGATCGCAGCGCAGCCCGGCCTCTCAAACTCCTCGTTCTCTTCGTCTTCTCTTCCTTCTCTTCTGGTCCGTGCGTTTCGTGTCTGTTACAATATATATAATTCATTTCATCTATGCTAAGCATAATGCAAAAAAAGAAATACAATAAAAAGTGAGAAAGCTGTGGCAGCAAAATCATTTGTATATTTGTAATTGTCCACATTTTCCTTTTTCTGGAAGTGAAATTAAACTGTCGCTGAGGAGCTATGCTCAATGACCCGTTCTTTTTGTGACTTTTGCTGTTGTAGGCGCGTTGCATATTGTGGCACATCCCGTGAACAAAAGATTGCGGTCCGCCGCGTCAAGCCGGCTTGATGGCAATGTGATGAACTTGAGAAGACATTTATTGTTTTCATTATAGTTTTGGCTACGGTACGTCGTCGATTCGCGACACTGGGCATTGGCAGCACTCAATGGCTCTAGCAACATGTTGTCCAAACACCACACAGTGTCATGTGTTTGTACAGAGAATCTCCGTTAGGAACTTTAGAAGGAGGCAGTGGCTTCGCGCATGCCTCCCGCCGCTGAAAAGAAAAAGCGATCACAGCTTCCCGAATTTGAAGAAAAATCGTGCGAAGTCTACGTTTGCAGCCAGCAGCGAAGTGATTTAAGTGAAGAACTAGCTCAGACGGAATTTTTTTTTGCAGTATGCTTGCAACACTTTCTTACGTCCAAGTGCGCGAAGTCTCGAATCGGTGACATGCCATGGCGTTTACAGTAAATTCCCTTTTTGCGCAAAATACGGGTGGCGTTCTATTAAGAGGGCTAAATGAAGGTAAAGTCTCATGCAATATATTTTCTTCTGTCTCTTTTTAGTTTTTCTGTCGTTAAAGGTTTAAAAATAAATTGCTCGTACTGTGCCCGCTTTCGCAGAAGACACATCGCTCTACCGTCTAACACTTTCCAATAAGGAGTTTTGGTACATATTGCAGAACTTCTGTAATGTATGTTTTTTGTTACACTGTAATATATAAAAATTTACAAGTGTTTTGAGTTGGGGCAGATTGGCTTCAGGAATCGGCTTCCAATATCTTCTGAACATACGCTTCACGATTGTTGATTAGATAAAAGTGAAAAATACCACTGTTCGTCAGAGCACGTAATGAAATTAATTCATTATCTTGTTATGGGAACATTTATGGGCCTCCACGGAAAAGAATGTTTCACTTATGCATCTCTTATTTTCCCTAGAGTACTCTGCAGAGAATACGCTTGAGCACTATACGTCTTCATGTGGCATTCTCCCTGTTCTTAGAATGTTTTGTTCATTGCAGCATAAAGCTAGTGTTTCCTGCGACAACGCAAGTGCTCAGTGATTTCACAGACGTGCTGCAAGCAGCCATTATTGGCGCCGGCTTATAGGACGCTAGGGCACGGAACGCGCAATGAACAAAGCTGAACAAACAAAAGAGGTAAAGCAGAGAGAAAAAAAAAAACGTGATACTCTCACCGGCTACGACAAGGTCTAGTATTGTTTCCTTTACTTCACAAACCCCAGCTGAAGTAAATGCAGGTTACCAGAAGTCTTAACTAAAAGCCATCCAACGCAGATGCTGTATTCTAAATGTCCCAGTACGGAGCCCGTCTAGGCACACTGAAATAGAAAAACAAAACACCGAGGAAATGGCCATACACGAATGTCCAAGCCATGTTGGAACTTGGGCACCTTGTAATGCACGCTGGCAGTTTTTTATAGTCGCATTCTTTCTGCCCAGCAGAGGTGGCGCCTACGAGAGGGAAATAAGAGCAGGGGTGTCTTACCTGTGCGTGGAACAGAACCAAAATAGGAATGCGTACCAGAACCGCCAAATTTGGTGGAACTCAACTCGAACCCGAACCAGAGCCGATATTTTTGGAACGTGCCTAAACCCGAACCTCACCTGAACCGAAAAAAATAGCCACGGTTATTTGTCCGCCAAGAAATGCATATCAGGTGATGTTGGCTGCTCAGTAGATTGCAGGATTGTTTATATGACCATACTTCTGGAATAGGCTCACCATACTAGCAAGTTGGTACGACTGACGAGTTGCGTTTTGTGCGATATAGGATAGGGTAGCGACGACGAACATATCCTGCTAACTACGGCCACATCTGCAGAGGGGCTAGCCTTTCTGCAGTCGGCCATGCTAGTTGGGTTCCGCGGCCAAGAAGTTGTTTGGATGTCTCCGCAGTATCACCATTTCTTATGACGCTTCCATTTCGGCCACTAGATAAACTAGAGAAATCAAATAAACACGACTATGTCTTCAAGGAAGGGTATGAACGAGTTCGGCTGTGTGAGTAATTGTAATCATAACACTGCAGTCAGTAATGAATGTCGTCAACTTCACAGTGAGTGGTAATCACGGCTGTAAACCACACGCGAGAGCTCCTTTTGTAACGTGTCATGGTTGAACCCATGTTTGCTGCTTAGTCAAGAAGCCTAGAACGCTCTTCTAGTTTTATAGATTATTCGTGGGATGCAATGCGCGTTCTTTAAGCCACAGGTCTGCAAACCCACTCACGCATGCTCAAAGCGACCCTTGATATATAACTAGAGTCAGCCAGTCTGAGAAGAATTTTGGTGCACTTAAGATCCAGTGTCCTGCCTGACTAGGGCTTTGATGCGCCTGAATCGGAGAGATCCCTAGTGATATATATATATATATATATATATATATATATATATATATATATATATATATATATATATATATATATATATATATATATATATATTCTGTGTATAGTGAGTTCTTTATGTCTTACCGACCTAAAAAAGAAAGCACTACTGCCGTTCACCGCGTACATCACACAAGTGCACCGAAATAAAACGCTGAAGCAGGGCCAAACGTAGCCATCATTCGCGTTTTTGTCCGGCGCCGTCTGACGCCTGCACCCCCCCCCCTTCTCCTCTACCTGTCGGCCATCCTCTGGAGGCGCACTACGCGCCTCCAGCTTTACACTCGTCCTAATCACAGCACCCATAACGCGAGTTTGCGCCGCTAAGTCCATACTCATTTGGCCAACGTTCTACGCTGGCCCTCCCTGGTTCATGTATCTCCTTGTTGAGCATATGCCTACTTGTCACGGCACCGCTGCACGCTGGAGGTAAGTTTGGAAGGGAAGCGGAAGAAGGCTTGCTGCAAAACGCGAAATATTCGGGCACATGCGAGTAGCCTGTGCTATGGAAGCTTTCCCTTTAAGCATTGCGGCCAAGGTAAGACAATCGGAGACGCTACGGCGTTGTGGACTGCTGTGTTGTGAGAAGTGGGCGATGTGGACGGCCCCGCATTTCTCGAGTTCGGTAGGTCAGGTCAGCTTAGTCGCTGCTCCCGTCAAGTATTGGCTCGACTCCTCCCCTGTTTTGTCTGCACAGCGCTCTTGCTTTCGTATGCAAGTGCGGATGGCTGGCGTTCAGCGCTACTGACAAATGACATCATCACGCTGCTCCTCTGCTGGTCGGTAGAAAGGTGTCCAGGCCAGGCCTTGGGCTGTGTCATGGAGCGAGCTAGAGAATAGGTCGGGGAGAATTCACAGGGAAGACAACTTCTATTACCAGCGGATGGCATAAATAACGTGCTGGGCAGAAAAATGACAGGAATAGCCCAGCGTTTGGTCAAGGGTGTAGACGACTTGCCAAGACGTCCCCACGGGTGCGAATTGCGGTGTGGATGGTGTCGGAGGCGTCGTTACGTCACACTAACGCACAGAGTGGTTGCTACAGCTAATGGAGCTATAAGGAGAGTGACCGAATATAAAGGTTTCGAGTTTGTGGAAGTAAACAAGGAAGTAAGAAGGTGTGGTGGCTTTTAAAATGTTCGGAATCTACTTCAATCGCAGATTTCAACGATAAATAAATTGGTCACGTGCTGGTCGTGTAATTGCCTTTTTGCGGGCACGCGAACGCTCAGTAGGCCAGGGTAAGTCGCAATGAAGAAGGTCCCCTTGGGTAACCACAGACTATCATCACCGCAGATAACAAAAAATTACGAAAAAAGAAAGAACAGAGCTCTCCATGCAATGGCCTACATCAACATGCCGGTGGCTGAAAACAAGAAAAGTGCTCAGAGATTGAGGAGCAGCTGAAAAAAAAATGAAACGCTGACTAGCCATCCCGGCCCCGTGAAAGTAGATGTCCAGAGATGTTATTAAGTTATTTCAACACCACCATTAAAAATTCCGAGGGGAACATCAAATGCTATATTTACTCTTATGATGCTCATTTTGAGCTGGTTCCTTATTGAAACGTATGCTTTTCTGTGTGTTTGTGGGTGATTTTAATAAATGTATTCACTGTTCACTAAGCGCACGTCGCCTCTACCTTACTTGATAGGAGCCATTGCATTTTTGCTTGCTTACGGAGATAGAGCCTTTCATGATGATGATAAATGGTTGTTTTGAGCTTGTTGGTTATTGAAACGTACGTTTTTCTGCATGTTTTAGGCGTGATTTCATGAGTGTATGCACGGCAGGCTTCACTTGGCTGAGTGTTTGTAGCCTCTGCATTAGGACGGGGATGACCCATTGCATTTTTGCTTGCTTAGGAGAAAGTGGTTCATTGATCATGATGGGGATTTCTGCACACGGACGGAAATAAAAAATAGGGACCAGCGAGCGGCTGATAGCTTTGCTGGTATAGATGACAAATGGGTTTATAAGTGGTTACAGAAACGAACCTAACAGACATAAAAGCGAATAATGATTGATAGCTTATTTATTTATTTATTTATTTATTTATTTCGGATACTTTCCTGGCCCGAAGGCATTACAGAAAGGAGTGGTAAGTGAAAAAAAACAGTACCTAATTATACAATAATACGTATTACAAAACGGCAGAAAATACAGCAGTCTTGAAATTGGCAACGTCAGAAATGGCAGCGATGGAGGGAGGAAGGTCGTTCCAGTCGGCGCTGGTTTTAGGAATAAAAGAACTATGACACATTCTTGTTCTAAAATATGGAACACCAACTTTAAACGTGTGATCGAAACGGGATGAAATGTATGAAGGGCGAGTAATAAGCTGATCCTTTAATAGAGGCTTGTGGTAATACAGCCTGTGGACAAGACATAGTCTAAAACAATTACGGTGCAATGAAAGCTCCGGTAATGTAACTGTGTTTTTCATGGAAGTAATGCTGGCGTAACGGGAATAGTTAGATAAGATGAAACGTGCTGCGTGATTCTGGATGGATTCTAGGGTGCTTATCAGTGTGATTTGATGGGAATCCCATACGGTGGATGCATATTCCTGCTTTGGTCGCACTAATGTTTTGTAGAGGGTAAGCTTTATCGGCATAGACGCAGCAGAGAAATTTTGACGCAAATTTCCAAGAACCCGGTTAGCGTTATTAGTGACGTGTTTGATGTGCGTATGCCATGATAAGTTACGTGAAATATGGACACCTAGGTATTTGTACGAGTTGACGGATTCAAGAGAAGTATCGTGAAGTAAGTAAACACGCGTGTTGTCAGTGTTAGTGCGGCTTGATACATGCATTGTTTTACTTTAATAACGTTTAATCGAATGAGCCATTTATCGCACCAGTTGGATACGCTTCTAAGATCGTCTTGAAGCTTATCAGAACCAGTGTAGTTAGGTATTTTGCGATTAATGAAGCAGTCATCTGCGAAAAGCCTGATAGATGAATGGGAAATGCATTTAGGAAGGTCGTTTATGTAAATAAGGAAAAGCAGAGGTCCCAGCACCGATCCCTGTGGTACACGCGATGTTACGGAAGTGCGAGAAGATGAACATTCATTAGCTGAAACGTATTGAGTTCGATTAGACAGAAAGCTTTTAATCCAGTTTAGTACATTAGGGTCAATGTTAAGCATGCTAAGTTTAAGAATAAGATCATGTGAAACAGTGTCGAAAAATTTTGCAAAGTCCAAAAACACGCAGTCTACATCGAAGCCCATATCTGTATGGGTAAATAGGTCGTTTGTAAAACATATGAGTTGCGTTTCACATGAAAATGTTTTACTGAAACCATGTTGTTCAGTCGAAAAGAAGAAATTAGACTAAAGGAAAGCAATCAGATGAGAATGTAAAATATGCTCCAATATTTTGCATGGTATACTTGTCAGTGATATAGGACGATAGTTATCGGGGGAGTGAGTGTTACCTGATTTAGCGACCGGAACAACCTTGCCAACCTTCCGATCGCTTGGAAGAACTGAGGAACCTAGAGACTGGGAAAACAGCATCGAAAGCATAATGGAAGAATATGGTTCAGTAATTTTAAGCATTTTACAGTTAATTGAACGTTCACCTGATGAAGAAGATATCTTCAGGTTTTCAATCAGCTTTTGTATGCCGACCAAATCTACATTAATGGAGTTCATTGGTAAATAAGAGCATTTAGTTACCGACGGTAGAGTGGCTGGAGCACACTTGTGAAAAACGGAAGCAAATACATCATACAAAACGGAACAGCACTGGTTTGGAGGGATCGCGATATTGTCAGAACGGGCTAGTTGGATTCTTTTGCTTTCTTTGCCACCCACAATATTCCAGAATTTGCGTGAATTAGACTGCAAAAGTGATGGGGGGGGGGTTGTTATCGAAAAAAATCTTTTTTGCATTTGTAATAGCGATAGTATATTCTGTGGGAATACAATGATATGCTGCCCAGCGTTCGGGAAGGTTAGTTGCTTTGGTGCGACGAAAAATACGTTTCTTTTTGTTGCGCAGACGGTGTAGAATTCCAGTAAACCATGGCGAGGAAGGACTCGAAACAATCTTTCATTCAGGCTCATAGCGATCTATTAGTGCTAGCGGTTTGTTTTTGTACAATCACCAGCTCTCTTCAACGGTACGTTCAAGAAAGTTGACTGTGTAGTCAGTAATGAATGATTCTAGTTCATTTTAAATGGATGTGGTATCTGCGGCATTGTAATCACATATAGTTTTAACGGTTTTCTTCGAGCGAACTTTCTCCTTATGTGTTAAGTGGAGAAGCGAGTAGTCACTGATTTCTTTAAGCTATGTTGGAGGAGAAAGCAAATCTGGAGCTGTTATAAAAAAGAGATCTAAAGTATTAAAGGAAGTGCTGGTAGTGCGTGTGGGTTGATGAATCAGCTGGGTTAGATTAAAATCAGTGCAGATGTTTAAACAATGGATGCACTCGGAAGATGAACGCTGAAGGGAGGGAACACCGTTTTGCCACACTATGTTTGGAAAATTGAAATCACCTAGTAAAAACAAATGTGATTTTGGGTATCGAACAACTAATTTGTTAAGGACATCATGAAGGTCAGTGCAGAAATTGGTAGTGGAGGATGGGGACCTATAACAGCGCAAAAGAAGAGGTCGGCAGTGGGAAAAGCAACACGAGTGCAAACTATTCTAATGGCGAGTCAATGGAGATAGTGAATGAATGAATAGCAGAGGTCACGGCAATCAGTACACCTCCGCCTGTACGGAAATCGCGATCGTACCTGTAAAAGTTGTATGTTTTTTGGCAGTCTGGTATTTCACTATTTTTTTATTTCTGCTGAAAGCCATGTTTCAGTGAGCACAACTATATCAGTTGAGCATGCGCCGATATGCGATGACAGTGATGTGCGTTTGTTGCTGATACTTCGGACATTTCGAAAAAGAAGTGATAAGGAGTTTGCTTGCTTTGGAACACGAGATAGCTATGCTGCACCCAAATGTGAAGATTGTGGACTCGATGGTTTGTTGTTTGTTGGGGTAATCGCGCTCCTAGCTGGTCCGATCTCGCATACTTCATCTGTAGCTGCGCAATAAACGTAACATTTCTTACCTATCATTAGTTTCTTATGTCGCAAAGAAAAGGACTGGCCGCTGGCCTTGCCAAAGTAATTTAGTGCTTTCCGCGATTGACAAGTGGCTTTGCAAAAGTCTTCGCTGATTGAAATACCATCGGCTTTAAACTTCGGTTTTTGCGAGGGTATATGGTCTCTCATTTTGGAAGACACAAACTTAGCTATAACAAGCCGTGCCTTGCCGACAACGTATGTGCCTAACCCTATGGATTGCGACTTCCGAGGGAGTCACGTTGGGACAATTTCTAAGAAAGTGATGGATCTGGACTTCTGATTGAGCCCACGTTTCTGATACGTTGTCTGAAATCCCATAGAAGATTAAGTTGTCGCGTCTTGAATTGTCCTCCAGAACGTCTAGTCTTGACGCGAGCGCAGCGCTTTCATTCATATCACTTCCTGAAGGCACATTTTCAAAAGACTCAACTGCAGCTTCCATGGCAGTCACTCTATTGGAAAGGTCTGAAACAGTCTCAGTAAGGTTTTCTTGGCTAGCATTTAGTTCAGCTATGGCATTCATCATCTCGGCATGTCGCGTGTCAAATTTGAAAGACAAAGCAGCTATGGCGGCCATAGCTTCATTGTGCTTATGTTGAGTTTCAGTATGGGGACCAGGGTTTAATTCTACATCCCCGTAAAGTAACAACAACATAGCAACAGAGACACAATCACTCAGAGTGGCAGCCAGCACTTGTGAGCAAGGGAAGAGCAGCAAACCGACATTGTTTGTACGTTTACAAAAAAGCGATTTGGACTGACTAACCTGCACAAGAAAGCATAAAGGAGAACTTGGCAGCGACCGCAGGGTAGCTGCTCTCCCGTGCCCACTGGAAGCGCCTTGCTGACGCCAGTTGCTTAAATCTGAGCGCTGCAAGGCTGCCGCTGGCGGCAGAGTCCGTGTCCCACTTGATACCGGCGTGAAGATGATGACGCCTTCCATGCTCAGATAATCAAGGCTCTTGTCAGCTGCTTGTAGCGGTGGATCCCGCAGGAAATTCGATAGAGATGTAGACGTAGCACACGTGCTAGGCGGTGACAACGATGAGCAGAAAACAGCAATCTGCACGAGAAAGCAGAAAGGAGAGCTTAGCAGCGGCCGCATGGTAGCTGCTCTCCCGTGCCCACTCTTATGTTATGCTCGGGAAGTTAGTTATTGTTAGTTAGTTAGTTAGTTAGTTAGTTAGTTAGTTAGTAAGTCATTGTTGTTATGCTCGGGAAGTTAGTTACTCTTAGTTATGCTCGGGAAGATGCAACAGAAATAAATTGGAAAGACAGGAACGGCATTGGGAGTCGGAATACTCGTAAATCACGGAGCCAATGATCAAGTGCAAATTAAAAGTGTCAAGAGCATCTCTTGTGATCAAGCAGAGTGAGTGGAAAGAAAACTTGGCTGAGCAGATGGTATATATGTACGCCAAAAAATTGCGAAGGAAAGAAACAAGACTTAGTGGAACGCCTCAGTGCAGATAATATGTTTGTAGGAAATGTCGAAATTATCCTATTTGGGGACATGAATGCCAATATACAGTATTCGGATGGCTATAGAGACAACAACGGAAATTTAGTGGTAGACTTCTGTGAGCGACGTAGCCCCGTTATCGTGTATGCGGGACCTAAATGTGACAGCCTGATCACATGCGGAGTGGGAAATAGTCAGTCGACCAATGATTACTACCTCGTGAGGTGAGGAATGTCTGATAAATTGAGAGAAATGGCCATTCACAAGAAAAGGTATAGCAACATAGGGAGTCTCCGCAAACGTATCTTTTAAGAGGAAGCTTTAGCTCGGGGCCAAACTCCGAAAAGGCCTATTCAAATTCATGTAAAATGCAAAAACGTTTTTATGAGATAACCCCTGGAACGATTTTGATGAAATCTGTTTCATTTGAAAGAGAAAGTTAAATTCTAGTGACTTTTGCAAGCCGAATTTCGATTTAGCGTTTGGATTTTTTAACGATTTTAAGCTATTTGACCGTTTGAAAAAAATAGAAGCATCAAGTTTACAAATTCATAGCTCTGCATAAGCAACTGATATCGCGGTTCTCTAAACGGCATCCATTAGATCATTCAAAGCGGGCAAATTCAATTTGACATTTTACGTTTTACGTGAATTTGTTACGTTGGTTACAACGGTTTTGCAAATGTCGTATTTCCCTATGATTAATTTTTTTATGTTTAAGTGTAACATAACAATTTTGTCCGCTTTAGATGTACTATTAGATACAATTCACATAATTGCATGATTATTTTTTGTTGTTGAGTTACAGAGTTGTAAACTTGATAGTTGCGTATTTTGAAAATTTTTGATTTTTGCCAATTTTTAATAAACAATTGACGACCTAACTCAAAAATTGGACACCAATTGTCACTAGATTTTAAGTTTGTCTTTTAAATGCAACAAACCTCGTCAACTTTGATGCAGTGGTTGCCGAGAAAAAAGAATTATCCTTTTACATGGATTTAGATAGGAGCACTCGAGCTTAACTGGCTGGCTAAACTGGCTCTCTTAATTACTACACGCAGAGACAAGGCAACAGGGCGCGTATGCGATCCCATAGATGAGATGAATACATATATATAGAAAAGTATCAGTCATAGCTCTCGTAGTATAGCCTTCTGAGCCGTTTCCTTTTTTTTCTTTGAAAGAAGTCCTATTAGGGTTATTATAATTACACGAAGGTATTTCGCCCTCGCCAGCAGTACTTGAGATAGCTATTCCGGCGGCTAGCTTCCCACGCTATGCGTGCCACCCTCGCACCTGTTTAAGCTTTTTCCTAGACGCTAGAGCTATACAATGTCCGCGCAACCTTGAGCGATCGGAAAGCGCGTTTTCCATTCTTGACCGGCGGAGAGGGGAGGCTTCGTTCCGGCCGCGAAGCTCTCCACATCTCAGTAAGGTGCCTGGTGGCGGTCTCGTGCTGACGATGCCCTCTCGGTGAGCGCATATTTCCCCCCCTCATCTTTTAAGAGATTCAATACATACAAGCATTTGTCTCGCAAAGCAGATTTATTTCAAGGGAATTTTCCACGTCTCAATAATTTCTCTCGTCGTATTCGAGTGCTGATTGCCGTGTTATAGTTTGTTAACGAAGCTTCCCCTCAAGTCTAAATATTTTAAGGCAGTTTGTCGTGTACGTATCATGGCCACGCACGCTTATATCGCCTTCCGTTTCTCTACCACAGTTGCGCTTTAAAACCACGGAGCTGCAAGTTTGCTTCAGAGACGTTCCTTTCCTTCCCTCTTCTCCGCCCTTAAACTGTCTCTCTTAACTACTACACGCAGAGACAAAGAAACAGCGCGCGCTTTAGATCCTATAGATGAGATGAATATTTACAATTATTATTAGGGTTATAATTATATTCGAGTGCTGATTGCCGTGTTATAGTTTGTTAACGAAGCTTCCCCTCAAGTCTAAATATTGTAAGGCAGTTTGTCGTGTGCGTATCGTGGACACGCATGCTTATATCGCCTTCCGTTTCCCTACCACGGTTGCGCTTTAAATCCACGGCGCTGCAATATTGATTTCCTCTCCTTCCTTCTTCTCCGCCCTTAAACTGGCTCTCTTAACTACTACACGCAGAGACAAGGCAACAGGGCGCGTATGCGATCCCATAGATGAGATGAATACATATATATAGAAAAGTATCAGTCATAGCTCTCTTAGTATAGCCTTCTGAGCCGTTTCCTTTTTTTTTTCTTTGAAAGAAGTCCTATTAGGGTTATTATATTTACACGAAGGTATTTCGCCCTCGCCAGCAGCAGTACTTGAGATAGCTATTCCGGCGGCTAGCTTCCCACGCTATGCGTGCCACCCTCGCACCTGTTTAAGCTTTTTCCTAGACGCTAGAGCTATACAATGTCCGCGCAACCTTGAGCGATCGGAAAGCGCGTTTTCCATTCTTGGCCGGCGGAGTGGGGAGGCTTCGTTCCGGCCGCGAAGCTCTCCACATCTCAGTAAGGTGCCTGGTGGTGGTCTCGTGCTGACGATGCCCTCTCGGTGAGCGCATATTTCCCCCCCTCAGCTTTTAAGAGATTCAATACATACAAGCATTTGTCTCGCAAACCAGATTTATTTCAAGGGAATTTTCCACGTCTCAATAATTTCTCTCGTCGTATTCGAGTGCTGATTGCCGTGTTATAGTTTGTTAACGAAGCTTCCCCTCAAGTCTAAATATTTTAAGGCAGTTTGTCGTGTACGTATCATGGCCACGCACGCTTATATCGCCTTCCGTTTCTCTACCACGGTTGCGCTTTAAAACCACGGAGCTGCAAGTTTGCTTCAGAGACTTTCCTTTCCTTCCCTCTTCTCCGCCCTTAAACTGTCTCTCTTAACTACTACACGCAGAGACAAAGAAACAGCGCGCGCTTTAGATCCTATAGATGAGATGAATATTTACAATTATTATTAGGGTTATAATTATATTCGAGTGCTGATTGCCGTGTTATAGTTTGTTAACGAAGCTTCCCCTCAAGTCTAAATATTGTAAGGCAGTTTGTCGTGTGCGTATCATGGACACGCATGCTTATATCGCCTTCCGTTTCCCTACCACGGTTGCGCTTTAAAACCACGGCGCTGCAATATTGATTTCCTCTCCTTCCTTCTTCTCCGCCATTAAACTGGCTCTCTTAACTACTACACGCAGAGACAAGGCAACAGGGCGCGTATGCGATCCCATAGATGAGATGAATACATATATATAGAAAAGTATCAGTCATAGCTCTCGTAGTATAGCCTTCTGAGCCGTTTCCTTTTTTTTCTTTGAAAGAAGTCCTATTAGGGTTATTATATTTACACGAAGGTATTTCGCCCTCGCCAGCAGCAGTACTTGAGATAGCTATTCCGGCAGCTAGCTTCCCACGCTATGCGTGCCACCCTCGCACCTGTTTAAGCTTTTTCCTAGACGCTAGAGCTATACAATGTCCGCGCAACCTTGAGCGATCGGAAAGCGCGTTTTCCATTCTTGGCCGGCGGAGAGGGGAGGCTTCGTTCCGGCCGCGAAGCTCTCCACATCTCAGTAAGGTGCCTGGTGGTGGTCTCGTGCTGACGATGCCCTCTCGGTGAGCGCATATTTCCCCCCCCTCATCTTTTAAGAGATTCAATACATACAAGCATTTGTCTCGCAAACCAGATTTATTTCAAGGGAATTTTCCACGTCTCAATAATTTCTCTCGTCGTATTCGAGGGCTGATTGCCGTGTTATAGTTTGTTAACGAAGCTTCCCCTCAAGTCTAAATATTTTAAGGTAGTTTGTCGTGTACGTATCATGGCCACGCACGCTTATATCGCCTTCCGTTTCTCTACCACGGTTGCGCTTTAAAACCACGGCGCTGCAAGTTTGCTTCAGAGACTTTCCTTTCCTTCCCTCTTCTCCGCCCTTAAACGGTCTCTTAACTACTACACGCAGAGACAAGGCAACAGGGCGCGTATGCGATCCCATAGATGAGATCAATACATATATATATAGAAAAGTATCAGTCATAGCTCTCGTAGTATAGCCTTCTGAGCTGTTTCCTTTTTTTTTCTTTGAAAGAAGTCCTACTAGGGTTATTATAATTACACGAAGGTATTTCGCCCTCGCCAGCAGCAGTACTTGAGATAGCTATTCCGGCGGCTATCCCACGCTATGCGTGCCACCCTCGCACCTGTTGAAGCTTTTTCCTAGACGCTAGAGCTATACAATGTCCGCGCAACCTTGAGCGATCGGAAAGCGCGTTTTCCATTCTTGGCCGGCGGAGAGGGGAGGCGTCGTTCCGGCCGCGAAGCTCTCCACATCTCAGTAAGGTGCCTGGTGGTGGTCTCGTGCTGACGATGCCCTCTCGGTGAGCGCATATTTCCTCCCCCCTCATCTTTTAAGAGATTCAATACATACAAGCATTTGTCTCGCAAACCAGATTTATTTCAAAGGAATTTTCCACGTCTCAATAATTTCTCTCGTCGTATTCGAGTGCTGATTGCCGTGTTATAGTTTGTTAACGAAGCTTCCCCTCAAGTCTAAATATTTTAAGGCAGTTTTCCTAGTCTCTAAAGCCGCTCGAGTTCACGCTACTCCTCTGGCGGCCATTTTTCTAAAAAATTATGCCTTCCAACCACTGTCGACTGTCGCGGAAAACATCAGTCCCCTTCCACATAAGTATGAGGCTCGGAGCAGGAGCTATGGCGCTTGAAAGTAACGGTTTGGCTTGACGAACCAACCGACTGAGCTACCTTTCCGGGCAACATTGAAGGATCACGAGTTCAAATCACATGTGATGTTCCTTTTTTCCCCCCTTTTTTTTCTTTCTTTTTAATGTCTTTTCCTTCATTTTATCGCTGTACGGAAGCCCTCCTAAAAAAAAATAAGATATCCTAAATTATGTGTGGCCACACATGTGCAGGTCATAAATACCAGGTTCTCTAGCCGAGTGCCATCCATGCGGTATAACCGAGCTCAGATTGGTCCACCTTGACTGATCAAATAGGGCACCACTGTAGGTTAAATTAGGCGTACAACTCCGGCGGGACCCGCCGTGGTTGCTCAATGGTTATGGTGTTAGACTGCTGAGCACGAGGTCGCGGGATCGGACCCCGGCCACGGCGGCCGCATTTCGATGGGGGCGAAATGCGAAAACTCCCGTGAATTTAGAATTAGGTGCACGTTAAAGAACGCCAGGTGGTCGAAATGTTCGGTGTCCTCCACTACGGCCTGCATAATCAGAAAGTGGTTTTGTCACGCATAACCCCATAATTCAATTTTTAATTTAACTCCTGTGGGGACGGTAGAGTATCCGTCTCCAGTGCAAGAGGACCGTGATTCAAATCCCGGTGCCGCGCAATTCTCCACCGGAAAATACAAAAAAACCGTGTGTTGAGAAAATTGCACAAACAGGCCTGGAGTGCGGCCTGATCCCGGTGACCAGAACCGGTAACGCACTCTCTCACCACAGCAGGATTGGCCACCCTGGTGCATTACTTCGCCACAACCTCCTATATGAATACAACAATCAAACCCCGGCCCTCAGTCCCCAGCAGCCGCGAAGCAACTGACCACGGCGGCGGTCAGATCTGTGACGCTGCAGAGGGTGCTAAGAATACCTGGCTCCGGACAGGCCGCCATTGGAATCTGAACCTGGCAACGTTTAACGTTAGAACGGCATTAGTGAGGCGAGTCTAGCAGTGTTATTGGAGGAATTAGAGGGTAGTAAATGGGATATAATAGGGCTCAGTGAGGTTAGGAGGACAAAAGAAGCATATACAGTGCTAAAAAGCGGGCATGTACTGTGTTACCGGGGCTTAGCGGAGAGACGAGAACTAGGAGTCGGATTCCTGATTAATAAGGAAATAGCTGGTAACATACGGGAATTCAATAGCATTAACGAGAGGGTGGCCGGTCTTGTTCTGAAACTTAATAAGAGGTACAAATTGAAGGTGGTACAAGTCTATGCCCCTACATGCAGTCATGATGACCAGGAAGTCGAAAGCTTTTATGAAGACGTGGAATCGGCGATGGGTAAAGTCAAAACAAAATACACTATACTGATGGGCGACTTCAATGCCAGGGTAGGCAAGAAGCAGGCTGGAGGCAAGTCAGTGGGGGAATATGGCATAGGCTCTAGGAATAGCAGAGGAGAATTATTAGTAGAGTTTGCAGAACAGAATAATATGCGGATAATGAACACCTTTTTCCGCAAGCGGGTTAGACGAAAGTGGACGTGGAGGAGCCCGAATAGTGAGACTAGAAATGAAATCGACTTCATACTCTGCGCGAACCCTGGCATCATACAAGATGTAGACGTGCTCGGCAAGGTACGCTGCAGTGACCACAGGATGGTAAGAACTCGAATTAGCCTAGACCTGAGGAGGGAACGGAAGAAACTGGTACATAAGAAGCCGATCAATGAGTTAGCGGTAAGAGGGAAAATAGAGGAATTCCAGATCAAGCTACAGAACAGCTATTCGGCTTTAACTCAGGAAGAGGACCTTCGTGTTGAAGCAATGAACGACAATCTTGCGGGCATCATTAAGGAGTGTGCAATGGAATTCGGTGGTACCTTCGTTAGGCAGGATACCAGTAAACTATCGCAGGAGACGAAAGATCTGATCAAGAAACGCCAATGTATGAAAGCCTCTAACCCTACAGCTAGAATAGAACTGGCAGAACTTTCTAAGTTAATCAACAAACGTAAGACAGCGGACATCAGGAACTATAATATGGATAGAATTGAACAGGCTCTCAGGAACGGAGGAAGCCTAAAAACAGTGAAGAAGAAACTAGGAATAGGCAAGAATCAGATGTGTGCGTTAAGAGACAAAGCCGGCAATATCGTTACTAATATGGATGAGATAGTTCAAGTGGCTGAGGAGTTCTATAGAGATTTATACAGTACCAGTGACACCCACGACGATAGTGGAAGAGAGAATAGCCTAGAGGAATTCGAAATCACACAGGTAACGCCAGAAGAAGTAAAGAAAGCCTTTGGAGCTATGCAAAGGGGGAAGGCAGCTGGGGAGGATCAGGTAACAGCAGATTTGTTGAAGGATGGTGGTCAGATTGTTCTAGAGAAACTGGCCACCCTGTATACGCAATGCCTCATAACCTCGAGCGTACCGGAATCTTGGAAGAACGCTAACGTAATCCTAATCCATAAGAAAGGGGACGCCAAAGACTTGAAAAATTATAGACCGATCAGCTTACTGTCCGTTGCCTACAAAGTATTTACTAAGGTAATCCCAAATAGAATCAGGAACACCTTAGACTTCTGTCAACCAAAGGACCAGGCAGGATTCCGTAAAGGCTACTCAACAATAGACCATATTCACACTATCAATCAAGTGATAGAGAAATGTGCAGAATATAACCAACCCTTATATATAGCTTTCATTGATTACGAGAAAGCGTTTGATTCAGTCGAAACCTCAGCAGTCATGGAGGCATTACGGAATCAGGGTGTAGATGAGCCATATGTAAAGATACTGGAAGATATCTATAGCGGCTCCACAGCCACCGTAGTCCTCCACAAAGAAAGCAACAAAATCCCTATAAAGAAAGGCGTCAGACAGGGAGATACGATATCTCCAATGCTATTCACAGTATGTTTACAGGAGGTATTCAGAGGCCTGGAGTGGGAAGAATTGGGGATAAAAGTTGATGGAGAATACCTTAGCAACTTGCGATTCGCTGATGATATTGCCTTGCTTAGTAACTCAGGAGACCAATTGCAATGCATGCTCACTGACCTGGAGAGGCAAAGCAAAAGGGTGGGTCTGAAAATTAATCTGCCGAAAACTAAAGTAATGTTTAACAGGCTCGGAAGAGAACAGCAGTTTACGATAGGTAGCGAAGCATTGGAAGGGGTAAGGGAATACATCTACTTAGGGCAGGTAGTGACCACGGATCCTGGATCATGAGACTGAAATAACCAGAAGAATAAGAATGGGCTGGGGTGCGTTTGGCAGGCATTCTCAAATCATGAACAGCAGGTTGTCACTATCCCTCAAAAGGAAAGTGTATAACAGCTGTGTGTTACCAGTACTCACATATGGGGCAGAAACCTGGAGGCTTACGAAAAGGGTTCTGCTGAAATTGAGGACGACGCAACGAGCTATGGAAAGAAGAATGATGGGTGTGACGTTAAGGGATAAGAAAAGAGCAGATTGGTTGAGGCAACAAACGCGGGTAAACGACATCTTAGTTGAAATCAAGAAAAAGAAATGGGCATGGGCCGGACATGTAATGAGGAGGGAAGATAACCGATGGTCACTAAGGGTTACGGACTGTATTCCAAGGGAAGGGATGCGTAGCAGGGGGCGGCATAAAGTTAGGTGGGCGGATGACATTAAGACGTTTGCAGGGACAACATGGCCACAATTAGTACGTGACCCGGGTAGTTGGAGAAGTATGGGAGAGGCCTTTGCCCTGCAGTGGGCGTAACTAGGCTGATGATGATGATGATGATGATAATGACTCGAGCTATAAAGCTTCCCCTTAAGCGCACAGGGTAGGTCCTATTCTTGCCATGCATTTTAGGCTATGCTCGTGACCCTTTTTCTCGTGATCTGCTGGGGTTAGAACATTAACCTTGGTGGCATTGTAATCAGCTATGTTAGGTAGTGTTACTGAACCAGGAATATATTTTTTTTCAATTAGTTTTTTTGCTTTCTTTTTTTTGGACCCACCCAATTTTAGAGCCAAAATCTGCAGTAAATGGCCTGTAAATAAAACTCCCCTGCAATAATATTTATATTCCTGGTTCAGTAGACTCTCTGCAATGTTTTCTCAATATCTGGAAAATGTTATCTCCATAGCTCTTGGAGTTTCTGAAAAAAAGTGTCAAATGCAGCACATTTTGGTGTTTTGAGATAATTGCCTTTGAAGTGGAAGAAAGAGCTATATTGGAATATAGGACTATAGAAACAAATTCTGGCGCATTTCTTCAATAGCCACCAGCCTGGTAGTCCCCTCCATCGTCAACACTTCCTTTTTGTGCTATCTACCTTGTTTTCCGGGCCTCCTTAGTGACCAGTCTTGTAGCCCTCTCTGCAAAGTACAGTCGCCGCCAGTCAGCTTCGCGCAACCACTGGACTGTGAACCGTCCTGCAGAAACTCCAAATGACCTAAAAGTGTCGGCTCGAGCAATGCTGCGGTCATTAAATGTTAGCACAGCATCCATTGTCGCTATTTTAAGCGTCTTGAGGCGAAGAAAGACATTCTTTGTAGCGCGCTCCCATACAACGTTGTTGAACTCCTCATTCGCCTTCTGAGTTTTTCCATGGAGACATTTCTGGAGAAGCTCAGGCTTTGAGAGCTGCTGAAACCCCGGCGTACCGCTTCAAGCGTACCGCCGAGCTCGAAAGCTTCGATGCAGACACGCACGTGGTGGCCGCGGCGCCCACTCCTGGATTGTGTTGCGGAGAATTGGGGTCGTTGGAGATCGACTTATGCCGGTTTCCGTGGAAGAGAAGTTTTTAAAGCACTTCTTTGACTTCGTCATTGCATTACCGCTAAATAACCAGCATCAAAGTATAAACAAATTCGATTGTCCGCGAAAACACGCCGAAGCACGAGCAAAACGCCGCGCGTTGCGAGTAATCCAGCTGCGTCTTAGGATTCGTTTGGCTACAGTGGCTGTAGTTTGGCTAAGTGAAATATACTAGCTAGATTTTCACTGTTGGCAGATGAGTGACAGCCATTCCACTAAACGTGACAAAAAATAGGCATCGAAAAAAATTTTTTTTTTCAGTTTAGGAGAGGCACAGATCCCGAGCATGTGCCAAAGGGGGCGCGGCTGGATGCTGCCTAGGTTTCGAAAAATCTTGATACTGAGGTACTGAGGTGAATATTTCGCGTCCGCGCAAATGAAACCCTGGGCCACGTTAAGGAAAGGATAAAGATATTAAATTACACAAAAACAAAAAATCGATTTTTTTTCGGAAACTTTGCCTACCCTGTTCCCTTAAGGTGAAAGCTTTAAGTGGCTCATTGCCCCGATGGTCTGGAGAACGCGGCGTGCGGCACAGAAAGTCAATGAGTTCGCCTCATGCAGGCACGCGCTCGTGCCACTGCTCGCGCGCTCGTCGTCGTATTCTTCCTCACATCTGGCTTCAATGCCACTCATGATGCCAAAAGAAAGGAGGAGGAGGAGGAGGAAAGAACTTAATTGTGTGCCCTGTGAGTTGGTGGGGAGGGTCAAAGGCCCCGCCTAGGTGACGGCCAGGAGTTCGTGGGCCCTGGCGGCATCCTCGGAACGCTGGATGGCCCATAGTTGATCCTCGAGGGCGGGGCTGAGCAGTGCGGCTTTCCAGCGCGTGCGAAGACTACTGCTAGAGGCCGCGTTTTCTTTATTGTTATTTATACCTCGACATTCCCATAATATGTTCTCCAGAGTGGCTCTGGATTCTCATGTTTTGCGCACGAAGGTTCAAGATCGGCTGATGCAAGCGTGCTTGTTTCATATCCATCAGGTATTCGCAAAAAAAAAATAATGATAAGGTAGGATATTTTTCTAACAGGCCTCGAACACAGGTTAGCAATTCAGGCAATTAAATTAAAATTGCAAGCATGGGGAGAAAATTGTGGCATATTCGGGGAACTGCAGAATGGCTTCAGAATTGGCAGATTGTGGACTGTAACCTATTTGTTGTTACCCAGATTTAGCGATGGAATATCTTGAATTGTGGTGGTTGTTGTCCTAGATGGCACCCCTCGATGGCCCGAGTGCACGCTGGCAATGCTAAGGAAGAGCCAGGGCCTGCTGGAGGACAGTGCTTATTTCCGCAGCAAAGCGTCCGGCCCGGCTGCGCCCAGACAACCTTCCTCGTCTCATCCCTAGCGCCCTATCTTAAAGGGCCTCTCACCAGGCCCCGTAGAAAATTTTAGTTATACGCTGGAAGTTGTTACGTGTCTTCTAGGGAGCGCTCTGCGGCAAAAAATTTCAAATCGGCTGAATAGTAGCCGAGATAAAGATATTTCAGTGCCGCGAACCCATGATTTCAGGCGGCTGGCTCCAGTGCCAAGCTAGACGCTCTCTCCACTCGCCCCGTCTAGCCTCCGGAAGCAAAATTCCTTCGCTGCGGTCTGCCATACCGGACCTCGATGATCGCGTGACGCATACGTCACAGGCCCCGCCTTCATTTTTTTCTCCTCGCTTTTTTTTTCGGAGCTACGCACTTCCGCTGAGGCGTCTCGTTCGCGCAGAGCACAATTTTGCGCTATGTGGACACGGACACATGACTAGCGATATAATTCAGTGCTACACGAGTACTGAGGAAGAATAAGCGGATCGCAGAGCACGATCCCGGGGGCGCTCGAACACGGTAGAAGACGGCATGGTTTCGGTACCTGCGCATGTGTCTGCACAACCGTGGGCACAAGCAGACGAAGCTATAGTTCATCGCGCTTGCTTGGATGCGAAGTTAAACCAAAGAACACGCAGGCATTCCGCTTGTTTGTTTTACTATTAAAGCGAAGCCTTTTTTGCCTCTTCCTTTGACTTTTCCACTGCTGCTGCTGCCGCTGTGGGTCGCTGTCGCGCACACGGCGTCAGGGGGTGGTTCAGAGCGTGTATATGGATGACAGCGTGAGTAAGAGAGAAAAGGTGATGGGAGAAACTCGTTTTCACCCTACCATGTCGAATGTGCCCAATTCCCACTGGAGTTCCCTAACCCTAGCCGCATTAGCCGCTTGGTAGCTGTAATCATCCGTGACTCCCTTTGAAGCATTGCGGAAACTGCAGTGCTTTCCTTTCTACTAACGTGGGAAGCCTGTGGGGACGCAGATAGAACAGTAGAGAGGAAAAGAAGTGGAGGGAGAAGAGGCAGTTCCAATATAAGAGATGTGAGGTGACATGAGAAGGAAAGAAAACACCACTACTATACGACAGCTGTTGCGGAGAAACAGTATTAGCTTAAGTTTAACATACCGTACAGTACGTTGTTGCTATTTCTGAAAAATTAGCGGTGGGCAAATATTTCAAGTGGGCAACATACGCAGGGCGTGCAGACGCAGAGCCGCTATAATTAAAGCGCACCGCAGAGTCCAGGAGACATTACGAAAGCGGTCGACCGTCAAATCAACACTTCAGTCGCCGCCGTTTTAGCTTTGCGGCTATGGCATTGCTACAGGTAGTGGATCGGATCCCCATCGCGCAGCCGCATTTCAATGGGAGCGAAATTGAAAACGAATGTGCACGTATATTTTGGGGCTCATCAAAGAACATCATGGCATCAAAATTAATCCGGAGTCCGCCACTACCGCTTGACTCATAATCCGAGTGTGGTTTGGGAACCTAAAGCCCCATAATCCAATTCAAGTTTAATCCTTCTACCACAATGCGATGTGTCATGTGAGGAAATGACAAAGCTCAACCCTCTCAGAAGTTATGAAATATGGCACACAATAACGCCTCAATCAAGCACCTGTAGCTGTGTGCAGTGTGTATTACGCCGACAAACAGCAGTAGTGCACGCAAGATAACGTTTAACATCAACTCACCACCCTCGTGTTAGCCTAAACATTGAAGAAAAGCTTCAGATGTCAACGTCGCCGCTAATTATTGTCAATCAAAGCGTCCAGCACGGAAAGCTGGATTGCTTGGTTCGTTTAAACACGTTGGCGGGCTAGTTGGTAGAATCTATGATAAAGTGTATAAGCGCGACTGAACGAGGACGTAGAAAGCAACAGATGCACAGAGACAGCGCTTCACTTTCAACTACAGAACTATAGATAGCGACAGTGGTGGCTTGCTCACGCACCTTTCCTGTAATTTTGCAATTTCATAGGCTTCCACAATCTCCCTTGTCATCCTGCATAGGGCTCAAAGCAGGATGACAAGGCAGATTGTGGAAGCCAATGAAATTGCAAAATGACAGGAAACATGCGTGAGCAGGCCATCAGTGTCGCTATCTGAAAAGGAGATACGATTACTCGGTTTATCTTGGTAACCATTGCAGTATATGTTTGCACCACGTCTTGCACACGTGTGCGGTTCATCGTTATGCACCACTGACTGTTGTTTTGTTCCTGTCCCGTTTGTTTCCGCTCGAACGGTATATATACAGATATATATATATATATATATATATATATATATATATATATATATATATATATATATATATATATATATATATATATTGGTGCGTGCGAAAATAAGAAAAATCTATACTTGAAAGTGAAGCGTTGTCTCCGTGTATGTTTTTCTTTCTTTGTTCTCGTCAAGTCGCGCTTACACACTCTATCATGCAAGCTTCTCTTACGTCGATACCCACAGTGCGTAGGATCTTGATAATTTTTTTGTCTGAACTTCAATTCGTCAATTCAAGCAAAAGATCACACAAATAACGTGTGTTGACTTGAGTAATTATAGAAGTCGCATGTCACCACGAGTGACGCCACGCTGTGGACACGACTACATAGGCGCATGTAGACGAGTACGGCACCGTCCAGCTTCGAGCGCCGTCGCCGCGGGGAGACGAAAAACCTGCGTTCGGTTTGAAACTTGAGACCTTTCCGCGGCGCGTAGAGATGTAATTCTTTGCAAACACGAGCGTTAGCGCGCATGTTAGCGCGTTAGCGCATCCTAGTTAGCACATGTTAGCGCATGCGTTAGCGCGCATGCTCTGTACTTGTTAGCTGAAAATGGCTGGACCTGGTGAGGGGCCTTTAAGGGCTCGATCTTGCTCAGTCAAAGAACCACAACAAAAACGCGTACATTCTTTGACTGTGTTTGCTGTCGCTCGCCCATACGGGAGTATCGTTCATCTTGACCAACCCCGCGAGCGTTTTCCAGTCACTCCGTGGCGGTTAATTTTCCCCCCACCCTCCCCCGTCATGCCCGCTTGACCAAACAGTTACCAGTTGGTGGCGCTGCTGCCGAAACAAGGGTTGAAAAGCCACATCCAGCGGAATTACCTTACTCGCTTAAGGACCGGCCGTCAAGGCTCAATTCCAAGAAATACACTTCCCACGCGCACCCTTCTCTTCTGTGACCTGCGTCAGGGAACGCCGTCACGGCTCCTAAAATAATTTTTGACTGGCCCCGGTGCACGGCTGAATGACCTCGCCGCCACTGCAGCTACATCCAGTATGGAGGAGACAGCTCAGAAAAGCTTGGAGAATCGTAGCAAATACCCCAACTTATGCACTCTGTAATTTATTCTTAGTGTAGAGAAATATCCAAAGAAGAAAGCAGACCGTTACATGTTGCTTTTCTAGACATTAGCGGAGCGTGTGATAAAGTAGACTGCAACATTTTGTCGGATATTCTGGAAGGGAAGGGCATAGGAAACGACTGTATGCAGCTTATAAGTGCTATTTCCCTCGAAAATACGGTTCGCGTTGCATGGGAAGGAACGAGAAGTGATTTGAAATTTCATACCGCCAAGGGACTGAGCAGGGGTGCCTTTTATCCTCACTGCTTTTTCTTTATATACATGAAAAGAATTGGAAGGGCACAGCAAGGGATCATTATCGGGTTCAATTTCTTATATAAACAGGCCGACAGAATAGTAGAGAAGTTGCTTCAATGTTAGTTTAAAGCGGACGACATTGCGTTGCTTGAAAAGAAGCAAAGTGATTTGCAATGTCTGGCTAATATCTGTAGACATGAATGCGACAATTTATAATTGAAATTTAACGCGAAGAAACCTGGTTTTAGGGTATTCAATAAAATTGGTGACCAGCAAATGTCAATAGAGGTGCAGAAAAAAACTTGCATATATACAAACACAGGCAAAAGTAATAACCGCAAAGGGGAAGATAAATACGGCCATAATGAAACACAGAGCTACGGGGATACAATAGATGCGAGGTGCTCCGGGGTATGTGGAAAGGTGTAATCATTCCAGGACTTGCACTGAGAAATGCGGTTGTTTGCTTGAAGTCGCAGGTAAAGTCAGGACTCGGCGGCAAACAACCGTGACGGGGACGCCTCGCATTGAACCTGTTGTGAATGATATGGCCTTGAGAAGTTTTGCAATAAGGACGCTTGGAGTAGAATTGATATTGAAGTTACATTAAGGAATACGAAAGGAAATAAACGGGCAGTGATAGTGCTGAGGTATTTGCACAAAAAAAAAACAACCTTTGTCTAAGAGTTCAGGAAAAGAACTGGAAATTTCACCAGCAAGTATGCAATCGTTATAGCAAGGAAACAACACGGCAACAAAGAACGCCAATGGAGCACAAAAATGCTAAGAGTAGCTAGCTGAAAGGGAAAAACAAAATTCGGCAAGGAACAGTTTATGAGATTTCGAATTAAAGCTTTTTACTTTTCGAAGCCAGATACGGATGCTTTAGAATGCGTACTTATAAAGCGAGGTACAACAAGGAAGAAGAAGCAAGTTCTTGCTGCGGTAAAGGTACTTAGGAGAACAACAACAATAAACTTAAAGAAAGTATCTATCATGTTTTATTAGAAAGTGAAGAGCTGTCGACTCATTCACCTCTGGCCTCCTGCAAACTCTTACGTTGAGGGATAGCTGGGGGCAAGTAAACATGTCCGCAATAGGGCTTAGTAAGAGACGATTGATGGTTAGGTGGCACAAGAGTAGGGAGACCACAGACAACGGAGGCGTTCAAAAACAATATTCACAGTAGCCCGTCAAAAGTTTGATGCTGATAATTCTTAATGCGTGTGTTTTCTTGCTAGAAAAATAGGTACGACATTAGGCAAAACAGGATCACGTGCTTGGTGGCACACGCCACCGCCCCGTTACAAAGCGGGAACTCATAGCATTCATCAATTAAGCCATCCATCCATTTTGTCCCCGATCAGCCCTGGTGCCGGTTTCTGAAATGAATGGTACTTCTGTCGCTTCTGTGGAGTGACCGGGCTTACCTAGTTTTCATTGTCAGGGGCAACACCTTCGGGAACAAAAAGTGACCTAGAGTTGAGCAGTGCTCTCATGAATCGTGTTTCGACTCAATGTCGGCAATGCAGTTTTCGCGCGGACACTTAGTTTCTTCGAGGACGGAAAAAAAAAACTTGGATGGAGCATGGCACCTGGAAACTGGCCTAAGCCAAGTAGCCTCCATGTACGCAAAACCAGACTTTCTCTCTGGGGCTTATCTGCTCGATGATTGTCGAGGAGTAGGCGCCCCACGGTTGCCGAGCCTTGTAAAACTATTCTCTGTTGCACTTAGCTCTCACTGGTGCCTTCGTCACAATTGACCCTCGTCATGCGCTCTATTCTCTTTCTCACACTTCGCATGCTTAGCGGCTGGAAATTGCCACTTGCCAATAACGTTGTCATGGATAGCCTTTCCTCAATACTTTTATGACTTTGCTTCAAGGTTGCCACGTGACGCTCCCTCTTAGTCATTTTCCTTCTTCCGTGTTTGATGCTTCCGTTCAGCGGAATTCTGAGCAAATATGAATGCAAGCATTGGCACTTTTGTAAATTTTGGAGTTCATTCTGTGGATCAATCATGGCTTACGGATTTGTTAACGCCTAGCGCGACGTGCGACAACTAAAAGCGATACAATGAACAAAACTTTCCATGGTGCTATTATGAATGGTAGTTAAAAAGTCCAGGCGAACTATTGCCATGAGCGTCGCTATCGGCGTTGCCATGAAGCTCCGCATATATTTAGATATATGTACGTTATGTCTTTGCGAGTGCTCTAAAAGGCCGTTATATGAATGCTAGAATGCAACAGACTAAACAATTGCTCAGAATTTCGAGAACACCAGCCCGTATAAAAATGACATGAAATCAATCAATCAAAACAATCACAGCGCATGTCTATCATCTGAGTTCTTCTCAGACAAATAAATAATAAAAGTACAAAACAATAGCAGCACCCAAACATTAAATTGAATATTTTACCAGCGCGGCTCAGTAGAAGCAGCATAGCGGCGCTTGTGTTACGTCCTTAGGGACCTTACACCGTGTTAAAGCGTTTAAGGGTGCGAAAAGTTTTGTCGCACTAGCGCATGCCGCATTCGCGCTACTCCAACCTAATGTTCCTAGAAACATAAAATGCATAAGCATTTATATGCTTCCCTAACGATAACCTAGCCCGTCACTCAATATAATGAATGGATCACACCCCCCTTCTCCTTCGGTCGAACCCACTGGGCCCTCCCGGGCGGGCTGCTCTGATGCTGCTAGGACGACCCTCTACCTTTCTCCCTCCTACCCTCTCACTCTCCTTAACGCCAATCTCCCCCACCCTGCTGGCGCTGAGCCGTGCTCCCGCTTGGATTGCAGAAGATAGTGCTAGCTTTTCCTCCTTTCCCCACAAGAGCCACACGTGACCATACCCCCTTAAGCAATGCCTCATACCCCCATAAGCAAGCAAAAAGAGAGAAAATGATAAATAAAAGGTAGGGAGGTTAACCAGGACTGAGCCCGGCTGGCTACCCTACACTGGGGAAAGGGAAAGGGGGAGGGAAAGATCAAAAGAAGAGAAAGTCCACTGGGGAAATAGTCGGTCACTCAGTCCGGATCACAGACGCTGACTCAATCGGGTATCTTTCAAATATCGCAGCAGCGCTTTAGTGGCCTTTTGTAGCTGCGATATGCGAGGCCATGGTCCCAAGATCTTGTTCAAGGTGAACGGCTTTCCATCCAGCTGATTGAGAGCTGTGCAGAGGTCTTGCCTTTCATCTTCAAAAGATGGGCAGTAGCACAGTAGGTGTTCTATGGTTTCCTCGACACCACAGGCATTGCACTCAGCTCTGTCAGCCATTCCAATCAAAAATGCATATGCATTGGTGAATGCGACGCCCAAACGTAAGCGGCACAGCACTGTTTCCTCATTTCGCAGAAGACCTGCTAATAGCCCCAGTTGCATACAGGGATCGAGGGAATGCAATCGATGTTGAGTGAATTCAGGTGTGTGCCACTTCTCCAGTGTCAAAGAGTGCGCTATCTTGCCTAAGTGTTGGGCTGCGTCAGTCCACGATAAAGGTATACAAACAAGGGTTGCTCCTTCGTGTACTTTCCTAGCAGCTTCGTCAGCGAGGTCGTTGCCGGAGATACCGCAATGACCAGGCAGCCACTGAAACACGACGTCGTGTCCTTTCGTGATCATCTAAGCAAGCAAAAAATTCAATGGCTCATATCCACGTAAAGCATAGTGTGCAAGCGCTTAGAAAAGTCAAGAGAACACTGCTTGCATTCGTAGAAATCACCCATACAACAGACTTAAGAGAAAATGTCTCAGTAAAGAGAAAGCTCAAAATAAGCACCTGAACCATCAACAAAACATTGCTGGCATATCCCCCTCAGCAAATAAAGTGGTGGTTTTGCAACAGGTATGCTAAATTATTCCTAATTCACCTTAATTAACACCAAAGGTTGTGGGTTGGACTCTCACCCAAGGTCGAAGGTACGAGTGCCCTATTCACCTCAATCAAAGTTACCTGTGGCTGATAAACTTCATCTAATTGACACCAAGGGATGTAGGTTGGAGTGCGGTAATGAACTCTCTATTAATGAAACCTCCCTTATCGTGTTCGCTATTGAACATGATAGGCGAATGGCCTAAGAGGGTTTGTAATGGTTCACACAGGTCGGATCAAGTTCCATAACATAGTTAATGACACCGGGATGTGTGTAGATGAACATGTGTGCATAATGCCTGCGTATATTTATACAACTAGACAACTACCAGAGGAGTTTCTGCGTGAATTTTTTTCTTGCTTTCTTGCAAGAAAATCGAGAACAATATCTAGGGTTTTTAGCCTGACCCGCCTATAGTTACAACACCACACCGTCCTATGATTTGAAGCTCGCATTAAGCGTTGAATCGCAGTCAGTGCTTCGAATTTCGGCCGATACAGCTATTTAATTATATTACCTTTGGTTTGAAACCTCAGTGACTCTTGAAAGTGAAGGTGGGAAATGCTAGTTGGTAACCCATGACGTGCACTGCGCGACTGTGGTGGGGCACTGTGGTAATCTTCGTAGAGGTAATTTGACAAAGCTGTTTCCGCAGTTGCAATTGTGACCACGTGAACGTCTCCATACAAATGTCTTCGTTCCTTTTTAGAATTTGTCCGCCATATCACGATGCACATAATGGCGCTACAAGCGCAAGGCGCAATTTGCCATTTCAAAGCGCCTACCTTAAAACTCGTTGCTCCTGCGTTCCTTAACGTCGGCGGTACCCATTTGGCGCCCCTTTTCTATAACTCTGTAATGTTTCGTCCTACTTCGGCCGAAACTGCTAAGTTTGTAAAACGGCCCACTGCTGCTTCTTATTTATTGCGGTAATAATTATACGGACACTCCAGGCCCATTGGTGTCCCCGCCACTGCAGTCGGGCTGCGAAAGTACAGAAATCACAGGCGCTATCTGCGCGTGGATACTTACAGGGTCTCGAAGGGATTCTAAGTGCGTTTAGTTAATAAAGCAACGAGCTATCCAAGTAGACGCACCGTCATGCTCCACTCAATTGACCCTGCAGTGGTGCCAACGCAGTGTTCCACATTCACTTAGAGAATGAGCCATGCGCGCATAAGTATTAGCGTTCCTGCGACGAAGCTTTCTGGATAGCACACCGTGGTGCTGGTGTTCCTATGAGCGAAACTGATAGTAAAGTTCAAGCTGAACACATAAAAACGTGGACGATTTTACATTAGTCTGGTCTAGATTCATGATTACGTTGCTACGCCAGTAACTCCAGTTGCTGAATCCCTGATCGAGCCATTCTTCTGGCACGACTTGTATGTGCCAGGGCCCGATCCCGTAAGACGCTTTGCGGTCTTTGATTTCGTGGTTCTCCTCTGTATAATATACTTCCTCTCTCATCCATTTTTGCAACAATTCTTGAAGATCCGACAGAACACGAGTTGGGTTGTTTTGCTCGTGATAGCGTCGATTGCGACGTGTTGAGTTCGTAAAGTGAGTTCTGTTTTCCCACAATTTGTAGGCAACAAATAGTTTTTGTCCTACCAGACTTTACGCGTCACAAATGCTGTATGGACCATTAGGCCACAGGGCACTTGTTATGCATCGCATCACGCCTGCTTTGTGAACGCGATTCGTCCACGCCCTTCCGCCTTTTTCTCGGCCAAATGCAACATCATCACAAAAGAACTCGACTGGATGCTCTCCAATTTCGGCATAGAACTGTTATTTATAACACAGGCAGCTCCTGTAGTGCTAGTCAAGAAAAAGGACAACACGTAGTGATATTTTGTTCATCATCACCTCAGCACAATAAATAAAAATACGTTTATCTGTTGATAAATTATGAAATCTTTGGAATGTGGGAGGAATTCTCTTCGGTATCTGGTGGCTTTCTGAGAAAATATTCCATCGGAGGTTGGTCGCGGTAAGTCTATAAAAGTTTCTGTATTCACAAAGTGGAATCAAGAATTGGATGCAGAAACGGAATGGGGTCGAAAACAACCCCTCGCACTTATCCAATGAATGCTACGCATTAATAAAACATGCCTTTCGGGTATTGCTTAGCATCGAACACATTCGGGCACATGCTAGATTCCCTTCTTTGCGGGTTCAAATGGTCTACTTGCTTATGCTCGTCAGTAGCATCGCTTTCTTGTCAACATTTGAGAGACATCTTCAGTGCCCTTCCACCAATCTGAAGGTATACAGCCACTCTGGGGCACGATCGGAGATCCTTTTTCGATACGCGTTCTGTTCGGCTGCTGCAACGTCAAAAAGTGGCAGTATGCAAAATTTGTGAGAACGCGGCGAAGAGATCATCCAATCGGCAAGCGGTGAACTCCCCAAAAGTTTACTTCCCTCGTGTGTCGTCGGCTCTCAGACAGTATCGACACGTGTACTTATCTTTATCGGGCGACCACGTTTCGCCGCCTAACAAATGTAATCGCACAGCGCGGGACGCGCCTGCATGTATCCGAAGTTTCTGGAAAGTTATCGATGCTTCAACCCGGCTGTCTGTTGTCGCCGAAGCTTCTGTTATCTGATTTCATCGCGTGACTCTAATGGTGTAGAACCTTGTGGAAGGCATGCGGGTCCCAACGATTAGTCTGGAACATTCGACGACTGCTGTATAAAAGCCGACGCGCTTGACCCGCTGATCAGATTTTCGACGATCGCCGACTGTGTTCGCCGCTCTCGTTGTGCATTAAGTGTAGCCTGTTTTGTGGGCACAGGTTCGCCCAATAAAAATTGGAGGACGCTTAAGCTTCGCCTTCAAGAGTGGAACGCGACAGCGTTCCCATCGACCCGCCAAGGGGTGTAAGACAATGCGCTACGGCGCAGGGATCACTTACGAGGCGCCCCGCATCGGACTTTGCGGCCACCTATCACACGGAGAGCGTCGAGCAACGCAGCGTTCGGCGCGGCAACGAAACGTGCGCCTGAGCAAACGGAACGAACCAAAGAACTCGGTGTCTCGGAGGGGGAAACGATCTACGCCAGCCAAACGTCGTGATCGGCACGGGCAGCGAGATAGATAGATAGTGATCTAAAGAAAGGAACGGCGCTTGATTCTGCAACCCGCGTGGGAGCACGGCGAAGCGTCGTCAGGGGAGAGGGAGTCGGAGCCGCGACGCGCCTGGCACCGGTCCGCGCACAGCCCCAATGCGCGCATGGCGCGCCACCTGTCGGGGCAGCGCCGTACATTGAGAGGAGGGGGTCTTCTGTGTTTGCCGCAAGATGGCTCTGCGCGTGCGGTAAGCGCAGAAGAAATGTAGCGGAAACTTACTTCGCTACTCGTGTAAATGCGACTTCTGTAAGTTACATGCTCATAATTACCGATATACACCGCAGTATAACTTTCTACGGCACGTTTTTAAGGCAACACCGCGTTCACTAGAAGCGCGTTCGTACCGCTTTCAAGCGTCGAACTCGTGGCTGAGTGGTAGCGTCTCCGTCTCACACTCCGGAGACCCTGGTTCGATTCCCACCCAGCCCATCTTGGAAGTTGCTTTTTATTTATGAAGTGCCTGCCGTGATTTATCGCTCACGGCCAACGCCGCGGACGCCGACGCCGACACCGACGACACCGGCTTTTCTGCGACACGAGCTCCTTAACGCTATCGCGTTAAAAGCTAGTTTTGCCTTTCACACTATTGCTACTGTGTTCTTTGACGTCGCGACCACGTGACAGTATGCTACAAAACGAAACGTTTCTCGTGTTCTAATGACTGAGATCTTTATCTAAAGAATGTATTTTTTTCTTCTCAAGCTTAAATTTGTTTCGACATAGTATTAGGTGTAATAATAATAATAGGGGTTTTACGTGCCAAAACCACTTTCTGATTATGAGGCACGCCGTAGTGGAGGACTCCGGAAATTTTGACCACCTGGGGTTCTTTAACATGCACCTAAATCTAAGCACACGGGTGTTTTCGCATTTCGCCCCCATCGAAATGCGGCCGCCGTGGCCGGGATTCGATCCCGCGACCTCGTGCTCAGCAGCCCAACACCATAGCCACTGAGCAACCACGGCGGGTGTAGTATTAGGTGTGAGTACTACAATTTATAACTATTAGTTTTTCTGCGTCGTCGCTAGGCGGGGTTGCGCACAGCCAAAAGAAAGAAAGAAACAACGCGAGCAGTGGCGCACTTTTCAAGAGGCATGAACAACATTCCAATGGGTCGCGGACACCGATGATGGGGTCAATTTTGCTGTACAACCAACACACTATTCATTTCGAGAAACGAAAGCGACACCTGAATACGCTTTCTGCTATTTCTTCAAACACAGCCACCCGCTCTCATGCCTCCTCGAGCAACGCCAGCGCAACAACCTAGGTTCCCAGCGCAAGCGCATTTTCTCGAATTAAACTGTGAATTGGATCCGAAGGTGCTATTCCGAAGCCGTGGCCGCCTGTTGGGTCCAATCTAATCGACCAGACGCGCCATGCGAAGCCGGTCTTGTAAGGAGCGTATGATTGCTCCAAACTTCGCTACTTCCATCGTGTACGGCGCCTAGCAGACAACGTGCTCGGTTGCCCGACGATTGGCTGGAGCGTGTCGTCATTTTGACGTCACCAAAAACGTGGCTGCACTCCGCGGCTGCCGACGTCGGTGCGGAATAGACAAATCGCGCGCGCCGGTAACCGAACGAACGCGCCGAACAACTGTTCTGCTCTGTTCTGCAATTAAACACCTCAAAATGCCCTTTCAGGCACCATGCATTCACCGTAGTCGGCCATTTCGTCCAAGCAGCTGGTATCCAAGCCGACCCTGACTAAGTTCACGCGGTGAATAATTTTCCGACACTCTGTAAAGCTAAATATTTCCAATATTTCATCAGAAGTATGGTTCTACTACCTCTGCGTCATGCCGAATTTCGCGGAGAATGTGCCTCCCGTCATAGTGCTCCTCAAAAAATATCTGATGCCCAAGCTACTGCCTTTTATGCGATTACCGATGCGCTCACGAATTCTACAATTTTAGCACAATGATCCTACTGCACTGACAGAAGTGAGGACAGATGGCAATGGCGATGGGATCGATGACATCCTCACTCAGCGTCATGGCGGACACGACTTGCCTAAACTAGCCATCTTCTATCCACATTGGAGAATTACGCGAATAAAGAACCCGAATACCTTGCCATTATCTGGTCTGTCGCGAAAGGTTGTCCTTACGGTTTAGGTTGCGCCGTTACCAGGGTAACTGACCATTGTGCCCTCTGCTCGTTTTCTTCGTTGAGCTATCTTTGAGGCTTCTTCGCTGTTTGTGCTTTCCGCCTACATGAATCTGGTAATCTGCACGTCCAGTAACCTCCAACAGGACACCGATTGCCTGTAACGGCAATCCATCAAAGCTCCCGACGCCGTCGAAAAGGAGTGTTGCAGCTGCGTCTTGTCCATCTCGGCTCTCCTTAACAGAGGGAAATGCGAAGCCGTGACCCGATTTTACGTTCCATCATTGAACATATAGGACCTATGCAACACACGATTTTTTGGTCCTCTGCTTCTGCATTCAGAACGCTAACTTATGCCGCGACAATAAGAGCCCTGAATACCTTTTCGTTGTGCCCGCCTATCTGCGCTCAGCTGACATCCGCCAGCTTGACAATGAGCTCAACAGCCACCGCCTCGGCACCACCTGCACATTCGCATCCGGAACCACATCTTCTGGCCAGACCACAATCTATTCGCGTACGGGTATGTCGGCAGCTGCGAAGAATACCAAGGCCGAGAGCAACCAGCAGCACTTACATGCACTTTTCTTCATCCTATAGACATGCCCCCTCAACTGCGTAGTGCTCCACCTTCTTGGCCACTTTCCGACTTCAAATCCAGGAACGTGTAAGCCGCTGCAGCGAGCGATAAGGTGGCGGGACACGCCATTACCCGCGCGCACGCAATCAGGGGTGCTACTGACGTCGCCCAGTTTCCTTATTACGTCAACATGCCTCATCGTGTTCCTCGACTGCTCCTGACCGGACAAGGCCAATATTTCTGCCCCCACGTGATCGAGCGCATACTTCGTCGTTGTTCTACTCACGATGAACCAAAACCGCCGATCACTCGAAAAGCAATAGACTCACTAGGTGTGATGCAGGTTCCATTTAGGATTTCGACGGCTCACTGAGGTGTGGCCTGGAGGTACTGGGAAGGCGAAAGAATCTGTTTGTACTCGCTCAGACAAAAGCCGATCATATTACAAAGAAGAAGCAGCAAATACGTAAGACCTAAAACATTTAAGGACTCCAGCTGAAGTTGATGAGGCAAACAGCAATATTCAGTGGCGACTTAGGGGTTGATGTGCGTGACTTGCTTTAGCATTACCTCGCACCTCTTTGAACTCGCTGGATTCATGTTGCAACCAGCGTTCAGCAGATTTTAAATTACTGTTCAGGAGTGCCTGACGGTGTTCCGCTCCGAAGAATCGTCAATTGCACTATAATATACTACACAGAGTGTTTCAGCTAATTTGGAGCAAGTATTAAAAATACAAACGTAGGCGCTAGGTATGTCGCATGGGCAGAGTATTGTTCTATTTGTGGGCTCTCATTTTAAATTGTCCTAAATTTCCTTGCGTAAATCAGCCTCATCAAAATAAAACCATTTTGAAACTCGGACGACATTCACGGTGGCAAAAATGTAGATCTAAATCTAGAATCCTCGTGTGCATAAGTCGCATCATTGTCCGCTGCTCCAAAAGATGAGAATGTTCATAGTTTAGCAGCCGGAAGTGTAGCATACCAACAAAAACGCCATACGTATTGCAGTACAAGCTTAAACACATGAATAAAAAGCCATAAGGCATTTAGTTATCCTAAATTGAATGGATGTGAAAGCATTGCCACCACCGTGCGGTGCTTAGACATTACGCCACAACGCAGTGTCGGGAGCTCGACACCCACCAAGGGTCCATGATTCGATTCCCAACAGAAGTGCTCGAGTGCCCCAATTAACTGTTTAATGATTGACTGTGGCTTAATTACCTTCGCCTAAATTAATAGCAAAGGTCGACGGTTCGTAGCCTTTTGGTACCATCGTGTAGTCATGCCACCAACGCCGGATTTTTCTGCTTATGAGGCATTCAATGGTTTCCCAACACTAACTTCATTCACAGCCACGTGCGAAGGCTTGTGGAAGAGAAAATGGGTGATGAGAACCTAATAACATCAAGTTGACAGACTGCGAGCACGGTCATAGTTAATGTCAAATTGCGAATGCGGACAGCAAAAAAGAAACACGAAAGTGACTGGATATGCCCTTAAAGAATGGTTTATTTGGTTGATGACGTAAGTATTCTTAGGCGAGTACCTCATCAAAATTTGTACGTTATGTGACGCTTCTCCAAAATAATTGCATAATTGCCAAAGTTAGCGTTTGTAGTCGTTAAAATAGCTCAACAGTGCGTAGCGTTAGAACCAGTGCGCGGCGCAATAGCGTAGCGTTAGATAGAATTCCTCAGACGGGGATCCGAACCATGAACCGCAGCCTTGCCAAATGTCTGTGTGATCCACTTTACATTCATAGGAGTATAGCGTAGCGTTAGATAGAATTCCTCAGACGGGGATCCGAACCATGAACCGCAGCCTTGCCAAATGTCTGTGTGATCCACTTTACCATCATAGGAGTGAAAGTTGGTTTAGCTTAAGATTACATCACACCCCCACAAATTCTAAGGGACATTAATATGTTTCTCTTCCTTTTCCTTAGTCTCTTACAGTAATGCATAAGCTTTGTTTGGCGAGTACCCCAGCAAAATCGGTACATCCTGTGGCGCCTTATGTGTGAAACATAAGTGTATAACTGGTCAAGTTAACATCTTTAATCGTTATATTAGTGCATTAGTCGTACATAATAGGTCCCTCAGCAAAAACAAAACAAAACTGATTAAAATGTTGAATAGGTCGCTCTCGCGCGTCAAGGTAGTAACAAAAAAGAAAATAACGAAGCTAACACCAGCACTGGAGCAAATAATTTAATAGTAGATTGTTCATTCGTTTTAAAAAATGGTTATGTTGCTGTCCCGTCAGGGTCGCAATACAAAGAGAAAATAACGTAGTTAGCCCATGTACCAGTGTATTAGCTTAATAGTAGATGATTGGTAACGTTAGGAAAGCAAAGTGGTGATGTCGCCATGCAAGCGTCAGGTCATAACAAAAAAAAAGGAAAATAAAAAGAAAGCATTGGTGTCGTAAAAAAAGACAGGTTGTGGCAGCGCTTTGGCTTAGTGGCGTAGAGGTGCAGCGGTGGCGTAGAGGTAGAACACCCGCCTCGCGTGCAAGAGGTCCGCGGTTCGAATCCCGGTGCCGGCAATTTTCCACCGGATTAAAAAAGAAATCCGCGTGTTGATGAAATTGCACAAACAGGCCTGGAGTGTGGCCTGATCCCGGTGACCAGAACCGGTAACGCACTCCCTCACCAGAGCAGGATTGGCCACCCTGGTGCAGTACTTGGCCACAACCTCCTATGAACACAACGATACAATATTACTACTAGCATATTGCTTCTTTCTTTTGGACAATGTGCATGGGCGACTCGACGATGAAGACAAAATGCTCCTAGATTTCGATATGTCAGCTGAACTGGCCAGCGCTGCAGTTTTTTATAAACAAACCTTGTAAGTAGTCTTCAGTGCTCACTCGCTCGTTCGCGTACATTTTGGTACAGGTTGTCGTTCCCAGTACTCGACACAGAGCTCGGCAGCGGCTGTACCGTCTAGCTTTCCTCCATGGCTAACGCTGACGACACTTCATCTAAACCTACACCTGCGACTCCAACAACAACGTACGTCAGAGTTACCATTCCCTCTGATCCTCGCGTACTCCCTGGCTCAGATAATCTTCACGTTGACAACTGGCTCTGCATGTATGAGCGAGTTAGCAAGAAAAACCTCTAGGATCCTACTAAAATGCTAGCAAATGTGATATTCTGCGCAGGCGGCACACTGCGTGACTGGTTCCAAGCATATCAAGAGGAGCTGTCTTGCTGGGATGCCTTCAAGGAGAAGCTCCGCGATATCTCTGAAAGCCCAACCGGTCGCCAGTTGGCTGCAAGAAAAGAGTTTGCTATCAAAATGCAGTCTTCCATTGAATCTTATGTTTCGCACATGAGTGGGCGCGATGAGTGAGTGAGTGAAGTAACTTTATTTCGGTCCACAGAAGACGCAGGGGAGACCCGCGCCACCCGGCTAGCCCCACGTAAGGACCGCCAAGCCGAACTTGACGGCCCGATCGCGGGCACTCTGGACGGCCAGGGTTTGGTCGTCGAGTTCGGGGCTGCCCAAGAGCGCAGCCCACCTATCCTCGCTGAAGGAGGAGCCGATGGCTTCACACTCCCACAACACATATTCCAATGTCGCCCTTATTCCACAGGTAGGGCAGTCCGCACTGGAATATCTTTCAGGGCTTATGGCATGGAGAACCGCGAGGTTAGGGTACGCACGGGCTTGTAAAAGTCGAAGGGTAACCGCCCGCGCCCTGCATAAGGCGGGGTGCGGCAGTGGGAATACCCGTCTTGACAGATAGTAGTGTGTGGTGATTTCATTAAACGCAAGCAAGGGATCCCCGCGGGGCAGGGGGACTGCCGAGGCGGCACGGTCGGTGAGTCCTCGCGCGACCTCGTGTGCGCCCCCGTTAGGGTTAGAGGGAGAACCCTCAGTCGATCCCAAGCGAGTGGGAAACCAAATGAGAGAATGCGGAGAGATACTTTTGGCGCGTTCGAGAATGCGGAGGACCTGGAGGGAGACCATACCGGTTTGGAAGGCCTCAATGACTGCCTTGGAATCACTATATATTGCCTCTCTGCGACGATCGAGCACAGCCAGCACTATTGCAACCTGCTCGGCTACCACGGGCCTCGAAATGCGTACCGTAGCGCAGCAAGCGAGCCTTGAATTGGAGTCTACGATTGAGACGGCGAATGCCTCTTGTTGGACATATGCCGCAGCATCCACGAAGCTTCCCTCAATGTGGTTATTGCGGACATGCTCGAGTAGAGGTGTACCCCTGGCCCGAAATCTGCCGACGTTTTGGTGGGGCGCTATAACGTAAAACTATCCAAAACATTTCTATTCCCATTCTGCAATCAATCCACCGGGTTTGGTCAGAAATTTTTTGGACCACCCCCACTTCACCCCACTTCACGTCACGCGACGTCACGAAACCGCGATAGTTCGCCATCTCATATGACGTCTATACACTGATTATTCATAATTTGACCAACCAAAACAAAAATAGTTATTTCGGATTCGACGCCTTTCTGCCTTAGCCCTTGGCTATTGGTGAAAAGTTTTCGGGCTGCACCCACTTCACCTGCCTGTCACGCGACGTCACAAAACCGCAAAAACTTACCGCGTCGAAGTGAGGCGCACGCGTTAAATATGCACTATTATGCCGAACAAAACTGAATTTTCTTCTGAATAGTCGCAGGCTGCCCCGTTCCGAAAGGCATAAAAGATTGCTGCCGCCGATCGCTCAGGCACTGGCTACTGGCGCCTACCGGAGAGCATGGGTTTATTTGCGTGTAAGAAGACTTTTTGCATGGCCGTGTAACGTTTTCGAGAACTTTCGACACGTTTACGGCCTCATTTTGCCAACTGTTCTTTGCTGACAATCCGTTTCAACGTCATTCTTAAGCTTCCGTTGCATGCCGCCGCGATTCTCGATGAACCACCGCAAGCTTAGTAACAGAAAGCGGACCAATCGCAGACGCCGGCACCACCGACTTCATCCGGTTATTGATATTCAGTGCCGTGGCTCGACCTCACCGAATCCCTCTCCACTTCAGCATGCTCCTCGCCTCTTGTGAGCCAATTAGATAAGACAAGCCGCTCAGTGCAAACAATGTTATTCGTTTTTCAAGCAAACAAGAGTGACCTCTTATGAACGAGGGGAGCATTTGATTGGTTTGTTCAGACAATCCTGCGGGCGACCGCCTGATGCTTGCGTCGGCGTTTACACAAATTTGACGTCAGGAGATTGGAATAAAAACATATTGGAATAGTTTTACGTTATACGGACCGTGCTTGCCCTTTGGCGGAAAAATTGACAAAACTAGGCCACGTTTTCAAAGTAATCGTGTATGACGCGTTCAACTTGTTTACCTACAACAATGTTTCAACCATCAATGTCATTGTCAAGGAATTCCGCCGCTTAAAGGCGCCGCGTCAACCCACAGTTCTCCGTTCTCCCTAAGACGGCTGCGACTTCATCCTACGTCAACCTTCTCACTGCATGCCTCTTCAATCAGAACGTGGCGTGTATGGCTCACCGCGACGTCGAGGCTGCCATTTGAGCCCCATTCCATCCACCTGCAGTTGACTTCACCGCTTACCAATCAGCAACTTCGACCTCCGCCAATCAGGCAGTTGTGCGGCAAGTACTTACCAACTTAGATTTTACTGCTGGCTGGCTCTCGCATGGCTGGTTTCCAAATTTCGCGCGTATTTGTAAATCACGCACTTCTCTGTAATCACAGACCTTCACCCGCTCTGCGTGGCTTCCTCACCCAACGATCCTACCAGCCGGCTGTGTCGCTGGGATCTGCGGCAACATGAATATTCGTAAGCAGTCGTGCACAAGCCGGGTCCCCTACACCAAGACGCAGACTGTTTATTACGTAATGCAGTGTATGAACCACCCGTTGTGTGAGACACCGATGCCGATGCTTCCGTTTTCTCCATTTCTCAACTATGCTACTTCACCACCTTGCGAGCATGCATCATATATCGCTTAGAATGTGCGCTTTCCGAATCGCCCGTTCATCTGTTTGTCGTCCAGGATGGTGTATTGTGCTGCCACAGAGGTCATCCCGATGGTCCTGCCGTGTTCCTCATCATTCCAAAACACCTGTAGTCAGCTATTCTCTATGAAGCCCCCTACTTAGCAAGTGCTGGTGACTTCGGCATTTCCCGCACTTAAGACCACATTCACCGACGCTTCTTTTAGACAGGCCTTGCCCACTCCGTCCGGGTATACGTCGCGGTGTGTTCCTCTATGTTCCTTTCAAATTTCATTGCCGACCTCTTGCAGTCCTGTTCAACCAGGCACAAGCTCACTACATCTCACCATGCAGGAACTAATGGTCAATCGCAGCGTGTGAATCCAACCCTGTCAGAGATGCTTGAAAACAATATCTCGTCCGACAATAGTGATTGGGACCTTCCTCTACCTTATGTCACATTTAGATGTCTTGCTTCACGCCATGGTGCTGGCGGTTATTCCCCGTTCATTACATTCTTCGCCAAGTACCAACGTTGCCACTTGGCATATCCCTTCCATCCGCCGCTACAGAGGCCAGCGAATGCGCACTTGACGCCGTCACCAGAGCAGCCTAAGCACGTGAATTTGCCTGCGCTCGCCTCCTGACCTCCCATGAGAATCAACGACGTTTGTACGCACAACACAAAAATTTGCTCTTTTAACCTGGATCTCCGGTGCTTCTGCAGTCCCCGACGCGCCACAACGGGCTGTTAGAAAAGCTCCTGTCCCGGTGCACAGGTCCATGCTAAGTGCTGCGTCCGTGATTACCCCAGTCAATGCCAGTGCATAATCTGCCCCACAATCCACGGACTTTGTGCATGTTACACGCCTGAAAGCTTATTTCTCTTCTGTCAACACCAGCAGGACAGTGCTTCTACCACCGGGAATAATGCTACGTGCATATCACTTGTTTATTTTAGACGATTCGCGTGTGTGGCTTGACGAAGAATTTCAACTGCTCGTGAACTGTCATCTGCCGGCAGAACTGGCCAGCGCTGCAGCTGTTTCTACAAATATCCCTCGTCAATAGTCTTTAGTTTTAAATATCTCGTTACCATAACAACATATCTGCAGAATAAATGCCTAATTGATTCACATAACACACGCAGCTATTATTATATTTTAATAATATGTGATTTGTAGCGATGCGTAGACATGCATAACCTAGCTCAGTAGATAAACAAAAGCCATGTAGCAGCCGAGCCAGAGAATATTTACGTACTTGTAGACAATTCTCAGAATTCGTGTAGCATTTCTTTTGCCCCTGTTTCAATTCGTGATACGTTTTTAACGCGAATAAATAATATTCAGTGACTTCGGTCATGCACAAAATTCTCATATTTATGTTTACAGGTGCGCTTGAACTTGTGTGCACTTGTACGAAAAATTACGTTTCTTTATTGTCTACTACCTGGACACTGCTGCATAGCAGTTTATGTCGGCTTCTAGCGCCAGTAATGATTCTAAATTGCTCTCACTTACCTAAGTGCACCCGTAGTAGTCAATATCCTTCACTGCATTGCATTTCTCTATTTTTCTTAACGGTTTTGTTCTTATCTTACTAATGTTTCTATTTAAGTGGTCATTTCAACGCATTCAGGTGGCGCTAAAAGGTCATGTAAAAGCTTTACTATACGAATAATCGGGTGGCCTATGTTAATATCAAAGCAAGATGGTCACATCAGCACCTCGTTATTCTCGTAATACAGTTTCAAATCAGTTCTTCAACGCCTTCGTAAGGTGTCCAGAACACTCTGACCAACCACCCGAATATGACCTAATGTTGTACAATTAATGTTTGAACTTCATGTGAAACCATTTTTTTAAAAGCTGCGAGATTGTATTTGAATCACATCGTAATCATGTAGTAATTAGCGCCACCATTGGTACGCTCTTCGTTTGTTGCTGGAATAAAATTGGTTCAGTACTGTCCGTAAAGACTGTTATTATGGAGGCGGATAGCTGTGGCAGTCATTCCGCACTCAGTGCCGGCGCAAGGTCTGTAGTACACGCCCATACACCTTTGCATAACATGGAACTGCTGGATCAATTTTCACCGCCAATTTCTGTCCTAATGATGTCGTTTGGAAAGAAGCACATCATTAATCCTTCATGTAGACTCTGTGCCGGACATGTGTCTACTATGCGTGCCTGAAACCTGTATTTAAACCATCCAAGGGCTCGAGAGGCACGCTGAAATAGCCCGTTTTAGTAGACAGAGATGCCATAGTATTTGGAGAATGGCACATACCATTACCAATTCATGCAAGGCCCCTTTCAACGCTTAAACGCTGCTTCTTAAGACACCCACCGCCGTATATATTCTTATGTTTTGAAGCTGAGAGATGGAGCGACCGTTAGGACCAGTCGGGCACATGTCTTTTTCTTCTTTCTTTTTTTTCCTACGTAAGCTTCTTGGAAATAAGAGTAATGCTGGTTCAAACATCTATTTCTCGGTGCAAGCTTGCGAAGATTAGCCGATCTATGTGATCTATTCCAGAATGCCTGAGGAAGATCAACAGAAACCGTTAAGGGAAGAGCTGCTGGCATTTATCCTAAAGGGAAGTAAAGAATTGAGACTATTGTCGTTTTCGTGACATGACCTCCCTTTGATACGGTGCGCTAGGAAAAAGTACACTTACCAGACACGCCAATGTAAGCCGTACTGGACATCGCTTCCACCAGGATTTCATTTGATCGATTCACTGATAACGAACCACTGATTGTCAGTAGTGATATGAGTGCTATTTCGCCTGCAGTCTGATTGTGCGCGCTTCAGGCTTTCTTCCCGTGTCCTGTCTGGCGCCCTCAATGATAGGAAAGAAATCGGGTTCATTTAGTACTCCCACCTCTTTCACGCTTTCAGTCATTTTCTGTCAAGAAAAAGAATCAGAATCCCGACAGAACCAACCTTGGCTTGTGCCTTTGTAAAAGATAGATTGTGCATTGCAAAAAGAGACGCGCTTGAGATTTTGGTGACTACTGTGCCCCTGAGTCACCATGGCTGAATTCCAGAGAAAGCAGCGCTCTTAGTCAAAGCATGTTAAATCGCAAGACCACTGCGTGCTTTATCTTGCAGAAACACACAACAGCGCAACAGTACCATGAAAGACGCGCAGTGAATTTGTTGTTGTTTCCAATGAATGGCTCATTCCCACAACGGGACACTGGCTAAGCAGGCGGCTCTATACTGCTGTTATTACGATTGTAACCGGAATAAATTAATGAAGATTCTTTACAGAGGCAGCAAAAGACTGGCCTGCGGCAGTACGGAAATAAAGTTAGCATAAGAGAGCGTAATTTCAAGGAAGAACGCGTCCCGTAATTACTTTAACAAGTAAATAAATAAACTTAATAAGTACATTGTTTCTATGTGACGCAAGCAAAGTCTCTCAAAAGCTGGCTTGCATGAGTTTACTCGGCCTATGGAAGGGGGTACGCGTTCTTCTTCTATTGGCTAGGACATCAGTCTTCTGTGTTTGTAGCAAGGACCCGAAAACAAAATTGGTCACCTTTATTTATTTTATTTATTTAGAGTGGTGGACTTGGAACTTTGGTCACAAGTTAAATTCCTTTTTTTCTCACAGCCAAGATTTCCCTTGTTGAAAGACACACAGAAAAAAAGAAAAAAACTGTGGTGAGGAAGGTGAGCAAATGGAGGCGGTTTAAAAGCAGCCTGACTGGCCCTACCACTCAGCAAGATTATGCGGCGAAGCTTCAGCGTTATAAGTGTCATACATGTGAGAATGTACTATAACCTTATTTTTAATGTACCGCGTGGCTAACAACTGTTACAACGTTATTAGATGGCGCTAGACGAACTTTCATGCATCAAATATTTCACAAATGCTTTAGCAGGTTCTGAAGCAAAAGAAGCTTGTGTAATCATCTTGCGTGCGCGGCAAGAATGGTGGCGTACATTCAGAAGCGCACGCGGGCACCAGCGATTACGCTGGTAAGTATCCCGAGTCACGTGGCATTAGACGATGCACTTGACCTGTAAATGCTGTTCCCACGACCGAAGACTGTGCTCGCCGCTATCGTTGGGAATGACATTTGTCTTTCTGTCCACTAGTCCGTCCAAACCCCCCCCCCAAAAAAAACAAGAAAATTTGTCCCTTACAGTTTCAGCACTGCCTCGGTATTCACCGTCACTACATGGTGACAATATACATGACACGGTCTTATTATATCAGCATGTCAGAGGAATACTATTCATCATAATATTCTGCCGAGAACGATCGTTTTCTGCATACAGGAGGAGAGACTACAATAATCGAAATCTGGGCCAGAAATTGCACGAGTCCCCTGATTTGTAGGCGACCTGCAAGCGCTTCATCTATGTCTAATTTCAGGAAAGCGCTACTATCCACGCGGAGATGGATAATTTGGCAAACTTATATTTAATGTTTAGGAATCTATGACTCATAGCAGGAGCTTCGCGGTACGTAGTAAATTCTTGTTTTGCGCCGGTTCGTGCTATACAAAAAAAAGGAGCAGATGAATTCTTTCGGCCCTGAACTAAGTTACTACGGCAGCAACGTTCTCCTACTCTGAAGACAACCATGTAATTTTCGCTTACCTGCTTTTGTCGTACAACTGCGTTGGCCGACTATGGGTTACTGAAGAAGAACCCACCTGTTTAGAGTAGTTGGCGAGGCAGGAACATTTTCGTTCCTCTCAGTTAAGAATTAGAGAAAGAAAAGCGAAGATTTGTTAAAATATTTGAGATGTAATGTTATTTGGATGATAGCCTAAAAAGAATTATTTCGAATACATAAAAATGTTCAGACTTTTTTTGCGTGATATACGCAACTGTATTTCTGTATGATACAATATAAAAATTGAAGGGGATCCGAAATTATTTTGTTATTTCCTTCAATATCTTAAACATATCATTGCCCTTTACGGTAATATATGCTTGATGGGCCACACAACATTAAACACACATATAAGGATACGTCCTTGCGGCCCGCAGTACCGCTACATGGTGTTGTGCCACAGTGCGTGCCTTCATCGAGGCCACTAGCACCCCGTTTTACCCCTCCTCATTTTTTCTGAAGTGGTTGCCCTTGTGACAATGTTCAGAGTTCCTCTAAACTGCCAGTCCCTTTTCGTGGGTCGAACTGAGGAGTTCGGCGAGCTCAGAGTACCAAGACGAATCGAGTGACAGCCTTCAGAGTTCCACAAAACTGCTCACCCTTTGCCGTGGTGACCAGCGGTATGCAGCTTAGACTTCTCCCGCGGCTGAAGAGGAAAGCCACGCGCTTGACATCAGCGCCGGTTCTGCCTCATTCCTGCCAAAGGTATTTAGGGCAGAACCGGCCCACTGTTAGAGAGAGTCGCCACCGGCCACCCCGTCAGTCTGGTGGGCCCTTAGGCACCGCTACCTGTATGCTATTACCGGTTATATGGACACACTGTATGAAGCTTTTCGTTTCCTCTTCATCTGCTCCAAGAGCGCGTCTCTCGTCTTCGACCCCGAGTCGGAATAGCGGCCACGTACATGGTGAGACTTACCCCTAAGGTTAAGGCAAAACAACGTTCGCTCTGCGCAACTCACGAGATGCGAGCACGTCAGTCGGCTGTCTTAACCTTAGAAAGTAATGTATAAATGAGATGGTAAAGGTGGGAACGTTAAGCGGTAATAAATTATCCTGTTTGCCACCCTGCACTGCGGAAGGGGTAAGTAGATAAAGAAGCATAAAGAAGAAAAGCACACACAATGAGAGTGGGGAAAAATGAAAGGCGCGAACACACATAAAATATTGGGAAAATATCGCATTCGTTCAACAAGGTCGCTTGACTGGAAGAACCACGTAGCGTCTTCGTCACCTTCCTGTATGCGACCTTATCAGCCGTAATTTCAAGATCGTCTATTCAGAGAGCGGCCGGTCGTCGAGGCTTCTATGACAGCTGCGTTGCTGTCCAATGAGATGGTCTTTGTGTCCACTCACCCGCTAAATCGTAAGAAGCATCGCAAAATCAACAAAACGGCGGCGTGAACAAGGAAAACAACTTCAACGCCGCGACGGAAACAAAGTGCGCCGAGGTCGAGAAGCACGTGGCACAAAATATGGCACACTGAGTACGCAGCTGATCGAAGCTGATCCGAGGCGCTCAAGTGGATCCACTGTGTGAATGAAGAGGCCAAGGAATCGCGCCGCGCATGTTTGGATTGGACGACTGGTGGCCTCCAATATTTCACCGGTTGAATCTCAGAGACTTCGCTAAGCTGCATCAACCTGCGCGGCACCACAGTGACAGAAAGAAGCGCCAGTGCCATAAATATCTGGTGCTTACGCGCAGCTACGTGTAGTCTGAGACTCTCAGAACGATAAAGTCTACCTGTGTACGTAGTTCAAATAGCACAACTTGATTTACCATGTCACGCACAAAGGAAGTGGTGGCCTTCTAGTATTGAACATCAAAACTCATATATCGAAATTAGTTTTTCTCCATTATCGCATAATAATTATAACTTTTCAAATACGAGAAAATATTATTTTATATGCTATTTTAAGTTACCTGTTTATGCGTTCACACTATTTCACCCTAACGAACCTCCCTATAAACACTGGGCACTTGAGATGACCCCCAAATTTAGGCTCATGTTAAACCGATTTCCGCTCACTTTTTGTTTACATTAATATTACGCCATTGGGGAAGCGGCAGTTGCTGTATTCAAGGTTGCTTGGTATTTGAGCCTCGATGACTAGTTTTTTTAGCTCCCGACTACACATTTTAACTCTGATGCCCAAACATCGACTATAACTGAAGTCACGGGCTAAATGATACACTTGCACGCACGAGCTGTCACTAATGTCACTGTCCCTGTACATTTTCTGTTATCTTATATATGGCAGTAATTGCCTACTCTAAGGTTTGTGAGGTACTGAGTAATCTAGTTGGCGTTGTCGCTGTTAGCAGAGACGTTGTCGGTGCTTTTGGCGCTGTTTCCCACTATCCGCCATATTATCAGCTCTTCCTTTGTTGTGGTTGCGTGGCCTATTTCAAGGTTCCCAGGAAAAGGCACGGTTTTGAGTGACGATCTACAAGATACCGTGCAAGAGTTGTGACGCGTCCTACAGTGCTGAATCTAGAAAACTAAGAAAATTATTGAGGAGCACCAGAACGGCATCAATAAAGGTCAAACTTGGGGATAATCACGTGACTATTAAGAACATCATGTATGGGGATGCAGCTAATGTAATGTAGTGAAATGTAATGTAACGCCTATCAGCTCATTCGTCTGATCTTAGAACCTTTCAAAATTCAGTCGGCAAAACATGCAGTTAACCGGAACGGGGTAATCTGCCAGAGATATACGGGCGCATCCTACGCCACCTAATGCAAAAGTAATCACTCCTCTCGCGCCCGCTTTTATTGTAAACAAGGGGCGCGCAGCGGCGCCTAAACTTCGCTATGTTCCTAGTTGTCTTTGACGCTTTAGGTAACTGTATGCAAAATTTTGACGATGAGGATAGTGCTGTGTCCGAGGCTTATCCTTATATTTTTCGCATACAGTTGACCACTTCTTTAACAGTACCGCGCAAGCGTCGATTGGCCTACCGACCACCCTTTTCTAGCGGCACGAAGCGACAGTATGAGCACAAGTAGCGTGCACGCAGCAAGTTCACTCAAAGCACAAGTTTTGCCTGCTAGGCTCTTCCTACCAATGCGGTGACCAGCCAACCAGTTGACGCTCGCGCGCTAGTATTAAGGAATCGGTCGACTGTGCTTCTCCTTCTGCCAACATTGTTTTGAGGAAGATGACAATGGCAAATCATACACAAGCACACCCGATGCAACAATCTTCGCATGGCTGCCATTGGTTGTTTTAATGCAGACGCGCGATCGACGGCAGCGAGGAGGCCCCCTTTACTTACGGCCGAGCAGGCGGGAAATGCTTTTAGCACAACAGCAGCGCACACGATTGTTTATGTCACCATGGAAACAGGCGTAGGGGTCAGCGCATGTGCAGTTACCGTGGACCCTAGATCTTGCGCATGTAAGCCACTTGGGTCCCCTACTCTAAAGCTCTACTATCCAGCTTTTCTGGACACGTATGAACTAGCGCCCCAAATGGCCCCGGCATGAAGCTAGCACGTTATCAATCGAACGAGCGGGTTTTTCGCGAATAACTAAAGATGCATGTCAATTATTGAACAAAGCAGATGGCAGGCATGTTCTGCAAGATAATCCACACGAGCCAAATGCAGTGATCACGCTGTGGCAAGCAAGAATTTGGTTCCCAGAGCTGTTATGCTCCCAGAAGTGGAAGCCTATGGAAACGCCGAACATCTGTACTCTATCTTTGTGATGTGTGTGGTGCGCGACATGGTGCGGTCGTCGGGATGGACAGAAACAGACATGGAGTGCGCGCGCCGAGGCGAATTCCGTGCTGGAAGGAGAAAACGACAACGCCGAAGATCGTGAATGCGCGGCGCAAGAAAAGGAACGAAAAAAAGAAAAGCCAACCAATTAGGCAAGACCGCGGGGCGTCAGGCAGCCAGTCGGAAAATGACTAATCGGCCAGAGCAGAAGAAAAGCGTGGTGCGCTGGCAGAAGGGGGGAGATGGCGAGAGACGCGGGGACAGTTCCAGGGGGAGACGCCGGGAGAGTTCCAGGCAGCGACACCAGGAGAAGGTCGGCCACCGGACCGGGAGTTGAAGACGGGCCGTCGTGTTCCGAACCCGAGCCGTCAGGACTTCACCCGACCAGGGCCTCCTGCCAACCCGTTCCTGTGCCTCGCCAGTCTACCCGAGCGTGCCGCCAGCTGCTCAAGGCCGGCCAGCTTCTGTGCCCGTGGGCAGGACGAGAACAGTCGGGCTACGGGCCTGAGTTCTACGCCCAGCTGCCCGGCCAGAACGCCACCTCCGTCTGTCGTGCCCCCTGCTGCCCGAGGTCGGCGTTCGAGCTTCTGTGCTCGTGTGCAGGACGAGAACAGTCGGGCTACGGGCCCGAGTTCTACGCCCAGCTGCCCGGCAAGAACGCCGCCGCCGTGTGCTCGTGCCGACAAGCCGCCTGCCTCTATCTTCAAGCCAGAGCAAGGGCGTTCCGGTTGCCCGGTCAACCATCCTATACCCCGACCTTTGGTGAGACCGGCGCAACTCCTACCGTCAACTTGTCGCCGCGTCTCCGCGTCGAGACTGTTTTGTGTCCCTGCCATCGTGGCAAGTCCGGACACGCGCACTAATTAACGTCATACTAGCCCCAAGTGTGTTTCTTATTGCCGTGATCTCTGTTTGAGTGTTAATTTTATGTTTTCTATTTCCTTCTATTTATTTTAAGCCTCTTTCTAGTTTCATTAAATGTTTGCGTGTGTTTTCGAAACCAAAGGCTTTGTCCTCAATTGCGTTCTCGGAGGCTCCACCTAAAAGAACCGTTAAAACCTTTGAGTACACGAACCTTGCATCACAATCTTCAAGACACAAAACCGTAGCTGTTATAAAGCAACGGCTGATGTCGTAATAGCTGTTACATCGTTTCTAGACCGGAGACAACTTATTTTTGAAACACAGTCGTGCAAGCTCACGTGCTATCTATAAACACCCCAGTATGGGTTTTCTCAAGAGTGCTCTACGAATATTCTATTTTCTATTTTTTTTCCCTAAAACGTAGCAAGGGGTCCCTTATTTGTTAAGCCATCGCTTTTATTATCAAATTTTATTCATTGGACAACATAACAACAAGCATGCGCATGCCTTTGCGTTACGTTTAAAAAATATATATTGTGCCTTGTAGCATGGACATACTCAGGAAATGGATATTGCACCTTCACCATTCTGTGGAACTTCACGGCAATGCACTTGCGTACCTTAATGGGCAAAAATTTTAAAGAATTCTATTTCTATATAATAGCCGAGTATGAACAAGTTTCAGCGCTCAGCGCCAAGAGGATAGTGCCTTGTATCAACATATGCATTTATGGCACTTAGAACATTGGTGGTGCGTTAAAGCAGTGTTTTGCTTGAGGATGGGCGCTTATGTCGCACGACAGGAGCAAATTGTTTTGCACTCTCTCAGCAGAGGGCACATTGACATGAAGAAGCGCCAAATTTGTACCATAAAGTTATTGATTACAGCTGGAGTTTAAACGCTAATTGCAGTGTCAATTGCGAGTGTCATTCACCCCTGTATTCTTAAACACGTTTTTACTCAACACTTCTCTACTCGACTCAGGCAGGTCGAGGCTATGGGGCTTCCTTCACTCAAGGCGCATTTGCGTTTTATGGACAGTACTCTACCCTTCCTCCGCCGAGGAATGCCTTGAAACTTCGCCCTCGAATCGAGTGAAGTGCACCGACCGAGAAAAGAGTCTAACATTGAGACTATTCTTATAATGTGCTTATCAAAACTGCAATTATTTAAGAGGAATATGTGTTTTCCGTTCGTTCGCCTTCCCAAACAAATTAATACACGGCGCAATGCACAACTTTAGCTCTGCAATGCTGCCACTGTGAACTGCGTTTGAAGTATGGCAACAATCGCATCCCAACTGCTCAGAGCATGGCGCATGGCTGAAAACGAAGAAAATTTGCTCCTCTGCTTTTTTGCTTCCTAGTGTTACACGGTGATTCGGGTCGGAAATTGTGACGTGGACTCCATGCCATTAAACACAATGCACTCTACGATGTCATTCGTCGACGGCTCAAACCGATTCTCGCGCAACGAGGAGGGGAACAAATTGTCACAGGCCGACTGTCACCTTCCTCGAACTGGCAACATTGCTTACTCGCCGTAGTTTCTTAGTGGCTGTGGCGTTCGGCTGCTAAATTCGAGGTCGCGGGATGAAATCCCAGCCACGGCAGCCGTTCAATGGTAGGGAAACACGAAAATACCCGTGTACTTAGGTTAAGGCGCACGTTAAGGGAGCCCAGGTGGTGCAAATTATTCCGGAATCCCCCACTACGGCGTGTCACATAATCAGGTCGTGGTTTCGGCACGTAAAACCCTATAATTTATTATTCAACATTCCTTAAGGGTGTCATTGGCATTCGCACAACTTTCGAGCACAAGTAAGTGTCAGGAGTTGTGTGCTAGGTCTTTGAGGATGTGGGTAGTTCTTATGGCGTTCGATATTTGCTAGTCTACCTTACTGCTATATTGTAAAGGCGGAATGGCAACATTGTATACCATATGGAGAAAATACAAATACCGCATATATTATGGCAAAATAATTTTGAATAGAGCTTTTTCTTCAACTACCTAGATAACCATGACAGGAGACTTCTTTGGGAACTAACTGTCATATGTCATACACAAAGTTCTGCTTGGCGCGGTGGCTAGTAAATTTGACGTAATATTGCGAGCAGCTTAGGCCATAGCATGCTAACGGGCTACGACACTGAGACAGCTTGCGCAATTCTTTTGTCGTGCCTTTTGCCTCAAGGTGCATAACCAACATATCCACCATGTATATGCAGGGTCTTTCTTTTAGCTGCACCGAATTTTTAAAATTAGAAAAATATAAATCAGGGTAACGTTATCTTTGCCTTCGAGTGTAAGCATTGGCGGCCTCTAGATCGAGAGCGATTTCCGCACTTGCGTGCGTAATTAGCGAAGTTACGCAATTAACTTTTTAATTACCAACAATAGGTTGCGGCAGCAAATGAATGATTTGGGGTCCGTCCTCGACACTACCTATCCGAACGACTGTGACATACAGGCTTAACCTCGGCTGAAAGCCATCGGCATCGGCTCAAACTCTGTGTGCGGATGGCGAGGGCTCAAGTTTATGCAGCCAACAAGGCAAGACCATTTGACTCCCAACTTTTGCCCGTTGACAGGGAATGCAACTTCTCGCGACAGGAACAATTTTCACGCAACGCACTAGCTCACCATCATTCTCGTTGTTGACGGCATGAGTCCGGCATGATCTTCTTGGAACACTTCTGACATCATACACAATGTGGCCTGTAACTGAGGAGGAGGTAACGTAGTGCGTTCGGGGCAATTAAATAAATTCATTTGTAAAAAAAAAAACTGTGTAACTCTCAGCGCTGTATTTCTTTCGTACATGACGTACATGACGGAGGTGTTCACAGGAACTTATGCAGCGAATTTAATCGACATCCGTTGACATGGAAAAATCGTCAGAGTCGCCCTTTAAGCAACTACGACGTTCTCCCTCACTCTGCAACAAGAGCAGGGACTTTCTCTCACGGCAACGTAAATTTCAGTTGCGCTTTCCGCGAAATGAATTGCCGTGCTTTGGTGAGGCTTACTATGGCGTTAGATTGTAGCTAAACATGGTACTTTTCAAATATTTACAATCCCGGTGAGTTATATGTTGATATCCCATAAAATTTACAACCCATTGGAAGTGCGAGAAATAAGCGAGATCAACTGAATTCGGCAGCGTGCGCTTGTGGTGCGCACTTTATATTACTAACCGAAACGTTGCAGAACTCGAAAGTTTTCAATAAGAAAATCTTGCACGCCGCTACACATTGCGAGCTGTATCGCTCAAATTCAGAGGACAGAGCTGGTGGTGGCACATTGATTGGTGTATCAAAGGGAATTCCATCATTTCAAGTACATGTGGTGTCGCATACGGAAATAGTTTGAGTGGGCGTTTCTCTTAGAAGCAAAAAGATGGTACTGGAAGCACGCTACTGCCCTCCTAACGCCACAGCTACTTTTTTTGATGACTTGAATGAAATCACGGCCGATATTGTTTCTAGGTATCTTTCATGCCCAGTCATTTTCTGAGGTGACTTCAATTTTCCAGGTATAGCAAGGTCCGGCGGTTCTCCTATAGTCAGCCCATCTTCCACCAAGTGTAATCAGTTCTTAGATATGTCTAACTGCTTCCAATTAACGCAGCTCGGGAGAGAACCAACAAGGACTACGCCTGAATTCTTGATGACATTGGACTGAATTTTTTCTACACACCCAAATTTCATATCTCGTATAACTTACCTCCCTGGCTTCCGTGATCATTCGTTCTTGCACTTGAACATCAACATATCCACTCCTTGCGTCTAGTGCAAACATAAAGATATGCGTGACTGTAAAAAAGCTAATTTTGACCTTATCAGGTAACAAATGACTGAATTCCTGAACGTTTATCTTCAGAACTTTGATCTTCCAGATCTTCAAGAAAACAAGAATATGTTTGCTACGCAAGTAAACCAACTGATACACAAGTATCGACCTTTCAGAGATGTAGTATCGCACAATAATGCACCATAGTTTACTAATACGTTTAAACGTCCCTGTAATAAAAAAAATTGGCTGCGGATTTGCTAAGCTCACCCTGCATATGCAAAGCGAAAGTTTGGTTTAGCCTGTTTAAGTCTTGGTTTCACTTGGTTAAACCATGAATTAGCTGTAATTATTAATCTTAAGTATTCAGTATCGTTAAACGAGGTATGACGGCTGTGCGTAGGTCGGTGGCTAGACATGACTGTGATTAGGCTCGAATCGACACACATTGTTAGCCGGCGATATCCGCAGGGTGTTCAGTCACCGCTTGGCGACGACGTCTGAAGGCCTCCCGCTTCCGCGCAACGCTCAGGGAAGAAGGCCCGGCCTCGCACTCATCCATGGCTAAGCTCGCACTGACTAGGCGAGCACGGCGCTTCTTTTAGCCAGCTGCGCTGCAAGTCACGGGGCAGGCGGCGATCCAGCTGCGGAGAGCGCATGCGCCAAACTGGCAGCAGCGGCTAGCTCACGTGGCGGCTGCGAAGCACGGCGCAGGGGGCTCACGTGATGCGTTGCCAAGGCTGCGGTAAAATGAAGGTCAAACTAGTGGCGACGGCGAGACATGGGTCGAATAGGTTTGCAAAGCTTTCTCTTCAAAAGCAGCGGCTGTTTTGTTTGGCAAAGCTCCGGGACACTTCGCGCAACTAAGACATCTTTCTATGGCTCTACCTCACCTAAAATACTGTGTAATAACCCTGATGGAGTCCTGGAGCATTGTTAAGCGCTATGAAAGCTACCTTATATTTCTGATTGATGAGTCAAGCGAACCAATGCCGTCAGCTGATTGCCTCTCATATTTAATAAAGCTTTAACTTGTAATTTTGCCTTAATTATCCAGACGAGCTTCTCACTTTTCTCACAGAACTTTTCTCCCCATCTCCCCTGTTACAATAGGCTGGCATTGTAAAGGCAATAAACTCCTTGAAATCGTCCTCTTGTAACGCAGATATCATCAACTCAAAATTTCTTAAACAGAGATGTGCTCAGCTCTTTTCCTTACTAATATTTTTCAGTAATCACTTGATCATGGTTTCTCACCATCGGACTGTGGGATTGGGAAGATGATTCATATTCATAAATCTGGTAACATGCACTGTCCTCTTAACTAACACCCAATTTAATTAACGTGCGTCCCTGTAAAATTATGGAGCATGTACTCTATTCTAACATTTTTTACTTTTTAGAAAGAAATAACTTTTTCACGGGTGCTCGAGACAGTTTCCGCCCATCCAACTCATGTGACATGCAACTACTACGTCTCACACATCGCTTGCACACCATGCTTGACAGTATTTCGTCATCTGACTGCATATATTTACATTTCGCCAAAGCATTCGATAAAGTATGCCACGGTCTTCTTACAGTTAAACTTTCACCGTTGAACTTACGCCATAAATTACTAACATGGCTGGAGTACTTTCTCCCCAATCCACTTCAGTATTTCACGGTTGAGAACCATTATTCTTCACCAATAAACGTTCCATCTAGCGTGCCTCAGGGCTCAGTTTTAAGTCCATTGCTTGTTTTAGTTTACAATAATAATTTACCAAGTTGTGCTTCTTCTAATATGCTTCTTTACGCTAAGTATTGTGTTATATATCGAGAAATTAGTAGTGAGCACAATGAACATATATTACAGTCTGACTTAGATTGTATAACTAGTGGTGCGACAAGTGGCTCATGGAACTAAACGTTTATAAATCCAAATACGAACGCCGCTCAGTTTATAAATTTAAACGAAGTAAGCTTAAACATGTTTCAAGCTATCGATATCTTGGAATAATACAATGTCTCATCTAACACAGAAAACGCACGTTACCGTAATAATTAATAACGCAAATCGAATTCTAGGATACTTAGGTCGAAATTTCAGTGCCTCCAACAAAACTAAATTATTTCTTTATAAAACCCTTGTGCGCCCCTAATTAGAATATGCTGCTTCTGTTTGGGATCCTACCCATGATAACATTACTAATGCACTTGAACTGGTTCAGAACAGCGCCACGCGGTTCAATCTAGCCCATTATTTTCGTGCATCCAGCATAACAGCAATGAAAGCCAGTTTAGCGTTGCCTCACTTATCGCTACAGAGAAAAGCTTTTCGCTTATGCTTGATTCCGAAAGTCTACCATCATCATCATCTACATGCTGAGTCATCCCTCCCCCTACGAACTTTTCATCGCGTGGTGAGCACGTTAGTACAGTTGGGTGTACATCCACTCGCAGAAACACATTCGCACACTCTTTCATACCGAGCACCTCCCGTAGAACCACCTTCGTGGAACAATTTGGAACCACTTTCCTGTCAATCGGCTTTCCATCTCGGACCATGCTTTGTTGAGGTAATCATTATTTGCATTTTATTTTTCATTGTAACTAACGGTGCCATATAGCGAGTCAGTTTCTTTGTATCACGCCACTTTTTTGTGGTTATTTCATGTATTCTGCCTCAAAAGTTTCTGCATTACCGTTTCGTTTGTATAACCTTGATTAACTGACCGTTCCATTGTAACCACTCCCCTATACAATGCATTTGCATTTGAGGGTATTTAGAATAAATAAATAAGTAAGTACATAAATAAATAAATAAATAAATGTGATTTCGTGTAAGAATTTCATATCTCAGGCTGAGTGAAGACAACGTGTGTTCAATGCCGCACACTGAGAGCGGCAGTATGAAAAACTAACGGCGTTATACAAAAACAAAGTGTTGAACAGATTGCGCTTTCCTGCAGATGGAGCAAGGAGATACTGCGGGATCCGCGTCTTCCAATTAAAACTTAAGCAACTGACTAAGTTAAGCGTGAAATCCGGCTTCAGTGTGCGCTGAAACTGACTGCATAGTTCTTTTGTTTAGCTATTAATAGGAGACAGTGTACTCGTAAGGGCACAGGAGCTTGAGTTAGAAGATGGTTTTACTTGCGGCACACATCAGCGCTTCTCATTTTGGGAAAGTTGTCGTCAAATTCACTAAAATATATGCAGAGAGTGCCTCAGGATACACAAATTATATGTTGCATGCTGTCACGGGATGCTTAAGTACCGTGCGGTCAAACGGATTGTTACAATTGTATTTACTACGTAGGAAAAGTCAGCAACAATCCTTTCCTTTATAGATTCATAGGGAGTTGTATTGTACCGATGCTCCTTGAAGGGAATAAAGATCTTGTACTGCAAAAGATAATAAATCCTCGATATTAACATCGTGCGTTGCTCTAAAAAGGCGTATGGGAGCACTGGATACCAATATAAATATCAGCAATACTTCCTTGCGGAGTAGTTGGTTCATACTTCAATTTTGTTGGTTCACAAAAAAGAAGAGGACAGGACGGAGTGCTCTGTCGCGTACTGCTTTTCATGTATTGTTCATGTCGTGCAGCGCTGCTGTAATTCAATACCAGCAAAGGGCGCATATTGTCATTCTTTGGTTGTGATTATCGAATATGTTTGTACGAAAGCGGATTATCATTACTGAACACACATATGTTCCAATTGAAGTGTTAACGCGCAGAAAGTAACGTAACTGGCGGATGCCTTTAGAAGTCGGCAAGAGTTGTGATATGGACTGGTTGGCTCGTCATGAGAAGACGAGTTACAGCGCAAGAATAACAAAGACGTAATTTGTCACTCTCCGTGTGTGTCGAGTGCGTGTTCTGTTCCCATGTTCGCGCTTCAACTCGACTTGACCTAACCAGAGCTGAAACCCGGTAAACAAGGAGTCATTAGCCAACGTGGGCGGCCTGGATGCAAATGAGGAAACAGGAGCCGCTGGTAACGCGTTACCGCTGTGTACGGAACAATGCCAACGAGCGCGAACCTGTGGCACGTCGGCGAAGGCACAAAACCCAAGAGGCGTAGACACAGCTAAAGATAAAGCTCACAAACCGAGTACTGAGTCAGGCAAACTCATTAAGGCAAGGTGGGAGCTTAGTTTGGATGCACGCCACGTCCACTACCTTACGCATTGAGATTTGAGACTGAAAACTCTAGGCCATTAAAACGTTCGCCACGTGTTTGAATGAATCCTATTCAGAAGTGAAGCTTGAATACGTCCTGATAATCAGAGGTCGGGGCTTCAGCGTCAGCGTCCAAACTTTCTCTCCGCATCTTCTGGCGCTTTGAAAAGTAGCTGCTCGTTTAGTTTCTAAGCGATGCCGGTGTGCGCCGTAGCCTTCCAGCAGCTATATCCTCACTGAACCTTGCGAGCGCAGCCCTATAGTAGTAGTCCTCCGTGCTGGCGTTGCCATATGGAAACACCCCTAGTGATTTGGCATAATGTTCGGAAGGGCCGCGGTGAACTCATTTAGTCCGACAACTCGCACCTGGTGCCATCTGCGCCCACAAAACACCGGTGAGTGAAGGGAAAGCGCCCATTTATCAGCTCGTGCGTAAGGAACATTACCAATCCTGCTGATCAATATGCGCGGGCCGTAGGTTAACGTGCGGCTGTTCATCAAAGGTGACTTCTAAGTTAACTTCGTGATTTGCATAGAAAGAACGAATAAGTTTGTGAATCCGTCGTCCCATAATTGGGCTTGCGCACTGCTTCCTTTCCTTTCGCTATGACAGCCTTATTTCTTTGTTGCTTCGTCAGTTAAGCAAACGAACTATTCCTGACGTCGCATGTCTGTAGGTCACGTTAGGCAAAAATCACCACTTCAACTATGCAATAAATATTCAGTGATCGTAATGGCCCCATTGTGAGAGATGGGGCTGCCTTTATGCAAGTTCACTGAAAATTTATTATTTCGAGCTCTTCCCAATGACACCAACTTTATTTGGCTATTACATATTCGACACTGTCCATAAAAGATTAGCGTTACTCGTGAACGTGACGTAAGCCACTGCTTGAAGAAGCGCATGCATTGCGCTGGTTAAAGAAGAGCAATATTCACACGTGTACTCGTTTAAATCTCCTGGTTGACCACTTTTCGCCCGTGAAGAAATGTTACACGTTATAGCTCAGCGCAAGACGCGCTTGCATGTACCGAAAGTTTCTTGAATGTTATCGATCATGCTAACCATTGTCTGTCGTCATAGAACCTTCCGTAATCTGAGTGTATGTTCGAAGCAAATTCTCTTGTACTTTCTGGAGTACAACAGAATTACTCTGGCCAGCAGCCATTACTCTGGAACCTTTGGCCACTCAGCTATAAAAGCCGACGCGCTTGCCCCGCTTAGGAGATTCCGACGATCAGCAACTGTGTTCGCTGCTCTCGTTGTGCTTCGAGTGTAACTTGATTTTGGGAGCACAGGTTCGACCAATAAAAAGTTATTCACAGTTTTGCTGCTGTGCTTTTCCCGTCACTATTCCAGGATAATTTTTACACTTTCGCTTGTTATTACATCCCATATTGACAACAGCTTTCATCGTGTAATTTGAAATTGTCAATCAGCCATATCTCATGTACCACGCAGCGTCCTGCTTCTGCGACTAGTGGCAATATTCCATTTTGTTGTTCCTTAGGTCGCGTGTTTTTTGCCTATAAAGCCAGGCCACAGCGACCAAATAGTGTACATATGAGCAAACATTATCTCTCCAGGCCTACGTGTTATTTGTATGGTACACGTGTTTATTGCGACATGGGCAAGGAATTGTTCGGAAAAATGCATTTCCTGCAGTTACCGTTCTAAACTATGGGCAACGACTGTAGGACGTCTCATTGATGACTATGGCATGATGACAAAATGACGACGGCGTAGGGTGATGACGCTAAGATGATCGTGAAGTGGTGGCGAGTCCATGTCAACAATGGCGTGACCATGCCTTCATCATGGCTGTGGAATGGCAATGGAACCTTCATCACGGCCTGCTGACTATTTGACTACACGACGCAGTGACGGCGACAGGGTAAAGATGGGAGGATGATGACGAGGAGGCCATGATAACCTGGCAATGATCAGAATGGAATAAAGGCGACGAGGTTACGAACGCGGCATGACGACGACGATGCGTTTGTGTTAAAGCACAAACTAACTTGTACAAATATCAAACATGTTTAATTGTGGCCATTGTTGGAGAACAGCTGTAGCTAGAAATTTTAGAGTCTGCGACCGCGAGCAGTGCTATAAGACAATCAAAGCACCATAGCGGCTACAGAAATAGGATTAAGAGTGGTCCAGCCGTGTAAGGGATCTGTACGGCCTGCGTTTCAGTGTCATGAACTCCTAATGCACTATACTACACGATTATTTCATGTATATGGTGCTGTCTCCTTTCTGTATCTGACGAAATAATAAAAACAATCATTCTACACCTTTGTCACAAACAACAGAGCGCACACACTAATGTTCGGTTAGGTCACGCAAACACTTAGATTACTCAGCCGCAATACTCAAGATCACACTAAGTGCAGACAGGGATAACTAGCGTACCACGTACGCTGCAAGCACATTAACATTTTAAATCCTGGCGGTAATTCCTCGGAGCCATCACTCCCTCCCTTCCCCTTCATTCTAAGTAGTTCCGAGATTTTTACCTTGAGTCTGTGCGCCAAAACAGCGAGAGGTGAACCGCTCCACCACTAAAGATCTATGCTTAACACTGTCGCCGCGGTTCCTGTCCCACACCGAACATGATGACGGGCACAATGAACTGGACTCGACAACCCCGCCGAAGGGCAAGTTCAACTACGACAACTATGAAGAGGACTAGTAGTCGTGCAATAAAAATTTTCTGTTTCAATTTTTTTCTGCTAGCCTTCTAGTGTAATGCGGATGGGAAAAACGGGTTCCTCTGGCATTAGCATCCAATAAAAATATCTATTGCTATCAGGGCTTGGCCAAGAAGGCTAATTTTTTTAATTTCTGTATATGAATTCTCTCATTGGGTGTGTGTCCGACAGGATAAATACTGCTGCTCGGAAGCTTCAAACCGCCTTCACATTCTTTTTTTAAACAGGAAGTTACCTTCACAGTCACCTTAAGACATGCTGTTACAGATGGGCTAGCAGCAAACAGCACCTCCATCCACCTAACTCTGACTCCCTACCATGCCATTAAAAATGGCGCCGCCATCCATAGCCTTCATCTCCGCGGACGTTCACTTTTCGAGGTGTCCTACTACAGAGAGTCGCTGCAACAATATTAATGCACGCATATTGCGTGTTTCTTGTGGATGATGCACAAATAACAATACATTCCATTCACCGCTGCGGAACCCCTTTTTATAGCTGGTGTAGATATTAGCTGCCTGTATCCTCAGTAATATTTCGCGCTGTCGTTTTGCTTCCTGCATTTTACTTCAGACGTACCTATAGGCTTGCCACATTTACTCCCTGTCGAAAAGAGAATTAGTTTCGGTAGTGAAGAAAACGTGATTTATCTGTTGCGTATTGAAGTTGACACGAGGATCTGCCGCATTTTCATAGGATGATGCCTCAGCTATATGAAATTGCTGATTAAAGAAATCTCCAAGTAGGCAGTGAAGAAAACGTACGACGAATGCGATACTCCCTAATAAGAAATTTACGCGGAGCTGCAGACGCATTATCACTCCGCGATATAGTGAAGCAAAGTACATGAGACCGTAATCACCGCATGGACTGACAGTGGGCCAGCACCATCAGTGCCTTCGCAAAGCGAAGGGCAGTATTAGAACGCTGGCACGATGAACGAAATCGGAACTAGCTATGGAAGAAGACGATGATGAAGGCGCGAGCAGTGGCATGAGCGCAAGGGAAACTGTGGGAACGCTGGCACGATAAACGACATCGCAGCCAGCTGTTGAAGCGGATGAAGGCGCGAGCAGTGGCATGAGCGCGAGGGGAAGTATGGGAACGCTGGATCAAAGAACGACATCGGAGCCAGCTGTAAAAAAAGACGACGATGTAGGCGCGAGTAGTGGTATGAGCGCGAGGGGATGTATGGGAACGCTGACACAATGAACGACATCGCAGCCAGCTGTGGAACAAGATGGCGATGAAGACGCTAGCAGTGGCATGAGCGCGAGGGGAAGTATGGAAACGCTGGCACGATGAACGACATCAGAGCCAGCTATGGAAGAAGACAATGATGAAGGCGCGAGCAGTGGCATGTGCGTGAGGGGAACTATGCGAACGCTGGCACGATGAACGACATCGGAGCCAGCTATAGAAGAAGGCGATGATGAAGGCGCGAACAGTGGCATGAGCGTGAGGGGAACTATGCGAACGCTGGCACGATGAACGACATCGGAGCCAGCTATAGAAGAAGGCGATGATGAAGGCGCGAGCAGTGGAATGAGCGCGAGGGGAACTATGGGAACGCTGGTACGATAAACGACATCAGAGTCGGCTGCGGAAGAAGACGATGATGAAGGCGCGAGCAATGGCGTGAGTACGAGGAAAAGTATGGAAATGCAGGCGCGATGAACGACATTGGAGCCAGCTCTCGAAGAAGACGACAATGAAAGCGCGGGCAGTGGCATGAGGGCGAGAGGAAGTGTGGGAACTCTCGCACGATGAAGACATCGGAGACAGCTATGGAAAAATACGATGATGAAAGCGCGAGCCGTAGCATGAGCGCGAGGGGAACTATGGGAACACTGGCACGATGAACGACATCGCAGCCAGCTGTGCATGAGGACGATGATGAAGGCGCGAGCAGTGGCATGAGCACGAAGGGAACTATGCGAACGCTGGCACGATGCACGACATCGCAGCCAGCTATAGAAGAAGGTGATGATGAAGGCGCGAGCAGTGGCATGAGCACGAGGGGAACAATGGGAACGTTGGTACGATGAACTACATAAGAGTCAGCTGCGCAAGAAGACGATGATGAAGGCGCGAGCAGCGGCATGAGTGCGAGGGGAGTATGAAAACGCTGGCACGATGAACGACATTAGAGCCAGCTGTGGAAGAAGGCGACGATGAAAGCGCGGGCAGAAGTTTGGGAACGACGATGAGCGCGAGGGGAAGTTTGGGATTGCTGGCACGATGAGAGGCATCCGAATCATCTGTGGAAGAAGACGATGACGAAGGCCCAAGCAGTGGCATGAGCCCGAGGGGAAGTATGGGAACGCTGGTACGATGAACGACTTTGGAGCCCGCTATGTAAGAAGACGATGATGAAGTCGCGAGCAGTGGCATGAGCGCGACGGGAAGTATCGGAAGGCTGGCGTGAGGAGAGGCATCGGAACCATCTGTGGAAGATGACGATGACGAAGGCGCAAGCAGTGGAATGAGCGTGAGGGGATGTATGGGGACGCCGGCATGCTGAGCGGCATAGGAGCCAGCTGTGGAAGAAGACCACGACGACGGTACGAGCAGTGGCATGAGCGCGTTCGCACGGTTCCACCGAGGACGGCGACGCTCAGCCCAGGAACGGGCGCCTAAAAGCCAAACTACACGTACACGTGCCAGCGCGCGAAAACTCGAGCCCAGGCACCTTGCGTTTGCTGCGCGTAGCGAGTAACGACACTCTGAACCTACAAAACACGCGCTAGCGAACGCCCACTTCACCTTCTGGATGTGCTCATCCGTGCTAAATCGCATGCTGAATGCCTGCTTGCCAACCGGTGGGTACATGCTCCATGGTTGGCGGATTGACGCAAAAATGTTTTGAGCCCATAACCATCAGTTTTGTTTACGTGAATGCCAAAGCGAGGCTTCACCTGTGTGCTTTCTCTGAAATTACCTTGCAGTCTCCTTATCAAATACCAAGGACAAACGCATTTTTTATGGTTACCTGTGGCACAGCGTCTGCTCGGGGTCCATTTTGCGTTTGCTCGCTACCAGCATCACGTAGTACAGTGCTAGAGCAGGGTAGCAAATTACTTATGCAATGAGCAATTAGGACTTTATAGTATTCCTCACTCTAAACGCGTCACGAGTGTTAATGCTGTGCCGGCATCTGCTAACTAGAAATAGGAATTGTATGGGCACCATGTTGCTATAGGGAATCACTGAGTGGCTATTACGGCTAGCTTGCGGTGGTAAATGCCTCAGTTATTCTCAGTATCCGATGTGCATGTGCAATTACCATCACATGTCACGTATCGCTGTACTATATCATGTAGCGAGCGAAAATGAAACTGTCCACTGCAACCAACAATGAACCAGTTACACCCAGAAAGATTTAGCGCTGCGCAAGGATATTACCTGTGTATGTCTCGTACTTTCTGCAGTGTGGCAAGATACTTGTGAGATTGAGTATTTTTTGCTGGAGGCTATTTCGGTTCGCGTCGCACTGCGACGTGTACGATCGGTCCTGCGCCATCTACGCATGAGCAATGTGCGTGTGCACGAGCTTTCGCGAGCCGGCTAGCATACGTGCAGTTTGGCTTTGAGAGTTGTTCTCTAAAAGGTAAATAGGCAGAACAGCCACGTACGTGGGCTACACAACCATCACAAACATATATTTGCAGCCTGCTAAACTGACTCAAATAATTGTTGGTGGGTGGTTCCATAAAAAAAAAAGGTTATGCCACATTGTCAGTTTTCGTTTTCTTCTCGTATAGGTAAAAACCCTCTCAATTTTGAAGCGGTCGTCTCCTACAGAGGTCCCCCTTTTGGCGTTCCAGGCGTCCCTCAACACCTGGCAATAACTATAGCTGCTTCAACCAGCGGTGATGAAAAAGTCATCCTCAGCAGAAAATGTATAAATCAGAAAATAGAGCTTCCTGCATACGAGAGTAATTTTTATACTACCAAACAGCGAATATGCGATGGCATGAGAAGACGTGAACTCGCATCCTCTGTTACTCTTGACTCAACAATATAGCGGGTGTTTCAGTGAACACTTTAATAAAATTGCTCGCTTTCCCGTAAGCGAGAGTAGATATAAGCAAGAAATGGCTACCGGCAAAGCAGTTTGGTTGGAGTGATACTAGCCACAATACTAAAATGGGTCTATTACATGTTCGAAACGGCCCACGCCACCACACCACATCGCACCACACCGCACCAAGTCTTACTGTGCACTGGCCCATATGGACGCTGCCTAACTAAAAGAAAAGCGCCTGAAGGAGGCGACGCAATACCTAACCTATGCCGCGGAGCTCACGAACCGCCGTCGATCAAAAGAGCACAGTGGCCCTGTCTCCGCGTCAAAAGATGAAAATTAAGTGTATGGTGCCCTGTATCTGCCTTTGGAACGTTGCTAACGGAAATGACAAATAAGACTTCAGCGTACTAGGTGTTACAACTTGAGGGGTATTGTGAACGAACATGAAGCAGAATTCGGGAGCAATATATTTTGCAAGTTGCTTGTGCAGTAATTAGCGTATACCACGCAGTCCTGTACAAAGGGTTGGGGGCTAGAAAACGCATTTCCTTTAATTTTGACTATTTGACCGGAAGATATCGTGTTGTTCTCGCAACGATGCACAGGATAACGGCTCGGACTTATGGCTCAAGGTAACTTGAAGGACGCCGACAACGGGAGCTATAAGCCCCCCCACATTTCATGTTAAACACTTAAAAAAAGATTGTTTGTGGCATATCGCACAATTCTTATCCCTGAGTTGGTCTACTCGAAGAGGCGGACATTTGTCTCACAAGGAATTCTAATGCATAATCTGTTAATTAAGAAAATATACCAATTAAGTTCCTTCGAATTAAACCTTACAGCGCATGTTGCAATTTACAAATTCTAGCAGGGCATTTCACATGGCGGATCCACTTGGAACAAATTCTCAGGGTGACATGAGCTAAAGGTATGGATTCCCTAGCTGTGCGGAGAGATGTATTGGCATTCCAGATTTTTGTGTGCGTGTTTCGGTGCATGAAGTGACGTTTTGTTAAGAAAGTAACTGGAACCACATGTCATTTTCATGCGAGTTTGATGGCACATATCTCGTAGATAGTGTCATCCAAAGAATTATTTTTCAGTGGATAGGCCTTGCAGTCATACCCGTTAGACTTTGAAAATTGCAGTATGTGCAATAAGGTAATTACATAAAAACATAATTAGTGCATTTTGTTAATTGGTCGGCATTGCATTTCAATTTTTGGTGCAAGTAATGTCCACCGCTTCGTGTATGCAAAGTCATGGTGTAGACTTGTGCTACCTGCCACAGGTAATTTAAAAAAAAAATGAGAGTGTTCGCTGAAACAGCCGGCTCGTATTACGTTAAGCAAACAATTTGAAAAGGAAGTGCATGCTGTACTGAATGGCCCCAGCGTAGAAAAACTTTTTTTTGTCAGTACAAAATAACAGCACATTTTCCTTAATTAGGTGACTGGTATTAGTGACATCAAAATCAAAGGTTTGTTGCAGTAGAAGAGATGTGACGTTTTATAAAGAAATGGCAGGACAGGACAGAGCGTCACTCAGATTTAACTCTATTCAGAGTAGACTGATTGATGCTACTAGTTTGGAGCCATCTTCAAACGGAACTGAAACGTAATGTGGAGACCAGTCCTGTCACTGTGTACTCACCAACCAGCTCTACGGTTTGGTGGCGCATTCAGGGGCAGCAGTCTATCCCTTAACACTGCTAGCTTGAAAACTCGCGTTTATTGACTGCTACTGAATACGACTTCGCGATAAATAAATGGTGCGCAAGGGGACTCGTGGTCGGGTCAGCACCTTCTATTGTAGACACAAAATGCATGCGCGTTTATTGTTTTGCAAGGCTCACCAAACGTGGATTTAGAATACTGAATAAGAGAAATTGCCGTTAACAATGAGCAAGCAATGAAACGTGACCCCATATATGAGCGCAAATATAAGTATTCCGCTCGTTCGTCTTGATGTTCTTTGCCCAGTTTTGTATAACGCCTTGACTTACGCGGACTTAGATAAGTTATAATTTCACTTCCGGTACAGTTCAGTGCATCGTTACAAAAAACAAGTAAACCGGCAGTTACACTAGAAATTAGGCAGGCGCAAGTGCTCATGTCGCAGTACACAC